>NW_028318334.1:2745000-3947500 GCF_062004578.1 Staurois parvus
ACTGAAAAACAAAATATTTAATCTTTGTGACACTTAAATAGAATTTGCATAATAATTTGGAACGCGGTGTATTGTTGAAGATTCTTAGCACAATTAGATTTACCGTAGTTACCGATTAAAGGTAAATATCATTGTGCAGCACCACATACTGTACAGCTTGAGCCCTGCAATCATAATTTATATGTTCAGAATTTTAGTACAGTCATATACATCCATAAGACCAGCACACATAGGCACCATATCGTGTGATCATAATGCATTAAAAGCACATGGCTCTTTCATTAGGGACATGGTGTTCAGTACATGTAACTTCAATAGAGTCCTTTTTAAAGTGTGGTAAACATTCATTAAAAAAGGAAAAATGTATGCTACTGTGTATGAAAATATTCAATATTTGAGAGCCCAGTGTGAGAAGGGTCACTGCAGCCCTAAGCGGTAGCTATTCTGTAGGAATTAACTACTTGAGTCCCAGCCACTGCACTAAAACGTTTGCAGGGTGGCACGGCTGCGCAAAACCACGTTTTAAAATGTGGTTTTGCAAAACAGGTAGGGGGCGCGCCCGCCCGCCCTACCGTCCCGCGGGTCTCAGCTGCCGGGTCACGGCCGGTCATTACCGGCCGTTTCCCGACGATTAGTGGCAATCGCTGACAGAGAGCAGGGCTGCATTGTTTACACACAGACCTGCTCTCTCTCAGTTGCCTGTCAGTTTCTGACAAGCTGAACCGGAGAGAAGAGTTTCTCTCTCCGGATCAGCCTGTCCCCGTCCAGCACACACCCCCGCCCCCTAGTAAAACACTCCCCTCACACAGTTAACCCTTTCAGTGAATATAAATATTAACTCCTTACTCCCCAGTGCCATTAGTACACTGTCAGTGGTTTTTTTTTCACTGATCACTGTATTGGTGTCACTGGGGATGTCATTGACCCCAAGTCAGTTCCCCCCCAGTGTCAAAATGTACGCCGCAGTCCCGCAGTCCTGCGATAAGTCGCTGATCGCCACCATAAGTTGCTGATTGCCGCCATATGTCGCTGATCGCCGCCATTATTAGTATAAAAAAAAATTAAAAATCCCAGTATCTTTCCTGCAATTTGTAAACGCTATAACTTTCATGTAAACCAATTAATTTACACGTATTGGGATTTTTTTTTTTTAGCAAAGACATGTCGCAGAATGCATTTTGGATAAAATTGGTGACAAAATTTGATTTTTTAATTTTTTTACTGGACAAGTTTTATAGCAAAAAGTCCAAAATATTGTTTTTTTTTCTCAAAATTATCAGCCTTTTTTTTTATAGCGCAAAAAATTTAAATTGCACAGGCGATCAAATACTTTAATACAAAAAATTAAAAACGCACAGGCGATCAAATACCACCGAAAGAAAGCTCAATTTGTGAAAAAAAGGATGTAATTTAATTTGGGTGCAGTGTTGCATGACCGCGCAATTGTCAGTTAAAGTAACGCAGCGCCGTAACACAAACCTCTTCCTGACCACCCTACAGCAGAAATACTGCTACAGAGCGGCATGGGTACGCAAAATCACACACACACAGACACACACACACACACACACACATATATACACGTGATTCGCGCTCCCGTGGTTTTCACACCCCTCCCAGATAGCATCAGATTGCCCGTCAGTACACCACGTCATCACATTTAACCCCTTGATTGCCAGGAACACGCTCATGTACAATAATCCTCCATTGCTAGTATAGCGTCTGAACTGGTCAATATCTTTGATCAGGTCAGCACTATACCAGCGTTCACATTAATATAGCATCCCCAAAAATGCATCAGCCCCCGCACCTGCCGGCACCTGCGGTTAGCCCCCACGCTTACCCCCCCCCCTTCTCCCCCCAGCAAGTGCAGTGTCAGTAGGACCCCAAAATCCAATAAGCACCTTCAGGCTTTTAAAGGGCTTTATTTCCTCATTACACTTCCAGACTACCTATCACAGTTTCGGAGGCCCTGAAATGCCAGGATAGCACCTAACCCCCCCAAATTACCCCTTTTTGGAAAGTAGACGCCCCAAGGAATTTAATAAAATGCACGGTAAGTATTTTGCAGATCTCATTTGTTGCCACAAGTTTTTGGAAAATGAAGAAAAAAAACAAACATTTTTTATATTTTTTCAATTTTTTTTATAATTTCAAAACATTGTGAGAAAAAATGAGATCTGCAAAATACTCACCATGCCTCTTTTTAAATTCCTTGGGGTGTGATAGGTAGTCTGGAAGTGTAATGAGGAAATAAAGCCCTTTAAAAGCCTGAAGGTGCTTATTGGATTTTGGTGTCCTGTACTTGGCTAGACTGCTAAAAAGTCTCTCACATGTGGTACCCCCATACTCGGGAGAAGTAGCAAAATGTATTTTGGGGACTAATTCCACATATACCCATGGCATGTGCTTTCTTCCTTCCAAACTTCACTGCCTGTAGGTGAGTCCCTCTCCATCTGGGCCTCCTCTCAGGCTCCTTTCTTCAGCCTCACTCCAACTCCAACTTCCACCTGAATGGGCAGCACAGTGGCTTAGTGGTTAGCACGTCTGCCTTGTAGTAAATGGGTCATGGGTTCGATTCCTGACCATGTCGCCTCCTGCATGGAGTTTGCATGTTCTCCCTGTGCTTGTGAGGGTTTCCTCCGGGTGCTCCGGTTTCCTTCCTCCGGTTATAAATTGGCCCTCTTATGTGCATGTATGAATGTGAGTTAGGGACCTTAGATTGTACACCCCTTGAGGGTTAGGGACTGATGTGAATGTTGAATATATATATATGTGTGTGTAAAGCGCTGCATAAATTGACAGCACTATATAAGTACCTGAAATAAAAAAAATAAACTCCTTTCCTTCTCTTATTCTTCTAACTCCCCTTCCCAAGCAGGCTCAGCTACTATTAAAGGTTGCCCTGGCCCCTTGCCAAGCCCCCTGTTGGGGATTGGCCAGGATCCTCTAAAAGTACAGACTAGCCACTCCTCAGATCCACCCACTGCTTTTAGACCTTTCTCCAAAGTTCTAGAGCAGGGGGACATTTCAGAGGGCTGGTCTGCACAGCCTCTCAGCTCTGACCACAATTTTACCACTTCTAGCTATCACACCAAGGCTGCTGGTCAGCCCTCCTAGCTTCCACTAGCTGATTAGGTGGGTGCTACATTAGTAACCATGAAAAAAGACCAATCCTCTAATTATAAACCTCTACTGATACTGAAAAACTGCTGGTTTACAGTAAAGCAGTGCAAAAGCCTAATAAAGTAGCTCACGGGCCTATCAGTGATGGCCAGATTTATTTCTTGGATCAATTTCACCACACATGAATCCTTACAATTAGAGCTTAGTAAGACACATACAATAATGCTAAAAAGAAAAAAAAAAAGAGGCAGCTAAGGGCCCTTTCCTAGGGGGCAGACCTGTCAGCAGATCCTCTTGCTCAGCGGGGGATTTGTCTGCTAATCCCCACTGAGCAAGCGGATGCAGAGTGCACACAAACACAGCCTGCTGTCATCTATTGGTGACTGGATGGAAACGGACCCCCTGTCTGTTTCCATCCAACTGCCATCTGATCCAATCCGATGACAGAAGGGAAACGAATCCCCATGTAGATCGGATTGGATGTCAGTGGATGTACACAGACACATGCCTGTTTACACCACCTGCTCCATAGAGGAGAATAGAGGTTTCTACCGAGTTCCTAGGCGGATCCGATCGGAATGTCCATGTGAAAGGTTTCATTTGACCTCCTTTACCTGCAACACAAACACATCCCAATAAAAACTGTGTCTAAATAATCACAAACAATGCAGGTCCAATGCAGCCTCAGTTACTACAGCACTGAAGTAAATGGAATCCCACAGACTTGCAGTTAATGCACACTACAAACACACATCAAATGCAGGAAAACAACTGTATAGTGATCACACATGGGGAATCTTAATTGTTGGCATGCTCCTGTCTAGGTGGGCTTAAGTTTAGAATTGAATAATACCTACTGCCCCAGAGCAAGGGCGGACTGACCATTTGGAAACTCAGGCACTGCCCGAGGGCCCGGGGTCAGTAGGGGGCCCCATGAGATGCCCCTGGTACCTTTTTCATAGGCTTTTTTGAGTTTGGGCAAGGACACAGGGGCCCCATGATCCCCTATTGCCTGGGGGCCCCATGAGTTCTCATTCCGCCCCTGCCCCAGAGATAAAGTATAGACATTCTATACTTACTGTGGACAAAGCTTTTAAATTTGTCATAGTTGTCTTTGTGCTTTGTAGGAAAAGCACAGATGCCCGGGGTCAGAAGAAATAGTAATAGCAGAGCTTTCATTTTTGAGATTTTACTCCTTGCCAGGCACCCTTCAGATCAGATGACTTAAAGCGGAACTAAACCCTCTTCTCCCTCACAGCCAGGAAGCTGCCATATTTGCTTCTGTTTGATCTGCAGTTGCCATGGTGCTGCACATCATTGATCAGTTATGACACAAGCCATTGGTTTTGACATTTTGGTTGAAAGCACAAGTACTGTGGTAGTATACATTCATGCCATGACTTGAATGTGATTTGTTTTGGTTCAATTGGTGGGTTTAGTTGCACTTTAATGGTTAGTAGCCTATTAATTACCATGACAACTACTGGTACCATGTCTCTAAACTGTAGGGGGCTGGAGAGAATAGCCAACATGTAAACATCACTTGCTGTAGTTATATAGATCTGAACCCAATCACTAAAATTTCACAAGCTTTAACCATTTGAATTCCGGGCACTTTTACACCTTCCTGCCCAGGCCATTTTCCAGGTTTCAGCGCTCTCACACTTTGAATGACAATTGCGCGGTCATACAACATTGTACCCAAACTAAAATTTTATAATTTCTTCACACAACTAGAGCTTTCTTTTGGTGGTATTTAATCACCACCGGGGATTTTACTTTTTGCTAAATTATCAAAAAAAGACCGAAAAGTTTGAAAAAAAACACGTTTTTTCTTTGTTTCTGTTATAAAAGTTTGCAAATAAATAATTCTTCATAAATTTAGGCCAAAATGTATTCTGCTACATGTCTTTGGTGAAAATAACCCAAATTAGGATGTATTTTTTAGTTTGTAGAAAACTTACAGAGTTCACAAGCTATGGTATAGATCTGAATATTGATCAATCCTGAAGTACTGACGGCAAATCAAATTTTTTGCGGTCCAAGAATGTCAGACCAGTACAGATATCCCCCAAATGACCCCTTTTTGCAGAGTAGACAGTCCGACGTGCTTCATAAGAGGCATGGCGAGTTTTTTTAAGTTTTATTTTTTTTGTCATAATTTTTCGGAAAATGAAAAAATGCAAAAATGCAAAAAATTATTTTCACTATTTTTTTTTTACATATTGTCACCAGTGCAGTACAGCGTCATCATATAACTGGCATGGCGGTGATCAGGGACATTGACTGGTGACAGTATGAAAAAAATATATATTTTTTTAAAATTTGTTTTTAATTTTTTTATTATTTTTAATTTTTTATTACTTTTTTCTTTTTTTTAAGATTTTTTTTTTTTTCATATTTCACTATGTCCAAAGTAGTACAATGTTACCATAGTAACATTTGTACTACTTTGGGGAAGTGATCAGTATTTTTTTTTTTTTTTACACAATTTGCTTATAGCAAAGAATTACTTTGCTATAAGCAAGCATTTACCTGAATGACATCGATTCATTCAGGGTTTTTTTTTTGTGCTTAGCTGTAATTTGGCCACAGCTAATCACATGACATGTGCATGTGATTAGCTGTGACCATTCACAGCTAGGCAGTAGTATACAATGGATGGCATGAAGCCATCCATTGTATACAACTGTCATGCGACCTGCTGTGATTGGTCACAGCAGGTCACATGGTACCGGCAATGGGGCCGATACTCAGATCTGTCATCGGCCGTGTCCGAGGTACACGACCGCTGACAGATCGCGGCTCTGCAAGCGGGAAAAGTGCGCATGTGCGGAAGGACGCCATTTGGCGTCCACCCGGAAATCCAATACATTTTTCCGGCCGCCTTTTGGCTATTGGCTGGGCGTGTATTGTTTAACATGTAAATGTGATTTTTATAAGTGTTTATTTTTTAATTTTTTTTTGCAAATCTTTGATTAAAATAATAATACCTGGTGATCTTGCCATGAACGTTCTTGTTGAGGCTCTTCCTGGTACAGGCAGCAACTGTTTCCCAGTTGTACCGAGCTGACACACATTACACAGGCATAGTCCACCAGAAAGCCTGAAAAGAGCAATGATGTGCAGCTGACACTGTAGTACAAATAGCAATGGGCAAATCTGTCTGGGTTTGATTTGCAGAAGCTTAAGCAAACTTTTCATAAAATGAAAAATTGGGACTGCAAACCACTTTGAAGTCAATAGGAGGCGAATCTTAAAAATCTTGAAAATCAGTTTTGTCTGTTTTCAAGGCTAATAGGCAAGGGATTAACAAACAAAGGTGTTGGTGGCAGCTGGACACTGAAAGGGATATCCCATTCAGGGACATTTACAGATGAGACTTTGATTATTCCTTTTCCCCCTAGTGCCCAGTACTGGGACTGCTACATCATTCCTGTTAGCAGAGTGGATTCAGTTTTTCTGATGGTGGAGTGTCTTGGGACTTGTAGTTTTATAACCAATACATCCTGTATTCCTCAGTGCTGATTGAACTACAGCTACCAGAGAGCTGGCAAATAAGAAGGAAGCAGATTTATTCTACAAAAAGGGACTGGCTCACCCTCTTGACACAGGATTCAGAACTGAACTCAAGGGGACTGCTGTTCTCCTCCAGAGACAAATTGTGGGCCTACTGCTGCTGGACTTTGCACATCAGTTCAGCACAGCGCTAATGCTGATCGCTACACCAGGATCACACAAGCTTCTTTGCATCTGGACTGTCACGATCTGGTTTTCACACAGACATCTATGCTCCCTGCAAACAGCCAAGAGCCTGTGCAAGAACTCTTGTTCCTAGGAGGGTGTGTTATCCGTGGGATTGGTGAGTGGGCAGATGTCCAACCCTTTCTTCTTCTAAGGACATTGTTATTTAAATTAGGATTCTTATATCGGAGTATACTTTTACAAGATTTTCTGCATCCACCATTGCTGTGCCGGTGGCCTAGAGGGAGCTGATAAGTCAACAAGCCTTTTCTTGCCCCTCCATGTGCTGGAGTTGCAGTTTAATAGTTGAAGCTTACTACTCATGACTGTATCATTTGTTAAACATTGCTAATTGATTATTCCTGTTATAAGAATGTTCTATTTTTGTGCAATAACTGGGGTTGTATATCCTAAACCCTTTATTCTTTTGGTATATTCTTTTGAAAAAAACTTAGATAGATGTGTTACTAAGAATTGTGTCTCTTGCATTATTATCATATACTATTGAAATATGTCTGAACCCAGAGTGTCAGAGGTGTTGGGAGGCTTGCAAGGTTAGGGCAACCACTGGGGACAAGCATTATCAAGTGGACCCTACACGGGTAGCGCTACATGTGTAAAATATTTTAAATTAAATCATTTTAAAAATCACTTTCTTTTTTCATATTCCAAAAACATGCAGCAATAAATTAAATCTTGAAAAGTCTCACTATGCCTCTTAAAAAATATTGTGGTAATTTTGTGGGTGTTCCTACTGTCCTGGCACTCCAGGGCCCTAAAAATGTGATGGGTAGTCACTAAATTATATTAGGATGAACTTGTGAGCCACTGAAGTTAGAAATCTATATATTAGATCGCTGGAATTTTTCTCATTCTCATAAGATGTGAATTCTATGAAAACAATAAATAATTATCCGCGCTCTAACATTACCTTACCAATGCTATATATTGTATATTACCATAGCAATACCATTAATAACATATATGTGCTGTGATGCTATCATTTTATCTGCTTTTTACCTGGGTTACCTAAATTAATCTTATTATATTATCCTAGTGCTTAATAAAGCTTAAAAATAAAATTAAAAAATATGTAATTAAATCAAATTATGATATTTGTACAATGTGATTATTTCATTAAAAATAAATAAATTAATAAAATTCACTGTGCCAGTGTAACTAAATATAAATAAATAAGAATAATGAAAAAAATTTGTGTAAATTCATGTAATCCAATGTGCAAATGATGCAAAGCAAACAATAAATTGTATATATATTAGTGAGATGTAAATAAATAAAAATAATAAAGATAATAAAAAAATATATCAATTCATAAAGTTCAGCAGCAAAAATGTGCAAAAATGTGCAAAAAAGTTTTTTGGGATTCAGCAGAAAGAAGATATTGGTGATATACTCTCCTTTTCAAGTTGCTTATATTGATGCAGATGGAAATCTACGGACTATCTTCTGAGTCTATGTAGATGTGAGGTTTTCTCCCTCCTAGAGCCTCTCCTCACTTCAATGCTCAATATCTCCTCATATGACCCATGGAAGAAAGAAGATAAAAGAATATGGTGCCTTATCCAAGGTATAACAATCACTGTTTAATGTGCTCCCATTATGCACTCACATTGTATTAATAAACAACACGCATATAGAAATAAAACCGCGAGCTGCAGTAATGCTCAGCCTCTCAGAAGTGTGATCACACTCTGTCAGTACTCGCCGTAATGTGAGTCCGGTACGTGGTGACGTCACTGCCTCTCCCCAACGCGTTGCGCCACAGGGAAAAACGTAGCTTCGTCTGGGGGATGTAGTAGGCACTAGGATAATATAATAAGATTAATTTAGGTAACCCAGGTAAAAAGCGGATAAAATGATAGCATCACAGCATATATGAATTAATGGTATTGCTATGGTAATATACAATATATAGCATTGGTAAGGTAATGTTAGAGCGCGGATAATTATTTATTGTTAGTCACTAAATTAGATGCAGAATTTATGCCTCTTGCAAGCTTGAAGGAGTTGCTTGGATTTTGGGCTCCTCTTGTAACTAGGCTCTCACACATGTGTAGAATATGTTTTGGGGTATATGCCCATGCTGTGTGGTAGGAATATCTTATAAATTGAGAACTTTGTGAACATTTTTTCATTTTCCACATCTCGCAAAAATGTGTGGCAAAAAAACATTTTCAAAAGACTAATGATGCCTCTTAGAAAAGACCTTGTAGCATTTGATTCCAAAATGTAGTCATTTTGTCGGTGTTTCTACTCTCCTGGTGCTCCAGGGCTTAAAAATGTGATAGGTAGTCAGGAAAATAAATGTGTAATTTATGCCTCTATAAAACTTGAAGGTGCTCCTTAGATTTTTTTTGCCCCTCTATGCATCCAGGCTGTCTCAAACATGTGAATTTCCCATATATGGGAAGAGTAGCAGAATGTCTTTTGGTGTGTAATTCTAAGTATGTCTGTGGTAAGAAATACATTTTTTTCCACAAATAATGTCATTTTACAGGTTATTTATTTTCATCTTTTTCCAAAGAATTGTAGCAAAAAAGTACAACTTCAAAATGTAACCATGCTGCTTACTAAATACCTTAGCCTGTCTACTTTCCTGAAGGGGGACATTTTGTGTGTATTTGTACTGCTACCCTGGCAATTTAGGGCCTTAAGTATTAAAATAGGCAGTCAGAGCATCAATATTTATTAATTTTATATATATATATACAGTTGTGTTCAAAATAACAGCAATCAGACATCACTAACCTGATCAATCACTGTTTTTGGTAGAAATATTTTTACATGGCAAATAATTTGCTAGCAGGTGTAGTAGAGTAATAGAAATCCAACAGACCCAACAGTCATGACATGCATGCTGCTGATTCTGTGTAATTGAATCATTAATTGAAAGGGGCATGATCAAAATAATAGCAGTGTGGAGTTCTATTAGTGAGGTCATTCATTCTTTGAAAAACAGGTGGCAATTATTGCCCTTATTTAAGGAAGGAAGGCAGCAAATGTTGTACATGCTGGTTACAGTGCATTTCTCTCTGAAATTCTGAGGAAAATGGGTCGTTCCAGACATTGTTCAGAAGAACAGCGTACCTTGATTAAAAAGTTGATTGGAGAGGGGAAAACATATAAAGAAGTGCAGAAAATGATAGGCTGCTCAGCTAAAATGATCGCAAATGCTTTAAAATGGCAACCAAAACCTGAAAGACTTGGAAAAAAGCAAAAACTACCATTCGAATGGATAGAAGAATAGCCAAAATGGAAGGACTCAGCCAACAATCAGCTCCAGGAAGATCAAAGAAGGTCTAAAGTTACCTGTGAGTACTGTTACGATTAGAAGACACCTACAGTGGGGATCAAAAGTTTGGGCACCCCAGCTAAAAATTTGTATTAATGTGCATAAAGAAGCCAAGGAAAGATGGAAAAATCTCCAAAAGGCATCAAATTGCAGATTAGACATTCTTATAATATGTCAACAAAAGTTAGATTTTATTTCCATCATTTACACTTTCAAAATAACAGAAAACGAAAAAATGGCGTCTGCAAAAGTTTGGGCACCCTGCAGAATTTATAGCATGCACTGCCCCCTTTGCAAAGCTGAGACCTGCCAGTGTCATGGATTGTTCTCAATCATCGTCTGGGAAGACCAGATGATGTCAATCTCAAAGATTTTAAATGCCCAGACTCATCTGACCTTGCCCCAACAATCAGCACCATGGGTTCTTCTAAGCAGTTGTCTAGAAAACTGAAACTGAAAATAGTTGACGCTCACAAAGCTGGAGAAGGCTATAAGAAGATAGCAAAGCATTTTCAGATGTCAATATCCTCTGTTCGGAATGTAATCAAGAAACGGCAGTCATCAGGAACAGTGGAAGTTAAAGCAAATCTGGAAGACCAAGAAAAATATCAGACAAAACAGCTCGCAGGATTGTGAGAAAAACAATTCAAAAACCACGTTTGACTGCACGATCCCTCCAGAAAGATCTGGCAGACACTGGAGTTGTGGTACACTATTCCACTATAAAGAGATACTTGTACAAATATGGTCTTCATGGAAGAGTCATCAGAAGAAAACCTCTACTACGTCCTCACCACAAAAATCATCGTTTGAACTTTGCAAATGAACATATAGACAAGCCTGATGCATTTTGGAAACAAGTTCTGTGGATCGATGAGGTTAAAATTGAACTTTTTGGCCGGAATGAGCAAAGGTACGTTTGGAGAAGAAGGGGCATAGAATTTAATGAAAAGAACCTCTGTCCAACTGTTAAGCATGGGGTTGGATCAATCATGCTTTGGGGTTGTGTTGCAGCCAGTGGCACAGGGAACATCTCACGAGTAGAAGGAAAAATAGATTCAATAAAATTTCAGCAAATTTTGGATGGTAACTTGATGCCATCTGTGAAAAAGCTGACGTTAAAGAGAGGATGGCTTCTACAAATGGATAATGATACTAAACACACCTCAAAATCCACAGGGGATTACATCAAGAGGCGTAAACTGAAGGTTTTGCCATGGCCTTCACAATCTCCTGACCTCAACATAATTGAAAATCTATGGATAGACCTTAAAAGACCAGTGCGTGACAGACAGCCCAGAAATCTCAAAGAACTGGAAGACTTTTGTAAGGAAGAATGGGCAAAGATACCTCAAACAAGAACTGAAAGACTCTTGGCTGGCTACAAAAAGCGTTTACAAGCTGGGATACTTGCCAAAGGGGGCAGTACAAGATATTAACTCTGCAGGGTGCCCAAACTTTTACAGACGCCATTTTTTTTTTTCTGTTATTTTGAAAGTGTAAATGATGGAAATAAAATCTAACTTTTGTTGACATAATATAAGAATGTCTAATCTGTAATTTGAAGCCTTTTGGAGATTTTTCCATCTTTCCTTGGCTTCTTTATGCACATTAATACAAATTTTTAGCTGGGGTGCCCAAACTTTCGATCCCCACTGTATGTGAAGCCAAGCTATCTGCAAGAAGCCCCCACAAAGTCCCACTGTTGAAAAAAAGACATGTGCTGAAGAGGTTACAATTTGCCAAAGAGCACATTGACTGACCTAAAGAGAAATGGCACAACATTTTGTGGACTGATGAAAGTAAGATTGTTCTTTTTGGGTCTAGTGGCCGGAGACCGTTTGTCAGACGACCCCCAAACACTGAATTCAAGCCACAGTACACTGTGAAGACAGTGAAGCATGGTTGCGCAAGCATCATGATATGGGGATGTTTCTCATACTACGGTGTTGGGCCTATTTATCGTATACCGGAGATCATGGATCAGTTTGAATACATCAGAATACTTGAAGAGGTCATGCTGCCTTATGCTGAAGAGGAAATGCCCTTGAAATGGGTGTTCCAACAAGACAACGACCCCAAACACACCTGTAAACGTGCAACATCTTGGTTCCAGACCAACAAGATTGACGTTATGGAGTGGCCAGCCCAATCCCCGGATCTTAATCCAATAGAAAACTTGTGGGGTGACATCAAAAATGCAGTTTCTGAGGCAAAACCAAGAAATAGAGAAGAACTGTGGAATGTAGTCCAATCATCCTGGGCTGGAATACCTGTTCACAGGTGCCAGAAGTTGGTTGACTCCATGCAACACAGATGTACAGCGGTTCTCAGAAACAGTGCTTATACAACTAAATATTAATTAAGTGATTCAAAGGAAAGCAAAATCTTCAAACATTTTTCAGTTTATATAGTGAATGTTTGAGTTTGTAAAGAAGAATACAAACACTGCTATATTTTTTAACAGTCTAATATTCACTTTTCTTCAATTTTTTTAGAGGAACAACACAAATTTGATATATTTTTCTTCATGTTTTGATTTGGAATAGAATGTGTAGTGTTCCCAATGCATTTGTGTGTATGGAAATAAAAGCTATTAGAAGGATTTTGAGCTTTATTCACTTTTTTCAACACACTGCTAATATTTTGAACACAACTGTGTGTATGTGTATATGTATGTGTGTGTGTGTATGTATGTATATATATATATATATATATATATATATATATATATATATATATATACACACATACCCACATCATCGTTTGTAGACTCCTTTAACTTTTCACACAGACTAAAGAATATACACCATTTTTTGGTTACCAAGAAATGTAGCCAAATACATTTGGCCTAAATTTATGAGGAAAGATTATTTACTTGCAAACTTTTACAACAGACACTAAAAAACTTTTTGCCAAAGGGTTTGCTCTTTTTTTTTCTTTTGTATAGCAAAAGAACCCAGTGGTGATTAAATACCACCTCAATAAGTCTGTTTAAAAAAATTATCTGAATACAGTGTTGCATGACTGAACAACTGTCCTCCTGACAGTTCCGAAATCTACAAAATGGCCTTGGTAGCATGGGGGTGAAACAGTCTGGTCTTGAAATGGTTAAAGTGATTCAAAACCCTAAAAAAGAATTGAAACATTGCTAATTACATCTAATATTCATCTGTGCTGTTAGTTTTTAATATAAATGTCTCCTCTAATAGAAATTTCCTAATGATCCTGACGTTCCTAAGGTTTCCTTTTTCCTGGCGGCAACGATCCACAGGCTCATAAATCCTTTACAGTGTTGCCACCACAATCCACATACTCCCCTTTCAACTAAGTAAGCTGTTCTCATCATCACAGCCCTGGTCAGGGGCAGAGCTAAACCACAGCATGTCACATGTCATGTGATGCAATTTTAGCTGTTACACACCCTCTTTTTCAGATTGGAGGAGAGTGTGAGGTCAGTGAGGCATGTGCTGCATCCCATTTGGAACAACAACCTAGATTTGACCTACAGAAGAATAGGGGGGAAAAAAGATGCAAACACATTGATTTTTAAAGCCCTGGGTATATAAATGTAGCCAGGTGCTGGCTTTATCATTATGCCTTTCAGGGACATCTACAGATGAGACTGATTAAACATTTTCCCCCTAGTGCCCACTACTGGAACTGCTACAGCACTTGCTGTTTGCAGAGTGGATCCAGTTCTCCTGCAGTCCTATAGCCAATACATCCTGTATTCCTGAGTACTGATTGAACTACAACTACCAAAGAGCTGGGGATCCAGAAGGTTGCTGAGAGAGCAGATATATTCTATAGCAAGGGACTGGTCCTCTTGGTGCAGAATTCAGAGCTGAACACAGGGAGACTGCTGTTCACCTCCCAGAGACAGATTGCTGGGTACTACTGCAGGACTCTGAATACCAGTTCAGCACAGCGGTGACGCATCACTTTTCTGCATGAGGACTGTCACTATCCAGCCTTCAGCCAGTTATCTCTGTTTACTGCACTGACAGGCTGTCAGGCAGTAACTCTGCACTTCTCTGTGACAGCCAAGAGCCTATGCAAGAACCCTGTTTCTAGGAGGCCGTGCTATCCATGGGATTGGTAAGCGGACGGATGCCCAACTTCTTTCTGACAACTCTAGAGACACTGCATGCAGACACCTTTACACCTTAGTACCAAGTGATCTTTGCTTTGAGCATTTACCACAGCCTGTTATCTTCATTGAATTACCATTACTCACTGCTGTATATGGGCCCCACCATTGCTAGCAGAAGACAATGGCTGCTATTACATTAGGAACTTTAAACATCTCAGGACTCAAGTTGCTATTTTCGCATCTAAACCATTGTTATTCAAATGAGGGTGTATATACCCATTTATGCCAGAGTGTGCATGTGTGTGCTTGTGTGTGTGCATATATTTACATAATTCTTTGCATTCCCTATTGTGTTGCGGGTGGCCCAGAGGGAGCTGATAAGTCAACAAACCTTTTCTTTCCCCTCCTGCTGCTGGTGTTGCAGTTACAGTCATGGCCAAAAATGTTGGCACCCCTGCATTTCTGTCAGATAATATACCATGTTGCCCAGAACATTATTGTAATTACAAATATTTAGGCATTCTCTTGTTTATTTCTTTTGTTTGTATTGGTATGACACAAGAAAGTGGAGAAGCAAAAAGCCAAATCTAACACATCCCACCCAAAACTCCAAAAATGAACTGGACAAAATTATTGGCATCCTCAATTTAATATTTGGTAGCACACCCTGTGATGAACGCGGTGCCCTTCTCACCAACTTGTGACAAAGGACCAGCCAATCTCACACCACGCTGTCACTGCGTAACAATGCCACCCACGGCTGCACCCTGCACAGATATTTTCCAGCTCATGGAACCACAATCTTATGTGCCAGCAAGCCTGAGAGCGATTGAACGGTTAATTGCGTAATTATTTAACCCAGTGACAAACTCCAAACTGCCATTAGATAGCTTTGGGGACTATCAATCCTTCACAATGTTAGGAAGAACAAATGTGAACAATAAACATCTGCAACACTCACTGTCACCACAGACAGGGATATTCAGAGGATTTTTATATACAGTAGCACTCTTCAAGAGACAGGGATCCTTTGGTTTTCATTAAAAGCCTTAGAGATAGTTTTAACACTTTTCAAAATAGGGTTTATCAATGAAAAGGTCAAATGGTGCAATTAAAATATTTACAGAAAGGGATGTAACCAATGAATAAAGAGAACAATAATGCAACAGAGAAATAAAAGAAAGGAGTTAAGAAGGCAGAATACTTGATTTTAGCAGAGTCCAACTGACCAAGCAAAAACGTTGCCGTGGCTCTCTTGGGTGTTCCTTGGTTGATGGTAAAACGAGAGCTTGTTTACCAGGTCCTGTCCTTCCCTTTCCTTTGATATCAAAGGGGTGTGAACAGAGGAGAACTGACTAATCATCAGGAGAACTGACTAATCATCTGGTTTAGGGGAAGGGTGCTAGGAAGCCACCAAGTTTATGACCAAGTCCCAACTGCAGTTTCATACCAATATTAACAACTTCCAATACGTGCAGGTGGTATCCTAGCAACAGGCAGATTAATCTTCAGAATTATATTTCAAACTCAGGGATACCAAACACAGCGTACCTTGTCACCCAGGTGGGAGGAGCTTTCTCCCCTTTCGAATGTGCTAACATGTATGACCTTGATTTGTTCGGTATGGTATTCCCCATTCAAATATATACCTAATATTAATGTGCCCTGTTCCTGCTGAATTATATGAATTGTATGTAGAATTGTTACGTTGTGGAATAGATGTTTTATGGCACGTCTTGCATTCCTAGAGCTATAATGTCCTTACAGGTCATGTGTGGCAGCTTGACTGAGTTATTGTTTTACGATAGGGCAGAAGAAAGTGTTTTTCATGGTTCGTGGAAATAGGCATCCTGCCAAGACTATTTAGCTGTTTACAGCTCTGGCCAGGTCTGGACTCTGTGTCTATTTGTGTTTTAGTTAAGATAAGGGGCTCTTTTGAAGTTTGTTAAAACTTAGAGGGGAGGAAGGTCATTGCTCATGAAAAAACAAAAATGGCTGTAGTGTACAGGTTCCATGTCCTATTGCGCACAATTGTTATACACCACTTGTAAAAAAATAACTGAAATGTATCACTTTCTTACACCTCTCTACAGGAATTTTGGACCACTTTTCTTTCACCAACTGCTCAAAGTTTCTCAGATTGAAAGGGTTCCTTTTCCCAACTGCTGTTTTGAGATCTCTCCACATGTGCTCTATGGAATTGAGATCTGGACTTGCTGGCCAATTCAGTACTCTCCAGCACTTTGTCTAAAATAGTTTCTGGGTGCTTTGGGTCATTGTCCTGCTGAAAGACCTATGACCTCTGACAGAGACCCAACTTTCTGACAGTGGGTCCTACATTGCATCCCAAAATTCTTTGGTAGTCTTCAGATTTCATAATGCCATGAACACAGTCAAGACATCCAGTGCCAGAAGCAGCAAAGCAACCTCAAAACATCAGTGAACCTCCACCATGTTTGACTGTAGGGACTGTATTCTTTTCTTTAAAGGCCTCATTTCTGTTTCTGAAAACAGTAGAATGATGGACTTTATAAAAAAAACTGTAATTCTGTTTAGTCTGTCCACAGCACATTGTTCCAAAAAGGATTTTCCTCAAGTAAGGTTTTGCAAACTCCAATCTGGCTTTTTTATGTTTCTGTGTCAGCAGTGGGGTCCTCCTGGGTCTCCTACCATAGCATCCTTTTTCATTCAGATTGCGATGTATAGTACTCTGTTCCTGAAGGTCAGCTTGAATTTGTCTGGAAGTTGATCAAGATTCTTTATCCACCATTCGAGCAATCCTTCATTGCAATCTTTGATCAAGTTTTTCTCTTTTGTCCACATCCAGGGAGATTAGCTACAGTGCCATGAGTTGTTAGCTTCTTGACAATGTTGTGCACAGTGGACACAGGGACATTTTATGATCTGTTAATTGATACAGGTGCGTTTAATTACACATAACAGGAGCATTACAAACTTGGAATGCAATTATTTCTTACAATTTTGAGAAGGTGGCAATAATTTTGTCCAGTCCATTTTTGGTGTTTTGCATGGAATGTGTCAGATTTGGCTTTTTGTTTCTCCACTTTTTTGTGTCATGCCAATACAAACAAAAGAAATAAACATGAGAATGCCTAAACATTTGTAATTGCAACAGTTTTCTGGGCGAAGTGGTGCATTATCTGACAGAAATGCAGTGGTGTCAATATTTTTGGCCATGACAGTATGATTCAGGGCAGATTTTAGCCAGACTGGATTTTGTCATGACCGGATTTTAGCCAATTGCTTAGTAAAGTAAGTCATTTAAAAGCTGAATACTATAACAAGCTTTAACCACATACAGTTGTCAAAATATAATATTTTATTTATTGTTTATTGAAGGATGCAGAAATTCAGTAATTCTAAAGCGTTCAGTTTTTTTTTTCTTTTGCTAGTGTCCTAGGAAGTTGGATGCCTTTTTCCTCTGCTACAAAAAAGCTAAACTGTATTTTTGCTAGCCATTATTATTTATTTTATTTTTTCTTCAATCAAGAAACTCTACATCATAGATTTTTTTTGTTTGGTGACCATAAAAGGCTAACCTGGTTGGTGACCTTTGAACATCGGGTTCTGCATCGTACCTCTTTCTAGATCTTTGTGTACTGTGTTAGTTAGCAACTATGAGCTATGGCACAGCCTTTTATGTCTCTGAAGGCTTACTTAGAGAGTGAAATCAGACTATACGATACTTCACAGTTGGTACCATTGGACACCAATTTAAATGTATTGCTTTTTTTCACCATGGTAAAATTAAGGCTGAGGGATGGAGTGCTGTGAGTGTGTGCTTCATACACACTTTCCCAACATTCAGTCTAGAGAATGCACCATTTTGCTTCTGCTTCTGAAGCACTAGGTGGATTTCCAATCTCTGGTTTAATTCCACTGTCTACCTACCATGACTCGGTCACCTCTGGCTGCCTAAAACCCTCATCCATACCAGCTGCTTGGGTTGTCATTACACATTAGGCTTGGTTGCTTATTGTCTTGCGGTGCAGCATGTATGTTCTCAAAGATACACTGAGGACAGACTCCCTGCTAAATGTGATTTCAGCTCATACTCCCCTACAGGTTCTAAAGGCATTTACCCAGTGTCCCTAAATGAAAGCCTATAATCTGGTACAGGGACCTCTATCTTAATTAAATCTTTATCTGTGAAGCCTCCCCAATGTCCTTCCGGACTTCAACGTCTTCTAGGGACTTTCTAGCTGTTTGTGCCCAGCTGATAGATCACTCTTTCCATAGGTGTTCTAAACATACCCTGGTGCCATCTCTGACAGAATTAGCCTTTGCCACTCCTGAGACCAGTGAGTCAAACTAGGTCTTCAGCCATTCTGGGGACAATTCACTAAGTGGCATCTTACCACATCCAAGTATGCCGTAAGATACTGAACAGCATTATTCAAAAACTAGTTGGCATTTATTAAAATAACTCATGCAATATTTTAGTAGCCTTTTTTAGTGAGTCATGCAGTGTCTGAGTAGTGAAAACATGTAATGTATCAGCTGTTATCTGACAGCTGAATGTAAAAAAAAGAATTGCTGGCAATATATATTAATAAAAAAATGGTGTTGGCTTGGGGGTTTCCCTCAAAATCCATACCAAACCTGAAGGGCTTGGTATGGATGGGGGATCCATACTAAGCCCTTCAGGTTTGGTATGGATTTTGAGGGAAACCCCCAAGCCAAAATAAAATTAAAAAAATGGTGTCCCATCCCCTAAATCCATACCAAGCATGTAGACTGGCGTCCCATCCCCCAAATCCATACCAAGCATGCAGACCGGCAGGTCAGGAAAGGTGGGGGAAGAGCGATGCCCTCCCTCCTCTTGAACCATACCAGGCTACATGCCCTCAACATGGGGGGAGGTGCATATTGATGGGGACAAGGGCCTCTTCCCCACAAACCTGGCTTGTGGTTGTGGGGGTCTGGGGGCAAGGTCTTATCGGAATCTGTAAGCCCCCTTTGAGGATGCCCCCAGATCCCGTTCCCCCTATGTGTATGAGTAGGTGTTACCCCTACTCATTCACCCAAAAAAAGTGCAGTGTAAAAAAAACACAGCAGGCAGTTTTTGACAAGTCCTTTATTAAAAAAAACAAAAATTAAAAAAAAATCTTCACCTGGTGTAGATCCAGCATCAATCATCTTGCCTGCCGACCGAAAACAAAAAAACAAAAAAAAAAGGCTCCGCTATCGATGAAGGCTCCCATCGTCAGACAGTTCTTAAATAACTAAGGGGCGGGGCCAGGGGCGGACTGATAACTCATGGGGCCCCCCCGGGCAATAGGAAACCATGGGGCCCCTGTGTCCTCACCCACACTCAAACCACACCCAAAAAAGCCTATTAAAAGGTCCCAGGGGCATCTCATGGGGCCCCCTACTGACCCCAGGCCCTCGGGCAGCGCCCGAGCACCTAAATGGTCAGTCCGCCCCTGGGCGGGGCCACTGGGTGATCAGGCCCCTCGTAACGTCTTCAATCCAGCATGCCCTACCTCTTAGTTATTTAAGAACTGTCAGGCGGCAGAGCTGTCAGATGGTGGGAGAGTTCGTCTAAAGCGGAGCCTTTTTTTTAACTTAAAACACCCTCCCATGTTGAGGGCATGTGGCCTGGTATGGTGCAGAAAGGAGGGGGGGTGGCACTCGACCCACCCTCTTCCTGACCTGCCAGGCTGCATGCTTCGATAAGTGTTTGGTATGGAGTTTGGAAGGGACCTCACGCCTTTTTTTTGTTTATGTTTTTTTTTGTTTTCTATTTTGGCGTGTACCAAATCCTGAAGGGCTTGGAATGGATGGGGGAAGACCCCATGCAGTTTTTTTTCTTAATTTTTAATTGCCAGCAATTCTTTTTTTACATTCAGCTGTCAGTGGGGAACACCACTGACAGATTATGACTCATTTAAGGACGCACTGGCGCCCTGTCCTTAACAACCATAACAGTTACTGGTTGTTAAGGATGCTATGCCCTCCTCCTTAACAACCAGTACATACCGCATGCCTTGACCACTAATTTACTTATCACCTAATTACTAAATGCATTTAATTTGTTATTTCGTCATGTGAAGTGACTTCAAAGTCTTTTTATGCAGTATTTACCAAGCAGTGTTGCTATCTGCGGTAAACACCGCATACTAGCAATAGTGAATTGATATTTTCAGTATCGCATGAGATATGTGGTCACCTCACTGACATAACCTTTAGTGAATTGTCCCCTCTGATTCAGAATCCTGTCAGTTGGAAGCAGCTGTTTTAGGTAACCACAATTTCCTGTTGATTCAGATGTACAAGGGGTTGTTACAAACCTTTTTGAAGTGTGTTTCATGCTGCATTTGGTGGGTCAGCCTGCTGTTATAGGCCTTGGGTCTTTTAGAGCTCCTACAACTGTTAAGACATTCCCATTACACCCCGTTTGGGGACTTCCTCTATGTAGATTGGAAACAACCTGGGTCCCACCAAAAGGGGCAGAAGTATATTTACCTTATAGGAAGTTGAATTTCCTCCTTAGATACCAGTTTGAGTTAAGTTTAGTTTTCCATCTTGTCCTTAACAAGGCGATTATTCTTAGCCATTTAGCTAAAGTTTTGGACCTTCGCGTCACAGTTCTGGACACTTAGCTGCATCGAGGTGGATCAGAGGACTTGTAGTTCCATGTGCAGGATCAGATAGGCAAGCTGTGCAGTGGGGTTTTCCTGTCAGGTTCTACTAACACTCTTAGGTGCTCCCAAGGACAGGTCTACTCAACTTTTTTGTAGTATCACTGCACTAGCATGAGTTGGTTGTTTTCCCACTCCCAAATTCTTTTTTTTTATTGTGAGCGGGAGTACAACTTGCTCTCTTTTAGTCCTTTGTCATTCTCTCTGACTTTTATGGTAGTTTCCTTTTGGAGTTGTTTCCTGGTCCTGGTCATTAACCTTGGGGTAATATGCTATATAGAGCTAAGGCTTGGGTCTTCACACATCCATCCATTGGTGGGATCTGCGTAAATGCATAGGCTGGCTATCACTGTGTTCTCAGTTGCCCCAGTGACAACCTCCATTTGGAAAAAGTGCATTGGGTGGAGGTACAGCGGTGAAGCCATCATGCCTACCAGGGTTCTCGATGTGGAAGTTTTTTACATGCCATTTGACATTTTATCCATGTGAGTAGAGGCCTGATGTTTTAATTTATGGTTTTACTGCACTATAAGCAATTCTATCTTCCTCTTTTATATGTTGTCTCTTCTGTGGCTGAGTGGTGGACTGCTTGTTTAACCTGTTTGGAAGAATGGCTTTCAGCGGAGGTTTAGGGGAGACACACACCTTCCATACATTTAGGCAGCAAGCTGTGGGAGTGGAACCTCTAATCCATCCAGCCATTGGCTTGGGTGGCATACAGTAGATGTGGAGGTTGACCTCCATTCATAGACCTATCAAATGATGTAATTGGAGGTTGCAAACCCTATCCATTCACACACCTCCATCCATCGGTGGGATCTGTCCCCCATAAGTGCTGTTAGACCTCTTAGGATTTGGGGGTCTAACTTTCTTGTAAGCAAATTTTGTGTCACATGCTTGGGTGCACTTGTGATCTTTGAAGAGGATTTCACCTATGATTTGTGGGACACAGTGTTTTTTTCTGGACGCATTTTTTTTTTTTTTTTTTTAATAATGATGGAGTTTGTGATTTGGGTTTATTCTGACTGATTTGTGGCAAATACAGTTGTGCTCACAAGTTTGCATACCCTAGCAAAATTTGTGACATTTTGGCATTTATATTGAAAATAAACTTTTATTTAAGAATACTGATCTTATGAAGCCATTTATTATCACATAGTTGTTTGGCTCCTTTTTAAATCATAATGATAACAAAAATCACCCAAATAGCCATGATCAAACTTTTACATAACCTGGAATGTTTGGCCTTGGTACAGATACATACATTTTAAAATGGCAATTAAAGCCACACCTGTGGCTTTTTAAATTACAATTCGTGTATGTGTATAAAAGAGTCAATGAGTTTGTTATCTCTCAAGTGGATGCACAGAGCAGGCTAGATACTGAGCCATGGGGAGCAGAAAAGAACCATCAAAAGACCTGCGTAACAAGGTAATGGAACTTTATAAAGATGGAAAAGGATATAAAAAGATATCCAAAGCCTTGAATATGTCAGTCAGCACTGTTCAATCACTTATTAAGAAGTAGAAAATTCTGGATCTCGATACCATGCCAAGGTCGGGTAGGCCAATAAAGATTGCAACCACAACTGCCAGAAGAATTGTTCGGGATACAAAGAAAAACCCATCAGTAACCTCAGGAAAAATAAAGGCTGCTCTAGAAAAATACGTTTTTTTATTTTAAGGAGCACAATACCGGAACAAAAATTACCTGCTTGGTTGTGTTGCCAGTAAGAAGCCTTTACTGTGCCAATATAAAGCTGCATTACCTTGTAAGGTATTTTGACAGTTCTTTTCTGCTCCCCATTGGCTCAGCATTTCCACATTAGAGCCAACAAACTCATTAACGATTTATACACAGACACTAATTGCAATTTAAAAAGCCACAGATGTGGGGAAACGAACCTTTATTTGCTGTTTTAACCTGTGTGTGTCACCTTGTGCGCCTGTACTAAGACCGAACATTCCAGCATATGGAAAAAATTTTTATCAGGGCCATTTGTGTGACTTCTGTTATCATTATGATTTAAAAGGGAGAAAAGAACTATTTGATAATTATTATTATTATACAGGATTTATATAGTACCAACAGTTTGCTCAGCGCTTTTCAATATAAAGGGAGACAATACAGCAACAATATAGTTCAATACAAGAGGGTTAGGTGGGCCTGATCCTTGGAGCTTACAATAAATGGCGGCTATCCTTAAAAAAAAAGGTTTTTTTTTGCATGATCAGTCATATTTTCCATATCAATGCCAAAATTTAATGATTTCTGTCAGGGTTTGCAAACTTTTGAGCAAAACTGTATGAATTGTTTATATGACAGTGTAACACATGTATGGATTTATATATACTTTATATTATTTTAGTGTGGATAATTAGTGAGCGCAGCTGTTTATTTTGATGATATTTTAGAGCACTTTACCGCAGGATTTGACTCTTTCTTTACGCAGTAGGTTTGGTATATAATTGTTTTTCTTCTTAGGGATCTTTTTCACATTCGGTGAGTAATATTGCTCCACCTATTGGTGGTTGCTTTAACTCATAGCCTCTGCTGTTGCATGCTTATTGTTGTTCGAGAAAGTAATTTTTTCTGACGGTGGTTGTTATTATGGTATGAGCATCAGTTTTGTGTTGCAGGAATGATAGCCCACCCATGACATGCTTACCCTGGACCCTCCAGTGTTCTAAAGGGCCATACTTTACTGCTGATTTGAATGCCAATGCCATTTCAGTTTTTTTCAATAAATATTGTATACAGTGGCAAGAAAAAGCATGTGAACCTCTTGGAAATAACTGGTTTTCTGCAGTCATTTGTCATAAAAGATGATGTGATCCTTATCTGAGTCACAACAATTGACAATCACAATGTGCTTAAAGTGGAGCCCTACCCAAATGGGGAAGTTCTGATTTAAAGACTAGTCCCCCACTCCCTGTGAAGAATTGGCACCTTTGGTGCAGGTTCCAGAAGAGTGCGGAACTATTCACAATATGCAATGATGCTCCATCATGCGCAGTGGGCACTTGGCTGTGAAGCCTCAAGCTGCCCACAGTAAGATGCCAGGGAGAGAAGAAGGCAGATGAGCACATTTCTGGATCTTGGGACAGGTGAGTGGCTGTTTAAGTCAGCAGCTACAGTTTTTGTAGCTGATGACTTATTTTTTCACAGACGACTGGTGTCTTAATTGAACATGCCCATTAACATACAGTGCTGGAGGAAAAAAGTAAGTGACCCTTCGCTTTAATAGCTGTTTGAACTTCCTTTGGCAGCAATGACTTCAATCAACCTCAGACACATTTGTAGGATGTCTGGTGTGAACGGCTCTCTTGAAGTCTTTCCACGGCATCTCTAAAGGTTTTAGTTCTGACTCTAACTGGCCCACTGCAAAAGGCGCATTTTATTTTCCTGAAGTCAGTCTGTGGTAGCTTTATTTTGATGCTTAGGGTCATTATCATGTACCTGGTGATGGAGGCCAATGGAGAGAGGGCTTCCCTTGCGGCTAAGTTCCGGACTCCAGGTCACCTGTAGGAGTGCTGGTTGGTGGTCCACTCAGGAGCACAGCTGGTGCACGGGGATAGGTCTGCAGACTGGATGCGCCTGTACGTGGGATGCAAGCCTTCCGGGATTTGGATGTTTGCTGGTTAGTCAGTTCGAGCCAAGGTCAGGTACCGGTTGGGAAAGCGAACAGACATAGTCAGGTGGGATAGCTGAGGTCATGCACCAAGGAGCAAGAGAGAGAGTATCCGTAAGCCAAGCCGAGTTTAGATCAGGGGGTCAGTAGAGCGGACAGGTCCCAGTACAAGCCAGGTTGGAATCAGGAAGTCACAAGCCACAGGAAATGGGAACTAACCACAAGGAGCTAGAGAACATCCAGCAACCAGAGGAAGTGATGAGCCTCCTTATAAAGGCCGTCTGCCACCAGACTGAGGCTGATGTGTCCTTCTGCAGCCATGTAGAGTATTGGCAGAAACGCCAAAACTTCTGTTGTGGACAGGACCCTGACAGTCATTGTCCTGCTGCATCACCCAACTTCTACTAAGCTTCACCAGGCAGACAGCCACCCTGACATTATCCTGTAGGATAGTTTGGTAAACTTGGGAATTAATTTGCCTCTTGATAATGGCAAGTGACCCAGGCCCTGAAGGAGCGAAGCAAGCCCAAATCATGATGTTCCCTTGTTTGCTTTAACATGAAATAACCTTACAAGAAGCAAAGCAAAAGAAGCTTAAAAAAAAAAAAAAAAAACCTTGGTAGTGTATTAATGTGTGCTTTACTGAACAATAATGCTCTACTCCCAAAGTATACTTTTAGGAAAACAATACATGACCTAGAGAGTATTACAAGATATACATACAATATACACATGCTCAAACACTCTATCCTTCCCTGAAAATTGGCACAGACAATGTATTCTTTAAGTTAAACAGTTACTTAACTTGACTTTTCCTGGTGATGGAGTATTCTTCCTTCTCAGAGGTCTCCAGAACTTCTAGTTCCTTTGTCATCTCAGCACATGGCTGTGACCAAGTCCTTTTCCTCCTACCCCCGTAGCATCACTTCCTGTCCTGATTATTATTATACAGTATTTATATAGCGCCAACAGTTCGCTCAGTGCTGTACATTACAATGGGAGACAATACATGAGACAGTATAATAACAATACAATGCGATACACGGGGGGTTCGAGGGCCCTGCTCCTTGGAGCTTACAATCTAGGAGTGAGAGGATAGTGGTATGGCAGGAAAAGCTGTGGGGGATGGAGTGGTAGGAAGAGTGGAGGAGATCGGCAATTAGCAGAGGGCGGGGTAGGCTTCCCTGAAGAGGTGGGTTTTCAGGGTGCACCTAAAGGAGAGGAGAGTAGGTGATAGGCTGATGGATTGGGGTAGGGAGTTCCAGAGGATGGGTGATGCCCTGGAGAAGTCCTGGAGGCGGGCATGGGATGAGGAGACCAGGGAACTAGAGAGAAGGAGGTCTTGTGAGGAGTGGAGAGTGCGTTTTGGGTGGTATTTGGATATTAGGTCGGTAATGTAGTTTGGGGCAGAGTTATGGACAGCTTTGTATGTCAGTGATAGCATTTTGAATTTGATCCATTGGGCAATCGGAAGCCAGTGGAGGGATTGGCAGAGGGGGGTGGTGGAAACGGAGCAGTTGGTAAGGTGGATGAGTCTGGCCGCCGTATTCAGGATCGACTGAAGCGGGGATAGCCTGAGGTGAGGCAGGCCAGTGAGGAGAAAGTTGCAGTAATTGAGTCGTGATATGATGAGGGAGTGGATGAGCTGTTTAGTGGTTTCTGGGGTTAGGAATGGGCGTATTTTGGCGATGTTGCGGAGGTGGAGTCTGCATAAGTTTGTTAGCGATTGGACTTGGGGCTGGAAGGATAGATTGGAGTCAAGAATGACACCAAGTAGTCTGGTTTGTGGGGTGGGCCTGATGGTGGCATTGTTGGACGTGATAGAGAAGTCGGGGGGGGGGTGCGTGGGCTGATCTCATGAGCCACTCCCATGAATTCATTAGCATATGCATAAGGGAGGCCTAGCTTCCAAAAACAACTAAAATGTTATTCCATACATGTCTGTACTATAAAAAAAATCACCAAAATAGCCACAGTAACACATCCCTCCAGCACTGGGATGATATTTTGATGCTGTAAGCTGTGCTCTTTTTGTGCCATACAGAGTATTCTTCCCGAACAATTGAGCTTTTGTTTCATCAGTCCACAAAACATTTTCCCAGTAGCATTGCTGTTTGCCAAGGTGCTCTTTGGCAAGCTCCAGGTGCGCGACAATGTCTTTTTTGGAGAGCAAAGGCTTCCTCCATGGTGTTCTGCTATGGACACCCTCCTACCTATTCAAAGACTTTTGTATGATAGACACATGAACAAGGATGTTTGCCAGTTCCAGTGATGTCTTTAAGGTTTTAGCTGTTACTCATGGGTTCTTCTTTACTTCATTGAGGATTCTGTGTAACGTCTTGGGGAGTCATCTTGGCTGACTTCTAAAAAGAGTAGCCACAGTAATAAACAGTCTTTAACCACTTGCCTACAGGGCACTTTTACCCCCTTCCTGCCCAGGCCAATTTCCAGCTCTGTCACACTTTGAATGACAATTGCGCGGTCATGCAACACTGTACCCATATGACATTTTTATCATTTTTTTGTGACAGAGCTTTATTTTGGTGGTATTTAATCACCTTAGGGTTTTTTATTTTGCTAATGAGGCTGCATTGATGGACACTGATAGGTGGCACTGATGGGCATTGACAGGCATCACTGATGGGCACTGATAGGCAAAACTAAAGGCAGAAAGACCCACAAACAAAGAACAACTGAAGACAGCTGCAGTTAGAGCCTGGCAAAGCATCAGAAGGGAGGAAACCCAGTCTTTGGTAATGCCCATGGGTTCCAGACTTCTGGCAGTCATTGCCAGTAAAGGATTCTCAACAAAATATTACAAATGAACATTTTATTTATGATTATATTCATTTGTCCAATTCCTTTTGGTCCCTTGAAAAGGGGGGGGGGGGCTACTCTTAAGAGCTATAATTCCTAAACCCTTCCTCTAATTTGGATGTACATACCCTCAAATTAAACCTGAGAATGTGCACTTTCAGCCAAAATCCATTATATAAATATTGTTTGAATATGTTTTAGTAAATACCTGAAAAAAAGCTAAACTTGTGCCTGTGTCCAAATATATATGGACCTAACTGTAAATACATTATTTTGCATTTCCGTGTAGGGGGCGTGTGCCTGCCCAAGTGGCTGTGCTGTTACTGCTACCAACGCATTGGCTGATTACCGTGGCCCAGCTAATGATTTATGGCCGAGAGCTGCCGATCAGCAGAACTAGTAAGTAACACAGAGCTCTCTACTGACAGCGGCAATGTGCTGGTTTTTGTTTCCCTGCAAAGGGAATAAAAACCAGCACATCCCTTAGTAAAACCACCACACAGAATACACTTTACAAATTACTAGGCACACAGTTAACCCTTTGATTTCCCCAGATGTTAACCCCTTCCCAGCCAGTGTCATTGTATATTACAGTATTTGCACTAATCACTGTATTAGTGTCATTGGTGATGTCAGTGCCTGCCATACTATTGCAGTTCCACTATAAGTCGCTGATCACCACCATTACGAGTATAAAAAAATAAATAAATAAAAATTCTAGTATATATGCTATATTTTGTGGATGTTATAACCTTCAGACTACTTAATGCTTATTGCTATTTTTTTTTTCTTTTACCAAAAATATGAAGCAGAATACATTTTGTCCTAAATTTATGAACAAATTAGATTTTTACCATTTTTGTTATTGTATATGTTTTAGGGCAGAAAGTTTACAAAAAGTGTTTTTTGTTTTTCAAAACTTGGTATTTGATCACAACTGGGTTTTTTTATTATATAAATGATAAAAGACCAATAAATGAAAGCTCTATTTGTGGGAAAAAAATATGACAAATTTTGTTTTAGTACAGAGTTGCATGACTGTGTAATTACCAGTTAAAGTAGCGGAGTGCCAAATGGCAAAAAAAAAGGTCGGCTCATGATAGAAGTAAAATCTTCCAGAGGTCAAGTGGTTAATGGGTGTGTTCAATAAAGACAAGAAATTAACATTGTTTATGTGAACCCCTTGGAAATAACTGGTAAACACAAACTTTCTTTCCAATGTATATATTTTTATTTAAATCTGGCGGGTTTCCCTACTTTGCCTATATGTGCCTGTAAAGTTGGTTATTGAGAGTTGGTAGATTATTTTATTCAAAGCTTAAGTCTGATCTTTTTTCGTTTAGGGATTCTACTTATGACTGTATGGAAATCTTGTTGAAGGTAAGAACACCTTGTAAGCATCAGTCTTGTTTAAGTGCAGTCTCAATGAGCATTAAGGCAATGTTCACATTTGGCATCTTGGGATTTCAGGCACAATAGCACAATAAATCATGCAGCATTTCACAATGTGCAAAGCTTGTTACCCAAAAAGGGGCAGAGGCTTCTTTTGGGTGACAAGCTTTGTGCTTTGCTGTGTGCTGTGAGATATTTGTGGCAAAGCAATACGTTTTAAGTGCCATTGAAAATGAATGGCACCTGGACATACACTTTGCGATTGCAGTGCAATATGAAATCAGAGGCAGAATCGCAGCAATTCTGCCCAAGATCATAAAATTCCAAATGTGACAGCACCATACAGTTATAGAGAACATCAGTCTCTTTAGAGAACATGTTACCACACAGGCGCTGATTAGGTTTTACAGGCTGTTCACATTGCAGAGTCAGGAGTGGATTTACTAAAGGCAAATAGACTGGGCACTTTGCAAGCACAGTTGCTCCAGAGCTTAGTAAATGAGTAAAAGCTCTGCTGACTTCCATCATCTAATCATGTGCAAGCAAAAATGCAGTTTGTTTTTATTTTCCTAGCACATGATTGGGTACTCTTTGCAAAATGAAGCTTTACATCATTTTCTAAGCTCAGCTCATTTGCAGAATGCAACTGCACTTTGCAAAGTGCACAGTCTATTTTCCTTTAGTAAATCAACCCAATGTTCACTGGGTTCATTTTATTTGCCAACATTCAGTTTGGTAAGTGAATAGTAATACTAACTGTTCTGTAACCTAGTGGGGGTATTTCTAATGTGACAATACAATATTGGAAATAACAGCAAGGGGTTGTAATGCAGTTTAAGAAAAAAAAAACAAAGTTAGGGTGATCTTTAAATTGGCCAGAAAAACATTTATGGAAACACATAGGAAGGAAATTATGAAAATTAGATTACCAGTAATTGTAGACTGCAACTAAACCCACAAAGCTGCCCACCCTGGGCTGCGCCTTGTGTAAAGAGGCAATGCACAAAGAACTCATACAGCCTACACTGCTCTATGTGAACAGTTCTAAAACACTACAAGGTGCAATAAAGGGGAAAAAAAACAAAGCAGTCAATTAAAAAAAGACAAAAATTCATAACGAAATTATTTATTTCATAATGGAAAATACAATTTATTTCCAAAATAAGTCACAGATGCACAAAACACACATTTTAATCTGCAGAATAAAAGAGTAGAGAGGGGGAAGGATAAAGACATTAAGAGCAAAGGTCAGGCAAAGAAAAAACAAGGAGAAAGCTGATATGTTTTAAACATTCAGAGCAGGAAAAATAAAACTTGAAAAATGTTAGTAAAGAAATATTAACCCAAGAAAAACTATTCCCTAGGGTACCAGCAGGAGGCACAGCTTGCATCTACCCACCAGCTAAAAAGACAACAAATAATAAAAATAAAACATGATTTCATCACTACAATACATTTTGACCAACGTACAGCTAACGAGTGGCTATGTCTGTAACCTGTATGAAATTGTTGTTTTAAATGTGCGTTTGATTTTTTGATAAGCCTTTATGTCCTGGTAAAACAGAAATACTTCTCCCCTTTGTACACAATCTTTGAACACTGGTGCAGCCATACTGAAACTGCCAACGAAGAGGAAAAACAATGTATTAGGGGATAGGTATACATTGACATGTTATTAGTGAGGAGGTATGAATTTCTGCTTCATTAAGGCACACCTAACCACATTTAACAAACAGTGGTAGCCCATAAATCTAAAAGGTCCGCTGAGATTGTTTTACTGTTCTAGTATCTTGCTTAATTTGTAAATATAGCATTTCTTGGTATCTGTCGTAACCTTAGATAAAAATCCAACATTCAAAAAACATCTTGTATCGTATACGGAGAGCTGTAAAAAGATATATATGTACATATTTATATCTATGTCCTGAGTGCTGTGTTTTTTTTTTCCTTACCATTTTTTTTTATAATGTTTTCTTTTAAAATCACTGTACAACAATAAAAACCGTGTGGAACAAAATGCACAAAGTTATGAAGGTGAGGAATCAGATAGGAATGAGACTGTGACAGCACAGAGATGAGAACTGGTTGACGTAGTCCTACCCCCCCCCCCCCCCCCAGCTAAATGGAACATTCCAGATTTCCCTGATTACTGGCCTGTGGTGGGGATGAATTGTGGCCTAGTACATTTTTGGTTTTTCCTATTCAAAAATGGTACAAGCTGGCATAATTGTATAATGATTTAAACATATATAGTGTAGTACTAACAGGTTAACGTAGGAACAAAATAGATTTGACTGGTAATCGCGTATAAGCCCTCCTGTCATAAACCTACAGCCATAATTATTATATATATACATATACACAATCACAAAAAAAAAAGGAAAACAACTACCAATGACAAAATGATGGGGTTGTGCTATTGTGTTTGGCCCAGTGAAATTATATGATATGAAGTCCAGCAGCCTTTCGGCTACAATGATGTGACGGCATCTGTTTTTGGAACAGTGCAACTTGATACACCAGCCAAGAGGGGAAAGATGTGGGGGCTTGGCAGCAGATATAACCTGGTTATACAATACATAATCATTGTATAGAAAGAAAGGCACGTATATGACAGGGTGAGGCAGTGACTGATCACAGGTTATGACTGCATCTCATAATCAATCTGCAGTAGCAATACAGGGACCTACCACAAATATGTCATTATCAAGGTCATTAAACTAAACAAAAACAACACTATTTATAAGGTCTACCCTCTTCCCCCCACAACACTGAGGGATGAATGGTTTCTCAGCACCCCGTCCTCCTGCTAATTTAACATACAAAGCTTTTAATATCCTTCCAGTAGCTGGTCATGTGAAGGCCTTGGTTCCTAAAATGACCCATGCACTAAAAATACATAATTATGTTTGAGATTAAAAAAAAACCTCACATTTCTCTAATGATCTGTGATTTTGGCTATTTCTCAAGTAGTTTTAGGCTAAAGGGCAGCATGTTTTCACTGCAGACAGGCTATGAATTCCCATCCGCAGACAGGTATCCATCAGTGTACAGGGACGGAGGAAAATGGCTGAAAAACCTGATTGTGTGGGACTGTAATTATCAGCACTGATTTTTTTTTTTTTTTACCCCATGGGACTGGCTGAGCTCACTACATGGTTGTTCCTTGTTACTATAGAGATTTCTAATGGCTTTTTCATAGTACAATGAAAGCGCATGCACATAGCTGGGCTTGGTGAGGCTTAAAGCGGAAATGTATCCACTGAAGCCAGGTTTCCATCGCTGGTCGCGTTCATTGGCTGAGTGGAGGTGACATCACTCCCGTACATGCAGCGGCATTCTGTCAGATTTGGCACTGCCAAATTTGTACAGGGAGCCATGCTTGCACAGCTTACCGTACAGGGGTGGACAGGCAGGAAAATAGCTTTAATGCAAAAGAGACCAAGCTTATCTCCTCTGCATTAAAAATCCTGCCTGTTCACCAGTTTTTAATGTGGAGCCCAAAGTTCCACTTTAAGGTTTATCAATGTGCAAAAGGAGCATTATATAGAGAACAAATGTGGTGCAGCACTAATTCCCTGATTTGCTGGCAGCAACCATAAAGATTACCAAAAAAAGGCAAAATACACATTCATTTATAGTAGACCCGTTATAATCTTCTATCAAAACTGAATAAATAGTGTCCACTGCCCTACGAAACATAACAAAATAGGTTTAACCCTTAGGCCCAAGAAAACCGGTTTGTCTATATGTTCAACATATTTGCTCATACTCTACACTTCTGGACAAAGGATGTTCCAGTTCATTAACTCCTGAGGCACAACCAAAGGGTATTTACAGTCATCTCAACTTATTAATTCCAAAGGGAGAGCCTAAAGCAACCCTAGGTGGATGACATTCGATCCATCTATGGACAGGCTGGCTTTACTGAAGTTGATCCATCAATCCACTTCAGTACAACAAGCCTGTTGAATTTTTCTGCATGCCATCACTGCCAGCGGTGAAAGGAAAGAAAATTGTACAATCTATGGCTTACCAAAGACTGTATACACCCTGAGTTATCTGAAACAGATGGGCTGACAAGGAAGTGTACGTACCTGTTCAGCTCTGAGTGTTTCCCCCTAAACCTACATATCATAGTGCAGATCCCAAACACTTCCTAAGTAAATGCATATTTTTTCATTTAGATGTATTAATTATTATATTACCTCAGATTACTTATTAAAACCTTTGCACTTAAATTGTAGGTTATATAAAATATACATTGATCACAATTTATACAGGACTACACATAGTATGGCTTAATAGTAGCCTGCCACGGCCCACTACAATTTAGTGAATTTCTTTCTTTCAACTTGTTAAGATGGGTCTTGGGGGAGTTCAGCAGAGTAGATGTTAGAGATTTTTCTCAATGGTAACAGTTGTAGTAATTACTGATTCAGTAATGCTGATTAAATTACCTAGGCAAAACTATAGAAATCCAAAATCACTGTTTTTAGAACTGAAGATGCAAAAAAACTGCTGTTAATCTTTGAACACTATGGTTAGGTGCAAAGAGATAGCCTTACAGAGTTTCATAATCTCTTGAGAAAGAAAGATTAGCTAGGAACCTAATACATGGCATTTACATCTCCCTACTCAATACTGGTCCTTCTCCGATACTGATCATGCTTGGTCAGTACATCACCTAGTTCCTATTTACTCCAGAAAGGAGCCCTATGTGACCAGACTGAACGGCACTCACCATTACAGGGCATACACACAATGGTATAGATGCAGGAGAGGAACACACTGATTTTCCCTAACTTAAGCCATCAGAGAAGACCGAGAGAGATAACATACCCCACTGAGTGTCAGTGAGGACAGAAGACCCCCTTCCTCCTTTGTTATATTTCAGCATATTAAATGAGTGGATGATTTCCCTCGTGCTTTGCAGACATTAAGAGAATGACACTTCTAATGCATTTTATCTGTTACTTTCTGTGACAAAACAGCTGTTTTCATATTGTGTGAGCCACAAAAAGTGAAGATGGTTGTGTGTATAAGCTGATATAGTGTGAGATTTTATCACAAAAAAAAAAAAGCTAGAGTTACATAATTCTTTATCTCATGTACTACACACCATACATTTAAAGCAGCAGCCCTTTTCTGAAACACAAAAGATTTTCTGAGCAGTAAATGGGAGTTCTATCTCCCAGTGCTTAAAGTGTGCACCCCCCGCCAATCTCAAGGAACCAGTGGTTGTATAAAAATAACTGCATCATAGTAATGCTCTCTAAAGCTACAAATTCAGCTTTTACTTTAAGGAAAAACAAAGAAGCTGATGTTACCTATAGCAAAAATTCTGACCAGTTTAACCAGTTTACAGCAATTTAAATTTCTAGGCTAGATCCAACTAAGTTTAAACCAGCTCCCACCCAACTTCTATTTTAACTACCCTGTATAAATATGATGCTTATTTTCTGTGGGTGCTCTGGGCACGTGATCGGCTCCCAGTGGGCAAGCTTCAGGGCAGAGGATGGACAGCTGACAAAGGATGCACCATAGTAAGCCTATGGGTGACATCATTACCTGCCCAGGCATTCCATGCATTGTCGGCGCTCTCTCCCATCTCCTGATGTTGGCTGCTGGGGATCACATGATTGGATTGGAACACCTCAAGAATAGGTAAGGAGGGAGTGGTTTTAAGATTAGTTAGGTCTAGCCTGGAACTCCACTTTAAGGAGTCAAGATAACAACCTGGTGGCAACCTGCCATAGCCAGGCTGCCACTGCCCAACTTATGAATGTGCTGTTGGTTCCAAAGCATTATTATACACAGTGGCAAACCAGCCCTGGAAGTTGCACCACTTTCTGGATTTGGGCCATGTTCTAGGTGGAAACCCTTGCTGGAAAAAAAAAAAAGAAATCTGCACCTGGATGAAGCAACCCAATTGGAGGTTCCAGGACAGGTCTTTTAGTGTTGGTTGAACACTATCCTGCTTTCCATCTAATGAGGGAGCATCAGCCCAGGGCAAATATTTTTCATATATATATATATATATATATATATATATACACACACACATACATACATATACAATGCTCAAAAAACTTAAAGGAACACTGTTTAATCAGAGTATAGCATCAAGTCAATGACACTCCTGGAATATTGATCTGGTCAGTTAAGTAGCAGAGGGGGTTGTTAATCAGTTTCAGCTGTAAATGGTTTTACAAGTGGGGGGCACTGACATTTTTTCCCCTACTCATCTTTTCTGACTGTTTTTCACTAATTTTGCATTTAGCTAGGACCCTACAGAGGTTGCACAGGCAGTCCAACTCCTCTAGGATGGTACATCAATACGTGCCATTACCAGAAGATTTGCCGTGTCTCCCAGCACAGTCTCAAGAGCATGGAGGAGACAGGCAGTTACACTAGGAGAGCTGGACAGGGCCATAGAAGGTCCTTAACCCATTAACAGGACCAGAATCTGCTCCTTTGTACAAGGAGGAACAGGGTGAACACTGCCAGAGCCCTACAAAATGACCTCCAGCAGGTCACTGGTGTGAATGTCTCTGACCAAACAATCAGAATCAGACTTCAGGAGGGTGAAGTGAGGGCCCGACATCCTCTTGTGGGCCCTGTGCTCACTGCCAGACACCATAGAGCTCAATTGGCATTTGCCATTGAACACCAGAATTGGCAGGTCCACCACTGGCACCCTGTGATTTTCACAGATGAGAGCAGGTTCACCCCGAGCACATGTGACAGACGTGAAAGGGTCTGGAGAAGCTGTGGAGAACATTATGCTGCTTGTAACATCATTCAGCATGACTGTTTTGGTGGCAGGTCAGTGATGGTCTGGGAAGGCATATCCATGGAGGGACGCACAGACCTCTACAGGCTAGACAATGGCACCCTGACTGCCATTAGGTATTGGGATGAAATCCTTGGCTCCATTGTCAGACCCTATGCTGGTGCAGTGGGTCCTGGGTTCCTCCTGCTGCACAACAATGCCTGGCCTCATGTGGCAAGAGTATGCAGGCAATTCCTGGAGAATGAAGGAATTGATACCTCTGAATGGCCCTCACGCTCGCCTGGCCTAAATCCAATAGAAAATCTCTGAGATATTATGGTTCGGTCCATCTGCGCCGCCAGGTTGCACCTCAGACTGTCCAGGAGCTCAGTGATACCCTGGTCCAGATCTGGGAGGAAATACTCCAGGACACCATCCGTCGTCTCATTGGGAGCATGCCCCGACATTGTCAGGCATGCATACAAGCACGTGGGGGCCATACAAACTACTGAGTACCATTCTGAGTTGCTGCAATGAAATTTCAGCAAAATGGACTAGCCTGCTGCATAATTTTTTCACTTTGATTTTCGGGGTGTCTTTGAATTCAGTCCTCTGTAGGTTGATCATCTTCATTTCCATCAAACAATGGGGCATCCTTACGGTCCTAACCCATTACCCTGTCCATATCAGTATAGATATCCAGCATGAGATTTTTCCCCATTGAGATCTGATGTGTTTTCAAAGTGTTCCTTTAATCTTTTGGAGGTGTGTGTATATACACCTGCCTACTAACTTCAGTTCCTGTACTTGTCCCCTGCACTCACCTGGGTATTAAAATAAAATGGAGGAGGTCTAACATAGCCCTGCTGTAACTTAACATCAATGACACACAATGCAATATTTCAAATGTGCTGAAGAGGACAGCTCCTCTATGACTGCTCACGGCTGTTGCCACTTGTATTACACTTCAGTTATTTATGTCACCGTCAGAATTTGGGTTACCGAACAGTCACACATCTGCCCCACTAACTGAGATTTTCCTAGATGCTAAACTTCAATTGGCAGGAAACCAAAGATTCTCAGACTAGGTAAGCAAGCTTTTTTTTACATTTGTATTTTGACATATATATATATATATATATATATATATATATATAATTGTATATGTTGATATTTAATACTAAATAATTTGTTAACTTTGCAGAAGCCTATATAGGATTTATTTATATTATCTCTCTTTTTATCTTTCTACCCTTTTCAAGCCGAGGCTCAGATGCAGAGAATAATCTATATATAATCACAAAGTAAACATGAATGACATTTAGCTTAAACTTTTGTCAAGGCACATAGGCCTCATTCTCACCTTCTGCCAAGGGGCTCTATGAGTGGCCAAAAAGCTGCTGGTATTTCTACCTATAAAGTGATGCAGCGTAATGTGAGACAAACATTTGGCTAAATTGTGTGTATTCATCATTCAGAACAATACGCTTTTTTGGCCGAGGTCTGGGGGTGCACATTAGGTATCAGAAATGTTTGATGAACACCCCCTTATAACACCTGTGTATATGGGGCCTTACAAAGATTGTGGCACCTTCAGCCTAATTCTTTGCAATATTTCACAAACCTTTCAAAAAGTGAGTTACACTGACACTAGGACTAAATCCCCCAAAGAAAATTAGCTTGAACAGGGAACAAGGAAGGAGAAAGCAAGTAAAGATACTTTTTTTCTGACAAAAGGTACCATAGAAACAAAGAAAATAAAAAAAATAAAAACTACTTGTTATCACCATGCACAAAATACCAAAATTAATTTTTGTGTGAAAACAATTCACATTTTGATTACTGGAGGCAGTGCAGAGTTGGGGGAAAAGGGAGTCAGGACTGAGCATGGGGTATCCACTGGCTGTTATCTAGGGGTCGCCGTAAGAGCTCTTCAACATGTCGGGCCACATCCATGCTGTCATCTAGGTCAAACTCACCATCTGGGTCAAGAACAGAGTCAGGGCTGCAAGAAAAAAAAAGAAAATCAGAGCAATTCTGGTTTGCTGGAATTAAGTAGGAGTTGCAGCACAAATCACAGTTACATAACTGCCAGTAAACCTTAGGTACCACAACACTACAAGGGAGAAGGATTCATGACTTCTGCTTGCTCACTCTTCTTTTCTTATTTGGATTTTGTCCGTAAAATAAGATGCAGGAAAGCTCTTTTTTGCCTCATGCCATAAAACAAATTCTTCTAGTGCTCTGCCTGGCGGGAGGGCAGAGAAGGAGAAGCCAACAGCTGAAGGGAAGCCACAGTGGATCAGTTTTGATAGCAGGATTGGTGCTGGCGAGGGGGGTATAGTAAGAATCAGTGTTGTGGGGATCTGTGTGGCAGAAAGGGGGGATTGAGAGTGGGGGGTGCATGTGGAGCGGGGGAAGCAGGAGGATAAATGTCAGATACAGAACAGGTGGGGGGGGATAACATTTTATGTCAATAGCTTGGATCAGTGGATTGTCAGCTGCTAATCAGAGCTAATCTGAACAGTTTTATTATGAGTTTATGGGCACTGAAGTGACCAAGATCTTATAGCAGAAGGAGGAAATGCCAAATCTGTCCGGCATACGGATATGACCAGCAGGAAGTGATGCTGTGTGTGCGCCATATGGACCTGGCAGTGAAAGGGTTAAAGCCCAAAGTGAATTAGTTCTGTTTAAAATAGTTATAAAGCCTAAACATTTTTTTTACCTTGATGCTTTCCTTCCATTCAGGTAAAAATGTTTAGGGACCAATATCCTTCCTCCCCCTCCACTGGCAATCAAAGCCAGGACAGAGGAGCAAGGGGTGGGGCTGATTGCAGCTGTCTGTGGCAATAGACGCAGACAGCAAGGCTCAAAAGAGAGCCCACACAAGTGTCCCCATAGAAAGCGGCTTTCTATGGGGCACTTGCTGGAGCTGGTCAGGAGAATGGGAGATCCAAGAAGACATAGTTCAGGGCTGCTCTGAGCAATTCCATTAATTATTTTTTCAATTTTAACCACTTGACCTCTGGAAGGTTTTACTGCCTTTATGACTAGGCCATTAACCACTTGACCCCCGGAAGGTTTTACCCCCTTCATGACTAGGCCATTTTTTTTTTTTGCTATTCGTCACTGCACTATTTTAACTGGCAACTGCTCATTCATGCAACATTGTATGCAAATTAAACTTGTATCATCTTTTTTCGCACAAATAGCGCTTTCTTTTGGTGCTATTTGATCACCACAGTATTTTTTTAATTTTTTTTTATTATACAATTATACATTATGAAAAAAGACCAAAATTAAAAAAAAAACAAAAACAAAAAAAAAACATAAAAAACTCCCCACTGCTTTCTACTTTGTTATAAAACATATCCAATAAAACAAAAAATCAAATTAATTAACAATTAGACTAAAATGTATTCTGCTACATGTCTTTGGTATAAAAAAAAATCTAAATACGTGTATATTGATTGGTTTGTGTGAATGTTATAGCTTCTACAAACGATGGTATTAATATATAGCATTTACGCAGCTATGACGCTACTACTAGTATACTGGTAATGGCAGTGACTTATAGTAGAACTGTGATAGTGTGGCGGGCAATCTGTCGCTAACAGACCTACACTGGGAGGTACACTAACTGACATCAATAGTGACACTAATACAGTGATCAAATATAACTGTACATTGTCACTTTACTAATGACACTGGCTGGGAAGGGGTTAACATCAAGGGGTCAGGCAGTTGTGGGCCTAACAATGTGTAATATGTGCTGCTTGATCAGACATGGAGACAGGGCACAGTCCCTGCCAGGATGATTCACACAGCTAACCTGGCACAGACCTTTCACTCCTGTCTCCCACATATGTTATACAGAACAGAACAGGCATTCATCATTTTTGTAGAACCGAAAAGTACAATCCATGTGACCCCTTTTCAACACTAATTAGATTACTGAGGGAAGCAGGGCTTGTTTTTCTAGTCCAACTGCAGACAAATACAAGTCAGTTGTAAAAGATTATATTAAATAGTCCTTACAGTAAGCAGCAAAATATTTCTTGACCGATACTCACTTCTGAGGGTATAGATTATAGTGTGATTGAGTACAAACTGCAGGGGAAGGTGCCTGGTCCATGTAGCTGTTTGCCGGGATGACATCAGAAGCAACAAACCTTATAAAAAGAAGAACAGCTGAGTCACACATGATGACAGAAATAAATGTACTGCAATTTGTTGGTGCAGATGTTTGAATGTAAACCACTGGAGCCTCAAAGGAGCACCAAGATCATCTTGAACATCAAAACTCATCAAAACAGCATCACCAACTTTAGAACCCATTCACACATCTGCAACTTGTCATGCGACTTTGAGGTCCAAAGTGGCATGACAAGTCGCACCCTATGTTTCCCAATGAGTAGCTTCCATACCTGAGCGACTTGAAAGTAGTTCCTGCAGTACTTTGGTCCGACTTTCATGCAACTTAAGGGCCATAGGCTTCAAACCCTCCAAAGTCACACCAGAATTGTATACATGTGACTTGTGTGTGGCTTTTGTAGAGCACAAACAATCACATGGTCTGCTCTTTGACCCCTGTCCCAGCCCATCCAATGTCGCACAAGTGTGAATGGAGCATCAGTGAGCTTTTGATCAAAACATACAGATGCATAAGTGTTTTAACCAATGTAACTGCTGAAACGGAACTTTACCCAAGCTACAATTATTATATTTGTAGATGTACAAATATACTGTAAATTCTGTGCCTCATTATTAATCTGTAAGTCAGCTGCCCCCCACCCCATTCACAACCCTTGCATATCACTGTTATACAGGTCTCAACCATTGTATGTATCTGACCTTGTGGTTATAATCAGTATGGCCACCAGCACGCCGTCAACTCCCTTGCTCACTTTATGCCCAGTCTATTCACGAATTTGGAGCCAGTAGGAAAGTTGGGGTTACAAACCCTGTTACGTACAGGAAGCAAAACCTGTACAATAGTTATAGCAAGACACGAGAATGGAGGACAAGATTTGCCACAAATTGGCAAATGCTTTGTAGACTTATAATAAGGCACACAATTTACAGCATATTGAACATCTCTAAAACAAAAAAAGTGTAGAATTGATAGATAGGCTCATTCACATGTGTTAGTACACCCCTGCACAGGGCCATGTTTATCCACCTAGGAGACACGGATGATCTGTGCAGCCTACATGGTAAAATCAATGGCAGGCTGAAGACAGCATGAATCTTCACTGATCTTCGCACACATCCTTGAATGTTCACAGTGACAGCTCTGAACAGGATAAACATGGCCCTATTTATGGGTGTACTGATCACTGCGCTGGTATAAATGAACCATAACACTCAAAATATAACTGAAGGCAACACTTTTTTTTTTTGTTTTGGATAGAGTGGAGAGGGTTTAGAACCCCTGTCAGGGTTTTATTGCTGTCTGTGCCCTTGTTATTCACCCTCTCTCTCTCAATTTTTACTTACACGCAAGTTTGATATCTTGGAATACAGTACAGGACACATGCTGGATATTAATAGACCCCGGGTTATAGGCTGCTACGTTCAGGTGACTGGACATTGACAAACCTTTGCTGGGCGCACCCCTATAACCCTACCCCATGTCATAATGGAGTGGGTCTGCAAAGGGGAAAGAAAATTTAGCTCACACAAAGCAATGGTTCCTGCAGAGATTATTCTATGATTTAGCATCATATTTGGGGATGGGAACCCAAGGCATAAATTGCCCATAGACTGGCACATGTCTGACATAGACCTATTAGACATGCCAGTTTACCCAAACTTCTTGTGATCTTTCCTCGTTTTTAAGATATAAAAAATAAATAAATAAAAAAACTATGTTTTTTCTCCACTGAAAAATAAATGATCCACTGTTTGGATATCCACTGAATGACCTGGAAACTTTGAGACTGGTATAAAGTATGCTGGAATCTGTACCATCGCTTGCAATTACAGTCACTTTTAATTTGAGATCATATTCAATGGCAGAGATCTGCTAAGTGATACATTTGCTGCTCTTGTGTTAGGGATAAAATATAATCTAGCTTTTCAACTGACCAGTGATGATCATTAATATGGCATGAACGTAAATATGTCAGGAAAAGAGACTTACTCTGGAACCACTTGCTTAATAGCTGGCTTCACATAGCCATCTCCTTTAGCTGCAAGAAAGAAGTAAAAAAAAAAAGTACATAAATTATAGGGTAATTAGGTATCTCATTATTTCCTTCTGTGATTGTACATGAAAAATACTTGGAAAAGACAGATAAATGGTATATGGAAAGTTTCTTACAGGGATTGCAGAGAACTGGGGTGTAATACTTTGAGAACACTTCATCTTTGGGACGGTCAGGATACACATAGATGAGATAATTGAGGTCACCCAGTCGGTCCGCCAGCGAACGTACTGAGAAGTCTCGGCTTGTAAAAGGCATCAGATTCCATAAGGCTCTGTCCGCTAGGGATACATACACAGAATGTGGAGTACGTATATAAAATCAGAATACTTTAATAGCAGATTCAGCATGAACAGCACAATGTACATAGCCCAGAAAATATGACAGCTGACGTATAACATCTAAACAGTACAAGTTTCATTCTTCCAAAAATGAAAACCCAGCTGCAAATAATACCAGGTGTTATTCTTCAAAGTATTCTTTGTACAGGAAACTTGCTTCTTCTAATTCCTGTTCCAAGACAAGCCTTACCTACTATTCTGGCTCAGAGAGTGGAAGAAGCATTGACCTGCACACAGAACGAGTGACAAGGTATACAGTGTTCAAGGGAAAGCTGCCTCTGATAAGCATTGGTATGTAGACACCCACAAGCACAAAGTACATAGAAAACTTACACTACAAGTTTACATCCATCAGCTATTTTTTGTCACGCCTATTTATTACCACAGGAATATCCCCATTCCATAGGCATTAGTTCTACTAGGGCTATATACTGTTTTTAGATTTCACATAAGCTTACCAACTGACTTGAAGGTTGGGCAGCATCTAGACATGCTCAGGCACCAGATGCCCTAAGAACAATTGTCTGTAAGGGACATACTTGTAACACAGATACTATTAGGACTAAGCCCCAGTTCACACTGATGCACAGGAATCATGTTTTCAAATCTGCTGTGGGTGTCAATGGAAAGTTAACAACACGCCAAAAAGCAGGTCGCAAATGGAGTGTTTGCCTGAAACGGATCACATGGATACAAACACCCATGCAATCCAGTTGCAGTGTGAATGAAAAAAAAGCTGCCTGCATGTTTTTGATGCTGATGCAGTGCAATCTGAGCCATCCAAATGAATGAGCTCAATTTGCACCACACGGAATCGCATGTGATTTGCACAGGAATATTGTGTGAGTCACACATAGTTCACAGTGTGAACCAGGGCTAAGATATCACTTTTAGACAACTTCTTCAGAAAAGGAAGTGTCTAATAGCAGTACAAATTACATATACAGTGAAGGAAATAAGTATTTGATCCCCTGCTGATTTTGAATGTTTGCCCACTCACAAAGAAATGATCAGTCTAAAAATTGAATGGTAGGTGTATTGTAACAGATAGAAAAGCAACAAAAAATTCAAAAGAAATGCATGTCTAACAAATTACAATACACCTACCATTCAATTTTTAGACTGATCATTTCTTTGTGAGTGGGCAAACATTCAAAATCAGCAGGGGCTCAAATACTTATTTCCTTCACTGTAAAGTGGAAGTAAGACAGTAAAGCCTCTGTTCAACAATGATATACTTCAACCTGACTCTAGGTAAATGTATCTATACTACCGAGAAATGTATCTATACTACCTAGACTCTGAGGCCCTTTCTAAGACTGAAACATTCTGACACAAAAGTAAATGAGCACACAGGATGGTGCAAACGCTTAGTGCATTACTGTAGGTTTGTTTTATAAAAACATATGGAAAAATGGATACTCCCAAAGGTGAAATATGTACAGGTGTTGTATGACACCAAATCACAATCCAGTGCAGGAATTGTGTGGCCAAACACACTGTAACACTGTACTGGCAAGTTGACGTGGTTCGGGGGATGGGCTTCCCACTGACACCAATGATGGGGCACTATTCCTCCCACTGACACCAACGATGGGGCACTATTCCTCCCACTGATACAAACAATGGGGCACTATTCCTCCCACTGATACCAATGCTGGGGCACTATTCCTCGCACTGACACCAATGATGGGGCACTATTCCTCCCACTGACACCAATGATGGGGCAATATTCCTCCCACGGATACCATTGATGGGGCACTTATCCTCCCACTGATACCATTGATGGGGCACTGTTCTTCCCACTGATACCATTGATTGGGCACGATTCCTCGCACTGACACCAATGATGGGGCACTATTCCTCCCACTGATGCCAATGATGGGGCACTATTCCTCCCACTGATACCATTGATGGGGCACTATTTCCCCCCACTGACACCAACAATAGTACACTATTCCTCAAACTGACACCAATGATGGGGCACTATTCCTCCCACCAACACAAATGGGCATTATGCCTCCCGCTGAAACCAACAATTGGGCACTATTACTCCCACTTACACCAATGAAGGGACGCTATTCCTCCCACTAATACCAAAGATGTGTTGTGTATGCCCACTGATGCCGGGACAATTTCTACTCCCAATGGCCACAGTCCGGCCACCGATAGTCTGATGAACCATAAACAGTCCCTATGTTTAGAAGGTTTGGAGACCCCTGTTTTGATGCATAAGCTTTAAAAACCCTGCATTGCCTTACAATAAATTGCCCACCGAGGAACACAAATAAATGTGACAAAATACATGTCTTGGCAAGCAGGGCAACATCACACTGAAGGACCCAAAACGCTCCTGTTATTTGACAAAGAACTTTGAGTAAAGTACAATCAATAAAGAAAACCCATCTCCATGCATCTCCCCTGCTAATAAAGACAGATTAGGACAGCAGATGAGTTTGGAACTTTTTAAATGTGATGTTCTTAAAATATCATTAAATTATATCTAGATCCAAATGTTTAAAACTCCTCTTAGTTTTTTTTGTCAGCTGGACAGCATGCATCTGCCTAGCAAGAGCCCAGACACCAATAGCAGCCTTTGTTTTATGTTGTAGTCAAGCTGATGCGGTCCATCAAGTATACTACATAAAAATTGATGTTCTGGAGTATTTTGTGTAATAACTGCTTGGTTTACGTACCCCCCCAAAAAAAGGCGTCAATAGTTGTTTTGCAATGTGCCAGTGGAAATTAGTTGTACAGAATTACAAATCTTTTGGCAGATAAAACAGCAAACATATACATATATATATACTGTATATACATTGGCTTGGAGTTCTGTTTAGTAAAAACTCATGAGAAACTTACGTAGCTCAAACTTCCAAGCTATTGTGATGCCCCCAATTTCCGAGTCACTAAAGCGCAGCAGAAAAGTCCCATCCCTTTTATTTACCAACATGTCATGAGCCTGCTGCTTGTTAACAAAGCCTAAAATTGCCCTGTAATAAAAAAAAAAGCAAAAGTAATGACACAACATTTAGGAACAGATATGGAAATTCTTCTCCTGCCTGGAAAGAAAAAGAATATAGTAAAAAAAAGTCAGGATACAGAAAAAAAAGTCACAGCAGTGGAGTACAGCTCCACGTGTAAATACAGAGGGAATACATCTAGCAGCACAAGATACTGTAGATATTATACCTTATATAGGGGTGTTATATGCAGTCTGTATAGAATCACAGGTCACTATGCCTTAGCAAAAGAAGATTGGTGCCTTATTCCTGGATGATCTCCACCTTCTCTCCAGTCTCCCATTATAAACCACAGAACATATATTTACAAGATGCCCCACTGCCTGGCAAAACTACTGAATGTAATGCATGTGTGAACTACTGTCCTCTTCCTGGAAGCTGGCACAGATTAAACTGTACCTCCCATCACAAGGAAAATACTCAGCAATGTGCATTTCTGACCGACTGCTGGTGCTGACCAATACATACATGCCCATCTGACTATCCCTCACCATCAATTATGAAATAACTAAATTATTTTTTTTTAACCATTTGCCCTCCAGAGGATTTACCCCACTTTCTGACCAGGCCATTTTTTGCGTACAGTGCTGCGTTACTTTAACTGCCAATTGCGTGGTCATGCAACACTGCACCCAAATTAAATTTATGTCCTTTTTTCCCTACAAATAGAGCTTTCCTTTGGTGGTATTTGATCTCCTGTGCGTTTTTAATTTTTTGTACTATAAACAAAAAAAGACCAACAATTTTGAGAAAAAAAAAATATATTTTTGACTTTTTGCTATTAAACATGTGCAGTAAAAAATGTAAAAAAAAAATCAAATTTTGTCATAAATTTAGACCAAAATGAATTCTGCAACATGTCTTTGCTTAAAAAAAATGTTTACAAATGGCGGTATATATACTGGAATTTTTTTTTTTATACTAGTAATGGTGCCGATCAGCGACCTATTGCAGGACTGCAGCAGGCATTCTGACACTGTGGGAGAGGGGGGGACTGTCACTGACATCTCCAGTGAAACTAATACAGTGATCATTGCTAATAAAAAGCTCTGACACACTAATGGCACTGGGCAGGAAGGGGTTAACATACGGGGTGATCAAAGGGTTAACTGTATTCTGTGTTTTACAGTGTCAGCACATTGCTTGTTAGAAAAGCAGTGTGCAGGAGCTGACAGGGGAGAGATCTGTAAGGTTTACATATATGTTTCTTTCCCATCAGTGATACTCAGCGATTTCCGGTTGCCGGCAGGGAATCACCTGCCCGGACCCGGTGATCGACAGCTGAAGCTGCCATTGGAGGCACAGGTACAGTGCGTGCGCACGCCCCCTTCCTGGAAATGCAAAATCACGTATATATACACGTGATTTTGTGCAGCCCTGCCACCCTGTAGCAGTATTTCTGTTATAGAGCGGTCGGAAAGCGGTAAAAAAAACGCTAGTGTGCATGGATCCTAAAGATCATATAGTAATTTTGCATAGAAGATCAACGATCATTATATTTTAATTTGACACTAGTCTATTTACACTGTTGCTTTTGTTTTCCTTTTGAGCACATAGCAGAGTTGCCAACGGTCAGTAAATGTAGGGACCGTTTGTAAAAATCTGTGATTTTACAACTGTCTGTACATATCAGGGACTGATAATGTGTCATGCGCTCTGGTGACCTTTGTAAGTGTAAACCAGTCAAATTACTTGTTATGGGTATTATCAGTGTTTCCATATTGTGTTTATACTGTTTAAATATTAATTGTCTTAGTTTTTAATGTCATTTTCCAGGTTGTCAGTGAAAAAAAAAGTGCTCCGTCAGTAAATTTTCCATGTTTTGCCAGTATAAAAAATGCTGCTGGAGGTTGGCAACACTGGCACAGAGTTTGTAGATAAATATAACCGCAAGACATGCACCAAATGGCCTCAGGCTCTCCCTTAAATCAAAGAGGCTGTAAATGGTGAAAAGTAGATCAGTCATATGTGTTCAAAGAAGCACTGCAGGAAATGCAATAGTACACATTCAGTACATGGGTCTACAAAATATCTGGCAGCAACAAACGTATGGCAAGTGCACATCAGACATAGTTAAATAGTGTGCTGACACTATCCACACTATGTGAGTAGAATGGATAGGACAGTCAATAAAAGTCACAGTGCACAAGGATGATCAACACGATTAGTCTGCAGCTGTCCCTAAACAACCCAATCCTCACAAAGATCAAGAGAAATAATTGTAATAAAAAAAAAAAAAAAAAACTTAGGTTGTGCTCACAGTGACTCAAATGGTAATTCTGCTGCATTAAATCAATGGTGTGTCCTCTATAAATAAATAAGACTGCGACATAATGATTAAATGACTTGCATTAGCAATCCAAGTAAAGCGTTAATTATACTATACATAATAGTGCATTATTAAACTCAATATCAGCAATTACGGGGGCTTATGAGGCAGCAATCATATCCATACAACTCAAGGGAACCGCTTTATCTGCCAGACAATTCACATCAAAGACACTGCAATTGTAAGCAGTAAACAGTGCATAAGTGAAATCAATAATATAGCTCAAAAGGCAACAATCATATCTAAGCATCACAAGGCAATCACTATCTATAAGGCAAATAACATCAACAGTAGTGCACAGATCAGTGGAGCTTGGGAATGGGGAAAATGAGAGTGTGCACTACCAGCCAGGTCTTGGCTATAGATAAGCCAACTGACAGCGCTGCTATTAAGGAATTTTCCTACCTTGTGACCACCACTGGTCTCAGATCCAAAGCGTTTCAATCAGGAACAGGTGGTTCCTTAACAAAGATGGGCATTCCCAATTGAAAATCTCTGATCTATGCCGTATAATTGATATGATTTACATGGTAGATAGAGCAGAAGCTGTAGTGGAGTGCAAGCCATGGCTTGCTTTGGAGAGGTGAAAAAAAGTGCCCTGCCATCATCAAGGACAAGATGCCTCATTGGATACATCATGGAGTACACCATCACTGTGCAGTGTGTGTTCACTTCAATGAATGATCCTCTTTGCTTTTTAGTTCCAGACCGAAGTCCACAAATAGCCACATATTTGATATTTTTATTTTTTTTTCTATAGGACCCTTTTCCCTGGCCTTTTTCAAAATTGGAGGCTTAGCTGGGACCCTGTGGCCTGTTCCACAACAAAGGCAGCTATACTGCATTATTGTGTGCCCCCCAAAGCTCGAACACACACACCTGACAGGGATACAGAGTATCATAAACTCAGAACTTGCTCTGCAGGATGGAACCTTCTGGTGGGTTTAGCTGGAGACTCTTCAGCTGCAGCCACTCATTATGGTGGTTGGTCATGCCCTCCCATAAAGTGTAAGAACATATATGGGTAACCGCCTCCAGCAGCCACTGTACAGCAGAACTCAAACTAGAAGAGGAAACAGCAGCACAAGAAGCCAATCGGTTGTGCTGCAGTCCTCATGTGCTAACAAGGAACACATTGGTAGGAGGAGACAGCAGAGTGACAGAGAGATGAACACATCAGTATACTGCTTCACCTTTCTCTGTCCAGTCATAGGGTCACAGGACTAGACTTGTGTGTGTTACAGCATAAAAAAACAGGTCTCTGGCCCTGCCAGGCAAAGCTGTGTAAATCTGGGAGCTGGATGCACTGAAATATAAATCCTTTGACAGAGTAATGAAATCGAATATATGTAGCACATCTGTGTGTTTAGCTGTTTGCCTGGAGTTCAGCTTTAACTGAAATATTCTTGAACACAGGGCAGACAAAATGAAGGTGGCAAGAACAGGTCAGCTACTACAAGCCTGGCTTAAGTTAGTGGAAACATCAAAAGGAGCAATCTTAAGTGCATGTGCATTATATTACAACTCCACCCACAAGTTTTTTTTTCTAGTTTTGGATGTAGTAGAAAAGACTTAGAACCTCTGTCCAGTTCTACTACTGTCTATGTTCCTGTTGGGGAGACCTAACTTCTCTGTCCTGGGGACCATTGTCACTGGAAGAGAAATTGAAAGGTATGTCTTTTTAAACAGTTGTCACGAGAACAGAGGTCATATCTTCCAGTAGGGACACCTATTGTGGTGACAATTGCTAGAGGTGGGATTTACACTTTCTTATTGGTTTGTGCCTGCTGACCAAAGTGCAGGGCAATCTCTCTGGACACAGACAGCAATAGATTCTGACAGAAGTTCTTTATCTTCTCACTCTATCCCAAAAAAAAAAAAGAAGTTTTGGCTGGTGTTACACTTTAAGTTAAAACAACAAGCTTTCACTTTTCCAAGGTCAGATTCCTAAAAGGTGAGAGCTGACAGCTGTATTTACTACTTTTCATTATCAAATAAGCCTGAATAAGCCCAAAAGAAAGGTGAGGAAAGTAATGTACTGGAGAGGGGTCTGGAAATAGTTTGTCAAGGCTGTGCATACCCATCATTCCAATGAGGCTTGAGGTGCTTCTTCAAAACTTCCATCACTCCATCAAACCATTGCCAGAATGTGTAATTCCAGCCAGGCAGGTTCTCCTGGGTAAACAGAAAACAAAGCATTAACACACAAAGCACTATCAGGGCTAGCTTAACAAAAAAAATGAAAAGGTGAACTCACTACATCCTCCACACACCCCTGGTCCTGCTGGTGTAGCAGTCTGGGCATCTGAAAAATGCACAGCCCTGAGATTGTGTAGCAGCATAATGTGCGCAGTGGTGAACAGGAAATGGTCAGCCATTCCAGCATCACAGAAGAAAGAAAGGTGCAGAAAAGCGCAGCTTTCAATGCCTGAACCAATACATCAGCTAATGTGGACAGTGAAAGATAGTCATCCAAGTGTGTGGAAGGGTGTTCCCAGTTAGTTCACTTTTCCATGTTTTGTGATAAGGTGAACTAATCCTTTAAAGTGGACCTACTGTATAGTGTCCAAAACCAATCTACTAACCCATATTGGCTGGTAAAGTGTATGCCAATACCTTTTTGACGAGATCTGACAAACCTCAAATGGAGGGTGTCATGACAGTTTTAGATTGGAGAAGATATTCCTATGCCTCCTGTGAATTTGGGCCAGCCTTCATCTGCTAATTTAAAGTTCACCACATTTGAAAGAATAAAAAGTCTCGTCCACATACCACCTGATTAGATATACAGCATGTACAATGTAGGAACACATTGGGGTTGATTTACTAAAACTGGCGCACACAGAATCTAGTGCAGCTGTACATGGTAGCTAATCCACACCTAACTTCAGATTGTTCAGTTCAGCTTTGGCAATAAAACCTGGAAGCTGATTGGTTATTATGCACAGCTGCACCGGTTTTAGTACTGTAAATCTCCCCCATTACATATAACAGGTTGGGAACTACAACAATGCAGCCTATAAAACCATCAGAATCTCCTAGTATACCCATGTCATTTCCATATGAATAATCTGACATATCCTATCTGATGTGTTCCTTTAACCATTCAGTCCAACAAAGTACCCCTTTTATTGTGTACAAGTGACAGGGACACTTAGGGAACAAACCTGTGAACTTAAGAGTTGGCTTACACAGAAAGGTTTGATTATCATTTGCAGATACTCTTTACAGAAATGTATATAGTCCAGAACTGAAGAGATTTCTGAAATACTGGACCTCTAAATACTGTAAGTGATATTTTTCTATACAGACAGCTGATTTCCTGTTCAGTGGAATTGCCCATCACGGTAAACCTTTCCTTTTGCACCAGCTCACAATGTACATGAACATTTTACACTATGCTGCAACATTTGGCAGCATCTCAAGGTCTATGTCAGTATGGCAGCTTTTAACTATAACAAACATAATAATGTTGATTCATCATAATAAGATTCACCTTATTGTGCAGCTGAAGGCAGAACTGATATGTATCATCAGCCATTCAATAAACAGAACTTGATACTTTTTTTGAATGGATGATAACACATATCATCAGCAGGTTCTGCACTCACCTGCACAATGAGATGAATCAACAATGTTTCTCATTCTACTCTAGGAGACCTGGATGCAGAGCAGGCAGGGGTGCAATTCTCACATACCCCCACCCGCAGGTTTGGTTATGTCTTTGAAGTCCCCCAAGGCTCATGAAAGGCCAATGTAAAAAAAAAACAATGTATACAGTAAACCTATAGCAAAGTACAGTATTTGCAAGGATTTCAACAAGCATTAAGCAGCTTTTTGAGGTCTTCATATAAACTTCAGATCAAATAACATGTTAAACAGTTCTAAATAGAAGCGCTGTCACTTTAAACAAGCTGCGGTTTTCCAACAAACTTCCAGCAGTGCTGAAGCCCCTCAACAGTATATTTAAAGTAACAGCTAAAAATAAAAATTTTCAAAAAAAAAAAAAGTAAATCGTGAAAATTTTGGCCCTTGCATATGGGGCCATCTAGGAGCAGTGTGTTCTTCCCAGCGTTTAGTGCACCCAGGGGAGACAGGTGCAGCGTGAAGCCCCAATGCAAACAGCCTGTCAAAGTCTACTGCAGGTGGGTGGGCTGAATCCTGTACGTTGTGGCATCCAAACACCTGCATTCCTGACCTTAGTCCCTGATCGCACAGGGCCCTAAACATGGGTACCACTCGGTGCAGTGTTCACATCTATGTTAAGTTCCATGTTTATATGGGAACTATACTCGCAAAAATGTGCACGTATTCTCAGCATATATGCACATTCTACAACACACTTCACTTGCAATGCATCCCTCCACCTGCACCGAGATGGCCATGATCCCCTCCTCACTTTGTTGCTGGGAAGTCCAGCTTCTTCTGATTTTCTTCTAGATTTGGAGTCTTAGAACATCTTAATGGCTGGGCTAATGCCTGTGCATTAAAGTTACTTCCCCCCAGCACTCACAGCATGCTGAGACTGTACATGAGAGCTGTGCATGTGCGGCTGAATGTACAATTAGACAACAAAAGCTGCAAAAAGCATTTATGGTAAAAGAAAACACAAAAAACACATACAGAGTCTCTTCTGCTACAAACATGTCAGTTTTTAAATAAAAAAAATCTATTAAGTTTTGCTTAAACCTTACCAAATCTGAGCTGAGAGGTGCTTTTAAAGGCTTCAACAAAGCTGTTTAAAGCTAGCAGAAAACTTAAATGCCTTGAAAAAAGTTCCATCTGTATATATACCGCTCTATACAAGTTGAAGCTTAACCACGTAACCTGGGGAAGGTTTTACCCCCTTCAAGACCGAGACCTTTTTTTGCTTTTCAGCACTGCGCTACTTTAACTGGCTATTGCTTGGTCATGCAACACTGCCCCCTCTTAGTTTTCAGTTTTAAAATTTTGCAAATAACCTTACTTCACAAATGTAGGCCAAAATCTATCTTACTACATTTCTGTGGTAAAATGAAGCCAAATAAGTGTTTATTAATTGGTTTGTGTGAAAGTTATAGAGTCCATAAACTATGGTATATATATCTGAAAATTGATCAGTCCTGATCTCATTTCTTTAGACCCTTAAAGTAAAAGGCAGGGCAAGTTTTTTGAAGTTTTAATTTTATGTCAAAATAATTTTTTTTTTCACTTTTTTTTTAAACATACTGTCACCAATGCAGTACAGCGTCATCATATGATTGGTTTGGCGGTGATTATACTGACTGGTGACTGACATGTTAAAAAAATGTAAATTATTTTCAATTCCATTTTTTCTTTTCACTTTTTTTTTCTTATTCCAGCCATTTTTTTTAAAATTACTTTCATCAGTAGTTCAGTGTCACCATAGTGAACAGTGTTGTTTTTTTTTTTTTTTTTTTTTACACGGTTATTGTTTATGGCAGTGATGTTTGCTGTTCACTGCTATATGCAATACTTAATTGTCATGAATGGCTTTCCATTCCTGACAGCTTGCTTTCTGTTGACATGCTGTAATTGGCTACAGCTAAATCACATGGTACAGGGTATGAGGAACCATGTGATAGCTGTGGGCGACTCATGGCTTCACAACACTAAGCAAGCAATCATGAATGGAAACCATTCAAGACTTTTTTGTTTACATTGTCATCATGTGATTGCCATGATAAATCATAGCGATCACATGATACCCCAGCTGCCGTGATCTGGCACAGGATCCTGCTGCTGTGTGCCCCAGGGGGCATGCTAGTACATTGCTCGGCCTGGCTGTGCCATCCACCAGCAGTATATGTACTGTTAGTGGGCCGCAAGTGGTTAATTACAGTATACAAGGTCTTATCTAGCTTCTGACTATTTATATCTCCTGACCTGTTCAGCGCAGATTTACCATAGTTGGCTTGTAAAATAGTAAATCACTCTGCAATGGAAGGCATGGAGGAAAAGTATGAATTGCTTCCTGACCATCAAAAATGTTTGGTGGACATTCACATCTTGATCTGAGAAACCCTGGGCTTTTGGGTCACTGGCTCTTTAGTTATATTTACAGCAACAAAACTAATAGAATAACCTTGAATGAGAGCCAGCACTGAGTACATGACCCATAAACTGGGCACAGGATGTGACTGTGACCTTCTATTAATATCTCCAGTCCAGATTGGAATATAAGATCTCACTTAGCCTCTCACCCTGTTGAACTGGGCCCAGGACACTGTCATGTTGTTGTAATCGTCCTTGTGGTTGCTGTTGTTATTGAAAAGTTTCTGAGCCAAGAACACAAGATTTTCATCACTGAGCCCTCGGTTGCTTTGAACTTCTGCCTTAAACTTCATATTCAGAGCCTCACACAGCTGCGGCCAAAGAACTTTGTCTGGAACTACAAATGGCACTCGGCCCTGCAAAGAGAGGTTGTTACATTTAAATCAAAAGATGTATGGGAAGCAGAACAACTGCTCAGAGAAACACAGCATGTTTTTGCCATACAGGTGACGAATTCAAAGCTTTGTTTTTATAAATCTCCTATTCTCCATATTGCTTCAACATTTTCCCCAAGAAGGTGGAGGGTTAGAAGATTAGAATTAAACCTGGTGTTAGACTTTAAAATATGTAAACCCTCAGCTTGTAAAATAAGCCATTCAGGTCAATCTCTTCAGCTCCACAATTCCTGACCAGGCCATTTTTTGCGATATGGTGCTGCATTACTTTAACCAACAATTGCGCGGTCATGCAACACTATATCCAAATTAAATTTATGTCCTTTTCTCCCACAAATAGAGCTTTTTTTTGTGGTATTTGATAACCTCTGCAGCTTATACTTTTTGTGTTATAAACAAGTAAAGACCAACAATTTTGAAAAAAACAAAAAAAACCCTTTTTATTATTCTACAATAAAACATATCCAATAAAAACATACATGTTTTTGGTCAAAAAATCCCAATAAGTGTATATTGATTGCTTTGTGTGAACGTTATAGCGTCTACAAACTATGGTATAGATACTGCAGTTTACGCCATTTTTTTTGCTATACAGCGCTGCACTAGTTTAACTGACAATTGCGCGGTCATGCAGTATGGTACATAAATTAAATTTATGTCCTTTTTTCACACAAATAGAGTTTTCTTTTGGTGGTATTTAATCACCTCTGCGCTTTTTATTTTTTACGCTATAAAAAAAAGTTTGAGAAAAAATTTTTTTTGAGAAATTTAAAAAAAAAAAAAACAAAAAAAAAAAAACACGATATTTTCTTATTTCTGTCATAAAAAATATCCAGAAAACCCCTAAAATTTCGTCATAAATTTAGGTCAAAATGTATTCTGCTACACATTTTTGGCAAAAAAGTTACAGCGTTTACAAACTATGGGACATATACTGGATTTTTTTTTTATACCACTAATGGTGGTGATAAGCATCTTATAGCGGGACTGCAATATTGCAGAGGACATTTTTACACTAACTGACACTTTGTGGTAACCAGTGACACTAATACAGTGATCAGTGCTAAAAATATACACTGATCAATGTTCTAATGACATTGGTTGGGAAGGGGTTAACATCTAGGTGATTAAAGGGTTAAGTGTGTGCTGTGTTTTACAGACTGAAGTGTAAAATCATGTATATACATGGGGGGACCTGACCACGCTGTGCTCTTATGCCTAGTGTGGTCAGTTTTAATAGGAAAGCAGAGGGACTAGCAGGAACACCAGGAATTTCACACAAAGGAATCAATACAAAGAGAACAGGATCATTTTTCATACAAGCATATGGTGCAGCAGGCACATATCAGGAATAGGAAATGTGGAGCTTATATATTCTTTTAAAAGGTTAGCACTGAAGTTGTAGTTAAAGCAGAGGATTTCAAGCAGGTCACCAATAATATAATGTATGCAAGTGCATTACTTGTACATTGCTACTGCAAAGTCACCACCACACATACAGTTCCCATCCTCATATCAGAGCTGATATAAACTTTGGAAATTGGTCCTGCCCCATACACAACCTGATTATCACTCATTATAGTTGTCTCTGTTCTAGTTGGACATTTTCCCTCACGTCCTGTACTGATATACTTTTTGTCCTAGTAAAAAAAGTTTAGCGAATATAAAATAATTTGGTTGGGCTCTGCAATGCACACTCGACAAGCACCATATCTTTATTGCCTTTATAGAGAGGCTCTGAGCTGGGAATACCCATTACTTATATGTATATTTTTTTTCTTTTCCTTTTTTAAAGTATAGGCATCATGCTTATTTAGGATATACATAAGTTAGTAAATTATACAATATAATAGTGTTTTAAGATTTCTGACTTGCTATCCATTAAAGCTAAAAAATGTTTGTAACTTTTTGAATAGTCACGTTAAATAAAGAATCCTTGGGTTAGTGTTTTACTTTAAAGTATTAGGAAAAAAAAAAAAAAGGACTTAACTTTGTGGTATCAGGTAACACTTTTAAAAATGACTATATCTATGATCCATTAGTGTGATGGTCAGTGAGAAGAATTACCCTCTTACAGTTAGCTACAAATATCAATGGTGTCAGTGAAAACTTATCTGAGAGGCAGAAACTGCTCAATGCTCAAGAAACACCTGATAATCTCTGGAGGAACTCTAGTTGAAAACCCCCGGTTTAATGTGTCAAAGAACAATGCTGAAAGTGCAGTAGCCAATTAGAAAACAAGTTTTACTTCTCTGTTTATGTTCTCCAAATAAAAGATGAAAGGGGCTTCTCTTCTCATATATCTACAAACAAGGTTTTTAATTAAAAAAATATTTTCTCTGTATAAAGGCACTCCGATAAACAAAGTACTCCATTAGGTTTGTATTGAACTTTGAGTCTTGGTATAATGTATAGTTTAATAACATATATGTCACATAATATTAAATACATAGAATACGGGACATATTACTCGTTTAACACCTGCACAAAGTGGTCACTTACTGGCTCAGCAAATGCATTGTCCCACAGAACTGTCGCTGTGGCATTGTTGTCTTGGCTTCCGTGTACAATGACCACAACTGGGAGAGACAATGTCTGAAATATACAGAATGCAATTAAAGTTGAATTCCAGAAAGATAAAAAAATCTCTGTTTATTTGAGGTATGATTTTATTAAAGTAATAGTAAAAGGCAATGAAAAATAACAAAAACAAACATGTAATTACTTACCGGCTTTGTGTAATGATTTTGCACAGAGCAGCCCTGATAATCCTCTTCTCGGGTGCCCATCTGGTACTAATGGCCCCTCCCTTCTGCCCCCAGAGCAAGCAGCTTGCTATGGGGGCACCCAAGCAGGTTTGCAGATGAGCCACTGCACTGTGTGTCTATTCACACACAGATTCGTGACTCGATCCTGCCCCCTCTCCTCATTGACTCATTGACTGTGACTGACAGCAGCGGAAGCCAATGCTGTCTCAGCCCCAGACTCCCCGGAGAGCTGAGGTTCTTGTGCACACTGCTGGATCGTGATGTGGATCATATAAGTATTAAGAGGGGCTTCTGTACACAAAAGGTTTTTTTTTACCTTCATGCATAGAATGCATGAAGGTAAAAAACCTTAAGCCTTTACAACCTCTATAACCCCGTGGCTACCGGGCATTCACCCCCTTCCTGCCCAGGCCAATTTTCAGCTTTCAGTGTTGTAGCACTTTGAATGACAATTGTGCGGTCATGCAACACTGCCCATATGAAATTTTTATCATTTTTTTGAGACAGATAGAGCTTTCTTTTAGTGGTATTTATTCACCTTTGGGTTTTCTTATTTTTTGATAAACCAAAAACAACTGAAAATAAAAAAAAAATAAAGTTTTGTTCTTAGTTTATGTTATAAAATTTTGTAAATGAGTAATTTTTCTCCTTCACTGATGTGCGCTAATGAGGCTGCAGTGATGGGCACTGATAGGCTGCACTGATAGGCAGCACTGATGAGGAGGCACTGGTAGAAAGCACTGATGGGCATTGACAGGCATCACTGGTGGGCATTCACAGACATCATTGATGGGTACTGAAAGGCAGTACTCTTATATGGCACTGAAAGGAGGCACTGACTGGCACTGTTAGGTGGCAGTGATTGGCAGCACTCAGACAGCACTGACTGGCACTGATAGGTAGCTCAGATGGCCACTGATATGCGGCACTGACAGGTGGCATTGATGGGCAATGACCGGTGGCACTGATGGGGCTACACTGATTATCAGGGCACTGATCATCAGTGCCCTGATGATCAGTGTAGATGTCCCCTCTGAGGAATGCCAATTACCAGCTCTCCTCATGAGTTGCCAGCGTGACAGCTTGTGAGGAGAGAAATGCTGATAACCGGCATTTCCTTATTTACATGCGATCAGCTGTGATTGGACACAGCTGATCATATGACAGAGCCGAAGTCATTGACTCTTTCCACTGATCGGTGATCCACTCTGTCCCAGGGACACAGCACACCACCGATTGCCGTGCTGCGCGCCCCCGGGGGTGAGCACGCGCGGTTAGAGTGGAAGGATATCATATGACGTTCTCCTAGAATGAGAGAACCGCCTTGCGCCCATCATTTCCTTATATGGCGAGCAGGAGGAGATTAACCAACTCCTGTCAAGAGCATTTATTTTTTCATGTTTTGCATACATGTCAAAATCTGCATTTTTGGATACAAAATTACTTTAAATCCCTAGATTATTATACATAATATAAAAGCACAGGCCCTGTAGAACACAAAGATGGTTGTTGCAATTTATACAATATTTGCACCACTACATATCAATTGCATATTTTCAGGAAAAAATATCAAATTAATTTTAGTACAAACACAATAATATAACCAAAGTTTGGTAAAATAAAAAGAAGGGGTTGTGTAGAGTAAATACCAGATATGTCAAGTCTTAAAAATTGAGTGAGTCCATGGTATCCCAAAAAGTAAGGTACCTAAAGTCTCCATTGGCAATGCTTTAAGAGCCTTTAGGCTCATTAGTTTAGAGTTAATTGTTAATTATGGCCCTAGAATTATTGCTTTCACTTACAAATATGTTGAAATATTAGATAGCTGACATAGAGGACTTCCAAATTTGGTCATATCAGCATTAATGGACTTAATAGCAGTACAAAGGCTAACTGCATAAAAAAAAGAAAAAGAAAAAAATCTACATCAGCAGTCTAAGACAGGCTAATGAAAACTGAATTTCTGCACACCACTGCTCTTTGCATCTGATTACAATATGCCATATATGTCAATTGAGTACATGTGGTCAATTTATATGGGTCAGGCACGACAACTTTTTGCTACTGGTAAAATTCAGGTAAATTACCTTTCATACTGTACTTCTCCAGTAAGATCCTGTGGGATTTGGGCAATGTTTAAAGTACATTATAATGTAAAAAAACTACTCATTAAATCATGTGTGAAGTATACATACAAACCTGTTATACAAGCTGTATGTTTTGTTTTAAAGTACAGTACTCTAAAGAATGCTTCAGTTTTTGATATGAATTCCCACAAATTACATTGCTAAAATTCATGTCCTACTCAGACTATGGTGGCTAGAAGCGGACAGTGAAGGTATTTGGAAATATTACATACAGCTACAGAATTTTGGTACTGGAATGCATAACATTAAACTGCACCTTCAAAGCTGCATAGCCATCCTTTAAAAATACAAGGCAGTCTCACAGGAACCACCGAGTACTTACTTTGACCTGGAACACTAGTTCATTTCCACCCACACTGAACTGAGACTCAAATAGGATGGTAAATTTCTCCTCTGTTACAGATTCTGCCCCCCGCCTGTCGGAACGCTTAATCCGCTTTAGAGACTGCAGGAAGGAAAATAAAAAAGTCATGCAAACATTCATCTCATTACATTTTTTTATTTTATCTGGTTTTGCTACAGAATAAGAAACATGATGCATACTATAATCATTATACTCATTTGACTATAAATATCACAAATATATATACATTTTTTAGAACAGCGGGAATGTGTTGTTTACTGTGAAGAAAGATTATGTGGATCCCAAAGTTCCAAAATTGTGAAGACAATGATGTGTGAGTTGATGCACATGTTCTTTAAGATTCCATTAAATGGCTCCCCCAAAAAGAACTGAGCCTGCACCAGGGAGAGGCTGTGAAACCAAAAAAACCCCAAAACAGGTGTAACAGCATAATTACCTGATAAGGAAGAAATAGACCAACATGATGTGGTCAACAGAAAACAACAAAGGGAAGCGCAGGTCCCCAAAGGGAATCTTAAATAAAAACAGATCTATAAGAGAAGATAAGCAAGTCTACACGTGAAGACCCAAGCCTTACACTCCCAACCCTCAGGATTCAAGAAGAAAGGTTCCATGATATTAATGAGGTTGACTGGCCAGATAACCAATCTTGTAAGAGATATCCAAAGAATATGAGCATTATATTCCATAAGCATAGCTAAATGCCCCCTGGGACTGATCGAAAACCCAAGGTTTCCTACTGTGAAGTCAGCCTCGGTGAAGAAAAGGAGGTAGGGTGCACAAGATGTATCCCTACAAGGGTAGGCAGGGATGAAGATATTTCACAACCCCAGACTGGCACACTTGAACACTAATTAAAGAAGAGGAAGCAAAAACCCATCCACACCCAAAAGATGTCTCTGGGGCCTAACAAACTAGCTCTGCAGGACTCGCCTAACCTTGATTCAGAACAGAGATCTAGAAATCTCCTAACCAGCCCTGTTCTAGCGAAGCATCCAGAGCCTTAGAGTGAAGGGCAGGAACCCTAGCCACACTGCCCAGAATATTCATCTGATTAAATACAAAACCAAGAAAGGGATCTCATGAAACTTCCCCAAGAGGCTGTGGATCAGCCACAGAATAAGGATCTATCTCCAGGTGATCAGATCCCACGAAGGCCTCCGGACATACTCTATCCCCAACAGCAGGATCCCAGAGTGTACTGCCGTCTGACAATCCAGGGGAAAACAGAGCCCTTCAGCAGGAGCACTCAGGTGTAAAAACCTCTTCTGTTGGAGTGGAGACTACTGATTGAGAACAAACAAAGGGCAATACATTGTCTCTCTGGAAGACAATTTGGTTGAGAGTAGAACTTTCAACGTCACTCAGTGGAGGGACCAGGCCAAAGCTTTTCGAAGGTCAAAGTCTTGCAGCATCTATGTGCAACAAAGTCAAGATAAGGAAGTCAAATCACAGTGGGATCCCTTGACAAAGTGGGTATCAACTGTTCTGAGGAACAAGACTTAAGCTCACAGAATGGGGATACCCTGGCATACTGGACACCCTGGGAAGAAACCACCTCTTTTATGCTCTGAGTAAATGGCAGGAGACTGCAGTGCCTATAAAACAGCCTCTTCAGAGATAGACTGTTGGGGTTATAAATCTGAGCCAGCTATAGGGGCCTGCATGCCTGGTGTGATTCAAGGGCTCAGGAGGGTCACAGACTCTGCAGGTGATGGCGCTGTGGCATGCTTTGAGTCTCTGCAGGCAGAATTCTCCGGCAGCTGAGCACAAACAGTTAAAAAATCCAGAATGGACATGAAAAAGGCCTCAGCCAATGGAGCTGAGGAAGCCTCCTTTAATAAGGGTCCCAGGTTCCAGATCACAGGCACATTAGATTCTTCTGGAGATACCAAGTACCCCCAAAACTACTAGTGGAGCATGGGCTTAGGTTACTGTCCTTCCTCTCTGTGTCTTAGAGAAGACATGTTGCTTCTGCATAGTGGTAATGCAACTGGGGCAAAATATGAGGCAAACTCACAAACCTGAGTATTTGGGGGAAGGAGTGCTTGGAGCACACACGTCACTTTGCCCAGTAGATTATATGGCTGTTCGGTTGCTAAGTCTTAAAGGGTAACTCCACTTTTGTAGCAAATAAAATATAGCAATTAAAACAATACTATAGTATATACAATTGCTATACAAGCCATATTGTACCTTTCATTTTTAAACTGTAGCACAGTCATTTTCTGCAAATATCAATGCAATATGGCAACCTGGAGGCATTCTGTATACAGCCTGTGTACAGAATGCCCCCAAAAATGTAATTTACTGCTTGGGTGAAAAACTGCATTTGGATTCAGGTCAGGTTTTAGGCATCCTCTGCAACAAACATGTCATTTTTAGTGACATACTCCTTAAGGGTTATTCATTGGTAAAAGGAGAAAGAAACTGCAATTCTTCTAAATCAGAACACAGAAAGTGCACCAGGTGGTGAAAATGAATTAGTCACTCCAATTCAAAATCAGTATACAAAGGATATAGTACAATAGCTTTTTTTTCAGGGTGGAAACCGGCAGGAATTTGTGATAAAGTTTTATAAACTCCTTGCAATGTAACTAGATCACCCAGAGGGGGATTATTTTTTTTCAAAAAGTGAAGTTCCTCTTTACTCCTTAGAGAGAACATTGCAAAGGCTGATCATGTAATAGTTTAAATTAACTGAAAATGTATTGAAAAAATAATCATGAACTCATAAAAGATAAAAAAAAAAAAGATAGGGGCACATACACTGGCTGCTGGGCCACACACCTTCTGGGCTACATCCGACATCTGACCAGTCCAGGAAGAGAACGCCTGATCAGACTGCAGAGATAATGGCACTGCTGGGAGCCATAAATGCTGAGCAGTCCAGGGGGGTTTTGGCTGATGTCCACTTGGATGACGTGGAGTGTGGTGTATGCCAAAAAGGGATAAACTCTTTAACCCTTACAGCTATAATAGCAGCATTGGAAGGAAATTTAACCACTTGCCCTCCAGAGGATTTACCCCCCCCCCCTTCCTGACCAGGTAATTTGTTTGCCATATGGCGCTGCAATACTTTGACAATTGCGCGTTCATGCAACGCTGTACATAAATGAAATGTATGTACTTTTTTCCCCACAATAGAGCTTTGCTTTTTTGGGATTTGATAACCTTTGCATCTTTTATGCACTACAAACAAAAAAAGACCGACAACTTTGAAAAAAAAGAAAAAAAAAAACACAACTTTTTCTAACTTTTTACTATAGTACATATCCAATAAAAAAAATTTTAAGAATCAAATTTCTTCATAAATTTAGGCCAAAATGTATTCTGCTACATGTCTTTACTACAAAAAAATCCTAATACGTGTAAATTAATTGGTTTATGTGAAAGTTATAGTGTCTACAAATGGCGGTATATATACTGGAATTTTTTTTTTTTTTTAAATACCAGTAATGTCGGCGATCAGCGACTTATAGCGGGACTGCGGTGGACATTCTGACACTGGGGGGAACTGACTAACTGCCCCTGACATCCGCAGTGACGCTAATACAGTGATCAGTGCTAATAAAAAGCACTGACATTGTACTAATGGAACTGGGTAGGAAGGGATTAACATCTAGGGCGATCAAAGGGTTAACTGTGCGCTGTTTAACATTATGTGCTGTGTGTGTTTTACTAGGGAGACTTGCTGCGTTGTATTTCTCTGCTGAGAGAGACCTGTGATGTTTACACACAGGTCTCTCCCCTGTCAGCTTTACACGGCAGGTAATCTCTGGCCAGGACCCGGTGATGGACATCCCTAGCCGCTAATGGCAGCGCGCACTCCCTACCCGGAAATGCAAATCACGTATAGAAGAGTGATTTTGCGCAGCCCTGCCACCCTGTAGCAGTAGTTCTACTATAGGGCGTCTAAAAAGCGGTTAAAAAAAGGATCCAATGGCATAGACAGTGGGGTAACTCCCAGTGCGTCAGCTTTAATGGCCTTATACAAAAAGTCTTCAGAGAGAGAGAGTAAAACATGGAGCTGTGTCACAGCTGATTTTTAATGTATTGAGTAAGCACACCATATAGCCAAACTGCTTTAACAATAAATTTGTATTAGGCATATACAGTACATAGAATCACCTAGCAGGTACAGAAAACCAAGTATATCATCTAACATCAAGCATAATACAACAAAGATGTACACTTCATTGTTGAATAACAGCAAAGAACATGCATGCATATAGGTGCAATGAGCTACACTTAAAATGTATTAAGTTAAGATGTTCAGAAATTCATACAGGAATACAATACCCAGAATAGAGTAAAAAATTAAAGCTAAGCCAGAACCTGGTGAAAAGAAGGAGGAGGAGGAAAAAAACAACGTTACGGGGATCCAAAAAACCCATTTCCCAAGAAACTCCAACCTCCTGGAAGAAAAAGAAAAAAAACGGAGGAATGCTGGTTGGTGAGGGGTTATACAGGGGCTGGCTTACAATTTTACTGGTTGCCAGTGTAGGTAGAAGACATAACTTGACTGCTTCTGAATTCCTGTGCCCCTCAATAGACAATGAAAAGAAAGAAGGAAAATGTGGCTTTTTTAAGTGAAAGTTATTTAAAAATGACAACAGACAGCAGCATAATGCTATAAAGGGGGAACGAGGTAGTAGACTCGTTCCCCCTTTATATTCCCCCTTTATACTCGTTCCCCCTTAAATTCAACCAACATAATGTCTAAAATATTGCCTGAAAGAGACTTATGACAGAAATAATGGGACTGCTGTTGCCAACCCCTTTCTGCAAATTAAAGCTTCTTGGCTGTTATACTGACAAATTATTGTCAATACTTTTGAGCCCAGATAAAGTATGCAGGTTGGGAAAGTCAGAGAACAGCAATAAATCCTTACCTGCATACATGTCCTGGGTTGACCCAAAGGTATCCCTGAAACCCTGAGAAGGTAAAGACTGACAAACAGAAAGCCTGAGTAGTTTGAAATTGAATAATCAAATATCTGTGTATTTCAGGACTCTAAGAAGATGAAGAATGTTCAGGACTGAAGCACCCTTGAGAACCTTAGTTCTGAAACACTGAATGCCTGAAACGCTCAGGACTGCAGCACTGAATGCCTGAGAAGGTCATGACAAAAGCTCTGACTACCTAAGAAACTCAGAACTGAAGAACAGAATGCCTGAAAAGCTCAGGACAGAAGCAACTAATCCATAAGAACCTCAGAGAACCTCAATGCCATGAGAAGCCCTTAGAGTCCCTGAGAAAATTGCTCTGAACTAAAGCACCTTAATAATGTGCAAATAGTTTGTGTGAAGTTGCACTCACTTTTAATTATGCATAATGGCAACGGCCTACACATATGCATCAACTAAGCCAGGGAAGCTATATAGTAGAAGACATCATCATTTGCGAGCTGAAGATAAATGCTAAAAATTCATAGGGAAAATGTAAAACATGATATAATAATGGTAAATATATAACTGAAATTATATGTAGCCCTGGTCTGCAGAACCGACAGAAAAGGAGAAGCTGCAGTTTCCTTTTGTCTGCTGCTACCCTTGTTTATGTTTGCAGAGGAACATAGTGGAGAAATAACAAATACTCCTGTGGAAAGGATTTTGTATCTGATCAGTGGCAGACTACATTCAGATTCTAGATTCACAGCACAGCTGTAAGAAGAAACTCTTATTGTAGAACTGTGTACAGCCACCATAAAGCCCGTCCTCTACACAATAGGAATAAGGAAGAGGACATGGACTGCTAGGAATGCTGGAAGCAATGGAGGATTGTGAGAGGTAAATTCTTTACAGACTGACCAGACTTAGTGGACAGGCAAAGAAACTATAAACCCCATATTCATGAGAGCTCTGAGAAGAGGAAGTGGAGTTCTGGTTGTTCTTCTCGGGTAAAAAGGAGAAGGAGTGTGCAAAGAATCTTCAGAGGGATGAAGTGAACTTCAGACTGCCAGCAGGCCACTAACCACCACACCTAAGACGGAGAGAGAAAGTGGCAGACATTCTGGAACACCATAGAGTACCAGGAATGCTGATGGAGCCTACTGCCTGATGAGGGGAGGACACAAAGATCCTGACCGGTATGCTGCTGACAGGGAACAGAGGGATATCAGAGGAGTTGGCCAAACTCCACTACACCTTGACAAAGAAGAACAGCGTAGCCTGCAAGGATCACAGAGCCAATGCCTTTACCGGTGCTTGAAGGGACATTATTCCGAGCGTTCCAACATAAGAGTTGGGCCCCAGTGAGCAGGCCAGTAGAAGAGAGAGAAGGTATATTATAGACTTCAAAAATGTTATGGTGGGGTAACTCTCTTTAGTAGGATTGCCCCAATATAGGGTTTAGGAAAGGTTGCTCTCTATGCCAACTGTTTGCTTTCCACAGTATATTTCTTGATACTGTTCACCCACTTGCTGTACATTGCTATTGTTTGTATCATTATTGTCCTTATCTCTTTGGCCATCAGGGTACTACAAATATATCTGCAATAAATGCTCCTAATCCAGCCAGGTGTGTCATAGGGCATGGTGCCATTTGCAGAGTCGTCAGCAAAGGAACAGAGGACATGAGAAGCAGAGGCTCCTTCGGGGGTAAGAACTACATATAAATCACATGCCCATTGCATAACTCTATACTTCTGGAAAGTGGATAACACAGCAAGTGCTTAGACAGTATAATGATGAAATACAGCTTATAGGATAATGAAAGTAACATGAGAAGTATGAGCCATGGTTCATCAATGATGTGAATATTTCACCAACAAAGCAACTGTTAGAAACTACCATATTCCTGAAGTGAGCGCTGAGTGTTCCAGTAGCCTGGTGGTACTCCATCACACAACAGTTGTTTAGAATCTCTCCACTGCTCTCACTGTAACAAAAAAAAATATGGGTCAGCAACACTGGTCACTACACACTGTGATGTATTACAGCACAATATAGTGATAGACCAATATGCAACTTGCAGTGGCAGAACATGGAAATGAACATCTGGGGAAAAAAAGAAGCTAATTCAGATAAAAGCAGTGATGGGCAGAAGAAATTTGGCTAATTCAGGCTGTAGAGACAACCATGATCAACAGACATGATTAGGAGGACAAAGATAATCAAAATACTGAGGCACAGGTGAGATTAGGGGAAGACTAGTGAGAGGAATACTGAGGCACAGGTGAGATTAGGGGAAGACTAGTGAGAGGAATACTGAGGCACAGGTGAGATTAGGGGAAGACTAGTGAGAGGAATACTGGGGCACAGGTGAGATTAGGGGAAGACTAGTGAGAGGAATACTGAGGCACAGGTGAGATTAGGGGAAGACTAGTGAGAGGAATACTGAGGCGCAGGTGAGATTAGGGGAAGACTAGTGACAGGAATACTGAGGCGCAGGTGAGATTAGGGGAAGGCTAGTGACAGGAATACTGAGGCGCAGGTGAGATTAGGGGAAGACTAGTGAGAGGAATACTGAGGCACAGGTGAGATTAGGGGAAGACTAGTGAGAGGAATACTGAGGCACAGGTGAGATTAGGGGAAGACTAGTGAGAGGAATACTGAGGCACAGGTGAGATTAGGGGAAGGCTAGTGACAGGAATACTGAGGCACAGGTGAGATTAGGGGAAGACTAGTGAGAGGAATACTGAGGCGCAGGTGAGATTAGGGGAAGACTAGTGAGAGGAATACTGGGGCACAGGTGAGATTAGGGGAAGACTAGTGAGAGGAATACTGAGGCGCAGGTGAGATTAGGGGAAGACTAGTGAGAGGAATACTGAGGCGCAGGTGAGATTAGGGGAAGACTAGTGAGAGGAATACTGAGGCGCAGGTGAGATTAGGGGAAGACTAGTGACAGGAATACTGAGGCACAGGTGAGATTAGGGGAAGGCTAGTGACAGGAATACTGAGGCGCAGGTGAGATTAGGGGAAGACTAGTGAGAGGAATACTGAGGCGCAGGTGAGATTAGGGGAAGGCTAGTGACAGGAATACTGAGGCGCAGGTGAGATTAGGGGAAGACTAGTGAGAGGAATACTGAGGCACAGGTGAGATTAGGGGAAGACTAGTGAGAGGAATACTGAGGCACAGGTGAGATTAGGGGAAGACTAGTGACAGGAATACTGAGGCACAGGTGAGATTAGGGGAAGACTAGTGACAGGAATACTGAGGCACAGGTGAGATTAGGGGAAGGCTAGTGACAGGAATACTGAGGCAAAGGTGAGATTAGGGGAAGACTAGTGACAGGAATACTGAGGCACAGGTGAGATTAGGGGAAGACTAGTGACAGGAATACTGAGGCACAGGTGAGATTAGGGGGAAGACTAGTGACAGGAATACTGAGGCGCAGGTGAGATTAGGGGAAGACTAGTGACAGGAATACTGAGGCACAGGTGAGATTAGGGGAAGACTAGTGACAGGAATACTGAGGCACAGGTGAGATTAGGGGGAAGACTAGTGACAGGAATACTGAGGCGCAGGTGAGATTAGGGGAAGACTAGTGAGAGGAATACTGAGGCACAGGTGAGATTAGGGGAAAACTAGTGAGAGGAATACCGAGGCACAGGTGAGAAAGTGGAAGGAATACTGAGGCTCAGAAGAAATATAAAAGAGCAAGGTATATTATGGCACATGAGAAGTATGGGACAGGCAATATAAAAGGAAAATCAGGCACGAGTGAAACAAGGAGAGGATATACTGTATATATGAAATAGGAGGAAAAAAGGATTGGGATAGATCACAAAAAAGGATATGAAAGCACAGATGAGCTTAGGAGGAGAGGGGTAACAGAAGGGATCTTTGAGGCTAAAATGGTTAACAGGAGAGAGGGACATTTATACAAAAAAAAAAAAAGAAGACATTTGTCAATAGTTACTTGCGTGTGTTTTCATTCTTCAGCAGAGCCTTGGCCTGTACTTCACTGATAATGGTGGCTTTGACTTGAGGTGGGTTCATATGGACATTCAGTTTACCACCCACCAAAAGCCGTACTGTGGCTGCAAACTTAGTCTGTGTCTTCAGCACTTGAGGTGGCTGCTTCTCAATAATGAAAGTGCTGCAAGAAAAAGACATTCGTAGGCTGATAAGACAACAGAGACTGTACAATTCATGAAATAGTATCGATTAGAAATTGCACCCAATTCTTCATTGTAAAGAGGTCCTGAATGTGTGTGAAATAAGTACTATTTGTGATAGTTATAGCAACCAGCCAGGATACACATTTTACTTCTCAGCCTCAGCCAGCATTTTTATTATTTCTGAACAATCTATTATATTCATAAATAAATGCAAACATAAAAATTGCTGCGCTCTCCCAAAAACTATTTGAAATAATTAAATAAATAAATGAACTCCCTACTACACAAAGGGTCCCCACAAATGTGCATGTGCTATATATTTATATATAAATAAAAGTACCAAAAAAATTTGAAAGTTCCAAAAAAAACCCAAAGAAACCCCCATCTGCATCTGATGTGAATATCAAGTGATACAGTAGTAAATCCTCTTATCCATAGCAATTGTACGTAGTGCTCCAATTAGTGCTCCCCCTCCAGAGCCCCACTCACCACAGATAATTGACCACCTGGAATGGTAGGTCAAATATCTCTCGATGACGTCATATGATGAAACATGTAGAGCGAGCTTGATAGAGCTACATCTGTCCTCTGAGAAGGAATTGCTTTTTGGTGGGATATAAAGTGCCATACACATGGTTTTAATGTAAGTGCAATTTTAAGTGTTTTTACCTAATAAATACAGTGTTACGCTATGGAAGTTTCCCTTTGATGTTTTGATGGTGGTGGAGGAGTACTGTGGAGATTCTGGAGGAGTTTTGTCACAAACGATTGATCTAGAGGTGTTTCCATTATGGAGTCTGTCATCAGTGTATAGAGGTGTCAAGACCACACAGACGGCCAACTTTCCTGCAGGTGAGCACTGCAACATCTCATGCGATATTTGACCTACCATTCCAATTGGTCAATTATCTGTGCTGAGTGGGGCTCTGGAGGGGGAGCACTATGCACAGGGAATTGGTATGAATAAGAAGATTTACTGCTGTATCACTTCACAACACTGGATGCGGATGGGGGTTCTTTTTTTTTTAACTTTCAAATTTTTTTGGAACCTTTATATGTTTGCACAATTATTGGAACTTTAATATATATATATTGTTTTACACAATTTCACTGTATACACAGTTTCATGGCATTGTATACAGTATGTGCTGTTTTTAGCACTATTGTCATTTAAGCACCTTGTATTTACTTATTAGTTTATTTGGGATTTAGTCACTGGAGAGGAGGGATATAATTGCCAGCGCACTGGGCATTATAGCACAGGCACATTTGTGGGGATTCTTTGTGTAGTAGGGAGTTCATTCATTTATTTAATTAATTATTTAAAGTAGTTTTTGGGAGAGGCAGCGCAGCAATTTTTTATGTTTGCACTCACGCATTTGTTCACCGATACACATTTGTGATTTTGCAAGCAGCAGCCAGTCTAATTGATCAGTCCTTTGCGCAGGTTATAATCACATATACATAAATAAGTGTCTGTTCCAGTGACATATGGTATAAATCTAAATTAAATGGTGAGTTGCAGTTACTAAAAGACAGACAGTCTCAGATATAAAATTTGTGTAATGTAACCGCATACTAAAAATAATTTTCTATAAACGTGATCAATTATATGTGAACAGTCGGTGTTTACCATATATCATCCTAATTCAGTTCAATAATACCATCAAATTCATGTGATAATTGAATCACCTGTGACCACACACCACCACATGTCCATTCCCTGAGCACAAACCTTTACCACTTTTCCTTCAGAGGATTTATGCCCCTTCCTGACCAAGCCATTTTATGTGATACGGAGCTGCGTTATTTTAACTGACAATTGCGCAGTCATGCGACCCTGTACCCAAATTAAAATTATGTACTTTGTTTCCCACAAATGGCTGCAAAAGGCCGCAAATTTACGCGATTTTGCACGCCCTGTAGCAGTATTTCTGCAGCAGTTAAACTAACATCTCTTAGGCATGCATGGTCCATAAAAAAAAATTATATATACCATCCCAAAATATGTGAGTCTCTTTAAGCAATCAAAATCTCTAGTTTAGGCATACGATCTTCCTTTCCAGCCATACATAGAATAATAATCTGTTCTGATCCCGTCTCGTATGCATATATTAGGAAGAGAGAAGTGCTAATAGTGTAAAACTATTAAAATGTATTAGCCACTTAAAAGAGTTACACTTACATTGTATGAGTGTCTACCTGACACTTAGAATTACTCACTCAGTCAAATGTGCACCGCATATTCCAGCAATATTGTCAAGCCACGAGCTAGCAGGCTGTGCAGAGTGACGTCACAATCTCAACCACATCTTACGCCTTTCAGCGTCAAGCCATCATCGGAGGTCACCTTTTTGGACCATGCATGCTCAAGAGTTGTTAGTTTAAACAGAGGATGAGTACAGTGTGTGCTCAGGGAAAGAACAAGTGGTGGTGTTGCGCTCCCAGCACAAAGACAGGTACGCAAATATGTGGCCCCATGGAAAAAAGCCCAGTTCTGTGAAGCCGCATATTTGTGTGACGTCAGCGTGAAGGGGTTAATTTATATTTATTAGATTATTCACATTTATTCAGTTATCACATGAATTTAATGGTACTATTGAACTGAATCATGATGATATAATTGATCACGGTTATAGAAATTGATTTTCAGAGCGCGGTTGCATTGCACGAATTCTAAATCTACTATTATAGCGTCAAATATAAACTACTCTCTGGCACATTTTTTTTCTCCATTTTTCATGATCTGCATTTTTGGTGAGAAAATTATTTAAACCATCCAGATCATTCAATGTTTTTCTGAGGCAGAGGAACTGTAGAAATAAAAGATAATTGAAATTTTGTTTTGTGCACGATAGTTGAAACCTGTGCTCTTGTGCTATTTTTTCAGTGCTGCTCCACCTCCAACACAGAGAACTCAACAGATAAATATGACCACCCACTACAGGTAAGTCATAATGCGCTTGTTATGCTTCATGTACAGTATATGGCACTATCCACCACATCCTTAATTTAGATGTTCTGCTCATCTCTTCCAGCCACATGTATCATACCACAAAAAAAGGAAGTAGAAGGAGACCGCCAAAGTGTATTTAGTACACCTGGGATGGAGTTATCCTACATGGTTCTAGAGTGGACATCTGAGGTTTTTATGGTATTTTACCTACATGTGAATTTTTCCCAATGCTGGGTTATCACTTGATGTGTGAGTAGACTACATTGTTTTAAATTTAATAAAAGCATTTTAAGGTTTTATGCTATGGTGGTCACCCTCTACACTTCCTTTATTATGTGGTATGATACATATGGCTGGAAAATAAGCGGAACATCTAAATTAAGGATGTGGTGGATGGTGCCATATAAATCAAGCATAACAAGTGCAAACTGAGGAATGTCCACTGGACCCTTGCTAAAAATAATGCTCATTTCACAGCTCGTGTTCTCCTGATGCAACAGCCAGGAGCGGTGAAACTGGTTTATTGGGATACCGTGTTCCATCTCTGTTGAATAGATGACTACCTACTGAACTGTATTTAATAGCATTTACATGGTTGCAAATTTTTTTTTGCTTCATGTATTTTGTTTTTTTATGGATCATGAGATGCCTGAACTGAGCACTGACTGACATTGTGTGGATGGTTTGATCCTGGCTCTCATTTATAGTATGGTGCTGTTGATCTAAAGATAATTTCTTTCACCGGTAGCACAAGCTATCATACCTAATGGTATTTAAAGTGATATTAAATGTTCTTTTTTTTTTCTCTAATAAAATAATATTCGTCATATTTACTGGCTCTGTGCAATGGTTTTGCCCAGAACAGCCTCGATCCTCCCCTTCTGGGGTCTCTAGTCGGCGCTCTTGGCTCCTTCTCTTTGGCAAGTGTCCTCATAGGAAGCTGCTTCCTATGGGGAACTCATGCGGGATTGCTCCTGAGCCATCCTGTCTGTTGACACAGACCCGGCAATGTGGCTCAGCTTGCCCCCCCCCCCCCCCCCGCTCAATGAACATAAGCAAAAGAAGAACTCCAATATACAAACAGCAGACTTCTTTATTATTTTATTATTCAATCCATGAAGATAAAAAGAGAGAATACAAGGCTCTGGGAACATCTGTAGACGCATTTCCCACTCCTTTAGTGCTTATTCATTACTGAAAGCTCCATGAACACTCACTCCCTTTGATCCTACATCAACAGGTGAAATAAATCAACCCAGATAACCCCTCCCCACATGAAGCAGAGGGATTAACTCGTCAATAACAAACATATGAACTAATAGGAATATCCAAAGGAGCAGTGTTCATTGTTTTTGTTAAAACAATGTAACTCAAAATGAGCAATAATATATAAGCACACAGTCAACATACATGAATTGGAACACCCAAGGAAAACACAACCACCAAAATAATAATAAAGAAATAATGGAAAAAAAACTCATCTAAGAAAGAAAAAAAATAAGCAAAAATACCATTAAGACAGAGTATATAAATATATGCACATAAATATCATATGAATAAGCGGTCTCTTTATCTGAAGCACCACACTGATTTACCAACATCATACCTCATAGTTCGCTCTTCATAGGTAGATGTGGACATAGCAGTTTCTTGGTGGAGTTGTCCAATTGCGTGTTGAAGGGGGAGACATTATTATTGTATTTACTGGCACCCGGTCTTTTCGGTGTGTAGTATTTCATATTTAATATTTCAGTAAATATCCTGAATATATGAAGACATTTTTAAAAATTTGGTAATTAAATTAATTGCTTATTCATATGATATTTATGTGTATATATTTATATATTGTATCTTAATAGTATTTTTCGCTCATTATTTTTCCTTTCTTCTTGGATGAGATTTTTTAAAATTTTCCATTATTTCTTTATTATTAATATTTTAGTGGTTGGTATACAGCTTTTTTGTTTTGTAGTTGTGTTCTCCTTGGGTGTTCCAATTAGTATGTGTTGACTATGTGTTTATATACAGTAAAATAGGTGTTGAACACGTCCCCATTTTTCTCAGTAAATATATTTCTAAAGGTGCTATTGACATTAAATTTTCACCACATCTCGGTAGCAGCCTATGCAATTCATACATACAAAGAAGTTCAGAAATTAAGTTATTTGTAATAAAATGGAATGACACAGGGAAAAAAGTATTGAACACGAAGAAAGGGAGGTGCAAAAAGACATGGAAAGTCAAGACACCAGCTGAAATCTATCAGTAATTAGAAAGCAATCCTGCCCCTTGTCAGTGAAAATTAATATCAGCTGGTTCAGTCTCAACTGATGGCCTATAAAAAGGAGTCTTATTACCAAGGTGTCATACAAGAAACATCTCATGATGGGTAAAAGCAAAGGGCTCTCTCAAGACCTTTGAAACCTTATTGATGCAAAATATACTGATGGCATTGGTTACAGAATGATTTCCAAACTTCTGAATGAGCACAGTTGGAGCCATAATCCGGAAGTGGAAAGAATATAATTTCACCATAAACCACGACCAGGTGCTCCTCACAAGATTTCTGACAGAGGAGTGAAAAGAATTATCAGAAGAGATGTCCAAGAGCCAAGGACCACTTGTGGAAAGCTTCAGAAAGACCTGGAATTAGGTACAAATGTTTAAAAAAAAAAAAAATAGGTAATGCACTCAACCACCATGGCCTGTATGCACGCTCACCACGCAGGACTCCATTGCTGAAGAAAAAGCATGTTGAAACTCGTTTAAAGTTTGCTGCACAACATTTAGACAAGCCTGTGAAATACTGGAAGAATATAGTCTGCTCAGATGAGACCAAAATTTTACTCTTTGGATGCCATAATACACACCATGTTTGGAGGTCAAATAGCACTGCACATCCCCCCAAAAACACAATACCAACAGTGAAGTTTGGAGGTGGGAACATCATGGTGTGGGGCTGTTTTTCAGCATACAGTACTGGCAAACTTCATATCGTTGAAGGAAGGATGAAAGGAAAAATGTACCTGGACATTCTTAATAAAAATCTGCTGCCATCTACCAGGATGATGAAAATGAAATGAGGGTGGACATTTCAGCAAGACAACGATCCCAAACACAAAGCCAAGGAAACTTTCAAACGGTTTAGGAGAAAGAAAATAACCCAGCCAATCACCTGACTTGACTCCAATAGAAAATTTATGGAAAGAACTAAAGATCAGAGTTCACAGAAGAGGCCCACGGAACCTTCAAGATTTGAAGATGGTTTGTAGAGGAATGGGCCAAAATCACACCTGAGCAATGCATGCGACTAGTTTCTCCATACAGGAGGCGACTTGAAGTTGTCATTACAAAGGATTTTGTACGAAGTATTAAATAAAATTTAATTTAACGTGTTCAATACTTTTTCCCTGTGTCATTCCATTTGATTACAACTTAATTTCTGAACTTATTTGTTTCGGGTTTCTTTGTATGTATGTATTGTATGGGTTGTTACTGACGTGTAGTGAAAATTTCATGTCAATATACCTTTAGAAATATATTTACCTAGAAAAATGGTGACATGTTCAATACTTATGCCCTTTGCACTAATGTTTATTTTGAGTTATATTGTTTTAACACAAAAACAATGAACACTGCTCCTTTGGATATTCCTATTCATTCAAATGTTTGTTATTGACGAGTTAATCCCTCTACTTCATGTGGGGAGGGGTTATCTGGGTTGATTTATTTCACTTGTTGATGTAGTATCAAAAAGGAGTGAGTGTTCACAGAGCTTTCAGTAATGAATAGGCACTAAAGGAGTGTGAAACGCGTCTACAGTTGTTCCCAGAGTTGTGTATTGCTGCCACATTTGATGATTGTGGACCAAGCAGGCACACAGACACATCCAGCAGCATGGGACCTCTGCAAGATAAACCTTGAGCGGTGTGTACCCTGTATGCCGTTTACTCGGCCCCTTGTCACAGCATTTGATTGACAGCAGCAGCAGCCAATGGCTATCTATCTACAAAGTGAGGGACAGAGCCGAGAGAGCCTCAGCAGGGTGGTGGTGGTGGGGGGGGGGTGCATGTTATGTTACACAGGTAAAAACATTTAACCACTTTCCTGCCACCCTATATCAGAAGTACTGCACAGCAGAGAGATAAAAAGCAGCATGCCTCCCTAGTAAAACACACACAGCAGACAGTTAATGTGACGGGCGGGGCATCAGACCCCAGCCCTTCTCACCAACTTGTGACCAAAGGACCAGCCAATCTAAGACCGCGCTGCCACTTGCGTAACAATGCCACTCTCAGCTATGCCCTGCACAAAGATTTTCCAGCTCGCTGGACCACAATCTATGTGACAGCAGCCTGAGAGCGATTGTTACTGGGTCAGGTTAATTACGCAATTAACCCTTCACACTGCCACCACCACCTTTTTACAGAGAAGGAGGAAACTCACAAATCTTAGCAGTAACACTATGATGTTTGAATAAGCGTCTGTATACACAGTGCCACCGCAGACAGATGTATGCAGAGGGTTAAAACACACGGTAGCACTCTTCAGAGACAGGGATTCTTAGTTTGCATTAAAGGGCTTTAGAAACAGTTCAACACTTTTCAGAAAATAGGATGTATTACTAAAAAAGTCAAATTGGTGCAATAAAAATATTTACAGAAAAAGATGTAACAAATATATATATATATATATATATATATATATGTATATGTGTATATATATATATATATATTTGTTACATCTTTTTCTGTAAAAATTTTTATTGCACCATTTTGACTTTTTATATATTTATTTATATAAATAAATAGAGAGAGAGCAATAACACAACAGAGAGATAAAGAAAGGAGTTTCAGAAGGTAGGATACCTGCAGAAGTCCTTGGTTTAAGCAGAGCTCAAGTGTCCTGAACAAAAGGGCACCTTTTCTCCCAAAGTTGGTTCCTGATGTTAAAAGGGAGAATCTCTTCTTACCTCTCTCCAGGCATGACAGCCTTTTCTAGTGTCCCAGCAGGGGGTGTCTACTGAAGCCAAGGGCCAATCACCTCATTTGGGGAGGGGTGTTAGGCCCTGGCTGTGACCCAAATCCCTCCCAAGTTTATACCATGGTCAATAACCTTCCATAGGTACATGTAGCATCCTATCCACTGGTAGAATAATATGCAGAATCATATTCTGAACGTCCAGACACCAAATATGACATATCTTACCGTTCCATATAAAAACATATTGCTTTCTACTCTCGTGTAGGTGCCACGTAAGGGTGTAAGGTGTCAGGTGACTCGTATTAAAATGACCTGTCTGAATATATGCTTTGTTTTAATGTACCTTGTTCCTGTCGGGATTTATGAATTTGTATGAAAAGTGATTCAAGTGGGATGAATGTTTTACTGCCACTCTGGAATGCTTTTCATGTCCTGTGACTGACTGATTTATAGCTTTACGACCAGGCCAAGGCAAGAGTCTGACAGACATCATGGGACCAGCTAATTGGGATTACAACCATGTAGCGTATCCAGCTGTGCCTGATGCACTTGTGACCCCAGCATACACACACACCACATGCCATTCAAAAAAGGGAGGGGAAGACTGAACGGAGTGAGAATGACATTTGCAGAGTATGATACAAGATGGTAGATCTTAAACTGGTTGTCCGCGTCCAATCGCCACAGTTAACCCCTTCCTGCCCAGTGTCATTAGAACAGTGTCAGTGCTTTTTATTAGCGTCACTGGTATTGTTAGTGTCACTGGGGATGTCGGTGGCAGTTAGCTCCCCCCAGTGTCAGAATGCCGGCCGCAGTCCCACTTTAAGTTGCTGATCACCGCAATTACTAGTATAAAATAAATAAATAAAAATCCCAGTATCTATACCACCATTTGCAGATGCTATAACTTTCACAGAAACAAATGAATCTACATGTATTGGGAATTTTTTTTTTTTTTTTCAGCAAAGACATATAGCAGAATACATTTTGGTTTAAATTTAGGAAGAAATTTAATTTTTTTAAATTTTTGATTGGATACGGTTTATAGCAAAAAGTAAAAAAAATAGTTTTCTTCTTTAAAATTGTCGGTCTTTTTTTGTTTAAACGCAAAAAATAAAAACCGCACAGGCGATCAAATACCCCCAAAAGAAAGCTCTATTTTGTGGGAAAAAAAGGATGTAAATTTCATGTATGTACAGCTTGCATGTCCACGCAATTGTGAGTTAAAGTATCGCAAAAATAGCCTGGTCAGGAAGGGGAGGGCGGTAAATCCTCTGGACGGCAAGTGGTTAAAGGATAAGTTCACTTTTGGGAACATGTTACATGATGTTTATATTTAGAATCTTGCTGACAGAAAGATCCTGAGTAAAATGTTCTGTACCTTGCATATGCACACATATACATATGAATAAATGTGCATACATTCTTTTTCATCCTCTTCTAGTTGCCAGTGTTGCCTTATACAGATGTACGCATGCATACACACATACATTTCTGCACTCACTCTTAACATTTTCTATTTCTGTTTTATGGCTCTGTAGTCATTGCTGTGTTACTGATCTGTGTGTACTGTTCCATAGACAATAATGCACCTATGCTCAGATTAGTAAAAAACATGATATTTTTTACTCTAGTGTGCAAGAGGCCTTAATCTTTCATCTGACTTGCAAAAGACTGAAATCTGATTGGCTGCTGTACAACCCTAAACTTATAAAACACTACTGCTATTAGCATTATGTACAAACCCTGTTTGTTCAATTTTCATTTTTATACACATGAATTCTTTCAGCTGAGACCTGCATTGTTATACAAAGTAATTAAAGAACTGTTTTTTTATAAATTGCATTACCTGGTGACTAAAGCTGAGATTATGTCAGTGATGGTAGCATTGAGTTCAGCTAGAAGCTCCTCCACAGGACCAGGAATGGGAAGCTGTTGGCAAAGATGCTCAGCTCGCCTGATCTGTTGCCGATTTTGCCATATAATTTCTGCAAGTTTTTCACACCTGGTAAGAGAAGGCAAGTAAGTTACCAGCTTCAGTATAACAAGTTTTATTTATGAATTCTATAAATGGCCAACTCAGATTTCATTACATAGGACTCCCTTGCCGAATGGAACCAGAAGTTGCTTGTATGAAAGGGAGCCAAGGGAGGGGGATACCCGAATTTGATCGGTACCTGCTCCCACTTCTGCTGCGAACGCCTAGGCGATTGGAAGCGGAAATTGTCCTCCCCGCTCCGTAGTCTTCTGGGACACGTGACAGGTCCCAGAAGACTATGGGACCATTCACAAAGCGCAGCGCTACATGCATATTGAAGCCGCAAGCTGTCTCAGTCGGGTGCCCACACTGAAGATGCCAGCACCGAGGAGACAGGACGGTAAGTCAACCCGGGCGGTGTGAGGACACCTCGGGATCAAGGGACAGATGAGTATTCGTTTTTTAAGTCAGCAGCTACAGTTTTTGTAGCTGCTGATTTTTATTATTTTAATTCTAACTGGACCTCTGCTTTAAATCACAAGTTAAAAAAATCTTTGTGCATCCACAAACTCTCCTCTGAATGTGCTCTCACAGTCAAATTAGTAATATTTGCCAAATTACAAAAAAAAAAAAAAAAAAGATTATGGCTTGATTTGAAATCCCCTTTAAGAAAGGAAACATTGGACCAGGCTAAGGACATGCAACTAGAAAAAACACACAAGCAGTAGGAGATAACAGACAGAAGTGAACAAAGCCACAGCAAAATTACTGGCTGATAACACTGTTCAACAAATTTTTATTTTTTGCCAGTTTTGGAAACAAAAGGATCCATTTCTTAATGAATTTCACATTCTGAGTTCAAATATAACAATGAAATTTGTCAATTGGCTCTAGTTTTTCTGTAAACGGAAAGTTTTCTACTATAGGCGTAATGACTACATAATGCACAATAATTATATACCGTATTTTCCGGCGTATAAGACGACTTTTTAACCCCTGGAAATCTTCTACAAAGTCGGGAGTCGTCTTATACGCCGGGTGTTGTGCTGAAACCTTACCTGTACTTCCGAGCTGACGCTTCTGCGCATGTCTTCGGCAGCAGTAGACGATCGCTGATCACCATTCCTCGCAGAACTGCATGAGACGTCGGATGCAGCCGTTCAGTGCTCGATTGAGCTTGACTGAAACTGTGACATGTGCAGAAGCGTCTTCTTGCCTTCTCTGCATATCACAGTTTCAGTCAAGCTCAATCGAGCACTGAACGGCTGCATCCGACGTCTCATGCAGTTCTGTGAGGAATGGTGATCAGCGATCGTCTACTGCTGCCAAAGACATGTGCAGAAGCGTCAGCTAGGCAGTACCTTGCAGGAAATACGGTAATTAACATTAATTATTATATATTAATAACTGTGGCAGTTCTCAGATCATCTTGGAGACAGGGAGGGCTGGGCAGGCAGGGAGAGCTGACCCACCCAATCCAAGCAGGCTTTGTATGCAGTGTGCACAGAAAATACTGGTACATCGCTTGCCGTGATTGGTTGGTAGAGGGGGGTAGTCTTATACGGCGAGTATAGCCCAAAGCCTATATTTTAACAGGAAAAGTAGGGGGGTCGTCTTATACGCCCAGTCGTCTTATACGCCGGAAAATACGGTAGATAGATGTCTTTCCACAAATATAAAGCAAGTGATATTGACTACATAACAAAGCCTAAATGGCATAATATATTGCATAGGATTACCAAGAAAAATTATAGCCATAAGCTAAGTTGAATCATTTTAATACTTAGGATTCTCACTAGTTTTGTCTTCAGTTTGTGTCGGTTTTGCTTCTCTTGGCTTTTCTCTTGTATTCGAGGAAAGGGCTATCTCTTACAACTGCACGTGACTACACGCTTCAGGTTCTTCCTCACTTGACTCAACCACGAAGGATTCTGGTGCTTTAGGAATTGGTAGCCCCTCTCCATGAGGAACTGGACGTATTGCCGACAGAATATTTGGATAGTGCACAGATAACTTTTTCTTCTTATTTAGCCCTTTTACAATTGGAGGCACCATACAAAAGTAACAATTACTAACATGATCTGTTGGCTCTCTCCAAATCACTGGCACAGCGAAAGGCATAGATGCCTTTTTTCCATTCAACCATTGCTCCAGTGCCGTCCCACAAGAATTGCAGCATATATGTGGTGCCCAGCTCTTGTCCTGGTCTCCTATCTTGCAGCCAAAATACAAGTTGTAGGCTTTCTTAATCATTCCTGTTATCCTCCTTTTTTGTGAGATAAAAGTTATTTCACCACAGATATAGCAGAAATTATCTGCTTTATTCACACAAGTTCGAGGCATTACTGAGTAGCCTATATAAGCATAAAACGAAATGTAAAGACGCTGTCGAACTACAATCAGCTACAGATACTGCAGCTTTTATGCAGTGAAGTGATGCAATTAAAGGCTAATATTGCATCATCTCAGTATACATGCAATTTTCTATTGGTCACCAGTATCAATTGCGCAATATGCAGCTGAAGTTGCATCATAATTTTGAATGGCTTACGTCATTAGATGGGTGAATATATCATGGAAACTAGAGCCAATCAACATTTTTTAGGGTCATTTTCGTTTTCAGCACCCCAAAATTATGTAAGATTAGCTAATTTTATGCCCAAAACTTTTTACCTGTTGAACAGTGTAATAACATTCTACTTGTGGTGCTTGAAATGATCACCTACCAAGTCTGTAATAGATCTAAACTTCCTTCAGGAGGGCCACCATTTCCTGCCAGTTGTTGCCGTCTCTTCCACTGGATCAACTCGTCATCCAAGATAATAGTTTGCTGCTTGCGTAGAAGTTGAAGAGTCTTTTGATGCTTCTCTGACAGATCCTGCATATGCAGCATTGTAAGATAAAATTGGAAATAAGTTGGAAGATAGAATGGCAAATTCAAAACCATGGACTGCAGATACGACATATAAGATGGTGAGATAATGCTGCTGCCTCATCACTTTGGTAGTTTAGATTTTTGTTACTTATGAGGATTGTATTGTAACATTAGCAATGTCTATAGGCATACAACTTTTACGCATATTATTTTTAACCACTTTTAATCTGTTCTGCAACTAAAAAAGCCGAGATCATTGAAAACCAGTGAGAGCTGACCAGGTCAGTGAGAGTTCATACACCAATTCCAGGCAGGTACAATAAATTTCTCTAAAAATGAACTCTCTGTAATCTAAAACAGCAGAAAAGGGCAGGTCCTTCAACATAATACCAATGCTTTGGCCAATCACAGCAGACAATGAGGTTATAAGGGGGTGGGGTCATCTAGCTGATGTCACCGGGTGGCCCCACCCCTTAGCTATTTAAGTACTGTCAGGCAAGTGAAGCTGTCAGAGGCGACGTCGAGAGCGGAGACTTTTTGGGTCAGCGGTGGCAGCGTGATTGACGTAGGATCTACTATGGGGGACATTTTTTTATTTTTGTTTTTAACAAAGGACTTTTCAAAGATTGCCTACTGTCATTTTTTTACACTAAACATTTTTTTTTATAGAATGAGTGGTGGTGCCATGTGCCCCATACTCATTCACATGGGGGGGCAGGATCTGGGGGTCCCTTATTAACGGGGGTTTCCAGATTATGATAAGCCCCCCATCCGCAGACCCTACAACCACCGGCCACGGTTGTGGGGAAGGGGCTTTTGTCTCCATAATGGGGACAAAGTGCTTCAGGGGTAGGGAGCCCTCCCTGCCCCAAAGCACCCCCTCCCATCACCACACATATTGAAAGCATGTGGCCTCTTATGGTTCGGGGGGGGGGATCTCGCGATTTTTGAAAAAATTATTGGCATGGGGGCTCCCCTCAAAATCCATGGTAGATACGAAGGGCTTGGTTTGGATGGGGGAGACCCCACACAGTTCTTTTTTTGCAAAATTTTGAATTCCTGGCAATTATTTTTACATTCAGCTGAAACATTAAAGCATGTTTTCACCACTTGTTGAGTTACTAAAGGCACATTTTAACTTTTTAAAGTTTAGGTTCATTTAAAAAGATCAATAAACCTAAAGCGTTAAATGAATATAATCAATAAAACAGCTTTTTTCAGTCTGGTTGGCAATTATCAAAACTATGTCTAGGCATCTCCAGTAAGGTTAAAGTTCACAACAATCATGTTCTATCTGCACTCTGCTAATGTTACCTAAGAATGGGAACATTTTATTTGCTATGCTATCCTCCTTTCTACCCCTTAAGTTGTGGTAAGGATCCCCTTACTTCCCAAACAAGACACTCCTATGAATGTCAGTATGTTATCAAGACTCTGCTCTTGCAAAAACAAGCACTGGGGCACACTGTTGTGAACACTACCCATCAGAGGTATAAATAACCATGCTACCTGTAGTATTTGACAACCATCACAAAATGTACACACTGTCCACTGTGATAGTAGCAAGGCACTAAAAGAAGCACTGTCATTTACACCAATGCACAACAGTGGCCTATTCTTTGGACTGTATTCATTTCTCAGTTCAGATGCTGAGTGCTACTGCATACCAACCAGAGTGAGAACATGTACCAAAAGTAACTTCTTAAACAATTCTTTCCAACTCACATGACCGCTTCTAGTAACTCAACTAACAATGCAACCTACACTTACATCTGACAGACAAGATGCTGGAAATGTCAACATGGTGTTGGCTTTAGAACATACCAGTCTGTATTGTTGAAGAGTCTGGGCCTCTCTTTGCAGCCAGTTTTCTAAGGAAGCTTGCCGCTGCTGTAATGTAGCTTCACGAGGCATGCGCTCCTGCGGGCTCAGCTGGGCCAACTGGGAAAACTGAGCTGAGAAAAGGAAAAAGCAAGTCACACACTGTCACTTATAACAACAAATTGTCACCCATAAACCACAAACTACAATGGTATATATACAAACAACCAAAGGACACACACAGTAAAATATAGGAACACAAATCACTGGCTGTCAAGCTGTTGTGGTTACAAAACAGTAGACATGCGCAATTAGTTTAGTTACTAATCTAAATTCAGACGAAATCTTCATTATTTGGAGATTCAGATGTATCCGAACTTCCAAAATCACAAAAGTAATGAATTTCAATGAATTAGAAATAAACTATGACAAAACAAATTATCTGAATTCAAAAATGAATTTGAATTAGATTTTATTTCCGAATTTGAATTAAAATTCTAATAAAAAATTCCCAATAATAGTATATTAATTGGTTTACGTGAAAGTAATACTGTCTACAAATGGCAGTGTGTATACAATGGAATTTTTTTTTTAATACTAGTAATGACGGCAATCAGCGACTTATAGCGGGGCTGTGGGACTGCGACTGGCAGTCTGACACTGTGTAGGAACTGACTAACTGCCACTCACATCCCCAGTGCCACTTACACTGTACTAATGGCACTGGGAAGGAATGGGTTAACATTTGGGGGGGCGATCAAAGGGTTAACTGTGTGCAGTTTTACTTGGGAGACATGCTGCTTTATGGCAGACTTTACTCCTCTATTAATAATATACTGTAAATATTCCAAAATGAACAGGAGATACGGTGGACAGCTAAGCACCCTACTTAATGTACTTATCAATTCTTATATCATTTTATTACAGATCCAAATATTATAGAAAAAAAAAACATATGTAGAACAAAGACATATATAAAAAATATAATGGGCCAACTATTAAAAACAGCAGCTGCAACTGGCTATCATATTCCACCCCAGGAAATATTTAGAGCTCATTAAGCTGGGACAACAGTTTTCCTATAATAACATCTAATGTAGGAGTATGATTGATGGTCACAGGCTATCCACTGTTAACATGAAAAGGCATCCTTCAATGATCCACTTAAGCAATTAGTACAATTGAGGAACTATATTCTATATACTCTCAGTGTCATAAAGCTGAAGAAAGAATCAAAATAGTCCTACTAAGGTCTCTTACCTGTGCATTACTAGGAAGATGGGACTATTTTAATTCTTTTCTTCAGCTTTATGACACAAGTAGTATATGGAATACAGTTCTTCAATTGCAGTAATTACTTAAGTGGGTCACTGGAGGATGCCTTTTCATGTTTAACAGTGGATACTTAGGGACATTCATCCATACTCCTACATTAGGAGCAGCACAGTGGCTAAATGGTTAGCACTGCCGCCTGGCAGTACTAGGGTCACTGGTTCAAATCCTGACCACGGCACCACCTGCCTGGAGTTTGCATGTTCTTCCTGTGTCTGCGTGGGTTTCCTCCAGGTACTCCGGTTTCCTCCCACTCTCCAAAGACATGCTGGTAGGTTAATTGGCTCCTGTCTAAATTGGCCCTAATATGTATATGTATGGATGTGAGTTAGGGACATTAGATTGTACACCCCTTGAGGGTTAGGGACTGATGTGAATGTACAATATATATGTAAAGCACTGCGTAAATTGACGGCGCTACATAAGTACCTGAAATAAATTAGATATTATAGGAACACTCTTATCCCACATTGATGAGTTCTAAATAACACGGGATGGAATATGGGAGCCAGTTGCAGCTGCTGTTTTTAATAACTGGCCCAGTATGCTTTTTGTTTTACATATGTGTTTGTTCTAGGTGATATGTAATAAAAAATATATGAATTGATACGCACATCGAGAGAGAGAGGGGGGGGGGGGGGGGAGGGGGGAGGGGGAGGGGGAAGGAGAGAGGGGAAGGGAGGTGGAGGGAGGGAAAGGGAGGGAGAGGGGGGGAGGGGAAGGGAGGTAGAGGGGGGGAGGGGAAGCGAGGTGGAGGGAGAGGGGGGGAGGGGAAGGGAGGTGGAGGGAGGGGAAGGGAGGGAGAGGGGGGAGAGGGGGGAGAGGGAGAGGGGGGAGAGGGAGAGGGGGGAGGGGGAGAGGGGGGAGGGTGGGGGGGGGAGAGAGGAAGGTGGAGGGAGAGGAGGGGAGAGAGAGGGAGGGGAGGGAGAGGGAGGGGAGGGGAGGGAGAGGGAGGGGAGGGAGAGGGAGGGGAGGGAGGGGAGGGAGAGGGAGGGAGGGGAGGGGAGGGAGGGGAGGGGAGAGGGAGGGGAGAGGGAGGGGAGAGGGAGGGGAGGGGGGGGAGAGGGGGGGAGGGAGAGGGGGAGGGAGGGGGGGAGGGAGAGGGAGAGGGGGAGGGAGAGGGGGGGAGAAAGGGAGGGAGGGGAGGGAGAGGGGGGGAGAAAGGGAGGGAGGGGAGGGAGAGGGGGGGAGAAAGGGAGGGAGGGGAGGGAGAAAGGGAGGGAGGGGAGGGAGAGGGGGGCAGGGGAGGGGAGGGAGAGGGGGGCAGGGGAGGGGAGGGAGAGGGGGGCAGGGGAGGGGAGGGAGAGGGGGGCAGGGGAAGGGAGGGAGAGGGGGGCAGGGGAAGGGAGGGAGGGAGAGGGGGGCAGGGGAAGGGAGGGAGGGAGAGGGGGGCAGGGGAAGGGAGGGAGGGAGAGGGGGGCAGGGGAAGGGAGGGAGGGAGAGGGGGGCAGGGGAAGGGAGGGAGGGAGAGGGGGGCAGGGGAAGGGAGGGAGGGAGAGGGGGGCAGGGGAAGGGAGGGAGGGAGAGGGGGGCAGGGGAAGGGAGGGAGGAAGAGGGGGGCATGGGAAGGGGGGGAGGGAGGGAGGGAGAGGGGGGCAGGGGAAGGGAGGGAGGGAGAGGGGGGCAGGGGAAGGGAGGGAGGGAGAGGGGGGCAGGGGAAGGGAGGGAGGGAGAGGGGGGCAGGGGAAGGGAGGGAGGGGGGAGAGAAGGAGGGGGAGAGGAGGGGGAGAGAGAGAAAGAAAGAGAGAGAGGGTGGAGAGAGAGGGAGAGAGGAAGAAAGAGAGAGAGGGGGTAGAGAGAGGGGTGGAGAGAGGGGGAGAGAGAAAAAAGAGAGGGAGAGAGAAAGAAGAGAGGGAGAGAGAAAGAAGAGAGGGAGAGTGGAAGAGAGAGAGAGAGGGGAAGAGGGAGGGAGAAAGAAAGAAAGAAAGAGGAAGAGAAAGAGGAATAGAGAGAGAGAAAATAAAGAAAGAAAAAGGCTATATTGCCAAAAGGTATTGGGCCTGCCCTCCAAATCATTGGATTCAGGTGTTACAATCACCTCAATGGCCACAGGAGTATACAATCAAGCCCCTAGGTATGCAGACTGCTTCTACAAACACTTTTGAAAGAATGGGTCACTCTCAGGAGCTCAGTGAATTCAAGTGTGGTACCATGATAGGTTGCCACCTGTGCAATCAGTCCATCCGTGAAATTTCCTTGCTACTAAAAAATCCACGCTCAACTGTTAGTGGTATTATAACAAAGTGGAAGCAACTGGGAAAAACAGCAGCTCAGCCACGAAGTGGTAGGCCACATAAAATGACAGAGCGGGGTCAGCGCATACTGTAGTACCTAGAAGTTGCCAGCTGTTTGCAGAGTTGATTGCTAAAGAACTCCAAACTTTGTGTGGCCTTCAGATTAGCACAACAGTGCGTAGAGATCTTCAATGAATGGGTTTCCATGGCCGAGCAGCTGCATCCAAGCCGTACATCACCAAGTGCAATGCAAAGCATGGGATGCCGTGGTGTAAAGCACGCTGCCACTGGATTCTAGAGCAGTGGAGACATGTTCTCTGGAGTGACGAATCATGCTTTTCTGCCTGGCAGTCCAATGGATGTGTCTGGGTTTGGCAGTTGGCAGGAGAACGGTACTTACCGGACTGCACTGTGCCAAGCGTCAAGTTTGATGAAGGCGATATTAAGGGGTTGTTTTTCAGGGTTGGGCTTGGCCTCTTAATTCCAGTGAAACTCTTAAGGTGTCAGTATACCAAGACATTTTGGACAATTTCATTCTCCCAACTTTGTGGGAACAGTTTGGGGAATGCCCCTTCCTGTTCCAACATGACTGCGCACCAGTGCACAAAGCAAGGTCCATAAAGACATGGATGAGTGAGTTTGGGGTAGAGGAACTTGACTGGCCTGCACAGAGTCCTGACCTTAACCTGATAGAACACCTTTGGGATGGATTAGAGCGGAGATTGCGAGCCAGGCCTTCTCCTCTGACATCAGTGTCTGATCTCACAAATGCACTTCTGGAAGAATGGTCAAACATTCCCACAGACACTGTTAAACCTTGTGGACAGCCTTCCCAGAAGAGTTGAATCTGATATACACTATATTGACAAACATATTGTGATACCTGCCTTTACACATACATGAACTTTAATGGCATCCCAGTCTTAGTCCGTAGGGTCCAATATTGAGTTGGCCCACCCTTTGCAGCTATAACAGCTTCAACTCTTCTGGGAAGGCTGTCCACAAGGTTTAGGAGTGTGTCTATGGGAATGTTTGACCATTCTTCCAGAAGCGCTTTTGTGAGGTCAGGCACTGATGTCAGACGAGAAGGCCCAGCTTGCAGTCGCCGCTCTATTTCATCACAAAGGTGGGTGGGGGTGACCACTTTTTTGGGGGGGGTATTTAATCTGTTTATGACCTTAGAATTGATTTAAAGATTAGCCAGATGAAAAATGTTAAAAATTTCTAATAATGCTTGAAAATAACTTTTTTACAATTATTGATTGATTGCAAAGCCCATTTTAAGCAGCCTTTTTCGCCAGTACCATAATGGTAAACACACTTTATAATGTTGTTCTAATTTTAACTGGTTATCACAGATACTGTACCTTTGTTATTGCAATATCACAGCTGAAACCATGGAGTTTGTTAAAAAGCATGAATTGTCTAATCTTTACCAGAATTTATGTTCACCTTGACAATCATTTATTACATTAACATGAACAATTTTGGTAATCCAAACTTTTGAAAACTAGTGTAGGTAATATATACCAAATGACTAGTACAGTCTAAACTTAATCCAGATATAGCCCAACACATGCCATGCCTATAAAACAACTTGGGCTGGTGTTCCTCAGCCCTTATACACAAAGTATAAGCACACAACATACTGCTGCTATAAAACTAATAACATAGCATGTTTCAGACACTCAGATTTAATTTTTCAACAAAAAAGCACACGGTCATCTATAGGAGAAAATTCTGGACAACATGTGGGTGAGAAGGAAAACCACTTGGATGTATTCTCTGCACATTTTAAGACCTTCTGTGACTTAACTTGAGAAAGCTGTTTGTATTTAGAATAATAAAAGTACTCAGTGAACACAGTATTCTAATTATAAACCATCTACAGCAACCCTTCATCATTTTAGGAGTGTTTATTCATCAAATAGTTTACTTTTATTAGCATATATTTATCATCAAATAAACCGTCAAAGTGGTGAAAGCCTCAAAAGCACCTGCTTTGCCCTTTTTGTCTGGTTTCTTATTCATTGAGTAATACAATGTTGCACCCTTGAAATGATGTGCTCAACACACACTGAACCTGCTTACAATGTGAACACTGCTCCAGGCCGAGGCTGTGCTCACTTGTGACTGTTGTAGGCTGCCAAGGGGCATGCTCTAACTACAAAGAATGCAAGCACTCTCTTCCAGCATGTATAAGGCTTTACTGTACTTGAAAGTACACGTCAGGACCTCACCCTCTCACACACTTCACCTAAAGGATTTAATCATGTACTTTCATGGCATTTTCAGACAATCCACTAAATATCTGAGATACGCTGGATACTAAATGCGATCTGTAAGAAAGATAAATATCTCTCTGAGTTGTCTTACAAGACGCAGGGCAGCAACTCTGATCCTGCAGCTTCATTATGAGGGAAGGCGCTGATGTCAACAAGTATGCAGCCAGTAAGGATAGAATTTCAGGCTGAACACTAGCTTCAGGCCAGATACAGTACATCACTTACACTGTAGACAGATGTAACAACACCTGGACAGGTACATACTGTGAGAGGTTGTTGGAAGAGGTCAAGCGTGTTTCACTTCACTATAGACTCCCTTTAAGATCACATACTGAAACCAAAGTGCACCTGGTGCTGTCAGACTGCAACCACTGACTGACAAAAGTTTTCCAATTTGACTAATCAAGTTCTGCCAAATAGGGAGAGAGAGACTCTGATCTAAATTAGGCTGGTCCCTTCTGAACCAGCCACATTTTGATCAGTCTATGGGCAGCTTTTAGCTGGCTATACACTAGTATAATTTCATTTAAAATTGTTTGTTTTAAGAATGTTTGATTTTCTAATGTTTTAGTGAGGTCAGATAGCGGTTTGTTTTTTACTTCAGTGATGAGAAAATTCAAAAGAGCAAGATGAAAGCTTTTTCTTTAAGGCATTTCTAAGGCCCATTTCACACTGGGAAAATTCCATTCCAATCTGCGGGGGATCTGCTCACAGATACCCTGCTGGTCAGAGCAGAGAAGTGCAAATGACCAATTCATATCAGTTCAGTTTCTGCATATGGACAGAGCCCACTCTGCTCTACGGGTAGCCGGGAGTAAACCGACTCCTCTGTCCCTTTACACCCAACTACCCACTGATCCGATCCTACTAAACAGAAGAGGACAAATACCCTTCCGTGTTTTTTTTTTTAGCAAACTAGATGAGACCTAGAGGAAGGCAGGTGCAAACAGACATAAGTCTGTTTACACTCTCCTGTCCATATGGAATGCATGGACCAAGGGCCGTCTAATATTGATGGGACCCTGGGCAAACATTTTCTAGGACTCCCCCTTTTACTAAATTCAACAGAACCTGGGCTTCAATAGCCAGGCCTTTAAAGCCGCAACCATGAAGCAGGGTGGAAAACAAAGCCTTGGGACAGAAAATCCTGACAATCTGGGGGTCTGCCAGGAGCCTGATGAGGTCCGAGTATCACATCCTTCTGGGTCAGCCTACCAGCCAAATTTTCTATGCTTGGGTTATACTGTACATGGCAGAACAAGGCCACAACATCAAGTTCTACCCAAGCCAGAATGAGATCTGTGAGACTTTTGGTTCCTCCCTGATGTCCAACTAAATTTTGGTTAGATGACCTTACAGATGAAAGGTCCAGTGTTGAAGGGATAACCAATTCACCGTGAACTCCAGAATATTAATTAGGAGAAATGCTTCCTCCAACACCCTTGCACTAAAAAGGTATCTAGGACTCTGTCCCAGTCTGACTGGATGGCATCCATTGTAAGAACCCTTTAAACCATTGTTAGAAAGGATTTTCCCAAGTCCAATGTCAAACTTGTGACCAACTATGCCAGAGAAAGCCTGCTTTTGCTGATCGAGCATATGGGATCCATCCAGAGACTATGCCTCTTGTCCCACACTGCCAAATTGTTGTAATGATCTGGAGTAAAATTGGACATATGGAGCTGCCTAGTAGGAGGGCACCACTAAAACCAAAATCCTACTGAAAAAGCAAAGAGTTGGTTGAACTGTTGGTACAGTGCTGGACTATAGAGTTCAAACAAGGGAGTGGAGAGTCTAGAATTCTTTTGAAAAGGGAAGGAAAATACTGGACAAAAATTAGATCCAGTGATTCTAAGTGATTAGACGGTTCAAGCACAGATTGCTGAAGATTTGAGATCCACCTGAATCTCTGCAGGGTCTGCACAGTCTGCTGGACAATAGCCCACAGCCTGAGTTGAATGTTCCTCAGAAGAAGGTTGTCCACATAATCCACTAGGTGGATGCCCTGAGAGCAAAACAGAGGATAGCACTTATGTGAAGACATGAAGTGATATGGAAAGGCCAAAGAGAAGAAATAGCTTTGGATAGAGTAGGAAAGAATTAAACTGCCTGTCAGGTTTTGTTTTGTGTTTACAGTAACAACAGGAAGTGTTAGAAAATTTCTCCAAATTGAAGAAAATCCCCTCTTAGACAGCTGTCACCAGTACAACTGTCCCCACTGAAACCTCCTCAACCCTTCTTCCAGTGACAACTTTACAATTTTTTTATTTCCCATAATTTTATGCATTATCGACAACACTATGACAAACATAGATGGTGAATCTCCCCAGTGAGGCAACAGCAATAAAAACCTAACTGGGGTTCTAACCCTTTCCCACTCTATTCAAAAACCAGAAGAGTTTGGGCTTCCTAACCCTTTTGCAATACCTGTCTCAAGTGGTAATACAAAATCTCCTTGATTCACCCATTGATGTGTGGTTTGGTTACCAATTGCACCATTTTTTTGAGGGATACCATGGATCAGGTCAGATATCTGAGACCTACCACTCCATTTGAGGACCTGTGTAGTAAGGGTCATACACTCCTCATCTACTATCTCATCCGATGAACAGGTTCCTTACAGCACCTGCAGCAGGATACAGTCTGCCTTTTATTCATAAATGGGAAAAAAAAAAAAAGATGCAAATGTTATTCACCCAAGCACAAATAGTGAGTGCCATCTTGTTGGCCTATAGGTGGCCCACGATGGTATAAGGTACTGACACTGCTATATCTTCAGTCATCTAACATTTTTCTGTAGAATCTTTGCTCATTCAGGCACATTTTTACATGTCTTTTGGAGCTTTTCGAAGACTCATCTGTTTTGGACAAAAGCTCAAAAGCTGGTGTCTTACTTTGGTGGACCTAGGCCACCACCCATTGAGCTACTTGCTTCACATCAATTCAAATCATGTTCCAATAACTTGTTAAAAGTTCTCTTTGAACATTCACCTCAACATGACCTGAGCTTGCATACCTAAAACTATGGACAGTCTGACAATATAACTATGGTTTGCTAAAATAATGAAATTGGACGAATGGAGGATGTCACAATCGCCCTTTATCATTGGGAGGAAGAGTGCCAAGACACTCTGGAACCCATGGATTTTTTGTTTTTTACTCCATAGCTTAACAGGATATTCTAAATCCATCCAAACCCCAACTAAGACTGGACGTATGACCTAACTTTCATTGTAAGAGGTACCACTGGGCTCAACTCAGTATGACAGTAAAGGCAAGAAATCCAATATTACCTCTCTAATTGGGAGATAACATATAGGACCTATGCCCCTAAGGCACCCTCCCTCCTTCTCCCTTATACACCCCCAATCCCCACCTCCTGCCATCAAATGCTTCATTCTCCTCTCTTCCTCCCATAGTCCCCTGAATCTACCTTCAACTGGTTGCCCTATTGGCAACTTCTTTAAGCCTCCACACACCCATCCCTTTTAATTTTTTGAAAAAAATGGATGGGACTGGTGTGAAATGCTTGATGCTGGGTATGTTCAGAGGTTTCACTTGACACCACCAATAAGGTTAAGCCAAACTCACAGTATGTTCATGCTATATCAAGATCTGCTAAGATGTAAATTCACATTAGTTATAACCCTGGTATGTTTACCAGTGTGTTGAAGTCAATTCTCAGCTGCTCCTGAGAGACGGTTGCATGTAGTGTTATGCTTGTACCTTTGCCCTTGTTATAGATACAGAAATGTAAAAAAAATGTTCGGCTTTAGAGCTTTATAGTGGGGAGATGGTTGGCCCTTCAAGCAGTATTAAATCCAAAAACAAAAATGTAATATACTGCAGCTTACTATTCCTCTGATGTGGTGAGTGCATTAGTTTTCTCTGTTTAGGCATATTGTGATCCTGTCAGGAAAACACTCCCTGTCTTAGGATGTCTGCATTCTGGATGAAGTAGTCAAGCATAGGATGGACAGCAGCATTGTCAGCTTGGGCAAAGGTTAGTGTTATCCTAGTAAATTTACACGGACTTGACTAACAAATTGAGTCTGAACTCCATCCAGCTAACACTTTATAAGTGTCAAAGTAGGGCATATGCAACCCTGTCAGCATTAAATGGTTTCTCTCAACCCTCTAACTGCTACTTTGTCTGGACAATTTGGTCTGTTAATATGGTGTTAAAAAATAACAAACTTACTGGCTAAATCACCAAGTGAAAATAGAGGAAAAAAATAAATAGAAAAGAAATTCAATGCAGCTACTACATCTAAGAATTTTTGAGCTGCAATTTATGTTTAACCATGTTTATTAAGTATTTGCAGACAATACGGGCATGCAGTAAAAATAGAGAGGGGGTGGGCGGGTTAGTGAAAGGAACCAAGGGAGGAGCCAGAAAAGATGGAGACTTCAGATGTTAGTAGGAGATAAAGAAGTCAAAGTCGGAAGACTATCTGAAATGAGACTATAATGTCTACATAAGTTTGTAGGAGGATTTGTTCTTGGCCCATGCGATCATAAGTTCCATCTACTCAATCTTGTTCATTTCACAAGCCCATTCAGCCATTGATGGAGCCTTGGCCTGTCTCCAACACTTGGCTATCACAGAACGAGCAGCTGATGAAGTGCCTAAGTTTCTTTTAATTTGTCTATAGGAGCCTAGCAACATGAACAATACAGTAATCTGAGGTTCATTTGGAACTTTATCTCCAACCAGTTTGTCAAACAAGTGTAATATTTTATCTCAGAATGGGAGCATTTTCGGACAGGTACCCCAAATATGGGTCATGGAGACAGGCTCCTACAAGCATCGTCAGCAAGTATCAGGAACAGATGGAACAATTTTATGCAGAAGTGCAGGGCAACATTACCACCTAGATAATATCTGATAATTATGCTCATCAACGTGAGAAGATGTAGACATTTTGTATGAAACTGCCAGGATTTTGTCCCAATCCATATCGTCCATCGATACTTGCAGTTTATGTTCCCATTTCAAAAGAAATGGAGGCAGGTTCGGGTAGGATTCAAAATCTGTAAAAGTTCTCATAATCAATGTTTTAAATGTGTATACTCTAACCATGCACGTAATGCGATACGACAAGAGGGGAGTATCCAGGAAAGGGGAATGAGATTTGATCACAAAGGGTATGACTCAAAAGAGGGCAGTCTCGGGGCTGCCAGTTGAGCTGCAATTTAATCCAGTTTGGTTGTTGGGTTCAATATCACTTTAAGGATGAGGGCGGTTGAAAGAAGAGTGAGGTTCAACAGAGGTAACTACAAAGGATATCCTGTACTAAACACCACAGACCTGAAAAAAGTAGTTTTGAAAAAAAGTAATTTTCCCCAAAAAATTAGAACATTTCATGAATGAAACTCAGTGATAAATATTAGATTTCTAGAATGGCACAACCTCAAATATACTAATTTCCACCTCTACCAATGGGAATATAGCTGAGCTAGTGGTTGCAAGAATCTAATAGGAACATGGCTGCCACTGTCGGGGGCATACAGAGACTCCTGTGTAGCAGTTTGGTGCCAACACTAAAACTACACTTAGCAGTCCTGGCAACTCTCAAACAGAGCAAGAAGGAGCTTTGTGAAGAGGGAGGGAGCTTTACGTTCATCTGCTCTGCCTCAGCTTATCACATTACAGCTACACTGTAGCCAATTTTCCTAGTCACCACATTCTGATTACAGCTGAGGCCCCATCATCCCAGGATCCAGGCAGAGCAGACACATAGCCTGGCAAACTGTGAGATGCCCTAAAACAGGGTAGCCCCCCCCCCCAACTATCCAGCAAAACAGACACCAACGTGCATGCTAAAACACTGTTTAAGCATGTTGGTAGTGTAAACAAAAGGGAAGGGGCCTGTAAAACGTGCAGTGCCAGCCCAAAATGGGCCAAAACCTGGACCTGCACTAGACATGTGCAAAATGAAAAAAATCCTTTTGTTATTTAAATACTTGCCCTCCTGAGGATTTACCCCCCTTCCTGACAGGCCTCTTTTTGCTACTCGGCGCTGCACTAATTCAACTCATAATTGCGCGGTCATGCATTGATGCACCCAAACGAAATTTACGTGCTTTTTTCACACAAATAGAGCTTTCTTTCAGTGGTATTTGATCACCTGTGCGCTTTTTATTTTTCACGCTATAAACAAAAAAAGACCGAGAATTTTGAAGAAAAACAATATTTTTTACTTTCAGCTGTAAAAAATATATAGTAAACTCAAAAGTTAGTTAAAAATTTAGGCCCAAATGTATTCTGCTCCATGTTTTTGGTAAAAAAAAATCCCAATAAGTGTATATTGATTGCTTTGTGTGAAAGTAATAGCGTCTACAAACTATGGTATAGATACTGCAATTTACGCCATTTCTTTGCTATACAGCGCTGCACTAGTTTAATGGACAATTGCGCAGTCATGCAATACGGTACATAGATTAAATTTATGTCCTTTTTTTCACACAAATAGAGCTTTCTTTTGGTGGTATTTGATCACCTGTGCGCTTTTTATTTTTGGCACTATAAACAGAAAAATTTTAAAGAAAAAAAATTTTTTGGAAAAAAACAATATTTTCTCATTTCGGTCATAAAAAATATCCAAAAAAACTAAAATTTTGTCATAAATTTAGGCCAAAATGCATCCTGCTACATGTTTTTGGTTAAAAAAATCCCAGTAAGTGTATATTTATTGCTTTGTGTGAAAGTTATAGCGTCTACAAACTATGGTATAGATAATGGAATTTACACAGCTTTTACTTTTTGACTGCTCATACATTTCTTGAGGTGCCAATATACCAGGATAGTATTTTTTTCCACAAGTTTCTGGAAAATAACATTTTTTTTTTTTTACAAAGTTGTAATTTAAATTATTTATTTCTCGCACAAGCTATGGGTATATGTGGAATTCACCCCAAAATACATTCTGCTACTTCTACCGAGTATGGGGATACCACATGTGTGGGACTTTTTGGGAGCCTAGCCACATACAGGAGCCTGAAATCCAATGACCACTTTGAAAGCCTGAAGGTGCGTAACTTCCTCATTACACTTCCTCACTACCTATCACAGTTTCAAAGGCCCTGACATGCCAGGATAGCACCAAACCCCCCAAATGACCCCTTTCTGGAAAGTAGACACCCCAAGGAATTTAAAAAGAGGCATCATGAGTATTTTGCAGATCTAATTTTTTCTCCCAAGGTTTAGAAATATAAAAAAAATATAAAAAATATGTTTTTGTTTTTCATTTTCCAAAAACTTGTATGCAACAAATGAGACCTGCAAAATACTTATCATCCTTTTTATCAAATTCCTTGGGGTGTTTCATAAGGGGCCATTGTGGGGGGTGCTATCCTGGCATTTCAGGGCCTCCAAAACTGTGATAGGTAGTCAGGAAGTGTAATGAGGAAATAAAGCCCTTTAAAAGCCTGAAGGTGCTTATTGGATTTTGGGGTCCTGTACTTGGCTAGACTACCAAAAAGTCTCTCACATGTGGTACCCCCATACTCAGGAGAAGTAGCAGAATGTATTTTGGGGAGTAATTCCACATATACCCATGGCACGTGTGAGCAGTAAATCATTTAAATGACAATTTTTTGTAAAAACTATTTTTTTTGTCATTTTCCAAAAACTTGTAAAAAAAAAAATAAATAAAAATAAATTCTTCTAATGATTCAACATGCCTCTCAGCAAATAGTTTGGGGTGTCTACTTTCCAAAAAGGGGTCGTTTTGGGGGGTGGGGGCCTTCTATGCCCAGCATTAGAAGTTTATGCCACACATCATTCACTCTTCTAACCACCTGAAGATCAAGCCTTTCTGACACTTTTTGTTCACATGAAACAAAACAGTATTTTCTGCTAGGAAATTAATTTAAACCCCCAAATATTATATATTTTTTTAAAGCAGACACCCTAGTGAATAAAATGGTGGGTGCTACAATTTTTTATGGCACATAGTATTCGCACAGCGATTTTTCAAATGCAAATTTAAAAAAAATCAAAAACTTTTTTTTACTTTTAATGCACAAAAACACAATATATTGGCCAATTATATGGTAAAGTATAAAAGATAATGGTATGCCGAGTAAATAGATACCAAACATGACATGCTTTAAAACTGCGCATGCCCTGTGCAATGGCGACAATCTGCATACATTTTTAATATCCATAGGCAACTCTTTAAAAGCTAACATTTTAGATTTACAGAGGAGGTCTAGTGTTATAATTACTGCCCTTGATCTGACGTTCACGGCGATACCTCACATGCATGGTGCAACTGCTGTTTACATACCAGCACAGGGTCAAGGCTTGTGCACACACTTAATCACTTTTAATGCTATCGCAGGGAATGCAAATATCCCCTATAACTTCAATGGGCATTGTCATATTCCTTTTTGAGAAATCTGGGGTCTATCAGACTCTAGATATCTCCTCTGCATTTCCCCCTAATTGATTATCTAATCAAACCAAGATCGGTGTGATCAGATGCTTTCCCAATGTTTATATCTTGCGAAACTGAAGTGATGAAATGCTTGTAGCTTCCGAATTCTCAGACTATAGAGATGGTTGGCACCACTCTGGTCTCCAATCAGCTCTATGGTCAGCTAGCAGAAACACCGACTGCATTCTCAGGTTCCCCCGATGGCATGAGACTGCCCGAGAAGGTCGTGGAAGGCAGTGGGGGCATCATCTCCCGCTGCTTGTAAAAGCAATCCTGAAGCTAATTAGCCACTAGGATTGCTTTTACATGAAAGCCGATCGCCGGCTGAAAAAAATGATACCAGGATGATGCCTGCAGCTGTAGGCATCATCCTGGTATAACCATTCAAAATCCAGTGGTGTACCAGTACATCGCTGGTCCTTGTTGGGTGTATATGCTATGTTCTTTTTTTTTGTATGCAGCCTGTGGACTGAATGAAAAAAAGAGAAATCTCTGCCAGAAAAAGTGTGTGGTATGCCCACCATTAGAATATTCCTCCCTGCATCCACCCATATCTAATGGTGGGCACACATTAGGTCACACTTTGCTAGGCGCCAGTGCCAAGATTGAACAAATGTCTAAATAGTGGCACGCTTGAATAAAAATTGTCCACGTATAAGTGGTACCCCATATGGAAAAAGGATGACACCAAGTCCCAAACTATCTTGCCACTACTCCCCATGTAGTCTGGGCATCTGGGGGGCTCCACGTGACTATCTTTTCCCTCGTAAATCCGAAAATTATAAGTATAGCCCAGCAATGGGCAAACTACGGCCCGCGGGCCGTATACGGCCCGGCGGACCTTTTAATCCGGCCCGCGGAGCTAGGCTCCCGCTAGGCTCCTCTCACAGTCCGCCCTGAAGACCGGTGTAGCATGAAAATCTGTCTCCTATGAGGATCTGTCCCCCTCGACGTATCTGATACGTCGAGGGGGACAGATCCTCATAGGAGACAGATTTTCATGCTACACCGGAACGGCACGGGAACACGGCGAGAGGAACGCGCGGAGCAAAGGTAAGTGAATTGACACAGGGGGGACTTGGGGACTTAATATGGGGGATGAATTAATATGGGGAATGAATTACTATACGGGGGATGAATTACTATACGGGGGATGAATTACTATACGGGGGATGAATTACTATACGGGGAATGAATTACTATGGGGAATGAATTACTATATGGGGGATGAATTACTATATGGGGGATGAATTACTATATGGGGGATGAATTACTATGGGGGATGAATTACTATATGGGGGATGAATTACTATATGGGGGATGAATTACTATATGGGGGATTAATTACTATATGGGGGATTAATTACTATGCTTACTATAGGGGAATATTACTATACTTACTATGGATGACACATACACATCATTCATCTACTCTTGGTCCGGCCCCCGGGTCCAATATATGAACCCATTGCGGCCCTCAGTCAAAAAGTTTGCCCACCCCTGGTATAGCCTGTTGCCCTCTCACAGGTCTTATACATCTTGACCCCATATCTGGCACGCTTGCTGTGGAAACATTGTCTGAATGCAAGGCGGTCAGAAAAATTAATGAGGGACTCATCAACGCAGATGTTTTGCTGGGGAGTATAGACATCTGCAAATTTTAGGTTAAGGTGATTTGCGAGGGGCTGAATTTTGTGGAGCCGGTCAAATTCAGGGTCACCCCGAGGATGACAGAGTATATTGTTGTTGAAATGCATAAAACACATTATACTCTCATATCTATGCCTGGCCATGGCAGCAGAGAACACGGCATATGATGAATGGGGTCTGCGGACCAATACAACCGCAATTCATTTTTTTTTAGTAATGCCCATATTGAGGGTTAGGCCCCAAAAAAATGTAAATTCAGAAACCGTAATGAGTTTCCATGCGACTGGTCTGGTACGGTTTGAATTTGGGTTGGCGGCGATATATTGTTGTGCATATAAAATGTTTTGATCCACAATCAACGAATACAGAAATTCCGTGAAAAACAGCTCCAAAAATCAAGCAGAGTAGTTAAATTTGCAATTTCCACCTGAATTCTGGGTTGGGCAGTGAATGGGGGAAGTACGGGTGCTGCAGAATTTGTGGGCTGTCAATCGGGATTTGCAAGCACATCCGGAAGGATACTAGGGGCTCTACGGGCCTGTGTGCGAATTCTTGGTGGCTGCGGGATAATACTTGTGCTCGCCACCGCACCAGCTTGTATTGCACTTATGGGACTCGCCACGTCACCAAGTCATACTGCAGTGCTGGTATTATTATTATTATACAGGATTTATGGCGCCAACAGTTTGCTCAGCGCTACAATAAAACAATAAAATACAAAACAATACAGTTCAATACAAGAGGGTTAGGAGGGCCTGATTCTGGGAGCTTACAATCTAAGAAGTATGTGAAAGACCAGGATGTACTAGACCACAAGTACTCGCTAGTTCACCAAAAGGTAGCGTGGCACTAGTACTGGCACTCTGCTGCATATGAGAGTCATCAAAATTTACTGACAAGTGCTAACAGAGATCAGGCCTGATTCTGCGAACACTGTGGTTTTGTGTGCAATGTATCAAGTGACAGTGACCTACTGACACTGCACTTGCTGGGGGAGAAGGGGGGGGGGGGTACACGTAGGGGCTAAACGCAGGTGCTGGCAGATGCCGGGGCTGATCACGCTGCATTTTTGGGGACACTATACTAATGTGAACACTGGTGTAGTGCTGAACTGATCAAAGATATTGATCCGTTCAGACGTTATACTAGCAATGGAGGTTTATTGTGCATGAGCGTGTTCCTGGCAATGAAGGGGTTAAATGTGATGACTGGTGTACTGAAGGGCAATCTGATGCTATCTGGGAGGGGCGTGAACACCGCGGGAGCGTGAATCACGCACATATATATATATGTATATATATATACATATATATATATATATATATATATATATGTATAGATGTATAGATGTGTGTGGGATTTTGCGCACCCATGCCGTCCTGTAGCGGTATTTCTGCTATATGGTGGTCAGGAATCGGTTACAGAAGCAGTTTGGGTTACGTCGCTGTGTTACTTTGACAATTGCGCGGTCATGCAACACTGCACCCAGATTAAATTTATGTCCTTTTTTTCCCACAAATTGAGCTTTCTTTCGGTGGTATTTGATTGCCTGTGCGTTTTTTATTTTTTGCGCTATAAAAAAAAAAAAAAAAGGCTGACAATTTTGAGAAAAAACAATATTTTGGACTTTTTGCTATAAAACATGTCCAGTAAAAGAATTTAAAAAACTAATTTTGTCATAAATTTTGGCCAAAATGTATTCTGCTACATGTCTTTGCTAAAAAAAAAAAAAATCGCAATACGTGTAAATTAATTGGTTTACGTGAAAGTTATAGCGTTTACAAATGGCAGCATAGATACTGGAATTTTATTTTTTTTTATACTAATAATGGCGGCAGTCTGCGACTTATGGTGGCGATCAGCAACTTATGGCGGGACTGCGGCAGACATTCTCACATTGGGGGGGAACTTACTTGGGGTCACTGACATTCCTAGTGACACCAATACAGTGATCAGTGCAAAAAAAAAAACACAGACACTGTACTAATGGAGCTGGGGAGGAAGGAGTTCACTTTTTTAGGCAATGAAAGGGTTAACTGTGTGAGGGGAGTGTTTTACTAGGGGGCGGGGGGTGTGTACTTCATGGGAACACGCTGATCCCAAGAGATAAACTCTTCTCTCAGGATCAGTGTGCTCGGAACTAACAAGGAGCAGAGCTGCAGTGTAAACACAGCAGCCGTGCTGCCTGTCAATGATTGCCGGTAATCGCCGGGTAATGACCGGCCGGGACCCAGTGACTGACACCCGCGGCCACGATCAACCCCTACCCATTTTGCAGCATGACATTTTAAAACATCATTCTGTGCAGTGGTGCTGCCCTGCCGCAGTATAAACACTGTGACTGGTCGGCAACCAGTTAAATAAATTTAGTTGTGGTTAAATTTGTTTGTTTTCGGAATTCATTTCATCTTCAAATTTGACTCAACTCTATTCAAATTCAATTGGACCAAATTAGAATTGGCATTCGAATTCTAATTTTATTCTATTCAAAATTTGAAAGACAGTTATATTCTATTTTATTCTATTGTTTGTTCTATTCTTTTATTTCTCTGTCTATTCTCTTCTAATCTTTTCTAATCTATTCTATTCTTTTATATTGCATTCTATTCTAAGCTACTGTTTTTCTATTCAATTATTTTCTATTATTTTCAAATTAGAATTTATACTATTTGAAATTTGAATTTCAGATGACAGGTATATTCTTTATATTGTATTCTATTGTTATTTCTATTCTAATCTTTTATCTTAATTTATTCTATTCGAATTTCAGAAGACAGTTATATTCTATTTTATTCTTTTTTATTCAATTGTAAATTTATTCTATTCACATTTTTCCATTCTTTTTTGTTCTATTGTTTTCTATTCTAATATATTCTATTCGAAATTTGAATTTCCGAAGACAGCTACAGTACAGTCTATTTTATTCTAATCTATTGTTTTTTCTATTCTATTTGAATTTGTAAAGACATTTATAGTCTATTTTATTATATTCTATTTTTTTCCTATTCGATTATTTTCTATTCTAATCAAATTCAAATTTATTCTACTCAACATTTCGAAAGAGTTACAGTCAGGTCCATAAATATTGGGACACCGACACAATTCTAACATCTTTGGCTCTATACACCACCACAATGGGTTTGAAATGAAATTAACAAGATGTGCTTTAACTGCAGACTGTCAGCTTTAATTTGAGGGTATTTATATCCAAATCAGGTGAACGGTGTAGGAATTACAACAGATGGCATATGTGCCTCCCACTTGTTAATGGACCAAAAGTAATGGGACAATTGGCTTCTCAGCTGTTCCATGGCCAGGTGTGTGTTATTCCCTCATTATCCCAATTACAATGAGCAGATAAAAGGTCCAGAGTTCATTTCAAGTGTACTATTTGCATTTGGAATCTGTTGCTGTCAACTCTCAAGATGAGATCCAAAGAGCTGTCACTATCAATGAAGCAAGCCATCATTAGGCTGAAAAAACAAAACAAACCCATCAGAGAGATAGCAAAAACATTAGGGGTGGCCAAAACAACTGTTTGGAACATTCTTAAAAAGAAGGAACGCACCGGTGAGCTCAGCAACACCAAAAGACCCGGAAGACCACGGAAAACAACTGTGGTGGATGAGCGAAGAATTCTTTCCCTGGTGAAGAAAACACCCTTCACAACAGTTGGCCAGATCAAGAACACTCTCCAGGAGGTAGGTGTATGTGTGTCAAAGTCCCCAATCAAGAGAAGACTTCACCAGAGTGAATACAGAGGGTTCACCACAAGATGTAAACCATTGGTGAGCCTCAAAAACAGGAGGCCAGATTAGAGTTTGCCAAATGACATCTAAAAAAGCCTTCACAGTTCAGGAACAACATCCTATGGACAGATGAGACCAAGATCAACTTGTACCAGAGTGATGGGAAGAGAAGAGTATGGCGAAGGAAAGGAACTGCTCATGATCCTAAGCATACCACCTCATCAGTGAAGCATGGTGGTGGTAGTGTCATGGCGTGGGCATGTATGGCTGCCAATGGAACTGGTTCTCTTGTATTTATTGATGATGTGACTGCTGACAAAAGCAGCAGGATGAATTCTGAAGTGTATCGGGCAATATTATCTGCTCATATTCAGCCAAATGCTTCACAACTCATTGGACGCCTCTTCACAGTGCAGATGGACAATGACCCAAAGCATACTGCAAAAGTAACCAAAGAGTTTTTTAAGGGAAAGAAGTGGAATGTTATGCAATGGCCAAGTCAATCACCTGACCTGAATCCGATTGAGCATGCATTTCACTTGCTGAAGACAAAACTGAAAAATACCCCAGGAACAAGCAGGAACTGAAGACAGTTGCAGTAGAGGCCTGGCAGAGCATCACCAGGGATGAAACCCAGCGTCTGGTGATGTCTATGCGTTCCAGACTTCAGGCTGTAATTGACTGCAAAGGATTTGCAGCCAAGTATTAAAAAGTGAAAGTTTGATTTATGATTATTATTCTGTCCCATTACTTTTGGTCTCTTAACAAGTGGGAGGCACATATGCAAACTGTTGTAATTCCTACACCGTTCACCTGATTTGGATGTAAATACCCTCAAATTAAAGCTGACAGTCTGAAGTTAAAGCACATCTTATTCGTTTCATTTCAAATCCATTGTGGTGGTGTATAGAGCCAAAAAGTTTAGAATTGTGTCGATGTCCCAATATTTATGGACCTGACTGTATATTCTATTTTATTCTATAGTTTTTTCTCTATTCTATTCAAATCTATTCTATTACAAATTTGAATTTCGGAAGACAGTTATATTCTATTTTATTCCATTCTATTTTTTTTTCTAATCTATTCTAAACTATTCTATTCTTTTATATTGTATTCTATTTTATTATTGTCTAGTCTAATCTATTCTATATTTTTTTATGCTCTATCCTATTATTTTCTATTGCAATTAATTCTATTAGAAATTCGAATTTCAGAAGACAGTTACAGTGCTTTGAAGAAGTATTCATACCCCTTGAAATTTTCCACAGTTTGTCATGTTACAACAAAAAACGTAAATGTATGTTATTGGGATTTTATGTGATAGATCAACACAAAGTGGCACATAATTGTCAAGTGGAAGGAAAATGAGAAATGGTTTTCAAAAGTTTTTTACAAATAAGGGCTCGTTCACACTTGACTAATTTCTAACTCTTGCCAAATGCCCCTATAGCGTTTGACAGGCGTTAGGCATTTGGGAAGCATTTTTAACGCTCCTCAAACACTTCCGAAACACCCTATGCACGTTTTTGAGGTGTTTGCCAAGCGTTAAAACCGCACTACAAATGCCTATATTGAAGTTTAATGGTATTAACTCTGCGCAAACGCCCTGCAAACACCTGCCGGGTGTTTGAGGAGCGTCATCATAGACTTGAATGGGAGGCTTCAACTCCTCCTGACTAGACATGAGGCGTCAGTTTTGCTGTGACGCTAACGCTTCAGTGTGAACAGCACTGTGTACTGCCATGTGTAGAATTTTCACAGGCATTTGAGGAGCATGAAAAACGCTTCCCAAACGCCTCTCTAACGCCTGCTAACAAAGCTAGTGTGAACTTAGCCTTAATAAGTGAAAAGTGTGGCATGCATTTGTATTCAGCCCCCCCCCCAGTCAATACTTTGTAGAACCACCTTTTGCTGCAATTACAGCTGCAAGTCTTTTTGGGTATGTTTCAACCAACATTGCACATCCAGATAGTGAAATTTGTGCCAATTCTTCTTTGTAAAATAGCTCAAGCTCTGTCAGATTGGATGGAGAATGTCTGTGAACAGCAATTTTCAATATGCTTTGATCTAAACCATTCCATTGTATCTCTGGCTGTATGTTTCGGGTCATTGTCCTGCTGGAACGTGAACCTCCACCCCAGTCTCAAGTCTTTTGCAGACTAACAGGTTTTCTTCTAAGATTGCCCTGTATTTGGCTCCATCCATCTTCCCAACAACTCTGACCAGCTTCCCTGTCCCTGCTGAAGAGAAGCATTCCCACGACATGATGCTGCCACCACCATGTTTCACAGTGGGGATGGTGTGTTCAGGGTGATGTGCAGTGTTAGCTTTCCGCCACACATAGCGTTTTACTTTTAGGTCAAAAAGTTCAATTTTGGTTCCATCTAACCAGAGCACCTTCTTCCACATGTTTGCTGTGTCCCCCACATGGCTTCTCGAAAACTGCATATGGGACTTATGGCTTTCTTTCAACAATGGCTTGCTTCTTACCACTCTTTTATAAAGGCCAGTTTTGTGGCATGCAAAACTAATAGTTGTCCTGTACACAGATTCTCCCACCTGAGATGTGGATCTCTGCAGCTCCTCCAGAGTTGTCATGGTCCTCTTGGCTGCTTCTCTGATTAATGCTCTCCTTGCCCGGCCTGTCAGTTTAGGTGGACGGCCATGTCTTGGTAGGTTTCCATACTCTAGGTTGTGCCATACTCTTCCATTTTCAGATGATGGATTGAACAGTGCTCTGTGAGATGTTCAAAACTTGGGATATTTTTTTATTATACCCTAACCCTGCTTGAAACATCTCCACAACTTTATCCCTGACCTGTCTGGTGTGTTCCTTGGCCTTCATGATGCTGTTTGTTCAATAATGTTCTGTAACAAACCTCTGAGGGCTTCACAGAACAGCTGTATTTATACCGATTAAACTACACACAGGTGAACTCTATTTACTAATTAGGTGACTTCTGAAGGCAATTGGTTCCACTAGATTTTAGTTAGGGGTATCAGAGTAAAGGGTTTGTGTGAACAGACACCTAGCTAACAGGTGGGAAGCCTCACTTTCATCATTCACTGCATGCGCTGCTAGTAATACGGAGTCATGTCAGAGCTTACCGAGCTGCAAAGAGGGCAAGTTGTTAGTGTCACCTTAGCTGGTGCCTCTGTAACTGAAGCTGTCAGTTTATTTGCCATGTTGCGAGGTACGGTATCAAACATTATGACGGTCTTCCACTTTCATGAAATGCAAAACATGTCACTTTCACACTTGCAAATCATTTTTTGTCCAACCCCTGTAAATTTAAAAAATTTTTGGCAAGCTAAAAAAAATCCCCATCAGAACAACCCCCCCACAAGAGTGTCCCCAACAGAATCCATCCCCCTCATAGAGTCTTCGTGTGCTTGGGGGGGTGTTAATGCAGAGACCATAGGCTGACCTTTGTCCCCATATTGAGGATGCCAAAGCTGCAGGCTGAATAAAATCTTGTAGAGGCCAGATGTGCTCTGCAGGCCGTAGTTTGGTGCATTGGGGTCATATTGAAAATGAATGTCATAGCAACACACTAATACGTGAACAGAGATTTAAGTGCAGTATAAACACGCATTGCTTTATTACATAGGTGTGAATGAGCCCTCAGGCTTGCCTACAGGGAAGGGGGCGTCCTCACACCAGGGAAAAATGTACCACTTTCTTCCTTCTTTCTCCTGCCTCTTCACCATTTGCTTCCTCAAAGTAAGAGCTTTGTTAGCCAACCCTAGCAGACCCTGTGGTCTGGCACACTAAGCATGCCTCAACCACTGTTTTTGCATGGCACATGCAGTGCAACTATCTCCCTAGTTTTAATACCACTTTTTCTGATACCTCATCCCCAGTTTCAGGTTCACTGACACTCAAAGCTAAAAGTGTGTTTTCAACCTGATAGTGTAACCAGAAAAAGAAAAAAACAAAAAGCACCTTGGTATGGTTTCAGCGAGAACTATACATTGGCTGGCATGTTTTTTCAAAGTATAAAATGGTAATTGAGCGCTGGGAACATCAAAATAAAGCAGCTAGCATAAAAGGTAACCTTTGGAACCCAATGAGAACATGTAGAAAAAGATATGCAGCGCTAATAAAGCTAACAAGAACAAATGGAAAATCAGAACATAAGTTGCACAATAACATAAGTGAAAAAACTCAGTCCATATTACATGGTGAGATAAAGTGATAGGTGCAATTGTCCAAGTAATCCATGGTCAGAGATAATCGTGACTCTTGTGATCTTGTAATTGTACAAATAATGCACTAACCAGATAGCGCATAAAATGCGCATGGAGCAATTAAGACCCGCTCCTGGTGCTCTGGACTTGTGATATTAGGAGGATGTCATCTGCAGGTTGGCAACCAGATGTCATCAATCCAGGTATATTCGTAAGTCATCCACCAGAAAAATCATCAGCGGGGGAGGGGGTAATCACACATCACTCCAAACCAGCAGGAACCTTCAAAAGCGGGCTCCCATGCAATAGATGAGACCCAGAGAAGCTTCTAATAGTGTAGTATATCTTTAATAAGCAAACTTACAGCATGTACAGATAATGGATAAACTTACATCCAGAATAAGATCTGGCCACCAGGGTGTCAGTCAGGATAGCCTCATGGTATGAGTACACAGGTCAGGGGCACCTTTTTTCAAACCTTGGCATATCAGCTAGATCAACTAATTTATAATTTCCAACAGCTAAATCATTCCAAGGTAAAAAAAAAAATAATAATAAAACAAATGATATGGTGGAGACTTCATTTGGCATGGACAGAGCCAAGTGTGACACAGGCACACAAGCCTTACAGTTTTTCCTCATACATTTAAATCACATTTTTCACAAAGCTGGTAAACTGATCCAAAATGTTTCTCTGTCAGTTTTATTGCAATGTGAAAAGCTCTGATCTGCCACCACTGTCTTTATATAAAACCCCTGGTACTAAGCCACCCTGGGCGTCCTGCCATTTGTTTTGAGCTGTTTGTTTACCTTTGACAAAGCTGTGTGGTACACTGTATTCCAATGCTTTTTTTAAGTGTAAAATCTTGCTGCGGTAAAGCCAGCACGATGGATGTCCTGCTGCTGAGAGCTTTTCCCCCTCCCCCCCACAGGCTGTTTACTTTGGTTATGACAGCAGCAATCTCTGAAGGAGTTCAATTATTTCTGGCAAGATTTGATGACTGAGAATCCATCAAGCTGTTTAGACCAACTCAAAGTATATAATTATGGTCCCAGAATAAGTACCTTCATTTCCAGCAACCTGAAGACTAATTGTTCCTAAAATAACAGCAATTACATAAACACAAATAATCAATATAAACGAGAAATAAAGCAACATGTTGAAAATGACTTCAAATGTGAAAGTGTACTTCAGCTTTATCATTATTTTTCCAAACACTACTAATCACTCACAATAGATGCAAATACAGCCTTAAAGTGACTGTCATCAGAGACATACGGGGGCTGCACTACAGCTGCAGTTAAACAGATTGCAGGCTGACACAGTAAGCTGTCAACTTTCTTGTAGAAGTGGTTCTGGCGGCTTTAAAACTGACCAATTACTTCTAAATGTACAGTAATGTGCTGTCTCCCTCCTCTACGTGTCCTAGGCTTACCTGCCCCTCCTGGGTGGCCCATTGCCAACATGACAGGTGTCAAGATAAAGAGCAGAAGTAAGACCCGCAAACATCTGTTCACCCCTATGAGGACTGAACCCAAAACTGCTCAGCTTTGAGCATTTCTGGGTTCCCAGCTGTCAGTCTCCAGCCATTCTGTCTCTTGCAATCTAGCTTAGCTAGCCTGACCTCACTCTTTCTTTTTGTAATTGCTCTTTGTAATTTTGGAATGCTGATGGTGACCCTTTGGTCTTAAAAAAAAAAAAAAAAAAAAAAAAATTAAGGACACCTTTTCTTTGCTAATGTGCCTTTTTACATTAGTATTTAGCCACCCAGGTTTAACTTCTCTTTTATATTTGTTTCCCAATGGAATAAATTAATGAATGCCATTGTTTAATATGTCCTTAAAACACTCCCATTTGCAATCAGTGTTCTTTGCAAGAATTTGATTTCATGTAGTAGCAGGCAATATACATCTTTAGTGTATGTATGCCACCCTTGTAATTTACAGCAAACATAATTACTCTTTAATCGCTGTTACCAGAACTATCCCTTACTGCCACATCTGCTATCAGCTCTTTGTTGTTTAAAATCAGAAGGTCCAGCAGAGCATTATTTCAAGTTGGGGCTTCCACCATTTGACTCATGAAATTATCCAGCATTACGGTACATGCACCAAGATTAATGCGGTATTAATCCCTAAAACAAAAATGTAATATATTGCAGCTTATGAATCATTAGATGTGGTGGCTGCATTAAGTTTTTTTTTTGTTTTTCCCTCCATTTTCACCTGGTGATCTGGTCAGTAACACACCTCTTGTATTAGAGTGCCCCCACTCCGGATGAATGAACACAGGAGGCACAGCACACAGCAGCACTGTCAGTCTGGGGGAGAGAGGAGTGTTATATGGACTAGTCAATTTAGATACACTAACAAATAGAAGCCAAACTCCAGCTCACACTACAGTTGCACAAACAGTCACAGTTCTCTTTCTTTTAGGATACAAGTTTTACATAATTTTATTTGTAATTTTCTATTTTAATAAATAAAAGCTGTAAGCACCTCTGTCAATTGTAAATAGTTTGTCTCAACAATCTTAACTGATACATTTGCAGGGGGAGTTTGACCTTTTGAAATCAACAACAGACTTACAGGCTGAATGACCAGGTGAAAATAAAAGACAGACTAAAAAAAGAAAACTAATGCAGCCACCACATCTAAGAATTGGTAAAGTCATACTCCTCAAGCATCAAACTTCTAGTAATTCCATTTTATTAAGACTTTTAACCTTTGTATACATACCTTTTCTGTATAAGCGTATATCATTATAGTTTAAATACACAGGCATTTCTGCACGTTACGGTAGTTTATTTCTCTCAAAATAACTCTGACCAAACTGATTGAAAAAACATTTTATAGCCCCTTTTTTTTCAGAAAAAAACTTGGTCTCTGGTAGTATTTAACAAATATGATGACAGAATTGGGTAAAAAAGGTTAGGGCCCATACATACAAAACTTCAACACTAAGCAACTCTAATAGAGATTTAACTTGGTAAAATATTTCCTATGTACAGCTTCTAGTCTGCCTGGTCTACTAATTCTGGGAGTGGATAATTATTGGTGCTGGAAACTCAGGTGGAGAGAGAGGTATCATTTTTTAATTTGATTTTGTCCCAAGTGTACTAACAGTGAGCCACTGGGGGAACAAAGTAATATCTAGGGTGCTTCGATGCACCAAGGACCTGTCAACAGAAACCTCAGAGTGAATAAAATGTTTAGAATTTAATAATCGAAGTTCCGCACTAAAATTTTAGTGCCCAAAGTGTGGCATTTTTTTTCCAAACTTATATCGTTTCAATGAACTAATGAATTACAGGGGCCACACAGCACCCCCTTCATCAGGGCTTTTAGTGTTCATAAGTAATCTGAGTTATGGTGAATAAGTACTGTGGATCTACAGGAGGTTTAGACACATTCAGCAGCTGGTTGAAATCACCCTGAGTCCTCGGTAGATTCAAACTACAGTACTTATCAACATCCTAAGAACCTGATGAAGGGGGAGCCTTGTTGCCCTGAAATGCTTTGGCTCATTCGTACAATAAGCTTGGAATAATATCCCACTTTGTGGACTCTAAAATTTTAGTGTGGCCATTTGATTTTTAGATTCAAAACATTGCATCCTAATTCTATAAGTCACACTTGATCAACAGAACTGCTCACTTGTCTAAATGGATGTTGAAAGCCGTGAGCTGACTTACCCTGGATTCTCAGACTTTCTTGGTACTGTATGATGAAGTATTCTTGTGTTTGCTGCAGCTTTTTTAATCCATTTTCTGTGTCCTGAGTGATAAGTCTCAATTCTTCGAAAGTCTGATTAATTTGTAGGTGCTTCTGTGGCATGGTGTCTACAAGGCCCCCAACTGGAGAACTGGACTGCAAAGAGAAATATCATGCAGTCCGTGAACAACTATAAAATAAGATGCCAAGGATGGACACTGAGATTTTTTTTAGCAATGAAGTACAACAAGGCTAGCCTTAGACATTAGGCAGTGCTTTCCAAGATCAGGAAAGTTCTTACCATAGCAATGAACATAGGACTATCTTTTCTGAAGATACATATGCAGGACTTCACCACTTCTTCCTCACAGTATCATCAGGATTACCATAAAATCAGAGGGGAGAAATGCTCCAAAAGTGTAAAACCATTTTATTAAAACCAACTGACTCATTACAGCAATGATAAAACACTAGATAATACGCTCATTTATCTGTTCATTCTGCCATGGAACTGGGTTTAACAGCTCTATAGTGTTACAAGCCGGCTCCACGATATCTAGTGTGAGCTCGTTTCATCTCCCAATCGCTACAGGTATCTCACTACTTCCGGGTCTCTCCAGCGGAATGACATCACTTCATGTAACTACTGTATGCTAATGTGTTAATAAACACACTCTCAGATACTATATAACCTTTTTATTGTATGGTTATGTACCACTGCTGTATCCATTTCGTTTTGCAACAAAAAACTCTGATTGAAACAGAAAATCCCTGTGCTGAGCGTCTGACCTCCTGGGGACCTGGAAGCATGAGGAGATGACTGGAGCAGCTGAATCTACTTCAGTGCTTTCCAGTTTTCAGGGGCATCAGCCAAGTATGGTATATACTATACATAGTTACATTGGTCCAATATAACTTTGTATAACTTATCCAAACCTGGAATTCATCTTTAAAAAGGATAATAGGAAAATATATATTGGTGAAATAAGTGTTAACAATAAAAAATTTACAGCAACAAGGCTTACAAACCTACAGAAAGTATAACAAATACACAAATTAGGAATATACAAACACAATAGAATGTTTCGATGATATAAATAGGAGCTTACATTTGTTGCTTCCCTTACTAGCCGCTGTTCATGGTATAATATATGTCGGATGCATCGGACCAACTCCATGGGACAGCGTTCATACGTGTTCTATAAAGGAGCGGAAACAAAGATATAGTTTAAGAATCTGCAAAAGGAGCATTATCAGTTTGCACAGAAATCAAAAACATTTCATAGCAATTTATAAAAACATTAACACTTTAAAAATTACAATTATTTAAATAACTCAATTCAACAAAAATTAAAAACTGGATATACATCTACAGTCAAATGTTCATAATTCAGTATTGTGTGTTTTCTATCAATCCTTCATACAAATGATCAAAAAAAACTCTCACCAGAGGTGGGCCATAGCACAGATGATGTAAAAACAAGAACAACCTCCAGATGTCGTTCTAGCTCTTTCACATCCCTTTCCAAGATGTTCATCCATGCCATGAATCCTCCAGAGTATTAAAGGGAAAGCCACAACCATAGTAATTTTTATACGCACATAATGCAAATTCTGCTTAAATAAACATATTAATGTGCAAACCAATCATCAGTGAAGAGAGTAAAAGTGCAGATGACTCCCTGTCACTCCATACCGCCACCGTGCACAAAATCAGTGTACAAAATGGACTCTCACCAGAACTTGAGACCCTTACGTTTTATAGGGTCATACAAAGCATTAACATCAGATATTCCCCTCTTTGTTCTCCACTTCCACTTGTCCAAACACCATCGGCACCTTAAAGCACTCAAAAGGGGGTAATGTAGAGAAGGCAAAAGCTCATAGTGTAGTTCAATCTTAAAAAACAGGAGTAACAATGCAAACAGCTTCACTGTACATGCAATTGTGTACAAATAAAATGGCGGCCACCACACTTCTGGTTCTGACACTGCGATTTTGCCCGTGATTCTCAATTGCTAGGCATGAATTGGGCCTTACGGGCTTGCCTACGTGTAACAAACATGCCAAAGACGCTCTAGAACCTTTTTTGGGTGTGGAGCATGGCGCATTTGTAGTGTGTTTGCTATGCAGCAAAATGCGTGTCTGATAACTGTGTTTGGGTAACAATTAATGGCACTGCAATTTGCAACGTGTATCCTGTGCACTTTCTGGAAAATGTGAATGCGGCCTAATAGCCTATGCTGACACTACAGACTCCCCAGTCACTCCTCCGCTGCCCCTACAGCACACAGCAGTGGACTGACAGCCTCAGCTTCAGTGTAGCTTCTGTGTAGAGGGGGGTGAGTCCCTTCCTGTCACTCAGCTTACACCAAGCTCTGTGCTCTAGCTGTGTAGAGTGTGACATAAGATCCACGTGCCTTACCCTCTACTGCTGAGAAATAACCTTTGATCTGTGTGTTTCAGAAGGTGGCAGAGAAGAGAAGGCTGTAGATAAACAGGTACAGCTTATGTACAGTGGGAAGATTCGATTCATCTCTGTGTATCACTTCAGTAATAACAAAACTGATGTAGAATAAACAGGCCTATAGCAGAATTGTAGAAATGTTCTAACCCACACAGGTGTACATGTATGAAGGCAGAAGTGGTTAATCAGCAAGAGACAATTCGCTTCTAAACAAATGTCTATGTGCCACATTTTAGGGTGAAATCAAACACTTATCCATACAGGTAGAGAACCCACCTTAAACTGCGTGGCATAATGGCCAAGTTTAATCTTCAATAAGAACCCATCTTCACCAACTTGGTGCTCTGCCTTTTTTTGCAGTTCCTGTACCAGCCCATCCAGCAGCTGTGTGGCTTTCATGCTGTCCTGGGGGTTCTCTGGATCCACGGAGTCCCTGTTAATCACCATATTACATTTATTAAAGGAAAACCATCATTATTTGTTTGATTCTATATGAAACAGTTTATGTACACGTGCTTTAAAGTAATACTAAAGGTCATTTTTTTCTCAGCTAACACGTTTTACTTACTGGCTCTGTGTAACGGTTTTGCACAGAACAGCCCTGATCTACCTTCTTCTTGAATCCCCCGCTAGCACTCTTGCCTCTACCCCCTGCTGAGTGCCTCCATAGCAAGCCGCTTCCTATGGAGACACTTGTTCGTACTCACTCCAAAGTAATGCTCTGTGTGTCCATTGACACAGAGTCCGACTCTGCCCTGCCCCCCTCTTATTGACAGCAGCAGGTGCTAATGGCTCCCACTGCTGTCTGAGCCAATGAGGAGGGAGAGTTCCGGGAGCGCCACTGCTCTCGTGCACATTGCTGGATCGAGATCAGGCTCAGGTAAGGAGGGTCTGGAGGGAGCAACACAGAGGTTTTTACCTTCATGCATAGAATATGTGAAGGAAAAAAAACCTTCTGCCTTTAGAACCACTTTAATCACTTGCTGACTGACATACATTATATGTTTTTGAGGGCGGGGGAGACATCAGGGGTCTAACAGACCCATACGGTCTGTACCTATCACTTACCCAGTGATATCACAGGAGGGCTTGTTAGTCCCCATGTGACAGCAATAAAGTTAAATGAAAAAAAAAAAACCCCGGACCTGCATTCACTATATCTGGTCTCCCACAATACACAGAACATGGAAATGCAATTATTTTAGTAAATATAAACTGCTAAATACCTTTTCTCATCAGCAGTTAGAGCAGTCATGAGACCTCTAACAGTGTTCAGCAGAGCACTGGTTAAAGCTTGTAGGAGGAGTTTTCATTATTCCCTAATTGTCCTATGAGACTGCATAACCCCCAACCCTCTGGGCAGTGCTGTTTGGTGCTGTGCTGATCACATGCACTCTCCCAAGAAAAAAAAAACAATGCTCTAGCAATATACACCAAACTGAGCATGTGCAGATTGCACCCAAGGCTCTGTTCTATCAGCAGATAGATTGGGGACAGTAGAAGAAGGGGGGGGGGGTCAGAGAGGACAGGATCAAACAGCCTTTTTACACAATACAGAGGATTAACCCCTTAGGTTCCACAGTGAGTATAACGAGCATGTTTTACTGCATTTACAGACTGATTTTACTGTTGTGGGTTTAGTAACACTTTAAATAAAATTTAAAAAAATCATGCCCTCGCATATGCAAACATATGTGAAGGTTCAGCCCATATATGTAAACAGCGATTGTACCACGAATGTGAAGTATCGCCATGAATGCCAGGGTAAGAGCAAAAACTATAGGGTTATAACTTGTAAATAAGCTCTACACTGATAACATGTATAGGGTTTTAAAACATCTGCTATGGACAATTTTAGGTACCATAGTTTGTTGCCATTCATGGGCATATGCAATTTTACTTCTTGACATGTTTGGTATCAATTTACTCAACATTATCTTTTATAATTTACCCAAAAGAGGGGGTATTATTTTGTGTTTTGTATACACTAAAATTAATTTGAGTGTTTTTATCCCCAAAAATTTGCATTTGAGAAATGGCAGTGCAAAAAATATTGTGCAACATAAAAACAAATTGCAACACCCACCATTTTATTCTCCAGGGCCAATGTTTTCAGAAAATATATGATTGGGGGGTTCTAATCAATTTCCTAGCACAAAATGCTGATTTTACCAAGTGTAAAAAATTAAAAAGTTGTACCGGACAGTGGTTAAAAAAACAAACAAATGTTATATCTTATGTTTTATATTATTTGAGCATCATAAGCATTATCGGTGTCCTAATAAGAAAGCCCAGTATCTGCAGGTGCATTTTGTTTCACTGCTTCTACACACTGAAAAGTCAGGCTGTCCCCCTCTAAAAGACAGGAAGAAGCATACAGTATCGTTCCTCCCCTCACTTGTTCAGCTAGGTGTGTAATCTGATCTGCTATTCAGGTCTCAAAGAACAGCAGCAAATCAGCTTTACAAAAACCTGTAGAATTAACCTTCCACTTTGCCCCCTGCTGGATAGAAGTGGTAAATATAAAATGTACTGTATATATACAATATTTCACATTTATGGGACAGAGCGATCACAAAATTGAAAAATGGTATATTTTTAGTTATTTTTATATTGTAGCAAGTAAAGTAAACCTAAAGAAAACAGCGCAAATTCCTATTAAAAAGTAATAAATGTAATTCTATTTTAATAGAATGTCAATTCCCTAACATATTAGTAAATGTAGCACTTCCACAAAACCAGACCCTATCAATATAGACTGCACTAGACATTGTATATAAATTACTACACATAACAGAACACATGACAGCCCTCTACAGCTAAAAGTTTGTTTTTTCCCCAAACGGTGCGAAAGGGTTAGAAACTATTGGGTTTTGTTGCTCTGACCCTATTGAGGGGATCCATCTCATTTCGTGTGTGGGCATACAGGAACAGAAAGCATGTATTGAGGCTACTTTCACACCGATCTGCCACAAAAATGCATAGGCATTTTACCTGCGCTTTTGTACATTTTTAAAAGGACACGTGACTTAAAAACTTCTCCAAAAAAGCTTCCCCGAGGTGTTTTTGAGGCGTCATTGATTTCAATGGGAAAAGGTGTTTTTGGGGCGTTTTTTTTTTGCTAACTCCCCAAAGATGCTTCAAGCAGGAGTTTCTACACCGCACCGCAAGTGCAATGCCTGAGTGTGAAAACATACATAGATATACATTCACATACATAGGGAGGCATTTTTCTTGAGCTTTTCAGGCACTTTTTGTAACGAAAAATGCTTCAAAAACTCCTTAAAGTAGCCTTACTATAGAAGAATGAGAACCGCAGTTATGTTTTATTGTGGGGAAAGGAAGGGGGAATATCTTTCCAAAGGGAACACAAACAGCAATACAAACCTGACTACCCATCTCTTTCACACACTTCAATACTAAATAAAAGGATATGTCTGAAGTTATGCCTAGTGCACATGATGAGAAAAATCAAATTCAGCACAGTACAGCTTTCAAGAGCCAGTCACAACAGTTCATGCAAAAGTATCTGAAGGGACAATCACAACAATTTTGTATTGTAAGATATCAGAATGAACGATTTTCGTTCAATCAGTACAGTATACTTAGAGTATAAAATCGAGTCACCAAGACCGCATGTGATCGTAAACATGATAATAACCCAGAAGGAAAAAGGGCAATGAAAACAATCTTTGTTTACAACGAAAATGCTCCTAAATACAAAAAAATACACCATGAAACAAAGGGGTACATGACATCACTTCTGATTACATGCCGCTACATTACTGCACACACGGGAAGCTGTACTGGATTGTATGAGAATTTTTGTACGGTTAGCAGCACTGTCACAATCCATATTAGAGTGAAAAAGACTTTGTACGTTCACTTGTCCAATTTTCTCATTCTGTGTACTAGGCCTTAGGCTATCATTCTGGAATATGTGAACTTTTTGCATGTAAGTGCATTATTAGTGGTTAATTGACAGGAAGACTACATACATACCATGACTGTGCCTCTATCCATTGTGACAGGTAATGCCGCACCTCTATAGGAAAATGCTGTCCATAAAGCGCCTGCATCTGACGTAGGGCATCGCCTTGCAACTGCTGTGCCTGGATCCACACTGCCATGGTGAAAATCTGTAGATGGAGATAAAAGAAAAAAAACACATCATCTAGTGCCATTAAAATGAGAAATGTGGGATTCTAAATAAACAAAACAAACATACATACTAGCCACCATGCTGCTGCATTGGTCTGATGCTCTAGCTGTCCGTCACCGGCTCGAAGACTGAGAACTGAGCAATCGCATGACCTCTGATCACTCAGTTCTCGATCCACTCTGAACTGGGAGCCATGACTGTCAATCAACACTCTGTGCTCTGCCCCTCCAGTGCTCACAATAAAATACATTGCAATGAAGGGCAAGGTGAACAAAGCCATCAGAGAAGTGGCCCATTTGCAAATTCTTCACTCTGTGGCAAAGCCCCTGGCCCCACTTCCACCCTTCTAAGTACGTTAAACAGCGTGTCCCCCCCTGGCTACTGTGGTTTCCTTTGATGACCCCCTAGGTCCTATTGTTTGCTGCTTTTTCTAGGTGTAAGCAGGGGGAACGACAGTGCCTAGCAGAGGGACCAGCTATTCAAACAGCCTGTGGAGTTGATTTAGAAGAGTATTAGAAGCTTTACTACGAAGTTAAGTTTATCGAATAGGCTGATGGACAGGTATGTAGAAAGCTGTATTTTGTTGACCCTATGATAAGGTCACTATAAAGAGGTTGTAAAGGGTGTACCTTCTATGTATGAAGATAAAAACCCACCTGTGTGTAGCTCCCCCCCACAGCCCCCTTATACTTACCTGAGCCCGATCTCAATTTAGCAATGTACACGAGAGCAGCAGCTCTCCTGAGTCTCTCTATTCTCCATTGGCTCAGACACAGCAGCGGCAGCCATTGACTCCCACTGCTGTTAATTACAGCCAGTGAAAAGGGAAGAGAGGCAGGGTGGGGTGGGGCCCAGCCATACAGTGAGTGTCTTATGGACACACAGAGACAACTCAGGAGCAAGCATGAACGAGTGCCCTCAGAGCAAGCAGCTTGCTCTGGGGGCACTCAGCAGGGGGGAGGAGCCTTGAGTGCCAACGCCGGACTCAAGAAAAGTAGGATCAGGGCTGCTCTGTGCAAAGCTATTACACAGAGCAGGTGAGTATAACATGTTTGTTATTTTTAAAACCAAACATATGAACCTTTAATATGACTTTCATGAGGACTGTACTACAGAAGTATGGAGGCTGCCATTACTGACCTCTCCATTTGAAAATACTAACTCCCTGACCACTAGGTTCCTTAGCTGAAAATGCTAGTTTTGACTTCACACTGACTTTACTGATTTTAATACTTGTCTGAGGTCAGTGAACCAAATTGTTAAAGTCAGACAGTTTACCTTTAGGACACACAAAATGAATGTTTAAGCACTGATATGTGAACAGACCTTTGTATAATCTCAATCATTAAAGCTGAGCTCCAGACAAGCAGATAAAACATAGCTACAATACATAAAGTATATGGTTTATTTGCCAAAGGATATGTAATTGTGTCCCTCCAATCTTGTGATTTAGGTACCCTGCCAGGCAGCATAGCATGGTTGTGAACCTTAACGTGACACACCCAAAACAGGGTATGTTCCATTTAACCTTTCCTTCCTGAGATAACATTGTGTTTTTTTTCTCTGTGAAATATGAACAAAGCAAATCCCTCTATAGTGTGTACTTGTCTCAAACCAGAGCACTAAGTGTCATTTCTGTCTGCTGCTTAGTTCCTCTGCTATGAGCATGAATCACTTCTGATATGTTTTCCTGATACAGAGAGAATGGTGACAGGTGAAGGAGCTCCAGCTGACTCACAGCCTCAGCTCTCTTCCTGTGAGCTGTGTGAAGGGAGGGCATGTTCCTTCCCTCCAATCAGCTCTCAGAAATGTCTTCACTTTCCATCCAACTGCCTGCTTTTCTGAACGGAGAGATCCTGTTTAAATTCTGCACATTGAATGAATGTAGAGGACAGATGACACAGAGATGAAACAAATCTCCTACACAAGTTGTACCTGTTTATCTGCAGCCACCTGAGACCAGTCACTTCACTGGGTATACAGTTGCAAGAAAAAGTATGTGAACCCCTTGGGATTACGTGAAGTTTTGCATGAATTGGGCATAAAATGTGCTCTGAACGTCATCTAAGTCACAACAATAGAAGAACACAGTCTGCTGAACATAATACTACACAAACATTAGATGTTGCCGTGGTTTAATTGCACATAACATGTAAACATTCACAGTGCAGGGAGGAAAAAGTATGTGAGGCCCTAGCTTAATGACTTCTCCCAGAGCTAATTGGAGCCAGGAGTGAACCAACCTTGACTCCAATCAGTGTGATGATATTGGGTGTGTTGCTGACAGCTGTCCTGCCCTTAAAAAACACACACCTGTTTTGGGTTTACTGGTTTCAAGAAGCACTGTCTGATGTGAACCATGCCTCGCAGAAAAGAGCTCTCAGAAGACCTACGATCAAGAATTGTTGACTTGCATGAAGCTGGAAAGGGTTACAAAAGTATCTCCTTGAGCCTTGATGTTCATGTGTCCACGGTAAGACAGACTGTCTACAAATGGAGAAAGTTTAGCACTGTTGCTACTCTCCCTAGGCATGGTCGTCCTGTAAAAATGACTGCAAGAGCACAGCGCAGAATGCTGCATGAGGTAAAGAAGAATCCTAGAGTGTCAGCTAAAGACCTACAGAAATCTCTGGCATATGCTAACATTTTTGTTGACACATCTACAATAAGGAAAACATGAAACAAGAATGGAGTACATGGGAGGACACCACGGAGGAAGCCATTGCTGTCCAAAAAGAAGATTGCAGCACGTTTGAAGTTTGCAAAAGAGCACCTGGATGTTCCACAGCACTACTGGCAAAATATACTGTGGACAGAGGAAACCAAGATTGAGTTGTTTGGGAAGAACACACAACACTATGCATGGAGAAAAAAAGGCACAGCACACCAACATCAAAACCTCATCCCCACTGTAAAACATGGCGGAGGGAGCATCATGGTTTGGGGCTGCTTTGCTGCCTCAGGGCCTGGACGGATTGTTGTCATTGATGGGAAAATGAATTCAAGAGTTTATCAAGATATTTTGCAGGAAAACGTATGACCATCTGTCCGCCAACTGAAGCTCCGCAGAGGATGGGTGATGCAACAGGACAATGACCCAAAGCATACAAGTAATTCAACAAAACAATGGCCGCAACAGCACAGAATACGCCTTCTGGAGTGGCCCAGTCAGAGTCCTGACCTCAACCCGATTGAAATGCTGTGGCATGACCTTAAGAGAGCGATTCACACCAGACATCCCAAGAATATTGCTACACTGAAACAGTTTTGTGAAGAGGAGTGGTCCAAAATGACTCCAGATCGTTGTGCAGGTCTGATCTGCAACTACAGGAAACGTTTGGTTGAGGTTATTGCTGCCAAAGGAGGGTCAACCAGTTATTAAGTCCAAAGGTTCACATACTTTTTCCTCCCTGCACTGTGAATGTTTACATGTTATGTGCAATTAAACCATGGCAACATCTAATGTTTGTGTAGTATTATGTTCAGCAGACTGTGTTCTTCTATTGTTGTGACTTAGATGACGTTCAGAGCACATTTTATGCCCAATTCATGCAAAACTCCACGTAATCCCAAGGGGTTCACATACTTATTCTTGCAACTGTATGTAGGGGTTTGCAATCACTTTAAGCCAAAATGATGAGTACCTGATCCTTCAGCCTCCTGGGATACTTACATCACATCTCCAATGAGGCTGTATAATTGGGCGCACAGACTGGGTGATCAGAGGGCAGGCTCATCATTTACAGTAGCTGGCTGATTGCACCCGCTGAAGAGGACTAAGACGGCCACACAGGTGCATGTCACCTGAACAGGCAATCACAGTGGGAAGAGCTGGATTTACTGTGTGTTGAGTTAATGTTTTAAAGAAAATGCAGCACAAAAGGTAAAAGGGAGGGGGAAAAACAACTTTTTTTCAATGCTGAAGAGAATAGGAAAGAATTCGAGCCCATATCAGTTTATTTTTGTTGTTTATGTATTATTGGTGTCCTAGAGATGTACAAAGAAATTTCCCTCTTAGACAGTTGTCACTAGAACAGGTGGAACTGCTGACATCAGAAATACAGCTTGGTAACAAACCTGCCTCCACCTGGTGAACCACAACACTGACAGAATTGTCTCTGTGCTCTCTCGTCCCATGAACATCATTGACTGAAAAATCTATACAAAGCAAAAAAAAGCCTGGACTAGCTCAGGATACTAACCCTCTTTCTGCTACGTGGAATGAAGAAAATAACAATCAGCTTAAAAGTCTTGAAAGGGTAGTACCAACCAGTATACAAGTTTCTGGGGGAAAAAATCTTTATCAGGACTATAACAAAAACCTATAAATGAATATAAAAAGCCAATATTGCACAAAATTTCAAAGCTTACATCTATGGTCATAATGCATATGATTATGCAAAAATCAAATGTAAGAATTATATAAAAAATTATAATAAATGTATATATGCACAAACACATATGTCTACATACATTTTATAATCTCATTTAGAACTAACCAGAATAAAAACAAAAAAAAAATAGATTATTATTACACAGTATTTATAAAGCGCCAATAGTTCGCTCAGCGCTGTACATTACAAAGGGGGACAGAACATGTGACAGAACAACAATTACAATGCAAAACATGAGGGGATCGAGGGCCCTGCTCTTTCGAGCTTACAATCTAGGAATCACCTGAATAAACTGAAGAAACCAGTAATAAACCAGATTGTCCAGTGGGGGGGGCACTTATATTATTCTCAATTAACACCTTGCTCGGAAGCAAAATGTAAAAAACAGAATAAAAGCACCAAAAAAAAAAAATAGTACAACATATCGTAGAAGGGACAACATTCTAACAGACATAAATCAATATAAAATGTATTGATGTGCTGTAGGCAAGTTTGCTACAAATCTGTAGGTGATCTGTAGTGATCATTCTACAACAAAAGACTGCTTCTAAAACCATTATAAAGAAACTTTATTACATCTCAGTTATAAATAGAATCACAACCAGAGCTAACTATCCATGTTCCAACATGGACACTTTCGTTTAGGTAGGCTCAATGTGGGGCTTGGACGTGACGTCACCACGCACGCTGGGTTCGCACTTGCAGCTTGTGGCTGGCGGCAACTCTGTTTTTTTTTTACTGTGCCTATATATCTGTGTCAGTGGAGACACACATTAATGTGAGTGTATCGAATGTTTTTATGAAGTAAAGATTCTTAGATGGTTTTACGCTAAGGGAGCGTCTTTCTCTGTGTGACTTATTGAGCAATATTGAATGATCCTTTCTGAGGGGTCTTTGAGAGGAAAGTCATGAAGCTGCAGATGGTTACTCCCAGAGTGTCACACTCTATTAGCTGGTTTATGATATTACCAGCACAGGGTTCTGGTGAGCACATATTTGGTGAACACGAAGAAGATTTGTTGGACAATGGACTCATTTCTTGTAGTGTATAACAAACACTCCTTAATTCCTTTGTAAGAATATTGTACAAATACTGAATCATTATTATAGGAAATGGTTTTCAATATTAATAAGAATCTATATGTTTGCACACTGCACGTGGGACTTGTTATTGTAATTTTGATTGCATTATCCATTTTTTACATCAATGAAAAATTCATTGGATACATTTTTGGCTTCCAGAGGTCATTCATAAAAACTAGAGCTTTTCTTGTGGCAACAAATCAGAATCTATTTAAAGATTGTAAGCTCCAAGGAGCAGGGCCCTCCTTTCCCTCTTGTATTGAACTGTATTGTTGCTGAATTGTCCCCAGTCATATTGTAAAGTGCTGAGCAAACTGTTGGCGCTATATAAATCCTGTATAATAATAATAATAAGTGGAACTTTAGTAACTCTGATTTGGTGGCCTGCTGGCATTGTAGGCATTCGCTAGCAGATTTTCTGGAACTGCCCACTTATACAGGATTTCTGGCAGGGGGTGGTCCAAACCCTTTGAAAACCTTACCCCTCCTCAGATACCAATGACCATCTCTGTGTGTCTACTTGGATTGGTAGAGGAACTGGCAAATCTTAAGGCACAGAGAACCCTTCTTACTATAACCTTGTTTTATGTTCACAAAGCAATTTTATTGCACTGGAAAAAGGCAGAGACCCCTCCCTTACTTTTTTGGAAGGCTCTAATTAATGAAGCTTTGCCTCTGTAAAAATGCTACTTAGAGGATGCCCTAAGAAATTTGAAAAGGTATGGCATAGTTGTGTCTCAGATACTCCTGTCCTTACATGAGGCTGTCCCAGTCTGACTCTTGGTCCAATCAGAAACTCTCTCTGGTGTGGCCTTGACGATTGCTCCTATTGCTATTATTTACTATGAGGCATCCTATTGCTCCCCCTCCTTGGGGTTATAAATTTGGGCTGGTTGATCCTATTGTGCGGTTGATATCGCATTGTACTTGTTCTACTTTAACATCTGGGCTCAATTACTTGTTTGGTGTATATCCTGTGGGAGGTATTGCACTGGAGGGGGGATGGGGGGTGATAAGGGGAAGTTATTTTTTTTTTCTTGTATGGTTGATCTGGCTGCACCAGTGCTTAACTGTAATGTTGTTGTGTTTTACTATGTTTTTTTACCTTTACCTATGTGCAGAATCAATAAATAAAAATTTCCCCAAAAAAAAAAAAAAGTAAAAAGTAAAAAAATTAAGTCCTGTCGGATCACTTCAGGCTGGTCCCTTTTACAGGTATAGCTATATTAAACATTAAAAATAAGTGCCTATACTTTTTAAAATCCACTAATGTGCTGTCTCACCTTTCTCCGCACATGCTCAGTTGCTCTCTATATTTTTTGGTACTGTGTTTGAGGTGATTGTAGCCGTATTTGTGCACTTGCGACAGAAACAATTGAGTACTGTCCGTGATACTTTATTTTATTTGCACTAACATACAATTTTCAAGACAAGCTTTTGGGGTATGTCCTCTTCTTCATGGTCCAAGCAGTACTACTTCACACAGTTTTAGCAGAATGTAAAAACAAAAACAAAAACAAAAAAAAACACAATCTCTGAGGAAAAAAATGTCAACTTCACACCATCACCAAAAGGGAAAAGTACTGGAATAATAGTAAGAAATGAGTATTGAGCTTTCAAAGATTAGTGGAAAGTGGTAAAATAAATGGTAACTCACCCTTGTTCAGATCACCCCAATTCCTGCACCTTCATCCCTCTTGATTACCCCAATTTCTGTACTTTCACCCCTCAGATCACCCCAATTCCTTCACACTCAGATTACCCCAATTCCTGCACCTTCACCCCTCTGATTTCTCCAATTTCTGTACCTTCACACATCAGATCAGCCCCAGTGCCTTTACCTTCATACCTCAGATCAACCAAAATTCCTTTACCTTCACCCCTCTGATTACCCCAAATTCTGTACCTTCACACCTCAGATCACCCTTAATTCCTTTACCTTCACACCTCAGATCACCCGAATTCCAACACCTTCACCCCTCTGATCACCCCAACTTCTGCATCTTCACACCTCAGATCAATCTCAATTCCTTCACACCCCGGATCAGCTCCAATTCCTTCACCGACACCTCAGGTCGCCCCAATTCCTTCACCTTTACACCACATCCCTAATGCATACAGCTTCAGACCTGAGATCATCCCCAATGCATTCAGCTTCAGACCTCAGATTATCTCCAATGCATGTAGCTTCAGACCACAGATCAGTCCCAATGCATGTAGCTTCAGACCACAGATCAGTCCCAATGCATGTAGCTTCAGACCACAGATCAGTCCCAATGCATGTAGCTTCAGACCACAGATCAGTCCCAATGCATGTAGCTTCAGACCACAGATCAGTCCCAATGCATGTAGCTTCAGACCACAGATCAGTCCCAATGCATGTAGCTTCAGACCACAGATCAGTCCCAATGCATGTAGCTTCAGACCACAGATCAGTCCCAATGCACGTAGCTTCAGACCACAGATCAGTCCCAATGCATGCAGCTTCAGACCACAGATCATTCCCAATGCATGTAGCTTCAGACCACAGATCAGTCCCAATGCCCCAAGATATATGACTTATCAGACCTCAAATAACTCTCAATCCATACCTACAAACGTTAAACCTCAGATCAGTCCAGTTTGAATGCATGTGCTTCAGACTACAGATCAGTCCCAGTCCCATACAATTAGGTGTTTTGGGCACACAACCTTTTTAAATTAAAGCTAAACTCCAGGAAAAACTTTTAGTTTAAATAGTGATAACTATTACTTTTAGAAAACTCTGACTAAATGAATATACATGTCCTGACTACATGTCCAGTGGGAACATTATGGCTTATTTATTTTGGATCCTGTAAAAATTGCTATCTTGACTAGGGTTAATACAAGGTGTTCCGTGAATGAAGCATGGGTGGGGCGTGGATGCAACATGATCTCTATTCTTTCATTCACAGAGCACATTGTATTCTATTAAAAAAAAATACAAGGCCTTTTGTGAATGGGAGGAGAATGATAGGGATGCTACTGTCACAGCTGATTCCTTCTGCTGTTTTTGACACCTGAGAGCAGCAAGCTGCAGTCACTGAGTCTGTACAGTACACTTTATTGACACATTTCCAGAGGCTGCAACTATTCGTGGCTGTTCACGCAGCCAGCATTTACCTACAGTGATTGCTGCTGGATGCATGCAAAGGGGGAGATTTACTAAAGCTGGTCCACTCAGAATCTGGTGCAGCTGTGCATGGTAACCAATCAGATTATAACCTCAGCTTGTTCAATAAACAAAAAAACCGTACTCACAGAGCCAGACACAAAACCATACTGACAAAGCCAGACTCACAGAGCCAGACACAAAACCGTACTCACAGAGCCAGACACAAAACCGTACTCACAGAGCCAGACACAACACCGTACTCAGAGCCAGACACAAAATCCTACTCACAGAGCCAGACACAAAATCCTACTCACAGAGCCAGACACAAAATCGTACTCACAGAGCCAGACACAAAACCGTACTGACAGAGCCAGACACAAAACCGTACTCACAGAGCCAGACACAAAACCGTACTGACAGAGCCAGACACAAAACCGTACTGACAGAGCCAGACACAAAACCGTACTGACAGAGCCAGACACAAAACCGTACTCACAGAGCCAGACACAAAACCATACTGACAAAGCCATACACAAAACCGTACTGACAACGCCAGACACAAAACCGAACTGACAAAGCCAGACACAAAACTGTACTCGTAAAGCCAGACACAAAACCGTACTAGCAAAGCCAGGCACAGAGACAGGCACAACGCTGCACTCACAAAGCCAGGCATAAAACCGTAGTCACAGAGCCGTACTCACAAAGCCAGGCACAGAGCTGTACTCACAAAGCCAAGCGCAAAGCTTTACTTACAAAGCCAGGCACAGAGCCATACTCACAAAGCCAGGCACAAAGTAGGAAGTATAACTGGCTTAGTAAATACTGCTTGGTAGTATTTACAAAGCCTGTAAAAAAGTAGTAACTACAAATCCAGCTAAATACAACTTTTCTGGCTATAATGGTCTCCCCCCCAGTCTGAGCCAGGTGCACGGCTGCTGAAGGAGAGGCGCATATATACACAGATCAGAAAAGGCAGACAGCATGTGAACACCAATCAGAAAAACCTGGCTAAGGATCAGCTCAGGCTAAAAGACTGCTTAATTAGCATTATAATGGAAATTACCATTTATTTATTTCAGGTACTTAAAAAAGCGCCATCAATTTACGCAGCGCTTTACATATATATATTGTACATTCACATCAGTCCCTAACCCTCAAGGGGTGTACAATCTAAGGTCCCTAACTCACATTCATACATACACATACTGTGGACAATTTAGACAGGATCCAATTAACCTACCTGCATGTCTTTGGAGTGTGGGAGGAAACCGGAGTACCCGAAGGAAACCCATGCAGGCACATGGAGAACATGCAAATTCCAGGCAGGTGGTGCCATGGCTGGGATTCGAACCAACGACCCTAGTACTGCCAGGCGGAAGTGCTAACCACTAAGCCACTGTGCCGCCCACCATTTCAAAGGAAGAGTTGCCTGGGGAATCCCACTGCTTCTGTGTACATTGAGAAAGTAAAGGCAGCAGTGGGAAGATAGGTGGGAGGGAGGAGAAGTGGGTGTGAACCAACCACACTGCTTTCCCTGTAAGCAGCCGCAGCTGCTGGCCCACATGTGTTTCCAGTATGGGAGATGGGTCTCCCAGGATCGCTCTCCCACGCCATCTCCCACACTGCATGCCACAGGTTGCCGATCCCTGGCCTAATGACTTACTGCTGCTCAGGGGCTCTGGGCTTCAGCAAAATGGCAGCCTCCAGCAAAAAACAACAGGAACAATGTTGGAGGCTGTTTACAGCACACACTAATTTTGGTACCATAATAATAATGTGAAATATATGTTAGCAAGGGCTACAGAAAATCTAATTTTTTTTTCAAGCTGTCTTGGGTAAAGTTCCACTTTAATTTTCTGTTCAGAGGATTGGGAATAAAAAGTTAACTTTTTGGTCAACCACACAGGCCTCAGGTGGTTTTTAGTCAACTATACTACTCTGCTGAAGGTAGACCTGTCATTGGTAACAGCGGCTAACCGGTGTGTAAAAATCAGTGTTCACTGTTACAGCACCCCCACCATTTCCCGATGCCTATGTCCAAATTGGGAATTAGAAGGTGGAGGCATTAGACTGACTTGGCAGCCGGGAAGCAGTTGTCACTATGAGTTAGAAAAAAGCATAGCAGTCTGAAAGTAGAATGTAGATTACCAAAGGAGAGAATAGCATAGCAACATGCAGTTGTAAATGAAGCAGATAGACAAAGAGAAAAAGAAAGCAGCCGAGCAAGTCAGCTGTACAAAGTACAAACAGCCACACAAGATGGAGCGACAGATCTATGCACAGCAAAGCAGCACAACAGGAGTACAACATACAACGGCATAGAAAAATGAGACCCTTAGGTTGGAATTAGAATTATACACGACTTTTACAAGACAAGGATTAGGCATAGCAGGTCCTCTGCATCCGTCATGTGGTTTAAAGCAGGGCTGTTAAACTGGTGGCCCTCCAGCTGTTGCGAAACTACAAGTCCCATCATGCCTCTACCTTTGGGAGTCATGCTTGTAACTGTCAATCTTGCAGTGCCTCACAGGACTTGTAGTTTGGCAACAGCTGGAGGGCCACCAGTTTGACAGCCGTTGTTTAAAGTAATCCACAGGCCTTTATGAGAACCACTAACAAAGAAGAGGTCCCTTTCTAGCAGCTGCATTTTAACAAAACCAGCTGCCAGATATTGTACATTTTTAACAAATTTTATTTAACTGTGTCTCCTTGTTGATCAGATTTTATTTACCTGGGTCTCCTTATTGGCTACCATTTACATCACAGGTCAACAAGAGGAAAGCACAGGAGAAGACAGGGTCACGTTTCACTTTTACAGGAAAATGATCTTGCAACTTTACTTGACTACATATCTTGGGATTACTTAACATTCTGATGAGGTCCTCATTAAAGTGGTTCTGAGCCCATGGAAGTCCTCCCTATAGCAACTCACCTCCTATGAGTTGCCAACTGTGCCCCCCAGTTGTGAAGCAGTGTTGACACATAATACACAGACATGGCCCACCAATATTACCTTCAGTACACCAGTACAGAGCAATGACGTTCAGCTGAACTTTAAATCGAGTACGATAAAAATGAATGAAACGTTCTGGAAAGAAGAGAGCCTAGTCACATGACCTGTCAAAGCCATGTAACTGGCTTCTCCTCCAATGACGACTTCTCTCTATGGCATTAAGCAGGAAACGAAAAAATCTGTGAGATATTGCACAGTCCACGCAACAACCCGCATTTTATGGAAAGAGCTTAAAATGGAAGCTGAGGATGTGTAGTAACACTGTGGTGTCCAATGCAAAGTAGATACCAATTTCTTCTCTCATTTTTAACCCTTTGCCACCACCAGAAATAGCCCTTTAAGTGGGCAGTGATACCAGGGGTTGGGAATGGGGGATCCCATTAATTTGTTCATGGTGATTGGCTGCACAGTGAAGTCCTACTGGCTCCTGATCATCTGTAATTGACCATAAGCCGTTGGTGCCAGCTCAGTCACAGTTCCAGGGGCATATATTTGGTGGCTAAGCATCAGGGCCAACCTACAATGCTGCCACATATGAGTTCCTTGTCATAAAGGGGTTAAAGCAGCCCTTAAATGTTAGTCAATCAGGGTTCAGTTCTACATTAAAAGATAACCTCTGTTTAGGCTTTGCCTGAATGCGCAGGTCTACTTTAACAACAAATATGTTTGCCACACTTTTGTAGCATTAAATCCAGCTACCTTGTTAGAGGGAGGCTTCATGGGGATGAAGGACCTCTGTACTGTACACACATAATGAACTATATAGAGGTTCCAAGCAGCTGCAAAACAAAATATTTAAAGGGCCCTTTTGGAAATCGTGAACACATTTGATATCACCATGCTTTAATCCCATAATTTGATTCCTATCAGTCCATCCCCCACAGTTATTACCTTTTGTACCACTAACCCCTCCCTCTTAGATTGTAAACTCCAAGGAGCAGGGCCCTTCTATCCCTCTTGTATTGAACTGTATTGTCTCCCTTTATATTGTAAAGTGCTGAGCAAACTGTTGGCGCTATATAAATCCTGTATAATAATAATAATAATGTACAAGAAAAGGAGAGAATAGGCTAATAAGTCTGTTATTTTCAACAAAACAAGCTCTCCTGCAAATGTAGCAGTTTAGAGTGTCGAGACAAACCATTTAACACTGAGGGGGGTGCTTACAATTATCAGCTTTTATGTGTTCATGTAAAACCTTTATCCCAAAAGGAAAAAAAAAAAACCTGTTGCTGTAACTGCCTTTGTAACTGCAGTGTGAGCTGTAGTTTGCCTTCAATTTTTTAGTGTATATAAATCTGCTAGTACATCTAACATTCCTCTCTGCTCAGACTGACAATGGTGCTGTCCAAAGGTGTCTCTGTTGCTTCTTCTTCCAGAGTGGGGGCAGGAGGTGTGTTACTGGCTGAATAACTAGGTGAAAACTGAGGGAAATACACGAAAAAAGAAAAGTAATGCAGCCACCGCATCTAATGATTGGTAAAGTGCAATAGATTACATTTTTGGTTTTGGGTGTAATACTGCTTTAAGCAGTAAAAAACAAAGATTGCCATCACATTCAGATACATATAAAGCTGCAGATCCCACATCTAAATACTTCCAGAATTTAGAGCTGACACCAAGTAAACAAAAAAAAATCTTGCAAAATTCCGCTCTGAATAGAAAAGGGGTTAACCTCTCATTTCAATGCTGTTGTTATTGCCAGAGGATAAATGATGTCAGGATTCTTATTGCGCAATGTGTCTATTTAGAAGGAGAGGAGAAGGTGGGTGGAGGGGGCATTAGATCTAGGGACACACGGAGTGGATTACAGCAACAACACGAATAATGCTGGAAGTATCTGGTCCCAAACTGTTACAAGTCCACATTCTATAGGAACTGAAAACAAAACTTCTTTCAGAGGGTATACTGGTTTTTCCCAGCTGACAAGTTCTCATGGGGCATTGGAGGTCAGCATTCCCTAAAGCAAAAACCTATCTGGAGTGCCTCCAAGTGCTCCTGTCACTAAACTAAAGCAATTTCAAATGCTACTATTGTTAATCATAAGTGTCCACATTAGAAACAATGATGCCATGAAGATCCAGGAGTATACCACTATACAGGTGTTACTGAACTGCACCCTGGGACAAGTACACTAGGGGCAAATGTAAGGAACCATGGCTGACAAGCTCAGAGGAGCAGAGGGGCCTGACCTCTCCTCCATGACCATTAAAGGTACAGTAGAGTGGGTAAGGTGTAGACCTTCGGTCACATTTTTCTTGCTGTCTGTTTTGTTGTCACCTGTTTTGGGGACAACTGCCTAAAAAGGGAACTTCCCTTGGTTTGGGAGATTTTTTATGACTTCTTGTTGAATTTCTGGGGCAGGAATTAAAGCGGCTGTAAAGGCCTAAAATAACAAACATGTTATACTTATCTGCTCTGTGCAGATCTCTAAACGTCTTCACTTTTGTATCTGCCCCCAGTGCAAGCCACTTGCTATGGGGGCAGATGTGAAGGTTCAATCATGAGCCGGGCTGTGTGTCTCCATAGACCAGTGTTTCTCAATTCCAGTCCTCATGGACCCCCAACAGGTCATGTTTTCATGATTTCCATTATTTTGCACAGGTGATTTGATCAGTTTCACTGCCTTAGTAATTACCACAGCTGTTTCATCTGAGGGAAATCCTGAAAACATGACCTGTTGGGGGTCCATGAGGACTGGAGTTGAGAAACACTGCCATAGACCCACACAATGTGGCATGGCCCTGCCCCCCACTCCATCCTCACATGATTTGACTTCCACTGCTCTCACTGAAGCTTGTGAAAGAAGGAGGTCGAGGAGAGAAGAACTAAAGCTGGGCAAAGTGCTTGATCAATACAGGACTCAGGTAAATATTTAAGGGGGTTGGGGGGGAAGCTGCTAATGTAAATTTGTTTTACCTTAACGCAGTGAATGAATGGCTGATCAGTGTATGACATGAGTTAAAGACATTTTCCAATGAAAAAGGTTTTTTTTTTTTTTTAAAGTAGACCTATAGAACCCATTAAGGCTCTTTCAGACAGGTGGTAATGCTTACAGCCCTCTGAAAAAGGATCTGCAATGGATCACTTTTTAGAGGGCAGTATAGCAGTGGCTGGCAAGCGTTCGGGAGCCGCTACTGCTGCCTTCTGATGTCTGTGTGGCAAGAGTCTGGTTTGCGGTTGCAGTGTGGCCCACTGATCTCAATGGGTCAATGTAACAGGTGGTGGCGCCTTTCAAACTCTGTAGTCCAAGCTAAAACTGCTGCATCAGCTTTGAGGTTATGATGTTAGAATTCTGGTCATTGACTGGGGGCAGAAAACTGCAGGAAAACTACAGCTCAGCCACCTGTTTTTACCGCCGCCTGGCTGCCTGTGTGAAAAAAGCCCTTAGTTAACTCTCACCAGCCGTTAATAACCTTTTCCCCCTTTTCCTATTATTTTTCTGCTTTTTTTTTTTTTTTTTTTAACTCAAATGTTTACTCATTTTTACCAGTATCACATGAAAAGAAAACATGCAAAATTGGATTTTTTCCCCCATTTGCAAATATGCCCTGCTTTGCTCCAGAAACGTGCGTGTGATTTTAAACGGGACAAATCTTGTGTAGCACTACCCCCTTAGGAGTCGCTGAGTTCAAAGCTCAAAGCTCTGCACAGCCAGGAAATACACATTTTATTCCACACTGGAGTCAGTAAACAGTCCTTGAGCTTGGTTTTGTTGTTTTATTAAGAAGTTAACAACTTGGATGGGGTCTAGGGGTACACGGGATACCTAAAAAACTGCAAACCTGCGGACAACTTAGAGCAACTATGTACAAAAATGTGGCCAGAAATAGTCTATGCACTAAGAGCATCCAAAGCCCTTTGGTGTACCTCCTCAGAGCCCAGATGAATCCTCCTCTTCACCCAGCTGCCTGAGGCTATTCCCTGGACAAGGGGGCCCAAGAACTGTAGATTTAGAACAGACCGCCCTCTCCCGTTATCTGGCCCAGGGGTGTAGGAGTCTTCACTCTGTCTTTCCCTGTTTGCTTGGTGAGTTGGTGGCTGCCTTCAGGCCTTATACTGGGCTGGCTCCTTCCCTGCTTCACAGGCCATTCTCCCAAGGAGCTGATGGGGCAGAGGAGACCCTCCCTTCGAGAATTGTGCCTAAAGATGGGCTCCCCTCCCTGGGGCCCCCTCAAAGGCTCCTCAAAGTCCATCTTCCACCGGACACTGCACGACTGGTCCCAGGTTCTGAGATGCTTAAGGGTTGCCCTAGCCACCATGCCCAGCCTCTTGCCAGGGGAAGCCTTCTCCCCTCCCTCCATTCCTCCTCCAGAAAGCTCTCAGTTTTCTGGAGAGATGGGAAGACTCCAGAAGCTCTGACCTTCAGAGCTTCCCTAGCCTGTCCTGAGGTGAGCTCCTGCCTGACTCATATGCTAACTCATCCCAGGCTTCTACTAAAAAGAAAGAAAAAAAAACTACCCTAGCCTATCTGGCTAACCTGGAGAGTGTTACACTTAGAATAAAATGTATGCCTTTTATTTACAGCAAAATTTAATTTTTTTTTACAAACGCTGGTGAAAATAGATTGCATAGAAAAAGATATACTGTATATTATTTTGAATTACAATATTGCCAAAAGAAAACCTAGTTTGTCTGTCAAAAAAACGATAAATGTATTACTTTATCTTAAGTAATGGACTGTTATGGACAAATAAACAGGCCCACAGTGGAAATGTAAAAATTGCTCTAGTCATAAGGCTAGGTTCACACTGTAGCAGGTCCTGGAACATGAGTAAATTGCACCCCGGTCACTTTTCAAAAATGCAGCCACATGGAATTGCATGGTGCCCCCCGTGCATTGGAAAACACTGCACGTTTCTGGGTGCACAAAACCGCATGGTGCTGCAGAACCAGGCAATTCTCGGGAAATGCGTATTTGAAATTTTTTAAATTATCAGCTCAAAATTGCTCTTAATTGGATTTTATTTTTATGAGATTTGTACAGTGAAGAAAATAAGTATTTGATCCCCTGCTGATTTTAAATGTCTGCCCACCCACAAAGAAATGATCAGTCTAAAAATCAAATGGTAGGTGTATTGTAACACTGACAGAATAGCAACAAAAAATTCAAAAGAAATGCATGTCTAACAAATGATGCACTGATTTGCATGTTCATGAGGGAAATAAGTTTTTGATCACCTATCATTCAGCAGGATTTCTGGCTACCAGGTGTCTTTCATACAGGTAACAAGCTGAGATTAGAAGTAGTCTCTTAAAGGGAGTGTTGCTAATCTCATTTTGTTACCTGTATAAAAGACACCTGTCCAAAGGAGCAATCAATCAGATTCCAAACTCTCCACCATGGCAAAGACGAAAGAGCTGTCCAAGGATGTCAGGGACAAGATTGTAGACCTACACAAGGCTGGACTGGGCTACCAAACTATCGCCAAGCAGCTTGGAGAGAAGGTGACAACAGTTGGTGCAATCATTCGCAAATGGAAGAAACACAAAACAACTGTCAGTCTCCCTAGATCTGGTGCACCATGCAAGATCTCACCTCGTCGAGTGTCAATGATCATGAGAACAGTGAGGATTCATCCCAGAACTACACGTGAGGATTTTGTCAATGATCTCCAGGCAGCTGGGACCACAGTCACCAAGAAAACAATTGGTAACACACTACGCCGACAAGGATTGAAATCCTGCAGTGCCCGCAAAGTCCCTCTGCTCAAGAAAGCATGTCTAGGCAATATACTGTCAAATCTTGGATGAGAACCTTCTTCCCTCAGCCAGGGCATTGAAAATGGGTTGTGGATGGGTGTTCCAGCATGACAATGACCCAAAACACATGGCTAAGGCAACAAAGGAGTGGCTCAAGAAGAAGCACATTAAGGTCCTGGAGTGGCCTAGCCAGTCTCCAGACCTAATCCGATTGAAAATCTGTAGAGGGAGCTGAAAGTTCGAGTTGCCAATGTCAGCCACCAAACCTTAATGACTTGGAGAGGATCTGCCAAGAGTGGGCCAAAATCCCTTCTGAGATGTGTGCAAACCTGGTGGCCAACTACAGGAAACGTCTGACTTCTGTGATTGCCAACAAGAGATTTGCCACCAAGTACTAAGTCATGTTTTGTGAAGGGGATCAAATACTTATTTCCCTCATGAACATGCAAATCAGTGCATAATTTGTTAGACATGCATTTCTTTTGAATTTTTTGTTGCTATTCTGTCTTTCAGTGTTACAATACACCTATCATTCGATTTTTAGACTGATCATTTCTTTGTGAGTGGACAAACATTCAAAATCAGCAGGGGATCAAATACTTATTTCCATCACTGTATATACTGTATGGAATAATAAATTGCAATCACGTACCATAATTATGTTATTACTTTTAATTGTAGTGTCTCATTTAAAGTCCCATGCATTATGCTTTGTTTTTTGAAATATGGATTTAGGGTTGGAGGTATACCACCTTCTATGGTGCTCCAGACCACAATCTTCTTTATATATATACACATGCATTTTTGAAAAAGGGTCAGGGACTTTTCCCCACATTTTCAGCAGGTGCCACGGCCCATTCAAATGAATGGGCTGCTGTGCTTGTGCAAACGAGCCTGCACGGACCTGCTACAATGTGAACCCAAACTAAGTAGTATACAGGTATGAGAGCTGAAGTAGTTAAGTAGGCTCACAGAAGGGGAATCACAAAAATGACCCTGGCTCAATGAGCAGGCAAGAGGCAGAGACCTACCACAAAGATACCTACAACTGTAAAAGTTTGAGGAGTTCTTATATAGTGTCATATATTGTAGGTGTATCAATCACAAGAGTAGCTCAACAGAACTGCAAACAATCTTCACATAAATAACAGATTACATGCATGTATATTAGCCATGTGTTTAGCTATTTGTATTCTTTATGTTCACCGTATTGGCCTGATTCTACAATTATGCATCTAAGGGAATATTCATCTCTTTCCCAAGATTGAGGTCTTTAAAACATTTAAAATAACTTGTATATAAGACCCCGCAGCAGCAGAATACAGGCTGAACCTGTCATATATATAATATACATATCTTAAGTAACAACTAGCAATCATCTGTATGCTGTACTGCCAAATGCTCTCCCAAAATTCAGAGTAATGAGCACAGAGAGGCATTACAACAGGGCAAGACAAACCAGTATCTCCTTTAAAAACAGACTGCAAACTACTATTACCATGTTCACTGCCAGACACAACTCATACAGAACTTAGCACATGAACAGTTTAAAGTAGAACTAAAAGCAACACTTCTGGATAGAGTAATGGAGGGTTATAACCCCTGCCAGGTTTTTTTGCCATCTCTGCCCCATTGGAGAGATTCAAAGTGAGGGAATCCCTGGCTGTCACCAGGGTCAACAGAACTAGTGTCCCCACTGGAAGTTTTCCTCTTCATTCCTGTTCTGGTGACAACCCGAAATTTGGGATTTTTCTTCACTCTCAGTATTAACGGTATACAGGACCAATAGGGAGGGCGAATCTCCCCAAGGGGTGCACAAAAAAGCAGTGCAAATCTAACAGTCTTCACTAAAAAACTAAAAAAGAAAATGTTGCCTTTAGCTATACTTCAAAGTTAAACCCAACCAAAATCAAACACCAGGCTTGAGTTGACTTGACCCATAATAGTATAGGTGTCAGAGATATAAAAGTATAAAGTCACTCGCTGGCTTCTTATATTCCTACTCAAGGGACAATTCCATGTCAAATCAAGTTTCACTTACGCTGGAATTTCAAATGAAATGATTCAACTGTAAGTGTAAAACCCCACTTAATGCAGAAGTTCGGCAAGGGGGGCGCCCTTCACTGCTAACGTCCACAGTTAGTGAAAAAAATGTCTAAATGGCCCAAATGCTTGTCTAAATTACTGGTCATGTGACCTGCTGAGTACAGAGTTTTTTGCCACATAACTGCTTTGTAGCATGGACATCCCCCAAGATGCACTGGATGGTACTTCACAGAGTTATGAAGATTCCATTAACACAGTGGTTACATCACGACGAGGGGTGGGACAAGACTGATGGGCAGTAAATCACTGTTTTTTCAAAGAGTGTTCACACAAGTTAAGAAGGTTTTTTAATATAACTTGCTGGGTATGTGTGTGTGTGTTAAATGTTTTTGGTAAAAATAGAAAATCCCAATAAGTGTATATTATATGGTTGGTGTGAAAGTTATAGCATCTACAAACTATGGTATATACACTATTGCCAAAAGTATTGGGACACCCCTTCAAATCATTGGATTCAGGTGTTCCAATCACCTCCATGGCCACAGGTGTAAAAAAAAAATCAAGCACCTAGGCATGCAGACTGCTTCTACAAACATTTATGAAAGAATGAGTCAGTGAATTCAAGCGTGGTACCATGATAGGTTGCCACCTGTGCGACAAATCCATCCATGACATTTCCTTGCCACTAAATATTTCACAGTCAACCGTTAGTGGTAATATAACAAAGTGGAAGCAACTGGGAACAACAGCAACTCAGCCACGAAGTGGTAGGCCACGTAAAATGACAGAGTGGGGTCAGTACATGCTGAAGCGCACAGTGCGCAGAAGTCACCAACTGTCTGCAGAGTCAATAGCTAAAGACCTCCAAACTTCGTGTGGCCTTCAGATTAACACAACAATGCGTAGAGAGCTTCATGGAATGGGTTTCCATGGCCAAGTAGCTGTATCTAAGCCTTACATCACCAAGTGCAATGCAAGGCGTCGGATGCAGTGGTGTGAAGCAGGCCACCACTGGACTCTATAGAAGTGGAGACGTGTTCTCTGGAGTGACGAATCATGCTTCTCTGGCAATCCGATGGACGTGTCTGGGTTTGGCGATTGCCAGGAGAATGGTACTTGCCTGACTGCATGGTGCCAGGTGTAAGGTTTAGTGGAGGGAGGATTATGGTGTGGGGTTGTTTTTCAGGGGTTGGGCTTGGCCCCTTAGTTTCAGTGAAGGGAACTCTTAAGGCATCAGCATACCAAGACATCTCAACTTTGTGGGAACACTTTTGGGGATGGTCCCTTCCTGTACCAACATGACTGTGCACCATTGCACAAAGCAAGGTCTATAAAAACATGAATGAGCAATTTTGTGGAGCAACTTGACTGGCCTGCACAGAGTCCTGACCTCAACCCGATAGAACACCTTTGGGAAGAATTAGAGCAAAGACTGTGAAGTCAGGCCTTCCTGTCCAGCATCAGTGCCTGACCTCACAAATGCACTTCTGGAAGAATGGTCAAACATTCCCATAGACACACTCCTAAACTTGGTGAACAGCCTTCCGAGGAGAGTTGAAGCTGTTATAGCTGCAAAGAGTGGGCCAACTGAACTCAATACCCTATAGACTAAGACTGGGATGCCATTAAAGCTCATGTGTGTGTAGGCAGGTGTCCCAATACTTTTGGCATTATGGTGTACATTTGAAAATTGGTCAGTTGTGGTGTACTGTTGACCTATCTCATTTCTTGAGGTCTGAAAATGACAGGACAGTACAAATTCCCCCCAGATGACCCCTTTTTGGAAAGTAGACAGTCTGAAGCATTTAGTAAGTTGTAATTGTTCTCACACTTTTTTTGGAAATAAAGAAAATTAAATAAAATGTGTTTTTTCCACCATTACTGTCACCAGCGCAGTACAGCGTCATCATATGACTGGTGTGGTGGTGATCAGGGATACTGACTAATTACAGTATGTAAAAAAAAAAGTAAATTATTTTTTATTCAATATTTTAACTATATATATATATATATATATATATATATATATATATATATATATATATAACATTTCATTTTTTAATTAACTTTTTTTTTTTACATCCTTCCATCAGAGTAGTTCAGTGGCACCATAGGGGATTGATCAGGAACTTCTTTTTTTACACTGTTATTTACCGTCATGAATGGGTTTCCCATTCATAAACAGCTTGCCCATGCTTGTGATCAGCTAAGCTAATCACATGGTAGCCAGGTACCATGTGAATGATGTGGGCCAATCACACATCACAACAACAAGCAAGCGGTTCATGAATGGAAAGCCATTCATGGCAGATTGTTTACACTGTTATCACATGATTGCTATGACCAATCATAGTGATCACATGATACTCAGTTACTTATTACGGGTAACAGTGATCTGCTGTCTCCTAAACCTCAGCAGGCTTAATTTTATTTATATATATATTGTGACAGTAGGCAGGTGAAATCACCTGGTTGCGTCCTGGATGGACGATACATTTGTCCAAGGTTTAGACTCTATGGGGATTTGTTCCACTAGAGGAAAGTGCTGAGTCCTTCAGCACTGAGGTAATGAGCCCAGCTGAAGGTAGTGGGCTCATTAAGACCAGTATAAAACTTCCCAGCCTGCTTAGGGAGTTGCTCCAACCTGGAACCAGATCTGTGCCTGAACTGACTGGGGAGCAACATCCTATCTGTGTGCAGGGAGACAAAAGCCTGTGTGGCTAGCCTCCAACTACCAGCGACAAGGTATAGCATCAGGCTGTACCTAGTGGATAGCTAGGGAAGCCATTTGTACAGTAAGTAGCCAAGTTGGCCAGTATTTGATTTGATGTTTCTTTTTGGTTTGACGTTTTTCTGTAAATATTGTAAATAAATTGCACCTTTTTGTTTTTTCACCTCCACTGTTGTGCTGTGCCTGTGTTGTGCACCCATCCAGGGGGTCACACACACCCGATGCTGAACGAACCCCGTTACTATATATATATATATATATATATATATATATCGCACACATCACTGAGCCTGCACATGCCACCCTGCCATATGTACGTATATATGTATATACAGTCAGGTCCATAAATATTGGGACATCGACACAATTCTAAAATGTTTGGCTCTATACACCACCACAATGGATGTGAAATGAAACAAACAAGATGTACTTTAACTGCAGACTGTCAGCTTTAATTTGAGGGTATTTACATCCAAATCAGATGAACGGTGTAGGAATTACAAGTTTGCATATGAGTTGTCACTATCAGTGAAGCAAGCCATCATTAGGCTGAAAAAACAAAACAAACCCATCAGAGAGATAGCAAAAACATTAGGCGTGGCCAAAACAACTGTTTGGAACATTCTTAAAAAGAAGGAATGCACCGGTGACCACGGAAAACAACTGTGGTGGATGACCGAAGAATTCTTTCCCTGGTGAAGAAAACACCCTTCACAACAGTTGGCCAGATCAAGAACACTCTCCAGGAGGTAGGTGTATGTGTGTCAAAGTCACCAATCAAGAGAAGACTTCACCAGAGTGAATACAGAGGGTTCACCACAAGATGTAAACCATTGGTGAGCCTCAAAAACAGGAAGGCCAGATTAGAGTTTGCCAAACGACATCTAAAAAAGCCTTCAAAGTTCTGGAACAACATCCTATGGACAGATGAGACCAAGATCAACTTGTACCAGAGTGATGGGAAGAGAAGAGTATGGAGAAGGAAAGGAACTGCTCATGATCCTAAGCATACCACCTCATCAGTGAAGCATGGTGGTGGTAGTGTCATGGCGTGGGCATGTATGGCTGCCAATGGAACTGGTTCTCTTGTATTTATTGATGATGTGACTGCTGACAAAAGCAGCAGGATGAATTCTGAAGTGTTTCGGGCAATATTATCGGCTCATATTCAGCCAAATGCTTCAGAACTCATTGGACGCCGCTTCACAGTGCAGATGGACAATGACCCAAAGCAGACTGCAAAAGCAACCAAAGAGTTTTTTAAGGGAAAGAAGTGGAATGTTATGCAATGGCCAAGTCAATCACCTGACCTGAATCCGATTGAGCATGCATTTCACTTGCTGAAGACAAAACTGAAGGGAAAATGCCCCAAGAACAAGCAGGAACTGAAGACAGTTGCAGTAGAGGCCTGGCAGAGCATCACCAGGGATGAAACCCAGCGTCTGGTGATGTCTATGCGTTCCAGACTTCAGGCTGTAATTGACTGCAAAGGATTTGCAACCAAGTATTAAAAAGTGAAAGTTTGATTTATGATTATTATTCTGTCCCATTACTTTTGGTCCCTTAACAAGTGGGAGGCACTTATGCAAACTGTTGTAATTCCTACACCATTTACCTGATTTGGATGTAAATACCCTCAAATTAAAGCTGACAGTCTGCAGTTAAAGCACATCTTGTTTGTTTCATTTCAAATCTATTGTGGTGGTGTATAGAGCCAAAAATGTTAGAATTGTGTCGATGTCCCAATATTTATGGACCTGACTAAGTAACACTTCAGATATTATGGAGTAGCTACATAACCTAGATAATAGCACAAGAATGTAGGCAGCTTTTGCTCAAAACCTGGAGTATATTTTTTTCAATTTACATTAAAAGCAGTAATGGAAATGAACAGATACAGGCATGTTTGAAGTCCATATCAGGACAGCAGCTTGGGGTAATACCCATGGCTCCCGTGATAGATTCAGTGGAGGAGTGCCGTGCCTACCCAGGGACAGGAAATGTCTTATTTGCAGGATTACCAGGTGAAAATCAAGCAAAAGAAGCTTGGAAAAAAACGAAAAAAAGGAATGCAACCACCACACAATGAACTAGTAAACTGCAATATTTTACATGCTTTGTTTAAATATGCTTTAACAGACCAAAAAAGGCAGTGCATAAGAAGAGTTCATTGCTGGGGTTTACAGACACATTAATTGGCTTGATAGTTTTAGAAAACACTCCTACCATCCAAATACCGTAAAAGCATTGGTGCACTGCAATGAAATGTTATCTCCTAAAAACCTGAGGGACGTGAACAGTAAAAAAAACATTACCAGGCAGATAAATGCAGGAAAATTAGGTGGCTGCACTCTGAAAAAATCATCCACTTTATTGTTGTAATAGCAGCTTCAATAGTAAAAGCAAGACACCATGGGCTGAAGGAGAAGTCAATGCATTTCACGTCATCTCAGAGCTTAATCATGAGTAAGTGCTGAGATGGTGTAAAATGCATTGACTTCTCTTTCAGCCCACAGTGTCTTGCTTTTACTATTGAAGATTTTATTAGAATAAAGCGGATGATTTTTTTCCAGAGCGCAGCCGTCCAAGACTCCTGCGTTTATCTACCTGCACAGTTCAATGATCTGGGCTAGCACCTGTTTTCTAGTGAGTGGTGTGGAGAATTGTTCTCCCCTTGATCAACAGCATTACTATTAAGAACATTACTACTGTAATAGCAGACAATAAAGGTAGTATACGTACCCACGTCAAGGGACCTGACTTGGGATACTTGGTAAACACCAACTTTCATAAAAGAGCATGTGGGTAAAAGTGAACCCCTTAGTAATTTTGCAAGTCTACAACAATGCATTCCTAAAATTAAAAAAAAAAACACAAAACATTTCTTCAGTGTCTAGGCTCACCGCATGTAATTCACACAGGAATTGCACCGCATTCCTATGTAAATCACATGCAATGTCTGTGTGGTGCGATTTGAGTTATACATTTTGTATGACTCAAATAACATTGCATCTGCACCAAAAAGATGCAGGACCCTTTTTTCCCTGAACCTGATTCGCATCTATTGGGTGTTCACATTCTAGCAATTGCGCTGCATTTTGTGATCTGTTTCAGGGTGTCATTGATTTAATATCGACACCTGTACCAGATCGAATGGACGCCATGCAATTGCAATGCGGTGCGGGAAATGCACAGGATTCACTGCGTTTCCTGCACTGCATTAGTGTGAACCAGGTCTTAGTCCCTTCTCCTCTACTGACCATATTGTAAATTTGTCACAAGGTCTGAGGCTTCAGCAGAGGCTAATCTGTATCAGATGCATCAACACAGCCAAGAACTACATAGGATTTATAGAATTGTGTCATCTCTGATCGAGCATCCCAGTCCAGAAGGTAGATACAGATCCTAGATTGTTCCTGAGCAAAAATGGCTCCATCCTTCCAGATTAAAAGCAGACAAAGCATTACACCTACACATTACTTTGCATGCATGTACTTAAATTATAAGTAAAGCATAACAATTAACTTCTCTTATTTGTTCCCCTTTAGTCTGTTAAGTAGGCCAAATATGGATCAAAATTTGGCCGATTCAGCAGGGACCAGCCAAATTACGATCCATGTACAGGGCACCAATAATCTCCTGTACAACCACCCTGTCGGAAATTTCGGATTGACCAGCACCACCAACTACAAATTGGCAGCACTGATTAGTGTGTTCTGATGGCGGGAGAGTCTCCCCTCTGTCTGAATGCAAAGACTCGTCCAGGAGGATTACCCCATCCACCTTGAATGTGTGCATGGTGAAATTGAGTTTTTTTTTCCATTCAACCCACCGGTTGAATGAAAAAATGAATCATCTATGGACTGTCTAGATTTACCACTGAAAGTGTTTTGTTATATCTGTTCCACAATTCAAAAAAAAAAAAAAAAAAATGTTGCTCCTACCAGAAATCCATGAACTACAGAACATCTCCCTCATGTTATATTGATGAGAGGTGTTCTGTAGTCCTAACACACTTAAAGTCCTAAGATGACAACACTGCTTCTACATAGATATAGTGAGTGAGCTTTGTCACCCTAGGACAGAAAGTTTATTACTACTGGCAAGATCACAAAGTGAAACTACAGGAAATTAGGCCTAAAAAAAGAAACCTAAAACAGCCAGCACATCTAAAGACTAGCGAGCTGCAAATTTTTACTATTTTGTTTTTGGGTTTAGAGTTTTAAAAATATATAATAATGCTGAAAAAAAAGGATTTTTGACTTGCCTGTAAATTCTACATTGTGAAGTATGAGGAAAGCTTCTTTTAAGTACTGCAGACGGGTGGCCCGTGCAGGCACAGCAACGCGGTGGTTACATTGCTGCCTGCTTCCGGGTATAGGGCCTACTATCGCAGTCCCATTATAAGTCGCTGATCACCGCCAATGGTAGTATAAAAAAAAATGCCAATATACAAGGTGGTATCAAAACGTTTTTAGACTAGTTTTGTCACACACCAACAGATGGCAACACACGGCTGCATGCACAGTCACAGGGAGCAAAGACCTTCACAAGTCAGTGTGCCAAAAGACATCTTGCGGTGTACGTTGGGAGCTGTGCAACTGGTGCTATTCTGACCACATGCATTACCACATATGCTATTTCATCATGAACAGCAAGTTAAAACAAAGAGCAAACATTAAATTCTATGTGAAACTTGGCAAATATGCCACAGAGACATTTGACATGATTCATAAAGTTTACGACGATGCTGCAATGAGTTGTTCGAGGTGTTTGGAGTGGCATGCATGCTTCAAGAGCGGAAGAACATCACTGGAAGATGAGAGATCAGGAAGACCTTCAACAAGCTCAACCCCCTGAAAATGTTTAAACCATTTGGCAACTTGTGCATGATGATTGTTTGAGAACAATCCACAATATTGCTACCATTGTCGGTGTGACATATGGAACAGTCCAGGCAATCCTCACGTGTGATTTGAACATGCACCGTGTTGCTGGCAAGTGTGTCCCCAGGCTACAATGATCTCACTTCCGCACCCACCCTACTCACCAGATTTGGCTCCTGCGGACTTTGCCCTCTTCCCTAAGATGAAGATCCAGCTCAAAAGTCGCCTATTTGAGAATATTGTGGAAATTCAGCACGAACAGCAGAAGATGCTTGACACGCCTCGAAAAGAAGACTTCAGGGACACATTACAGAAGTGGCAGGAATGTTGGGTGCACTGTATTGTTGTGCAGGGGGACTATTTTAAAGGTGATAGTGAGTAAACGTAGATAAATAAAGTACTTTCTTGTAAACAGAGCTAGCCTCAAAATAGGAGGTCTACAACCAGAGGCCCCCGTTTTTGGCATATCAGATTGAACATATTTGGATAAAGAGACCTTTCCTCTTGGTTTAAATAGTGGCGGCTGAAATAATCTGCCTGCCAGTTATCTGCTCCTGGGATGGGGACCTCAGAAATCACTGGAGAGTGAGTTTCTGTCCATAAGAGAATCAGCCAAGTTCATTATGCCTCCTTGATGGTTGATATATGCAACCATGGTGGCTTTTTGTGACTGCACCCAACTAGGTTGTCCCTTTGGAAGGGAGGGGGGTGATCCAGTGCTTGAGGGACAACCTGACTGATCTGAGCTCCAAGATAAAAGCGAGTATAGTTTCTTCTTTTGTTCATGTTCCCTGAATTGTCAAGGATTGGAGGACTCCTCCCCAGCCTGAAAGAATTGTGTCTATTGTAAGAACTATGAAATTGTAAGGAATTTTCCCACTGTTAGATCTGGAGTGGTGAATCACTAGGACAGGTTTTTGTTTGGCTGGATAGGGGCATGTGAAAGTCTGGGGAAAGAGCTTGTTTTTTTTCTGTGCCAATGGCATGTTTTGTTAGAGAGTTTTTAAGTGGATGTTGATAAAAGGTACTGCCTCAAAGGAGGCAACAATTAGACCCAGAACTCTCCTAGCAAATATCACTCTGTGATTTCTAAGATTTCAGTTGTGAAGCATGAGATCAAGGAGGATGAATTTTCTTTTCTGGAAGAAAGACATTTGCTTAGTATGTATCCAGAATCAGTATTCGAGGCACAGGGAAGGCTGGAGAGCAGATTTGTTGAAGTAGCTGGATTGTTTTTTTGGCATTTGCTGAGAGCTGCTAGGGATATGAATCCTTCAGGATAGCATGCTACTTGGATGACCTGAGTTCTGAGAAAGCCAAGCAAGGGTGCTAAGATCGTTGTGAGCATCCTGGGAATAGAGAATAGGCCGAAAGGCAGTGCGACAACTGGAAGTGAGTGTCTGCTATTGCAAAGTATAGAAAGCACTGATGAGGTGGGTAAATGGGAACATGCAGATAGGCATCAGGAATGTTCATGGATGCCATGTTTCCCCTCGTCCCTGAGAGGCAATTACTGACCTTACAGATTCCTTACAAAATCTTGGATTTGGAAGGAATTTAAGAGATTTTAAGTCCAGGATACAATGAATACCCCGTTGAGTTTTGGCACTGTGAACTGGTCTGAGTAGAACCCCTTTAACCTGCCCTTTGAAGTTACTGGTACAAAGACTCCCTGGGACAAGAGATGGTTTTGAGTGTTCTGCAAATCTGACTGTCCTTAGACAGTTTTTAGTTGATTTAAAAGAAAAAACTGATTTGAAAGAAGAAAGAGATTTGAACTCTATCTTGTAACCTTTTGACACCACAGATTAAACCCACAGGTCTAAGACTACTGTGGCCCAGAGAAATGCAAACAGTTGTCTCCTCACTGTTAGGCATGAGGGCACCCCTTTATCAGGAATATGACCTTGGGGAAGGCTTAGAGGCCTTTGTAGGCCAACATGAATTGCGGATGCAGCAATGCCTGTTTAGGATTGACCCAAACATTATAGACTGCACATTCTATCTGTTCATGAACAGGGAATGCTACTCTAGTTTTTGTAGGTCCCTTTGTGTCCAAAGGGGCACAGCAAGACGGAATAGAATCAATTTGCACAATGCAAAGCCTTTTGCAGACAGAGGCAATGAGCTTATCGCTGGCAAGGATGTTGCGTGAAGTTTCCTCTTCAATATAGGGACAATGTGGGGGAGAGAAAGCTTCTGCAGCTTCCTCCAATACTGCCTCAACATTCTCCTTAATCCCTTCTGATTCTGTGTCCTCCAGGACTGGTATATTATAGTCGAGTCCAGTTGAGAAATGGAAGTAGAAGAGGCGGGGTGTTTCTAGGCCCCAGATAAAGATGGCTGTATTAAGGCCAAAACCTATCCAAAAAAAATTGTAAAATACAGCTAGAACTGGAGGCTGAGACTGGTGTTAAAACCAGGTCCTGCTCTGGTGCAAGGGATGTATCATCACTCGAAGTTGAGTGTTGTACAGGCCTTCAGCAAAGCGAATGTTCGCCTGAGTGGAAGTGCCTGTGTACCCTATAAGGTCTCTAGGTGGAAGTGGCGATAAAGTGTGCAGCCAGTGCTGTAATGTAACACTTGGAAATCCACTTAAGGCTGAGCTCTGAGTGGCTGAATTTTAGCACGAAGTTTGTTAACTTTGCACTGTGGAGTCAATACATTCCAAACATTTTTACAGTAACTGTCAGAGACACAGGGTGACCCTGGCCTACCTATTCACAATGCTGGACGGCAAATAAAGTCCAGGCTTCACCTGTCATGGTGGGCATACCCATGAAGGGACAAAGTTCCATGACATTGGACCATAGCGCTGGACCTGTACAGCAACCTACGGCTAACGACACACTGCACCAGTGCTAAAGGGAGAGTCCCATGCAGGATCCAGTGCTGAAACAACATTACAGACTGTCCAGACAGCGTGGGGTCTAAGAACAGCTCCCAAGATTTTACCGAGTTTTCCCCAATCCTTGTACGCATTACAAAACAACAAGGGATGATTAAACAATTGTAAAACAAAACAAAAAAAAAAGCTCAAAAGCTTTCCAGTGGTCTAATCACCTGAAGGTAGGACCCTACAGCCCATGGTGTATGAATATGTTGCCCGTGTCCTGTACTGTATGATTAACATACACGGATTTAAATAATGGTTCAGTCCACTTGACAAGGAAATCTGTACTGAGAGAAATATTGAAGCTGACCTACATAAGAAAATGCCATTTGACTATCATTTGACCTGGAAACAAGCAAGCAGTCAGTGAAACCTGAAATCCAGATCTACATACTTTTTCTAGGTTAGTCATTCAAAGAACTGGAGCAAATAAACCAGCAAAATAGTATTTCCAAAAGAAAAAACTGAAATTGCCACCTTTCTTGCACTATAGTTTTTAAAGTATTTCTAGAAACTAGGAATGGGCTGCAGGGTATTTCCTAAGACATATGTGGAACTTTAGATGAAGGCTTTGACTGTTTAATTACAGGACGGTGTTGGACGGGTATCAAGTACACATGATTGTTTTAAAATTATTTCACAGCTGAAGCCCTAGGCAATGTATGCCAGTTTGTTAGCTAATCAAAAATGCTATCTATGCAATTAAATGAGCACACATGTATTGTTCCAGCAGCATTGTAGGTTCATTCAGTACTTATTTACAAGGTGCTTGACCCATTTTTTTCAGAAAGTTTTTCTGCATTTGCAACCTTATGTTTATGGCCAGCTGACCTGTGTCTATATACAATGTATCACAGAAATAAACGGAGGCCCAGAGACATCCGCTGACAGCTGTCGGCACAGGAGAGTTGGTATGTAATGGTAGCCTTATGCCAAGAGAGTGTTGCACTCAAAAAACACCAACAATTAATAGGTGGTAGGGGCATGTTTTATACTGCCACAGTGCTACTGTTAAGCAGCATAGGGTAGAATTAATGATTCAACGTGATTGTAGCAGTTTCAGCATACTTGCCACAAGGACAATTACTGTCCGTGATACTTTATTTCCAAATTGTGTGGTCTTTACAAATTTTTTCTTTACTTTTTGTTAAACCTTTGTTTACCAGTACTGTTTGAACCAAGAAGGGGGGTGTAACACACAAAAGCCTGTCCTGAAGGGTGGCGATCCCCAAAAGAAGTTGTCCTGAAAAATCAACTGTTAGGCTAATTTTTACACTAGCAGTTCAGGAACTCCAGCCACAATAAAAACTAAACCTTCATTTTCCCTGTTACTTAGTTATATTCCACAAAATCAACCTTTTAAGTCTTTTGCTATTTGACACTCCTGAGTGAACTAAAAGTCCCATGATGCATTGATACATTATCTATGGCAAGTCATGGATGAAACAACTTTCTTTCCTGCAACCATGGGTTGTCAGTGTTTATGGGGGAAACCCTCCCGCAGCGATATTGTGTTCTGCTAGCAGGAAGACCTCCTTGCCGGTATCTGCAGAACACAATGATCATTGCTAGTGGCTATAGCCGCTGGCAGTAATCACATGCAAAAGATCTGACAGGCTGGCTGTACCGTTGATCGATGGATCGACTTCAGCAGGAACCAGCCAAGATTCGATCCATGTATGAGCAGGCTGGTTGTACTGTACTTGCTGAGATTAGTACCATCTATGGCTGGCTTAAGGCAGAGAGCAGGATTATAGGCGTTTACAAAGCAGGCAAGGATGGGACAGTCCGGAAGTCTTGTGACCTGTCCATTAACTTATGAAGTCCTAAATGGACAGGACAGACAGGGGGTCTCAGCAACCCAGGCCCTTCCACTGTGGCAAGTGATGATGGAATTACGTCACTGCTCATCTAGCAGAATCAGAAGAGGACGTTAAACGATGGGCATCTCCACTGAAGGAGAAAGCATAGCGACCGTTGGTCCTATAAACTGGAAATCAGAGAGTATGGGCCCTGGAAAGTAAGAAGACCAGATAAAAACATAGGATCCTTAGTCTTTAACCATGGAGGGTCCAAAAGCAGGCCAACTGAGGGGTGGGCAACACAGGAAACAATTCCAGCAGGTCCAGGAAACAACAGGCTAAGAAGACTCAACATACTCAGAGAAGCTTGTAGATGTTATGCCTGAAAGTGGCATCAGAGAATGCCTGAACATCCTCCTGGAAGAGCTTAAAGGTGATACCAAAGGCAAAATAAAAAATGACATACAGTACACTGATTAGCCATAAATTTCTGAACACTGACAGTTTAAGTGATTATCTTGTTACAATGAAATCTGAAAGTGGGATATATTGGGCAGTAAGTAAATATGTTTTCTTTGAAGCTGATGTGATGAAAGCAGAAAGAAATGGGAATTGCAGTTTGTTGTTTATGGAGCTGTGTAGTTACAGACTGGTCAAGGTGCCCATGATGACCCTGTAACCTCATCCTTAAGCGCTTTTAATGAGCACATGAGCATTAGAGCTGGACCACAGAGCAATGGAAGAAGGTGGTCTGGGCTGATGAATTCAAGATTTTCTTTTTCATCATGTGGATGGCTGGGTGCATGTCTTGGCTGTGTAGGGTGGCAAGATAGAGGCTTTTTGTTACTAGCCCAGCTACATTTTGCAAACACCTACATCAAGTCTGCCAAAAGCAAGTGGCAAAAAGTGTTCTGGTCTGAGGAGAACAAGACAACTTTTTGGCCATAATTCCAAAAAGGATGCTTGGTGAAAACCAACCATGTACATCATCAAAAAAACACCATACTCACATTAAAGCATAGTGATGGCAGCATTGTGCGTTGGGCCTGTTTTTCTTTAGCTGGAAATGGAGCTTTAACCAAGGTGGGGAGGACTTATGAACAGTTCCAAATATCAGTCAGTTTTTGGCACATAACCTTCAGGCCTCTGCTAAAAAAAACCTGAAGATAATGAGGAATTTCACCTTTCAGCATGACAATGACCCAAACCATATCTCCAAAGCAACAAAAGAATGGCTTCCCCAGAAGAAGATCAAAGTTTTGAAATAGCATGGACCTGAATCCACTTGAAAATCTGTAGGGTGACCCAAAGAGGTTTGTGCACTGGAGATACCCTTGCAATCTGACATATTTGGAGTGCTTTTGTGCCTTGTAATTCCGAAGACAAGATGTGCCAGGCTGATAGACTCCTACTCCATAACACCGAATGCTTTCATAAAATGAAAAGGTGCTTTAACAAAGTTTTAGATTAGGGTGTGCAACCACATTACTGTAATTTTTTTTTATTTTTTAAATATTTCAGGGGTTTTTTTTATATTAAATTTCTTTGACTATTGGTCACATTAAAGGTGGAAACATTCAGAAGGGATCTTGGTCTGATTTATTTATTTTTTTTAAACCTGGCATTTTTACAGAGGTGTGTAAACATTTTATATCCACTACGTATACAGTAGTTCACTCACTAATTCCATAGGCCCATCTGCATTACAGTGTAAGGATGAGTGGAAAAAAGACTTAGAGGAGACTTTGGATCAAGCAGACTGGAATAAAATCTGGGCAGCCACCTCAAAATGCTCTCTCAATGTTTTGGCACAAGAGAATGCTTCTAAGTTGCTTTCAGGTTGATACCTGACCGGATAGGTAAGTTTGTACCAAACTCCTTCCTGGGTTGTTTCTGGGAAGGCAGAGACCAAGGCAAATTCACACATGTGGAGTGGAACTGCTCTAAATCTAGTTGTTTCTATGATATGCTTTGAACGGTTTAAAAGTTATTACCCATAATCTTTGAGTAGCTTGACTGCACAGACTGATACCAGATTTGAGCAAGCGTGAAAGGAAATTGGCAGAGTTTATATTTATAGCAGCCAAACAAACTTTGGCTAAGACATGGAAATAACCCGCTATTCATTTTGCAGAGGTGAAAAAAGAAATTGATGGGCATTATTGTAAATGACAAAATCACCCCAATACTTAACAACACTCATGCCAAATATCTCAAGATTTGGACCCTGTGGTTAGATAGTATTACTTTGGAATCTGACCAGGACTTGTGGACCCTTTACTGAGCCTTTTTTCCCCTACCTTCCCCACTTCCCTTTCTACTCTTTCCTCCTCCGCATATATCCACTTTTCCCGTACCACATCCTCATTGCCCCTTTTCTGCTCTATTTCACCACTACAAACATGCATTTTATGAAAGACTAGTCTACTAATCACACCTTCTCCACCTTATGCTCGACAGCTACTTTGTCACTTCAAGTGGTATCCATTTTGACAAAACGTTTACTACTATAGCCTACTGAAATGTCTTAAATTGTAGTTCAAAAAGTTTGATTCCAGACCGATCTGTCAATTTCTACACTCGGTATTCTCCTTATTCAACACAAATATAATTATTTTGCATTTCTATGAAATGTTTTCAGAGGAAAGCCTGTGTGGCATCAAGCTAGGCTGAACAGTAAAGATTGCTGGAACAGAAGGAAGGGGAGTATGTAAATCAGATGGGCTGCACTTTGTGGGATGGGAGTCTTTAAAAGGATAAGTTCACCTATGGGAACATGTTACATGTTCCACCTGTTTTTAGGGTGGAACATTTAAGATGTTCCCATAGCTACAGCCGCTGTCCCCCTCCCTCTGACAGATAGTACGGGGAGACTTCTCCCCGTACTGTCAAATTTGGAAATAGCGTGGCTATGTGGGGTTCCGTCCACATCATTCATTCACAAACATCAGTGATTGAATGAACTGGAAGCCCTGGCAGCCTTAGCAGCTGTGGGCTTGTAGTTTTCTTTTTTTGTTTACAAACGATTTTATTTTTCAAAGAATAGACTGTAGAATAACAGTACAGATTCAAACAATGCGTACAATAATAACAAGGCACAGCTGAATTGTACAAATCAGAAAGACACAATTATATACAAAGGATAAAAAGAGAGAGAAAAGAAGAAAGAGTAGATTTCAAGTACATGTAAAATATAAATGAAAAAGTAGGCTGAATGATATATCTGTCAACAGTACACGTCAATAAACCTGCAAATGGAATGCCACTAGTCATGTAGTAAATTGTCTATGAACCTTCCATGACTCCCATTTTCTATCAAATAAGTGCATCTTGTCCAGTAAGGTATAATGAATTTGCTCCATAAGCATCAACTCTATGCAAAACAGAGGCCAATGGTACAGTAATAGATTTCCAATGTAGGGCAATAGCCCACAAAGTGGAAATACAAATAGTATGTATCAATCGCATAGTAGCATCAGGAACCCCAGGGATATGAGCGCCCAACAGGCAGGACTGTATAGCCAGACCTACCGGGACACCCACCAATGAGGTAACTACCGCAGATATCCTGCGCCACACCAAGGATAAAGTTGGGCAAGCCCAAAACGTATGTACCAAAGTACCGGCAAGGCCGCAGCCCCGGAAACATAAGGGGGATGTTTGAGGGTACAAGATGTGTAGTCTTGACAGAGTGTAATACCATCTGGTTAATACCTTGAGAGCAGTCTCACGGACAGAAAGGGATCTGGAACTCTTACATATGTTATCCACCATGGAATCCCAATCCTCATCTGAAAAAGTGATACCACTATCCGCTTCCCATTTTTGTCTATATAAAGGAGGTGTGGGAGAGAAACTGACCAGGAATTGGGGATACAAATCAGAGATACGACCCTTGCCCCTAGGAGAGTCACGGCTAATACGCTCAAAGAACGAAATCGGAGATGAAGGTATGAGGCCAAAATGTGAATTAAAAAATGTCTAATTTGTCAATAACGATGATATTCACGAAGCGGAACATCAAAGAGTACACGCAGCATATCAAAGGTAATATTAGATCCTCCTTTTAGAAAATCAGACAACCTAATAAAGGATTTATCATACCACCAACAGAACACCTGAGGAGAAGAAAATGCTGTACTAAAGTTAGGATCACCAAAAAACGATACACCTGGGGAAACAGAAGAGACCAAATTTAATTTAAGTTTATATCGGGACCATAGTGTCAATGAATCGGCCACAATAGAATTGTAAAAAACTAACGATCAAGGGGGAATTTTAGACCACAAAATACCTGGTAAATAAAGTGGGCGTATAGATTGAGATTCAAATCGAAGCAGATGGGATCTGGGAATTAATAGTCGCCCATTGTGATAATTGTGCAAAATGGACTGAGAGGTAATAGAGTCAAAAATTGGGGAGACCCAGGCCCCCCATCCGTTGCGACCGGTACAAAACCGAGGCTTGTAGTTTTTAATTAACTATTACAGCGCTGTGGAGAGCCGTGGTAGATCATTGAAACGTCCTGTCAGAATATCTGCTCGCTCATACGTCCCGTATGGCAAGCAGATATTCTGACAGGTCTGCAGAAGACCTGCATGGCATCAGCGATCTACTGATCAATGGTGCAATGCTTTCCAGGCTCCTGTAGACAAAAATAATAAATGCACTTTTTTTTTACCTGCAAAAAAATGTGCATTTATTATTTTTGTCTAAAAGGTGAACTTATTCTTTAACTACTTGCCCTCTTGATGATTTACCCCCCTTCATTGTCAGAGCATTTTTTGCTATGTGGCACTGAGTTATTTTAACTGACAATTGCTCAGTCATGCAATGCTGTAAATGTATGAAATGTATATACTTTTTTTCACATAAACAAAGTTTTCTTGTGGTGGCATTTGATTTTTTCCTTTTTGCTATAAAACATTCCATAAAAGATTTAAAAAAAAATCTAATGTCTTCATAAATTCAGGCCAAAATGAATTCTTCTACAGGTCTTGTAAAAAAATGTTTAAATAAGTGTAGATTAATTGGCTTGCATGAAAGTTATAGCATCTACAAATAACGGTATATATACTGCAATATTTGTTTATTTTTACTACTAACAACCGCAAAAGTGACTGAGATTGAGTTCTGCAGTCACATTTACAGCAGTTGCTTTCTTATTCTGGGTCACAATCCAGCGCAATGTCCTGTTTTCTCTTTCAGTCAACTGACCAAGTCAATCTTACTTACAATTAGGTCCATATATATTTGGACACAGGCACAATTTTAGTTTTATTTCAGGTATTTACTAAAGCATATTCACGTTATAGTTCTTTAATGGATATGGGCTGAAAGTACACACTCAGGTGCAATTTGAGGGTATGTACATCCAAATTGGAGAAAGGGTTTAGGAATTACAGCTCTTAAGAGTAGCCACCCCCCCCCCCTTTTTCAAAGGACAAAAAGTAATTGGACAATTGAATCAAAAACTGTTTCATGGCCAGGTGTGGGTTACTCCTTTGCTATTTCTTCATAAATTAAGCAGGTAAAAGGTCCGGAGTTGATTCTAAGTGCGGTATTTGCATTTGGAATCTATTGCCGTGAACCTACATCATGCGTTCAAAGGAACTGTTCATGCAAGTGAAACAGTCCATTGTAAGGCTTCAAAAATGAAACAAATCCATCAGAGAGATAGCAGCCACATTAGGAGTGGCCAAATCAACAGTCTGGTACATCATGAGGAAAGAAGAATGTACTGGCGAGCTCAGCAAGATAAAAAGGCATGGATGTCCATGGAAAACAACAGTGGTGGATGATAGCAGGATTCTCTCTATGGTAAAGAAAAACTCATTCACAACATCCAGACAAGGGAAGGACACTCTCCAGGAGGTGGGCGTATCATTGTCAAAGTCTACAATCAAGAGAAGACTTCACGGGAGCAAATACGGAGGATTCACCACAAGGTGCAAACCATTCATAAGGCTGAAGAATAGAAAAACCAGATTAGACTTTGCCAAAAAAAACACATCTAAAAAAGCCAGACCAGTTCTGGAAAAGCATTCTTTGGATGGATGAAACGAAGATTAATCTGTACCAGAATGACGGGAAGAAAAAAGTGTGGAGAAGGCTTGGAACGGCTCATGATTCAAAGCACACAACATCATCTGTAAAACATGGTGGAAGCAGTGTGATGGCATGGGCATGCATGGCTTCCAGTGGCATTGGGTCATTGATGTTTATTGATGATGTGACAGAAGCAGCCAGATGAATTCTGCAGTGTTTAGAGATATACTGTCAGCCCAGATTCAGCCAAATGCAGCAAAGTTGATTGGACGGCACTTCACAGTATAGATGGACAATGATCCAAAACACACTGCAAAAGCAACCCAGGAGCTTTTGAAGGGAAAGAAGTGGAATATTCTGCAATGGACAAGTCAGTCACCTGATCTCAACCCAATTGAGCATGAATTTCACTTGCTGAAGGCAAAACTAAAGGCAGAAAGACCTACAAAGAACAACTGAAGACAGCTGCAGTTAGAGCCTGGCAAAACATCAGAAAGGAGGAAACCCAGTCTTTGGTAATGTCCATGTGTTCCAGACATCAGGAAGTAATTGCCAGTAAAGGATTCTCAACAAAATATTAAAAATTAGCATTTTATTTATGATTATATTCATTTGTCCAATTACATTTGAGCCCCTGAAAATGGAGGGACTGTATAAAAATGATTGCAGTTCATATAATTTGTACTTTATATTTATGTTCAACCCCTTGAATTAAAGCTGAGAGTCTGCACTTCAAATTCATTTGGATTGTTCTGTTTTAATTTATTCTGGTGGCATATAGAGCCAAAAGTATGAAAATTGTGCCTGTGTCCAAATACATATGGACCTAACTGTATGCTTATCAGACAACGTTTTCCCGGAAACTGTATATGCCGTCATAACCTTTGATAGAGTACCTCATGACATGACAAATTAATTGCCAACTTCAGCCATAATTTTAGTAAATATAAACGGCTAAATACCTTTACTCATTAGCAGTATGTTATTATTATACAGTATTTATAAAGCGCCAATAGTTCGCTCAGCGCTGTACATTACAAAGGGGACAGAACATGTGATAGAACAATACCAATACAATGCAAAACATGAGTAGATCGAGGGCCCTGCTCTTTCGAGCATATATAGCAGTTTTGTGATTCCTATCAGTGTTCGGGTGAGCACTGCTTAAAGTTTATAGGATTTTCATTCTCTTCCGACTGTTCTATGAGGCTGCATGAACCCTGACCCTCTGTCTGGACAGTGCATTTTGGCCCTGTCCCAGTCACAAAGCGACCCCCCCCCCCCCAAGAAAAAAAACCCCTCTCTAGCACTACACACCAAATTGAGCATGTGCAGAGTGCCTCCCAGGGCTCTGTACTATCAGCAGATGGATTAGGAACAGTAAAAGAAGGGGAGGATCAGAAGACAGGATGAAACAACCTTTTTACACAATGCAGATGATTAACCCCTTAGGTTACACAGTGAGTATAACAAGCATGCTTTACTGCATATACAGACTGATTTTACTGTTGTGGGTTTAGTAACACTTTAAAGTAGAATTCAACTTAACCCTAACTACTCCTAAATTAGCCTCTACATCTAAGCACTAGCAAGCTGCAGTAGATTACATTTTTTTTTTTTTGAGTATACAGTTTACATGCAAGTGCATTTTTTTTTTAAATGACAAGCATTTTATACAGACCTGCTCTGTGCAATAGTTTTGCACAGAGCAGCTCTGATCCTCCTCTTTTGGGGTCCCCTGCTGGCGCTCTTGGCTCCTTCTCCCTGCCGAGTACCCCCATAGCAAGCTGCTGGCTCTAGGGGCACTTTTGTGTGCTCACTCCCAAGCCAGCTCTGTGTCCACTGACACACAGAGTGCGGCTTGGCCCCGCCCCCCTCTCTCTCCTCACTGGCTGTAATTGACAGCTGCTGCTCTCATGCACATTGCTGGTTCAAGATCAGGCTCTCCTCACTGATTGTAACTTCAGCTCTCCACCCCCTTATTTTCAAAGCTGAGGGATCCAGCACTTTGATTGGATGTAGGGGACAGACAGCAGCAGATAATCAGTTACAACTTCTGTAGGAGGATTTGTTTAATCTTTGTGTATCACCTGAGGACAGTCACTTCACTGGGTATATGGAAGGGTTTACAACCACTTTACGGTAAAACAAAACCTTGTACCAACCACCTTGTGTTTTGTATTAAAATTGAATAAACTTTATTCTTAAAAAACCTTTATTTTACATTATGAATAATTCCACATAAGTGGCTGAAACATGAAAAGGTGAGCAGAAACAGCCAAAAATTCTTGGTGGTCAAGTAGGCAGATGGGAGTTAAAGCCAAGAATCTCACTCTTGGAGTAGCTAAGATGTAGGCCTCATGCAGACTGGGCAGGCAACTAGCTTCTCCATAAGGAGTTTTGCAGACATCTATCTATCCATTATAGAGACATACTTTTTCATAATAAATGGTTTACTTGATAGACATTTCTTGTTTTCAATCTCTGCAATTGTCCTGTCTAGTTTCCCAATGTAGAATTTGCAGTCCTTGCAAGTGGTGCATCCCCTACTGACAAAGCAGGGCTTCAAAACACACACCACTGATGTAAGCAGGAACACATGAAGCTGGCCATATACTAGCAAATGGTTGTATGAAGTTTCTCAGTATATTTGATGACTTGACAAATGTTGCTGGAAAGTACTTCAAAAATCTAGTTTGCCTTTAACATAAAATTTTGGAACAAATGGACTTTCCCTTATGCAGACAATATATTGTACACTGTTAGAAATTCGTTGTTGAGACATTTTCTCATCACTGCATCAATTTTTTAAATTTTCTCATCAATAAGGTCAAAAAACAAACATCAACTGGATCACTAATGCCTGCAAAATTGAATAAACTATACTAAAATGGAACATTTTGAACAATATTCTTCTAGCACATAGCAATCATAAGGTTATTATTCACACAACAGAAATCTCATTTGTCATTTTTCTTTTTTCATTACTTTGTAGGTTAGTCCTATCTCTAATATACATTATATACAGTACGTGTGCTCTTTATTTCTCAATGTACTCAAACATGACCCCCGTTTATATCTATGTTACCACTAGAGGGAAACCTTTTCCTGAAATGACAGACGGAGCTTACAAATGTTATGGTCACACTGCTGCTGCATGGCGATTCCAGAGAGCTGAACACGCATTTTTATTTTAAAAAATCATTATGAACGTATGTGGTAATAACAATTTAGGTTAAAACTAAAATGCAGGCAAACCACTAATAAAAATAAATATATGCACAGAGCTTTACCTGCCAATAAAGAGCTCTAATCTTGTTCAGCCACTCTTGTGATCCAGACAGTCCAACCAGACAGCTCAGCCAGGCCTTCGAACTCCAGGCAGATTGCAATGCAGCCACTTCAGCCTATGACTACACAGTAAGGTCTTCCCTGTGCTATATCTGGCTGTCAGCAAATTCCCTATTTAAGATTGAACACCGCATTGTGCAAAGCAGTGGAGCTTTGACTGTCACTGCCAGCTTTCTCTCTTCAGTGCAAGTGCTGCTGTGCATGGAATTATAGGAGGCCGATCAGCATAAGCTGGGATTAAATTGTCTATTCTTTTTTTTTTTCTTTTAATATCTGCCTGAAATTCAGTACATAAGAACTTGTTCATGTGCTTCAGTTCCAGAATTGGCTGCACATTGCCATTTGGCTTAGGCATGGTGAACAGGTTGGAATATTAACCGTGAAACCTTTCAGGTTCTGGAGCCCTTGAATGACCCGCTGAGAGCACAACTGGTCCAAAGCAGCAAACAGGGATACTTTTTGTTGCTTGCCATAGGCATGTTTGAAGGCATGAAACCTTTAGGAGGCAAGATGCAAAATTGCAGTTTGCAGCTTCTGGACACAACATTTTGGACCCTTACATTGGGAGAGATCACACATTCATACAGCCAAAAAGGCTGTCACGCATCTTCCAACTTATAGAAGTGGGGGTGTCCCTTTACTGGAAGAAGGTTTGTTACCTATCTTGGCAAACTTGGGGCAATTTTTATGTAGGGAAGACTACTGTGCCCAAGTTCTGAAAAAAACAAACAAAACAAAAGTAATTCTTGGTTCCAGATGAAGGCTGCTTCTGCTCCATGGGCTTCTGCCACTTCAGAGTCCCTGGCTGCACTGTAGCCTGGGCCATGAATGATATCAGCAAAAGTGTGTACTGCTTGGCTGGTGTTTCAATGGATAAGGGTGGATTTCAAAAACGGGAAAACAACTGCTGTCTACCCTTTAGTCTTTCCAGTGCCTGACCGGCAGGGAGACCACGCCAAGGAGCCCCTTCACAACAGAGGCACTTAAGCATACAGGGAGCAGAACTGAAAAACTTGATTTTCACCTTCTAAAGGACTGACATACCCAATAGGGTCACCAGGGACTGGGCTCTGCAGAAGCAGAATACAGCCCTGGACCTGTAAGGCACCCTATCAGCATACTCACAGATACAACAGCCTGCCAAAGGGACTGCCACATGGGAGATCCAGTGCCAAAGCAGTTTACAGACCACCCTTTTTCTTCCACCGGGGTCAGAGTACTGTCCCTCTGGGATATAAGCATCCAAAAGAACAGTCCAGAAAACCCACAGAGACACAGCTGAGAAAAGCAGTTCAAGTAGAAATCAGTGCATCAAGGCAGAAAAGGCTCCCTCAACAGAGAGAGAAAGGATACACCACCTGAAATGGTAGGATTACATACCCTTTAATGGATTTCAACCCGATGACTTTTCAAGACCTGATGCCAATTCAAGACCTATGAGATCTTCTCTAAGTTCATGTACAGACCCTGCACTGAAGCAATGTAGCCCAAAAAGGGTACAGGTATTTTTCTAACTTGGCATACAACCCATTCCCTCAGAGCTGAGGAAATAGTTTTCTCAAAACTTTTGAGAAGATTTAGGATCTGGTGAAATCAAGACGTCTTATAAATTAAAAAGACAAAAAGGTGATCTGGGAAGATAAAAACTACCTAGATTTATAAAACAGCCAGCAGGGGTGTTACATAACATAAAGGGCATATTCAAACAATTATAGCGCCTGGCTCCACTGTTGAATGGTCTCCCCTTCTTGATGTGAATCAGGGCGCAGCACCCCAAAACCTAATTTGGAGAAAATAAGGCACCTCTGGAGGTATTATATAGTATGGTACATTAGATTTCTGCTTGTGAAAACTAGTGTTTGTTTTTGGTGTGGAAATTTACAATCCACAAATTGCTATTAGCATATGTGTTAATTACATGAATAGGTTTTTCTCACTTGAAAGAAAAAAAAAAAGATCAAACCTAGAAAAGTAATAGCCTCAAAGTAACTGCTAAACCGTATCACAACCATATACAGTTCTACTCAAAAGTTATGCATACTCTGGCAGAAATTGTGAAATTTTGGCATCGATATTGAAAATATGACTGATCATGCCAAAACAACCACACCCTCTTTCTTTCAGAACAGCCTGTATTTCTCCTGAAATCACATGTGTGTTTTTCTTTGTATCCCAAACAATTTGCCTGGCATTTTTGGCTGCAACCTTTCTTGGTGTACCTGACCTTGGCTTTGTATCAAGAGATCCCCGAATTTTCTACTTCTTCATAAGTGATTGAACAGCACTGACTGGCATGTTCAAGGCTTTGGAAATCTTTTTATAAACTTTTCCATCTTTATAAAGTTCCATTAGCTTGTTATGCAGATCTTTTAACGGTTCTTTTCTGCTCCCCATGGCTCAGTATCTGGCCTGCTCAATGCATCCAATTGTCATTCTAACCCATGTGATTCACCTTGTGTGTCTGTAACATTCCAGTGTATGTAAACATTTTATCAGGGCCATTTCGATGATTTCTGTTATCATTACGATTTAAAAAGGAACCAAAAAACTATGTGATAATAAATGGCTCCATATGATCACTATCCCTAAATAAAATCATATTTTCAATATCAATGACAAACTTTCACAATTTCTGCCAAGGTATGCAAACGTTTGAGCAAAACTGTACCTAACCACTAAACTTAACCCTCAACTTGACCCCCTAACACTAACCCTAACATCAGGCATACTATGACAACAAAAATACTATCATGTTAATTAAGTAAAAACTATAGCACTTACTGTACTTTAATGTGTCAACTTTACAGTAATGAAAACCCTCCACCGAAACAAAATGATCCAGTACAAAGAATTCTGAAAAAGGGTACAAATGTTTATGTTGTTTTGCTAAACCCAGGGTCATCTTGGAAAAACAGACTGTTACTTCTTTTAATCAAAAAGAACCTTTTACCAACTAGAGCAGAATTTCAAAACAAAACCCATTTAAATGCCTTCTTGATAAAGCTCAACACACCTTGGGTTTTGGTTACGGAGATAACATAGACCTGACCATAAAGAGGGAAAATGCTATATTTTGGTTACATAATTGAGTGAATGAGATCATTTTTTTGCCTGTCTGTTGCTAAATGAACAAAACAATATCATGGTTCAATTAAGCCAGACAATGGAGAGGCGTTCACGAAGAACACAGGGCAGAAAAATGTCAAGATCATTTGAAGACAGGCATGTGAAATTGATGCCAGGGCAGACATAGAAAATGGGGTTTCCTGCTTTGGGAACAACTATCAAGTTCATAAGACTCAATAATTCACAGGGTAAGACATGGGATAATTAATAGTTCCAAGAACGACAGATCCATTACTGTAGAAAAATTGGATCAGCTTCTTCAGTGCAACTAGAATATGACATTCAGAACTAGACACTCAATGACGGAGTATTTGATTATGTTTAAAACTAGTCATCTTTAGAAAAAAAAAAAATAAAGACAAAAGTTGATTATCATGAGTGAAGAGAAAAAAAGTGAAGCCTGCTGGACCATCATTCAATTGTATTAGGCTCCAAATTTTCCTTTCTTCTGCAGAGTTTTTTTTTTTTGTCTGTCCTGGGGGAAAAAAAAAGTAGTCTTTACGATTCTGTGCCAAGGATTGATTATGCTTATGATTTTGTACCTTCCACATGATATACCAGTATAACATAGTTAACAGGTGGGTATCAATGGTTTCTAGTATACGGAAGGCAAGAAATGGCCTACATATTATAGGGGTCATTAAAGACCTTTTTTCTCATCGATTCTCCCTTTCTGGGGTCCAGGTGTCTCCGAAAGTGTCCACTTCCTCCCAATCACTCAAGACAAGCAGATACATGAATGAAAAACACTCAAATTCAATAGTGTACCATCTTCTAAGAGCACAACTGCAATATCAATAAAACACCTCTGTTTGGCATACAGCATAAATCAGCATTAAAAAACAAAACAACAAACAAAAAAACAAAACTGTAATCCAAGTTAATTTCTGGTCTGTGCTCAATAACGTCATTAAGCCCCGCCCAGCATGTTTCATCATGGCCACGTAACTTCATCAGGGAGATGATGTCAAAATTAAAGTTCTGGGGGATGTCTGGACCTAGACAGACAGGTGCATTGATAATATAATTGTATTTTGCTTGAGTTGGAAAGTGTTAGGCATGGTATATTAGCAGGATCCATGGCTGACCAAACTCTTAAAGAAGAACTCCCAGATAGGCAAAAAAAATCACCCATTAGTACACCACCCTACACAAAACATTAAACAGTTAATAACATTTTGAAAATCCTTACCATTTAGGAGGAAAGTCTAATTGAATTTTCATGCCCTCATCTCTGTAATTAAAAAGATAACAGCATCTTCCCTGCCAAGGAGGAGGTGTATCAGCAGGGATTACATTATAACCTCTCCTCTCTCTGCATTAAATGTAAACTACAGTTCCCATAAACCACACACAGGGAATTGTAATGAACGTGGGTGGTTACATTAGACCTGTACATGCTGAATGTGTGTGAGAGTCTCAGTCCATGCACCACTGCAAGTGGGGCTGAATTACATCACTGCTTCCTAGAGAAAGAACTACAGAAGGGATGTGCCAGGACCTGTGGCTGGGGAATAGGGGGCATAGCAGCCACCGGTCTTACAAACAGGAAACCAAAGAGAATTATTTGGTTTGATTTGAAAATGAATAGGCTAATTCAGAGCAACTACTGAGTGAACCTGAAGATATATGACATTCAGTGAAGGTAGGAAATCAGCAGCAAGGATATGTAAAGAGGTTTTTGCACGGATTTCTGCTTTGTTATTTTGAGTTATTATAATATGGGGCATATTTACAAAGGCAGTAAATGTGATATTCGTTAAAACATTAACTGGAGTTGAAGCATTCACTGTACATTAAAACCCGTTCACCAAAAAGTTTCATTTGTAATGTTTGTTGAAAATCGCGATTTTTGGTTTAAAATATGCCCCTATGTGTCATCAGTTACATACTACCCTGGATAAAGCATCTAAATAGTGTGTAATCTATACTAGAAGTCCTCAAATTTGCCCCACTGGCTATAGAGAAGACACAAGCACAGCTAAGCCAATATTCAGGCTGGCTATCAGGATTTCTGTTTGTATTGGTCTTAACACATAACATTTACCACACATTATTGCCCTGCAGTTCCCTATTCTGTCCAGCAGATGACAGAGCATAAAACTAAACACCGACCAGATCAAGGGGCCAGACGCTTCAATGCATGCAAAGCAATGAGTGCATTATTATTATTATTATTACTATTATACAGGCTTTATAAATAGCTGTATGTTTGTGCATCGCTTTCTAAGATGATTTAGAATAAAAAAAGTTTTATACATATATATATATATTTTTTTTTTTACATCACATCAATAACCAACTCTCTATAGAACTGAATAGAATCAGCAAGGAATATGAATATAGTTCCACCATAGCAGGGAAATTCAAGTACTGCCATTATGTGTAATTTGGATTACTTAGTGTATATAGACAAAATGGAGCTACATAGATAAGGCTACAGTTTACGAACTTGATTATCTCACTACTTCCTAATAAACTACAAAAAAGCTTGAAAATAACTTGTGGAGACATAACGTTAAAATTCATACAAGATATAACTTAGATCTGCTTTAAAGCTGGAACCAGGTAGAATACCATTTTTGTCCACCGCATCCTGAGATTTACACAACACAGCCATCATGGTTACCTGGCTGTTGTACTGCAATAAAGCAATACAGATAGGTCACGTCCCTGCCCCAAGTTTGTGATTGGACAACGATGGAGTAGACAAAGTGATGTGCTCCCCTTTCTGCTCTCTTCTTATCACAATATTACTTGTCAGCACTTCTGAATGCTCCACATACTGGTCCTCTCCCTTCCAGTCTGAGAGCTGCTCTCCAGCAGATTACATATGACTACACATCAAGTATTTATATTAGAGATGGTAGAGGGATGGAGTACACACACTGTCCCACCTCTATGATAAGGGATTCATAAAGTCCTATGCTCAATTGCCTGCTGAATATTCACTTAATCCCAAATGGTTTTACCAATTCCTTCAATTGAGGCATGCTATAGACTCACAATCTAATCTAGATCCTCTTTCTTTCTCTCCTATGCCCACAACTGATGATATTGTACAGACATCCTCAACTAAAGGACTGATTTCCACCACATGCCTGATGCCATTACACTGCTTTTGTTTAGGTTGCTGCTAGTAGTTAAACCAGGATGGGAAAAAGACATGGGCACAATCTAAGAGGAAATCTGGGATATTTTACAATCCCTGCACCAGATTTCTTTTTCTCCTTCTCATAGGATGACCCAAGTGTTCATCTTACATAGGGTATATAGATACCCAAAATTCCTACACCATCGGTGTGAGAGACAACCACTGCTATGATAGGTGTGGTCGTTCACCTGGCCCTCTCATCCATCTCCTGTGGTGATGTCTCAAAGTTGAAGAGATATTAGGCTGAGGTTGTGGGTACCTTAAATGGTTTACTGGGGACTAACCTCGTAGTGGAACCCCTCACGGGCCTTTTAGGCTATGCTGACTACTCCTCTATGGATCATTAAAGTGTTACTAAACCCATGACCCTGAATTCACTATATCTGGTCTCTCACAGTACACACAGCATGGAAATGCAATTATTTTAGTAAATATAAACTGCTAAATACCTTTTCTCATCAGCAATTAGAGCATTCTTGTGACTTCTATCAGTGTTCAGCAGAGCACTGGTTACAGCTTGTAGGATGAGTTTTCTCTCGGAGGATGCAGAACCCCTGTCCTCTGTCTGGGCAGTGATGATTGGCCCTGTGCTGATCACATGCACTCTCCCAAGAAAAAAAAAACACCTCTCTAGCAATACACAACAAACTGAGCATGTGCAGTGTCTCCACACATGTGTTATCAGGAGATAAGAGGGGGACACTGGAAGAAGGAGGGCAGAAAAGACAGGATCAAACATCCTTTTTACACAATGCAGAGGATTAACCCCTTAGGTTCCACAGTGAGTATAAGAAGCATACTTTGCTGCATATACAGACTGATTTTACTGTTGTGGGTTTAGTAACACTTTAATTACCATTTCTATAGCTTTATTTACAGCTCACAGGTTGATCACACTCAAATGGACCTCACCTCGCCCACCAACTCTTTCTGACTGAATCATGGATCTTAATATACATATTTCCTACAAAACCGTTTATTATTTGAGAAACTCAGTGTGCAAATGTAATGCTATATGGTCTCAATGGACGGAATATAAACTCTTGTCGTACATTTCACTCAGAAAAGTCCCTTCTATTGCTCTCAGCCTACTCCAAATACCTTTATTTGGCTGCTGTGAAGCAACTGTTAGAGTGGCTACAATTGTTCCCTGTGACCCCACTGAGTGGTAATTAGGGTCTCAATACTTTTTTTATTTCACCATTGCTTAGCAACTAAATGACTGTCAGACGGCTGTAGTGTGCCCTGATGGTTTAAAATGGCAGGGAAAGAGGAACCCACTGTAATACATGAGTCAGGGTCAAGGCATTGCTTCTCATGCAGGCAAAGCAGGTATCCTTCATGGAAGGTCAAGAAAGAAAAAAAAAGAAATTTCATGCATATAAATGTCTATTTACAACGGTATTCCAAGGTGCAAAGGTTATGTGCAACCCACAGCAAGGAGATTTTAGATTACTGCATAGTATATAGTACTGTATAATTTTTTCCCCCCCTTCTGATTGATAGAACTAGATGATCTTTTTTCAACCACACTAACTATGTAACTATGTGTAATAAGCTGACACTATACTTTTCCAAGGGCCTGCCGTTTTGACAAAAGAAAAAAATTGTAGTCTTACTCTGATTTTCTATCTTCTGTGTAATACTGGAAATTTTTCACATAGAAACCTATTTTCCTGCATTCTGAATCCAACTGCAGATGACAAATATGTGTTTCTCAACCTTATTATGTTATGTACAATCTTGAGGCACCCTTTAAAATTCTGGACAGTCTCATGGCACCCCATTCTAAAATGTAAAAATCTTTTTTAATAGTTTTACTTAATGCAGCAACACCCACACGTAGGACACCCAAAGGCAGAGAGGGTTTTATTCTTCCTAAGCAAATACACTTTTGCACACGGATACTGAATAGTATTCCAATTCTCTTCTCCCTCAGTTTCTCTCTCTCACTAAGTTAATATGACCCCATTAATGACAGAGATGGGCAGGGGAGAGTCAAAGAAGAATGCCGTGCAGGCAACCACCATCCTCCTTATCAACTGATGGCATCATTGGTTGTCAGGATGCTGGCAGCTAGAAGGTTGCAATGGTGCACAATGAAAACTTGTGGCTTTGTGTAACTAAAAGGTAGGCTTGATCCACCTGCTGGCTTGTATACCATTTTTGGGCAATTTTTAGGCATTTTGCCATGGCTCCCCTGAAGAAACTTCAAGGCACCCCTGGGTGTCTTGGCATCCTGGTTGAAAGAGGCTGATCTAAATAATACGCAGACCCCAAAATCAGAGATTTATCAAAGCCTGGAATATCCAGTCTAATGATGCCATATAGTGTATGAGATCACATTGGTCCTCAACATGTCAGCTGGATGTCTTCATATGCTTTTATTACAGTATTTATAAACTGGTCACAGTGACAGGAAGTAAAAAGGGTCTCAGCAAGTGGTTGTAAAGCCAAGACATGTTTTAACTTAACCATTTGCCGACCAATAGATCATACAGGCACAATCAGGTATCTGTACATCGGCAGTGTCTTCTGGGTTCAGGGCACGCTCCTCTCCCCCCAATGCAGGGAGAAGGAATAAGCAGATATTAGTAAAAAGCAGCAACCATTACACACTGTTAGGCACACAGTTAACCCTTTGATCACCCCTAGACGTTAAGCTCTTCCCAGCCACTGTCATTAGTACAGTGACAGTGTATAGTATTATCACTGATCACTGTATTACTGTCACTGTGTCAGTTAGTGTACTGCCCAGCCAGCCCACCACACTATCACACTCCCACTATGATCACCGCCATTAGTAGTACAAAAATAATTAAATAAAAATTACAGTATATATACATACACCAAAGTTTGCAGACACTATAACTTGCACACAAACCAATCAATGTACACTTATTGGAATTTTTTTTTTGTTTCTACCAAAAGACATGTAACAGAATACATTTTGGCCTAAACCTATGAAGAAATGTGATTCTGTTACGTTTGATAACAGAAAGCAGAAAATATGTTTTTTCAACATTTTTGGTCTTTGTTCATTTATTTAATAGAAAAAAAACAGAGGTGATCAATTACCACGTACAGTGCTGCATAACCCCCGCAGGAAGAGGTTAACATGGGGGGCGATCAAAGGGTTAACTGTGTGCTGTTTTACATAGTGTGCTGTGTCTGTGTGCTTCACTGTAAGCACATTGCTTTGTATAACTCTGCTATGCAGAGCCATGCAAAGGAGCTGACAGAGGAGAGAACTGTATTGTTTACAAACAGATCTCTCCCCTGTCGGAGATGCTCGGCAATCACTGGGCACCGGTGAATAATCACTGGCCGGGACCCGGTGACTGACAGCCGAGGCTGTGAAAGGCGGTGCGGGTAGGGCGCGCACGTGCCTTGCATGCGCCCCCTACCCAGAACAGCAAAATCATGTATATATATATGTGATTTTGTGCATTTGTGCTGCCATGTAGCAGTACTTCTGCTATAGGGCAGATGGGAAGTGGTTAAAGTAGCGCAGTGCTAAATAGCAAAAAATGGTCTGGTCATGAAGAAGGTGAAACCTTCCAGAGATCAATACATTCTCTGCATTAAGGTAAAAAATGTCCCAGTAGTTGTATTGCCCCCTCCCCCCCCCCTAAATACTTAACTCACTAATGCCTCAACAGTGCTGTGCCCATCTGCAGCGACATTGGTCTCTGTTCCTCTCCTCACAGAAAACCTCATTGGCACCTGTGTGAGCCATTGTGTCTGCTGCTGCCAATCAAATCTTGTGAGATTGAAGCTTGGGGGGATGGAGGGGAGGGGGTTGAGCTACACTGTGTGTTTATGGACACGCACAGCCTGGCTCAGGAGCGATCTTACTATGGTGATTCATACAGAAGAGAAGGAGCCTAGAACGCCATCAGAGGACCCCAGAAGAGGAGGTTCAGTCTTTGCAATATCATTGCACAGAGTAGGCAAGTATAAAAAAAAAAGACCTTAAAACAGCTTTAATTCGATTAGGTTTTACACTACCCAACCAGTGCTATGTTGGTAATACAAAGCGACCTTGCATTTGAAGTATGCCTTTCTATATCTGCACCTGTGGTTTAGGTATGATTTTTACTGCATAGTTATATTGGTTCAGCTTGGAGCAATGTAAGTATATACTGTATATCCCTGCGTAGGCTGACAATCACTGTAGCAGTCTCCACTACTAAAGTGATAGCAGCAGTCTTTCGGGTTCACCGTCAAGCAACTGCCCCGCTGCATAGCAACCAGGGGGCCACTTGCTTGGCACAAGTATCATTCACAGAACGCCTTGCGTTTTTCATAAGGAATACAACTCATTCTCTGACTGGATAAACTGTATAGGCAGGGCTGTAAAATCACAATTGCATTGGTCCAAGCTGGACCAGTGTAACTATACTATAAAAATCATAGCTAAACTTCAGCTTTAATACTGCAAAGGAAGATTCTTTTATACAATGAGGTTACTGCTAATGCCAAAAGCCAAATAGGGAATATGCACAGCCTTCAGTGTCAAGAGGGATGGCATTACCCACACCACGCCAGCCTGGGCTTGGTCACTGTGTGGAATACATATGTTCTAGGCCATCATTCACCGATTTCATTGCAGGGGATGCCGAGCAGGTTTTTAAAAAGCCCCAGGAACAGATAGATTTCTTAATATACAGTACCTTTAAACAACAATAAAAAGAGACTTATCGATGTGGAGTAAGGTGAGCTGAGGAGGAAATGGAAGTAACAGGAAACATGTAATGTGGATAGAGGTTTACAAATCAGAAGTCAGAGGTGACAATAAAAGCAACGAGCAGAATGGCACCTCTTAACCACGCTCACCAAGAGGAAACGCAATCCATGTGTAGGTAAACAGAGTGAAATTTACAGTAAATGTCTAGAAAGCCCTCCCCCCTACCAATTCACACAAAACATGCAGCATTTACTTACTAAATTATCTGAAGGAATAACTAAGGCTGGTGCCAGCAGCATTACAATATGTGACAATCACAGAGAATGTGTTGTTTTCTTTTAGGCAAAATGTTAATTTTTATTTGTAGACATAGGTAAGTGATGGCTACATTGTACCCCACCTTCAATGCTCGCACAGACCACCCATTATTATGTCACTGTGGACGGCCATGATATGAAGACCAATGAATAAATGAATGAGTCACAGTGTATAAGCAGAAGAGATAAGAGTTCCCCCCACCCCTGTGTGCAGTAAATGCTAACTGTAATAAGGGGGAGACCAAAACCTACAAATCTGACACTAGGCCCATTCACATACCGGCGATTTGAATTGCCAGCTGACTTGCAGCGATTCTGCCTGCGATTTCAGAAGGCTCTGCTAAAATGAGAAGTCGCACAATGCAAATTTCAGGTGCTATTTATTTTAATGACACCTAAGAGTGGTGTGGTGCGGTTGTGCTGCAATTTTTGTGGCAGAACTACACTGCGTTTTTAGGTGCCATTAAAATGAATGGCACCTGAAATTCGCATTGTGCGACTTCTTATTTTAGCAGAGCATTCTGAAATCATGGACAGAATCGTTTCAATGCTGCTGGCAATTCAAAACGCATTAGGCCTCCTTCACATGGATGAATAAACATGGGCAGGCACAAACAGCTGCAGGAATGAGACAATTCTTATAGCTGTGTTAACAAGTGTTTGAAGACAGTTGCAGCTGCTCAGACGGTACAAAGCAATGACAGCCTGACAGGCACCGCAGATGTCCACCAATCTTTGAACGTATCTGCTGTTAGGAACAGCTATCCATCCCAGGATGCATCTGTCTGTGTTCAATGTTCCTAACTGGAAGTAAGGCCGGCCATACATAGGTCGATTTTCGCGCTGTTAGTGGGGCAATGGCACCGGTCGATATTCGTGGTTCCTCCCTGTTTCGTTTATCAGGCATGCTGGAAAATTCAAGAAACACTACCGATTTCCAAAATCAATGGTGGCACCATCAGATTACAGAACAAACGATCTTTTCGATCGAAAAATCATTCGGGATTCGACCCATGTATGGCCCGCTTTAAACACTCAATATGCAGATACAGGCATACAGTTGTGGTGGCTGTCAACCTTTCACTACACAAGCTGAACAGCTGTAGCTGATTGCAACCACCTGTGTTGGCCCAGCTGCAAGAATCCACTACTGCTTCCTGCAGTCCATGCATGCCCATAACTATTCATCCACATGAAGGAGGCCTAATTCACAACTCACACAGCAAGATAAGACTTCTTAACTTCAAAAAGTGCCAATCACATAGCTAAAATAAAGATCCTTATCTGTGGATTAAAAAAAGGAGTATGGGGTTTAAAAGAAAAAAAAAAAAAAAACCATACTCACCTTCATGATGGAGCATTGGTCTGATCGATCTTAATTTGAATGGGTCACATTTAGTGGCTGTCTCGCCTGCCATGTTAAGGCTCTTTTTTTTTTTTTTTACTGCTCCCCACCACCACCACCACCACCACCAGTGTAAATATGGTGTTAATATTCTAGAATGGCCAAGTCAGAGTCCAGATATCAATCCAATATATTATTTGTGGGCATCCATTCCTCAAGGAACCTGGCTGAGTTTTTGATAAGCAGGTAAATGCACATCTAGATGTTCAAAGTTTCTAAACTGCTATTCACACATAATAAACAAATCACTAAACAATGGAAGGGGTGTACAGTGCATCCAGAAAGTATTCACAGCGCTTAACTTTTGCCACATTTTGTTATGTTATAGCCTTATTCTAGAATGGATTAAATTCATTTTTTTCCCTCAACATTCTACAAACAATATCCCATAATGAAATCGTTAAAGAAGTTTAGTTTTTGAAACAAAAAAACCACATGTACGTAAGTATTCACACTTTGCTCAATACTTTGTTGAAGCATCTTTAGCACCAATTACAGCCTCAAGTCATACAAGCTTGGCACACCTATTTTTGGGCAATTTCTCCCATTCTTCTTTGCAGTACCTCTCAAGCTCCATCAGGTTGGATAGGGAGCGTCGGTGCACAGCCATTTTCAGATTTCTCCAGAGATGTTCAATCAGGTTCAAGTCTGGGCTCTGGCTAGGCCACTCCAGGACATTCACAGAGTTTGCCCGTAGCCATTCCTTTGTTATGTGGGCTGTGTGCTTAGGGTTGTTGTCCTGTTGAAAGATGAACCGTCGCTGCAGTCTAAGGTCCAGAGCGCTCTGGAACAGGTTTTCATCAAGAATGTCTCGGTACATTGCTGCATTCATCTTTCCTTCGATCCTGACTAGTCTCCCAGTTCCTGCCACTGAAAAACATCCCCACAGCATGATGCTGCCACCACCATGCTTCACTGTAGGGATGGTATTGGCCAGGTGGTGAGCGGTGCCTGCCTGGTTTTCTCCAGATATGACGCTTGGCATTCAGGGAAAAGAGTTCAATCTTTGTTTCATCAGACCAGAGAGTTTTGTCTCTCATGGTCTGAGAGTCCCTCGGGCGCCTTTTGGCAAACTCCAGGCGGGCTGCCATTTGCCTTTTACTGAGGAGTGCCTTCAGTCTGGCCACTGTACCATACAGGCCTGTTTAGTGGAGTGCTGCTGTCAGGCTCCGCCCAACGGGATCTCTAGTGGTCCACGGCACGGGGTTTCCCAGGACGCGGAGTCTAAGTCCCAGTCTGCCTTTTCACCAGGGCCCCTGATGGTGGGGATGGACTTGGTGCAAGACTGAAACCAGGTCGCGTCCCTGGGCACCCCCGGAGGTGGCAGAGGGGTCCCGCTGAGGGTATGTGCCCGGGTAGAGCCTGCTGTGAAGGGGATGACAGATCCCGATCCGAGCGGGACGGATGGGATGACAGATCCCGATCCGAGCGGGATGGATGGGCAGCTATCAGGAGTAGGCGAGGTCAGACTAGCCGGGTCGGTATTGTGCGGGCAGCGTGGTACGGGGGGAGTAAGCGGAGAATGGTTGGGGTCACAAGCCAGGTTCAGCAGGTAGCGGGCAGCGCAGTGCAGGAGGTCAGGCAGAAGGATGGTCAGGGACGAGCCGGGGTCAGAGCAGGAGAAGGTCAGCATAAACAGGACAGGCAGAGTTTGGCAACAAGGAGCGTACTTACAGGAACAGGAACGAGACCTTGCGGCAATTTGGAGATGCACAGGCAGCTTTAAATAGGGCGCCCTGCTCTCCCATTGGTGCGGCCGCGATCGCTACTGCGCATGCGCGGCCGCCGCGATCGCCGAGGATTCTGCGCTCGCCGGCTGGGACGGATCGGCGGTCTGCGCATGCGCGCGCCGCCGAGGACCCGGGATCCCTGACAGCTGCAGAGATGGTTGTTCTTCTAGAAGGTTCTCCTCTCGTCACAGAAAAACGCTGGAGCTCTTTCAGAGTGACCATTGGGTGCTTGGTTACCTCCCAGGCTTAGGCCCTTCTCCCTTGATCACTCATTTTGGCCAGGCGGCCCGCTCTAGGAAGATTCCATGTAGTTCCAAAAGTATTCCTTTCATGGATGATGGAGGCCACTGTGCTCATTGGGACTTTCAATGCTGCAGACATGTTTCTGTACCCTTCCCCAGATCTGTACCTTAATACAATACTATCTTGGAGGTCTACGGACAATTCCTTGGACTTCATGGCTTGGTTTGTGCTCTGACATGCACTGTTAACTGTGGGGCCTTATATAGACAGGTTTATGCCTAATCATGTCCAATCATCTGAATTTCCCACAGGTGGACTCCAATCAAGTTGTGGAAATATCTTAAGGATGATGAGTGGGAACAAGATGCACCAGAGCTCAATTTTGAGTGTCATGGCAAAGGCTGTGAATACTTATGTACATGTGGTTTTTTTACATTTTTTATTTTTAATAAATTGTAACGATTTCAAAATGAACTTCTTTCATGTTGTCATTATGGGGTATTGCTTGTAGAATGTTGAGGAAAAAAATGAATTTAATCTATTTTGGAATAAGGCTGTAACATAACAAAACGTGGCAAAAGTTAAGTGCTGTGAATACTTTCTGGATGCACTGTATACTTGTGCATTCACTTAGTTTGTGTTTTTTTTAATTGTAATTAAAGTAACATTAAAGCTTATTAAAATAATAAACATGCAAAACTCCATGCAGGTAGTGCCATGGTTGATAAGGATGAAGTTCCTATTAAAGCTTGCTTACAGATGTACTGTCTCGAAGGGACGAGGCATCACTAAAGCTGATCATAGATGGATTAAAATTTCTCCAGTTTAGCAGAGACTAGCTGAATTCCAATCCATCTACGGCCATTCACATTCATGACATGTCAATATAATTATCAACTTCTCATAGAATGAGCATTTTGGGAAATTTTTCTTCAATCAGCACTGCAGCCAACTGCATCGTTGATCAGTGTATTCTGAGACTGGAGACGTCCCTGTCAGAATACAATAGCACAGCAAGGAGGATCCCCCATCCACCTTGTTTGTACGGATGGGGGAGTTTTGTCAGTTTTTTCAATCAGCCCGCTGGCTCATGGAAATAAAAGTGATCACTGTATAGCCAGGCACTCCTGTAGTGATATTTCACAGTCACTTCTTTACTGACCTATCATGATTGCAGTTCTAAATAGTTTAATGACACGTTACTCCTATAGCTTGTAAACTGTTCTAATAATTAAAGCAAAATATTGGTTTCAGAGATTTAGAAAGAATGTGTCATTCTAAAACCTCTGTGGATATAGAAGACAATTAATTTGGACATCTCTGGGACCATATTAAAGTGATACTAAAGGTTCAGCTTTTTTTTAAAAAAAACCAAACATATTATACTGTATTTTCCGGCGTATAAGACGACTGGGCGTATAAGACGACCCCCTACTTTTCCTGCTAAAATGTAGTGTTTGGGCTATACTCGCCGTATAAGACTACCCCTCTTCCAATGCACACCAGTGGGAGGAATAGTGCCCCATCATTGGTGTCAGTGGGAGGAATAGTGCCCCATCATTGGTGTCAGTGGGAGGAATAGTGCCCCATCATTGGTGTCAGTGGGAGGAATAGTGCCCCATCATTGGTGTCAGTGGGAGGAATAGTGCCCCATCATTGGTGTCAGTGGGAGGAATAGTGCCCCATCATTGGTGTCAGTGGGAGGAATAGTGTCCCATCATTGGTGTCAGTGGGAGGAATAGTGTCCCATCATTGGTATTAGTGGGAGGAATAGTGCCGCATCATTGGTATTAGTGGGAGGAATAGTGTCCCATCATTGGTGTCAGTGGGAGGAATAGTGTCCCATCATTGGTATTAGTGGGAGGAATAGTGCCGCATCATTGGTGTCAGTGGGAGGAATAGTGCCCCATCATTGGTGTCAGTGGGAGGAATAGCGCCCCATCATTGGTGTCAGTGGGAGGAATAGCACCCCATCATTGGTGTCAGTGAGAGGAATAGTGCCCCATCATTGGTATCAGTGGCAGGAATAGTGCCCTATCATTAGTATCAGTGGGAGGAATAGTGCCCCATCATTGGTATCAGTGGCAGGAATAGTGCCCTATCATTAGTATCAGTGGGAGGAATAGTGCCCCATCTTTGGTGTCAGTGGGGCGAATCGTGCCCCATCATTGGTATCAGTGGCAGGAATAGTGCCCCATCATTAGTATCAGTGGGGGGAATAGTGTCCCATCATTGGTGTCAGTGGGGGGTGGAATAGTGCCCCAACATTGGTGTCAGTGGGAGGAATAGTGTCCCATCATTGGTGTCAGTGGGGGGTGGAATAGTGCCCCATCATTGGTGTCAGCAGGGAGGGGATAGTGCCCCATCGTTGGTGTCAGTGGGGGGGAGGAATAGTGCTCCATCATTGGTATCTGTGACACCAATGATGGGGCACTATTCCTCCCACTGACACCAATTACACTTGCTGACCCCTGTTCTAGTATGGTGCTGCTGCAGCCAGCATATGTGGTTGCAGCAGCACCTCTACACGGCACACTTACCGGCCGCTCCTTTACTCGATTTTCGCTGGGCCGCTCGGCTCCGCCCCCTCGCCGGTGATTGGCTGCCTGTGTGCCTTTCCTGAGCTACAGTTCTGGCGGCCAATCACCGGTGAGGAGGCGGAGCCGAGCAGCTGCGTGAACATCCAGTGGCCAAACTGAAGGAGCAGCCGCGCTTCCTGGACCGGATTGTCGTGGGACCAGAGCCAGGTAAGAAACAGCAGCCCCTGCCCACCCCTGTATTTAGTGTCCCTTCCGTTGGAAGGGGTGGGGGGGGGGGGGCGGTGGAGGCATCGCGCCACCCCCCTAAAAAGTGTCAGTATGCCGTATCCCGGCGTATAAGACTACCCCCGACTTTTGAGAAGATTTTCAAGGGGTAAAAAGTCGTCTTATACGCCGGAAAATACGGTACTTACCTGCTCTGTGCAACGGTTTTGCACAGAGCAGCCCCCGTCCTCCTGTCCTGGAGCCCCTCACTAGTGCTCCAGACTCCTCTCCGTCGAGTGCCCCCGTGGAAAGCCGCTTTCTTTTAGGGGACCCGAGCAGGCTCACTCCTAAGCCACCCTATCTGCGTCTATTGACACAGACCGGGTGGCTCAGCCCCGCCCCCATCACAGCATTTGATTGACAGCAACAAAAGCCAATGGCTCCCACTGCTATCAGTCTGCCCAGTGAGGAGGGAGACAGCAGCTAGAGACGCTGCTCTCATGCACATCGCTGGATCAGATCACAGAGCCTCTGTTACCAAGCCCCCTATGAGTGGGGGTGAAATGCATCAGAGGGCGTGGCCAGAGTGATGGCTGAGGCCATCCTACTACATCCCATTCTTCTCTGGCTCCTGGGGTTCCATTTGAGTGGCGTTCTGGTATGTTGCTGTTCTGCAAGTGGTTAAGACAAACAGACAAAAGCTCATGTGCATGAGTCCTAAGTCTCAAATCATCTGTGTGCAAGAAGCCCCAAGTGGTTTTAGCTGCATTTCTATAGCAGTCTAGGCCCAGGAATAAATATGAAATATTCAAAAACACTTACTTATGTTTTAGAAGCAGGCCAGCGCAAGGATGCGGAATTGTCCACCGGATCCCCAGTGAAACCTGCAGGAGAAAAACAGATGAGTGACTCAAGCTCTCTAGATAATGAGTCAATAATAAAAAGCTGTATTTCATGACTCATTCCTTAGACCGCTTTCTTCATGCATGTAATTCCCTATTAGAAAAACAATTCTTTAACACATTATAACGTCAGTGATCATAACAATCAGTGCTAAAGGCTGATATTCAAAAATCACCCTAAAGCCATCTGCACTTTACATTAGTATACTTGCAGACGCTATTGGATTATTGAAGAATGTTCACAAATATAAGCAATGCAGTCTTAGGCAGAGTGGCTGAGGAAAGTGCCAGACATTTCTTTAAAGGAGAAGTCCAGCCAAAGCTCTTTTGGCTGTACTTCTTCTGTGGATCACAGGAGTGTAGTTCATTCTGCACTCCTGTGACCCGTTTTCAGCTGAGAGCAGGCTGAAGTCCACTGTCAGCTGACGTCACTCAGCCGGTCCAGGCTGGGGAAAGATCCAGACTTTAAAGTCAGGACCCACCCCAGAGTCTGGAATGGCATCAGGCTCAGCGCAGCACTGAGCATGAGCCAGCCGCTCCCTCCCCCTGCACAGCCCAGCACTCAAGTAAGTGTTGGGGGGCAGAGCAGAGAGCCAGGGACTGACAGTCCCACTCTCAGAGGGGGACAGATGCAGCATCAGCATCGGACTGATGCTGCATCCACCTAGCAGAGTACAAATGGGGGGGGGGGGGGGGGGGACTCTACTTCTCTTCTAAGGTCAGGTTTGTGTTTAACTAAGGACCTATAAAAACTTGGGGAAATGGGATCAGAAAACGGCATCACATTTCCAGCACCGCATTAAAAACGCACTGCTGTGATCTGCAGTGAGTGTCAGTGCAATGTTAACGGCACCCAAAATGCATGTCACAAACACAATGAGCCTGCCTGCACTGAAGCACATGGTACAAAACTACCGTGCAATCTGGTTGTACACTACTTTGGCACGATGGGTGTGCCAGGAATGGGCTCAAATCGCACCGCACTGAATCACTTGTGAATTGCACAGGAACGAGAGCACATTCCTGTGCGATTCACAGGCGATTTGTAGTGTGGACCTAGCCTTACAGAACTTAAGCTAGGTACACACTATTCGAATTGCATATATCCACTGACAAGACCTTGAGCAACACATGCCATTTTTTTTTGTTATGTGCAAGGAAGTCAGACCTGCAAGTATTGTATAGATTAAAAAAGGTACAGAACGAGGTGCTTTACAGTAAAAAAATTAATTTACGTGTTCTTTTATTTCCCTGAAGGGTGAAAACAGACACCCAGTAGAAGACCAGAAACCAAAACAAGTAGTCTGTTGTTCATGAAAAGTACAAAGTGTTGGGAAATCCAAGTGAACATTAAAACCTAATAAGATAATAATCAATCTGACAAACACTTGGCATTAGGGCAACTTGTGTATTAAACGAGCACGTCAGTAGTCAAGTATATGCTTTACTTTATTCACAGTATCAATTATGATCTTTAGTGGCTATACATATACACTTATACATACAAACATACTGTATACTCAAAATCAGCATCAGATAAAATCAACTTCCCACTTAGATATAAAGAAATAATATCTTGGAGCATCCTGGCATCAGATGAATATACATTTAAAAACAGTTACACGTGTGCCAACACAGATGTGCTAGTCAACACATTTTTAACTTGCAATGCACTTTTTATTGAGTGTCAAGGCGCGTGAAAGTGCAGTTCAGTGAGTATGATGCATGTGTTGACACGTGTTTTTGATGTGTTTCCATTGATTTCAATTTAACCACCTTCCGCCCGCCCTATAGTACAATGACAGGCGCAAGGTGGTTCTCTCGTTCTGATAGGACGTCATATGACATCCTACCATTCTCACTGCGCATGCGCGGCTCAGGGAGCGCGCAGCGATCGCCGGTGCGCTGTGTCCCTTGGACACAGCAGATCATGGAAAGAGCCGAAGATGTCGAATCACAGCTGATCACATGTAAACATGGAAATGCCGGTTATCGGCATTTTTCTCCTCTCAAGCTGTCACGCTGACAGCTCGAGAGGAGAGGAGAGCCGGTAATCGGCTTTCCGCGGAGGGGACATGTAAACTGATCATCAGGGCACTGATGATCAGTGTGCCCTGATGATCAGTGTGGCCCCAGAAGTGCCACCTGTCAGTGCTCATCAGTGCCACGTGCCAGTGCCCATCAGTGCCACACCAATGCCACATAGTGCATACCAGTGCACATCAATGCCACATATCAGTGCCCATCTGAGCTGTCTTTCAATGTCACCCATCAGTGCTAGTCAGTGCCACCTATCAATGCCAATCAGTGCCACCTATCAATGCCAATCAGTGCCACCTATCAATGCCAATCAGTGCCACCTATAAGTGCTGCCAATCAGTGCCACCTATAAGTGCTGCCAATCAGTGCTGCCTATCAGTGTCATGTCTCAGTGTCATATCTCAGTGTCATGTCTCAGTGTCATGTATCAGTGCTGCCTTTCAGTGCCCATCAGTGATGCCTGTCAATGCCCATCAGTGCAACCTACCAGTGCCTCCTCATCAGTGCCACCTATCAGTGTCCATCAGTGCAGCCTCATTAGCGCACATCAGTGAAGGAGAAAAATCACTTATTTACAAAATTGTAAAACTTTTTTTTTTCAAAATTTTCAGTGGTTTTTGGTTTGTTTAGGAAAAAAAATTAAATTCCCAGAGGTGATTAAATACCACCAAAAGAAAGCTCTGTCTCAAAAATATGCTGAAAATTTCATATGGGTACAGTGTTGCATGACTGCACAATTGTCATTCAAAGTGTGACAGCGCTGAAAGCTGGAAATTGGCCTGGACAGGAAGGGGGTATAAGTGCCCTGTAGGCTAGTGGTTAAAATGCACCAAAGAAATATGCATACATGTGAAACCAGCTGTGCTATGATGCATGACGTCTACTTAATTTTTAATTAACCACTTCCCGACTGCCCTATAGCAGAACCACTGCTACACGGCAGCAGGGCTGCAGAAAATCATACATATATATATATATATATATATATATATATATATATATATACACACACACACACACGATTTTGCATTTCTGGGTAGGGGGCGTGCCCTGCCCACACTGCCTTTGGCGGTTACAGCTGTCGATCACCGGGTCCCAGCCAGAGATTCCCTGGCGATCACTGAGGAACACTGACAGAGGAGAGGTCTGTATGTAAACAATACAGATCTCTCCAATGTCAGCACCATCATGCTGCTTTGTATTGCTCTGCATAGCTGACAGGGGTTATAACCCTCCCTTACTCTATCCAGTTCCAACTCTATCTTGCCTATAGTTCTACTTTAACTATTTATTATATCTATGGAGTAAAGGAGTAGGAATTATTACCTTTTTAACCTCTGCTCTGGTGCTGTCCTCTTGTGCCCATTTCTCTGGTCTGTAGGCAGGTTGTCCCTCAATGTCATCATGTATAATGCAAGGATATTAACCTGCATTGTACGTGGAGGAGGCAGACATGCGACCACTGCCGTAAGAACCTTAGAAAAGAGGTTTTGTGGGATCAGTCACACAGCTGGAGTGATTGTGTTGGAGTGAGGAAGGCATTACAGTGTATTCATGCACCCCTAGACTTCATGAGCATTTAACCCTTGCGGGGGGGGGGGGAAATGATGCAAGGTTTTTTTTCTGTGCTCAGAGTTGCACTTTAAACTCTGTTCCTGTCACACCACCCATCATGGTGGAGCATTTCCCATCTTCTTGCTGCATTTCCGGTTATAGAATATGAGCCCAGCATGGACAGTGGGACCTTGGCTTGACATACACTTGAATGCCAATATTTCTCTTATTACTGGAGTGATGATAATTTAACGTCTCAGCAAGTACTAAAGAATGAAATCATTTTTGGTGCACTGACACTCGCATTAGTGAGAATCACCGTAAATAGATCACATTAACATAATATTGAAAAAAATGTTTACAAATCTACATTCAACATAAATAAATATTCAGTACCAATCAATGTGGAAAATGTGTGTCAGAACCAATTTGTTTTTAATGCAAAACATTACCATCCCTCAATTTCTTCACAAACACGACACAATCAAGTGTTTTTTATTAACATAATCCATAATCCATTTTTTCTCTGTGGCTGGCTTGGATATATTTTGGCTTTGTCGGCATGTACACATTTGATTAGGGTTTCCGCGATTCCTCTTATTATATTAATACAATGAGGAGACAGACACGATAAGACATGTTGTGCCATGAGGCTTAAGGACATTACATCTGGCCGGAGCATCTTGGTAAACAGCCGCTGGGATAAACACAGATAGGAGAAATTAGAGCTGGAGTCTGTATGATAAACTCTAAATTAATCTGTGGATTTAAGGATTAGACTCATGAGTTGAGAGACGCTTGGGGGGGTTAAAGGTTATAAATGAGGAGCGTTTTGATGAAAGGAAACTCGATTTAGGTCTCAATTATGACAGAGGACAAACCGTTCATACAAAGAGGACATTTCATTAGCGGATGAGGAGGATAAGGAGCGAAGCATAAAGGAGCACAGTGTGACACAGGCCACATCTCTGGCATTAAAGAATAGCAAAGCCTCAATAACAAAACAGAACAAAAATACGCACACTCAAATCATACAACAATCTAAAAGACACATTTACAATTAATCAAAAATCAAGGTAAAATAAAAGACGCAATGAAGGACCGTGGAACTGAAATAGATGTTATTCAGAAAGCAGCAGATTTTATTTTTATTAGCTCAGTACATGACTAAGTAGAACTATAGGCAAAACATTTTTAATTTTAATTGTTGATAAGAGTAATGGAGGGTTATAACCCCCATCAGTTTGTTTGCAAACTGTGTCCTATTGGGGAGATTTACCTTCACTTCCTGTCCAATAGCCAAAACAGGAAGTGAAATGAGATCCCTGCAAAATTAAGGGAATCCCTTGAGGTCCCCCAGTTCACCAGAACTATTGTCCCCATTGGAAAATTTAAAGAATTAAAAGAATTTCCATCTATCCTTGTTCTAGGGGCCTCCTAAAATTTGGTATTTTCTTTCAGGGTCCATACACACTGGCTTACAAAAAGATGCTTCTATAGGAGTTTTGGGTGTTTTGCCTGTTGAAGCAGCTCAATGTTATCCTAGGTGTCCATGAGGCAAATTTTAAGCGGAGCGTTAAAAGGCAGAAAAAAAACCCTCTTCTGGTTTGCATTTCTGTTTGGTGTTTTCTGGCAGAAAAATTACTAAACACTCCTACATGCTCCTAAACATGTACAAAAACTGGTGGCTTTTTTTGTAAGGTTAGTGTGCATTGAACCTTACTTTCACTTCAAAAAGCGTTTAGGAGCACAAAAAAAATAATTTTGTAGCATTTTTGGGAGCGTTTTTTCAGCAAAAACTAGCTTGTTTTTCTACCCATACTGTAAAAACGCTAATACAAAGCTAATGCTCACAAACACTCCTATACCTCTACTTCAAGCTGGCACAAAAAACGATATTATCAACGTTTTTCATCCAGCTTTTTTCTAGCGTTTTTTGAGCTCTACCAAGTGATCAACTGTGTCCAATCACAGCTGATCACATGTGAATAGGAAATCCCAGTTATTGGTAGATCTCTCCTTATGCTGATAAAACGTGAGGAGTGCCGATAATCAGCATTCCTCAGAGGGGACATCTAAACTGATCAACATAAGGGCACTGACTATCAGTGTAGCCCCATCAGTGCCACTTGTCAGTGCCCATCAATGTCACCTGTCAATGCCCATCAATGCCACATATCAGTGCCCATCAGAGCTGCCTTTCAGTGCCAGTCAGTGTCACCTATCAGTGCCGCCTAACAGTGCCCATCAGTGCCGCCTAACAGTGCCCATCAGTGCCGCCTAACAGTGCCCATCAGTGCCGCCTAACAGTGCCCATCAGCTCCATCTATCAGTGGCATATATGAGTGCTGTCTTTCAGTGCCCATCACTGCAGCCTCATTAGCGCACATCAGTGAATGCTGTCTTTCAGTGACCATCAGTGATGCCTGTCAATGTTCACAAGTGATGCCTGTCAATGCCCATCAGTGCCTCCTACCAGTGCACATCAGTGCCACATATCAGTGCCCATCAGAGCTGCCTTTCAGTGCCAACTATTAGTGCCAGTGTCACCTGTCAGTGCCGCCCGTCAGTGCTGCCTATCAGTGCCCATCAGTGGGACCTATCAGTGCCCATCAGTGGGACCTATCAGTGCCCATCACGGCAGCCTCATTAGCGCACATCAGTGAAGGAGACAAATTATTTATTTACAAACTTTTATAATGGAAACTAAGAAAAAACTTTTTTCTAAATTTTCAATCTTTTTTAGTTTGTTTAGCAAAAAAATAAAAATCCCAGTGGCGATTAAATACCACCAAAAGAAAGTTCTATATGTCACAAAAAAAATATACAAATTTCGCTTGGGTACAGCGTTGCATGACCGCGCAATTGTCATTCAAAATGTGACAGCACTGAAAGCTGAAAATTGGCCTGGGCAGGAAGGGGGTAAAAGTGCCCTGTAGGCAAGAGGTTAAAGAGAATCTGTCACCAAAAAAATCATCACAGGGGACTTTGTGTCCCCTATGTGATTGAAAAAAAAAAAGTTAATTTAAAAAATTTTCACAAAAAAAGTTACACCCAAGCACATAACACCCCCCCCCCCACATATATATATGCATGTATGAATGTATACGCGCATGTTAGGGGTGCATACGCGTGGAACCGTTGACTGCGATACACGTTAAAAATCAGCGCACACGCCAGAGTGAGAGCAATAATTCTAGCACAGGACCTCCTCCATAACACTGAACAGATGACCTATAGGGGCTTTTGAATCATCGCATACAGAAAATTTAAGATAGTAAAGTTTTTTACAAGCACATTTAAGGTTTGACATGCAGGGTATTTATTTACTCAGCACAACGTCATCTTTTAAATTTTACCAAAAATGTGGGTAATTTATTGCATTTCTTTGCGTTAAAATTCACGTTAGTGTGCTCTTTACTGGAATGTTGTGTTTCCTAGAGATTTGCAGTAATATTGTGTGACATTAAAAAATTTGAACTACTACTATTTTATTCTCTAGGGTCTTTGCTTTCAGAAAGTACATAATGAATGGGGCTTTTGTGTAATCTTTAGGCCTAAAATAATTTTTTTTTAAACGTGTGCAAAAAAAATGGCTCCGGCAGCAAAAGAAAAAGGCAAATCATTTGTGCCTAGAGTTGGGCTTAAAAGAAGAATTCCAGGGATGGCATTTTTACATACTGTAGTTACATTGGTCCAGCTTGGACTGATGTAACTATGCATATAACATACCTGTGGAATCCCTGTGGAATCTGTAAACCACTGAAGAAGACACTACTACTCCAGTGACCTCCACTAGCTTCTAGGTCACATGCCAAGCAGCTGGCCTGACACATTGTAGTAGATTACTTGGGACTTGGGACAGGTGTCATTTCTGGAATGAATGCCAAGCATTCGCTAAGCGGATGAGGTGGAGAGGGCGATGTCACTACCCCTCCTTAATGCCTCGTCCAATGACCTCCTGTATTCAGAAAGCAGCAGGGCAGCCATTTGGAACAGGACCCGGAAGCAAGTGGAGATCACTGGAGAGTTGGTGTCTACTTCAGTGAATTTTAGCTTCTAGAGCATGGGTGTCAAACTGGCGGCCCTCCAACTGTTGTGAAACAAGAAGTTCCATCATGCCTCTGCCTTTGGGAGTCATGCTTGTAACTGTCAGTCTTGCAATGCCTCATGGGGCTTGTAGTTTGGCAAAAGCTGGGGAGCCGCCAGTTTGACACCAGTGTTCTAGAGGGATCCCACTGGTATGGTATGTGCATAAATACATTGGTCCAGCCTGGAAAACAGGTAAAAATGCCACACCCAGAATTCTTCTTTAAGAGAAAGGAGAATAGTTCGTGCCTGAAGTCGAGCTTTAGGAAAAAGGCAACTGTGTTGGGAGTTGTACTTCAAACCTCTTTTGGGCCACCTGCAATCTGAGAACGCTACGCAATCATCAGACAGGTTTATTTTAACAGAGATAGGTCAAATCATGAATGCAGTCATCAAACCACTGCTTGCATAGCTCCAACCCCCACCAAATTATCTGAATCAAAGAAATGAAGCCAAACTGGCAGATCTAATGACGAATGCATTTCGAATGTGTGGGTAACTTTATAAATATACACACACAAGACAGGGTGTTTACAAACACTCAGATACACATTATACAGGAATACTATCAAGCTGTCAGAAAACAAATCATTGCTCAGGCATCTCTAACGGCATGTAATGAATCCTGATGTGGAGTACAGAAAGTTGGTTTCCATCCTCTGACCTTAAAGACCCAGGATATTGTTACCTACACTCTTCTGCTGTGTAATCATGTAACTGACCCAGGATGGGACCACCCTGTGTTCCCTCTAGTTTCTGGAACATCTGAGCAAGGCTTTCCATCACATGTATTCTGACCCAGATGATTTTCACCATGAAAGATGAGAGAAGTGACTTTCTGTATGTATCTCCCAAACCCCCAAACTGTTGCATGTTTGCAATATAGGGGGTGCTTCGTAAGGTAGAACTCTTGCCAATATGTTTTTGGATAGCACGCGGGAGTTAAAACGTTTTCAACTTCAACTCCCCATAGGACTCTACTCAATCAAATAGACTAAATTGTCAAGTACTTAAAGTGAACTAAACGGTATCTGAGAACCACAAAGTTAAAATGCTATTCAATTCATTTTAATATTCAAAGCAAAGTCATCCATGTCTCCATGCTTTATTTTAAAAAAATCGCTTTGAAAAACACCCTCCTAGCATATTAGCTCATTTTGAATAAGGGCAGATGATTAATTTAACACTGAATTCTGGGAATCCATCTTCCCTTAGCTCAGGCATGCAGGCAGGAGGGAGGGTGTGCTTAGCTTTAAAATCCCCTCCTGCAGATGAAAAAAAAAAATGGGATAAATGGCATCATTTTGGTCCAGACCTGAAACCAGAAAGCAACTGTAGAAATGTAAAAAAAAAAAAAGTTGAGAAGTATGGGATTTAGTTTTTACAAAAAAATCATACTTACATAGGTGGATGCTGCATTGTTCCAATGCTTCATCTGCCCCCTGCCGCCTCTAAGTGTGAGAACTCAGTGATCACATGATCACTGATCGCCCAGTTCTCACTGCCACTGTGAGCAGAGAGCAGTGACAGTCAGTCACCACTGTCTGCTCTACCCCCGCCCCACGCTTCTTGGAGTGCTGGGCTGTGGAGGGGGAAGCAGCGGATGGCTCCGGCTCTCAGCGCTCTGCTGAGAGGCTGAGCCAGGTGCCGCTCCAGACTCTGGGGTTTAAAGTCGGGATCTTTCCACAGCCTGGACCTGCTAAATGAAGTCAGTCTGCTGTCAGCTGAAAACGGGTCACAGGAGTGCAGAACGAACTGCACTCCTGTGAGCCACAGGAAAAGCACAGCCAAAAGAGCTTTGGCTGTACTACTCCTTTAAATTGATTGTAGGTGCTAGATTTTTTTTTCATTAAAAGAACAAACATGTCACACTTACCCAATCTCAATGCAGCGATATGCACGAGAGCCAAGGTGCTCTCTTCTCTCTCCCTCCTCATTGGCTCAGATACAGCAGCAGGAACCATTGGTTTCCACTTCTGTCAATCACAGCCAGTGCCCGTTCTGTGTACCTAATGGAGCTCAGAGCACTGGTGAAGGACAGAGAAGAGGCTGCTCTGTGTAAAACCATTACACAGAGCAGGAAAGTATAACATGATTGCTATTTTAAGAAAACAAACAAACATTTAATATCACTTTAATGTCGATTAATAGAGTTAACGGCAGCACTAGGCCTATTTTTTGGAACAGAAACATAACAAGGAGTGGGTAGCCTGTCTGAAAGCTATGTGACTGGCTCCTGTGGATGACCTTCCATGGCAGAACTTAAAAAAACAATCCAATGCAACACAATAAATGCCACAATACCTAAATACTTTGATGATGTTTTTCTTCGATTTACCCCATGAGAATGTAGTATCTGTAGTATTTAGGAGAAAGCTGGATCCTGTCCCTATTCTAACACTTGAATGAAGTTGGGGATGTTGAAGGCTACCTAAGAAGGAGTTAATGGGCAGTTTCTATTTTCTCTATCCTCCCCTGACATCCTGTGTCCTGCATTGATAAAGGGATCAGTTGGAGGAACCACTGAGCACGGCAGGGCACACAGCAAATCCACTTAAATAATTCCAGCCACGGTATATAATTTTTACATAATTACATTGGTCCAGGTAAGATCAATGTAACTATGTATATATGGAGAGCGTGACATTACCTCCCTGCCTCTCCACCTTGTCCAATCAGAGAATGCTTTGTGTTTATTCAGAAAATGCAAAGCATTGTCTCAATGGTGCCTGTTCTGTTTGGCTGACCTCCTGTGTGGCTGACTTCAGTAATTGTCAGCTTCCTGGGACAAGGTATACAGTATCTCACAGAAGTGAGCCCACCCCTCACATTTTTGTAATCATTTTTCATGTGACAACACTGAAGAAATGACATTTTGCTACAATGTGACGTAGTGAGTGTACAGCTTCTATAACAGTGTAAATTTGCTGTCCCCTCAAAATAACTCAACACACAGCCATTAATGTCTAAACCGCTGGGAACAAAAGTGAGTACACCCCTAAGTGAAAATGTCCAAATTGGGCCCAATTAGCCAATTCCTCTCCCCAGTGTCATGTGACTCTTTACTGTTACAAGGTCTCAGGTGTGAATGGGGTGCAGGTGTGTTAAGTTTGGTGTTATTGCTCTCACGCCCTCATACTGGTGTACTCACTTCTGTGAGATACTGTATGCATAGTTACACTGGTCCAAGTGGGACCTATTTAACTATGTAGAGATATACAAAGCATGGAATTCTTTATGTGTCATATTTACTACAAAGTGATACTTATTGCTACAGGCTGCAGGACAGGTAAGACTGTTTTATTCTTTTAAGATTAAGCTTTTTGCAAGAACTTTAAAAGCAAAAAACATTCGGAAATGTACTTTTTTTTTCTTTTTTGTGCCCAGTCATATACTTAAAAACAAGCCCTCATCACATTGGTATCTGCAGGCCCATGTGAAGCAATCAATCCTGCAATGTTCACAGCACTAAAGTCCTTGAAGATCTGCTCTCAGTAGCTCAGCTCCCCCTGCTCCCCATTCCTAGCAGTGACTCGGAAGTCTTCCAGCCCCCGAACTTCTAATAGTCAGGCTGTGAGAGAGTGACTTGAATAACTTCAGTGTTTCTGCTGTGAATTCAGGGTTGGTTCACACCAGCAGCTGAGTTTTACGTGGCCGATGGTATGCACTGTGGAGTATATAGTGCAGATGCACTGATTACAGGGCACCAAACCGTTTAGTTTTTCATTCTTTTCAATTCATGTTTATTCGCTGCAGCACGGTATTCCGTGCTCTGAAAAACTGTGGTGAAAAAAAAGTAGTGCACTGTCCTACTTTTATTCAGCGCACACCACCGCAACGCAGTGGTGTGAACAGAACAAACAGGGCCCAGTGCAGCCCAACACACCTGATTTAGTTTTGGATATTGTGGAGAGGATTAGGACACTTGTCAGGTTTCCACTGCCATTTGTTTCCCCATTATAGAAATATACCCGTTTTTTGTCATGTTTATCGTCATCATTAAAAGTGAAAGAAAATCCCAAAATTTTGAGTTGTTCCCAGAACAGCAATAGAGTGGAAATCTTCCAATGGGGACACTTGTTTTGTGACAACCAGGGATTCCATTACTTTGGAGGGATTTCCTCCCATGTCCTGTTTTGTACAGAAAGTGAAGAGAAATCTCCCCAATAGGACACATGGCCAAAAAAAAAAAAAAAACAACACCTTTGGTTCTTTACAGATGAATTGCCTCACAATGCCTGCAGCCAGGGTCGGTGTTTCCACTAGGCAAACTAGGCCGTAGCCATCTAGGGCGCACGGCCACCTAGCAGCACAGACAGCAACTCTCTCTGTGTGGGACGCTGCCACATCATGAATAATCCTTTAGCTGAGGGGAGGGGTGGCAGAAAGGAGGAAGAAAAAATAGAGGAAGATGCCCGGTGTCTAGGGCCACTGTAGCAGCTGAGCTGCCGCTCCTTCCAGTGTTCATCTCAGACTCAGACCTTTACTGCCAGCCGGCTGGCAGCTGCTGATCACTGTGGAGTTCCAGCCCTTCTCTTCCCATTCATCAGCGGAGGTGGGGCTGTGCCTGCAGAGGAAGGTAATGTCTGACTCTGATGTCTCGTATCTGTGTCAGTGTGACCTGGCCTGCCATCAAAAGCATGTACAATGTGTCAGTGATTGATGAGATGACATCATCATGATCACACAGCCTGCTATCCTAGTGCCTGCTGATCTGTGTCAGTGTTGGTGGTGGTGTGTTGTGTTGGATCTCTCACTGTGTGGGATCGCTCAATTCAGATGTTCCCTGTGTGTGTGTGGGCTGGGCTGCCTGCTGTCACAGCATTTTATCTCCCTGCGTTGCCTGCGGAATTCCAGCCTCACTGCAACTTTCACCCTGCCACTGCCAGCCACAGATACAGTCCATCCGTGACACTGATTTTTGTCTTCAATATTGATGCTGCTGGCATCTTATGAGACTTATTTTTGCAAATTAAAAGAAACTTAGCGGTTTCATGTTTTGTTGATTTAATACTAGTAATACTACTGTTGTTTAAATCCTTTTTTGTTGGGGGGGGGGGGGGGGCAGCTCAAGTAGCTGGCCTTGCCTAGGGCACAAAATAGTCTAGCACCGGCCCTGCCTGCAGCTATAGAGGTCAGTGAAGGCTTGTTTTAAAGCTCACTTATTGCTTGTAAGGCCTACAAATACTTCAATGTATATAGCCTTGTCACATAATAAAAGGGAAGTTCCATTTTACAATGCAAACTGCTACAATTTGGGGCCACTGTAAACCAAGGCTCCCAGCTTTGACACTTCATCACTGGCAAATTGCAGGAAGCTTCGTGTTACCGTCCCTTAAACATTACTATCTGGTGGCCCAGAATTAAAATTACATATATTTACAAACTATTTTCCATAGACTGCATAAAACCCTTCACTTCTGTATGTGAACACTGGGAATTGCTAGAGGGAAAATACTTCTGTTATGGCATACAGCACTACATTTCTGACCTAGTCACCTGCAGAAGCAAAACCCCTAAGCACTTGAGTCCATTTAAAAACAGCTGTAGGAAGGACCTGTACTTAAAGGGCCAATTGTTGGCTCTTTACAAGTCGCTCATGAACTCCCTGGGCCCTAGCAGCCTTTTATATATGGACAGATGGGAAAGGGATTTAGGCACCACTCTTGACACGTGGGACTGGAACGCTATCTGGCTGCTCTCCTCTAAATGTTCACTTAATGTGCACTCCCAGGAAAATGCTTTTAAACTGGTATCATGATAGTACTTGACCCCTGACCGCCTGTCCAAAATTAGTCCTCAATGTTTCTCCGCAATGCTTTCAGAACTCTACTACCCCATGGCCACTAGATTCTGGATACGGGTCAATTAAAATACTTGGCTTGGTCTTGGACTCTAACCTCACTCAAGACTCTTTGGAGCCCTTCTGCATAAACTCATCCCATACTTAAACATCAGAGGAAGCTGTCAGGGAATGTGTTCCTAGCAGCCCGGCAGACAGTCACTAAAACCTGGAGACGTCCATCAACATATTTTGCTGAGCTCAAACAAAGGCTCTTGGGGACCATGATACATGAAACACTAACTGCTATACTTAACGACACCCATACAAACTATCTCAAGGTCTGGGGCCCATGGCTGGATTATAAAGAGAATCTGCGCACTGTTTGCTCTCTTCTCTCATTGAGCTAGTGGGATGCTGCCACTGGTCAGACCTCACAGGACACCCCACCACCACTACCATATAACCCAAATGCCCTCCCCTTTCTTTCCTCTCTCCCCCTCCCCTTCTTTCCTCCCTACCTAATTTTCTAATCACTCTGCCCATAATGCCTCGCCAAACTAGTTTGTGAGCTCTCCTCTCCTGCTTACATAGTGACAACTACCTGTTAGCTGATGGGGGACTACTCACTGACATCTCATGCTGTGCATTCATGAACCCTTCCCTGGAAAGCTTTAACAGCCTTCGTATTTGCACTCCCTTTGATTCAGATTGTAAGAAGCTCCACTCCCTTTGGTGTAATATATTCATGGTCTGAATATTGGTTCATTGCACTGTATTCAAAACAACTTAAATTTTAAAATTTTATTATGTGTTCGTAGTTGCCTTTTTTTTCCATTAAGCATTTTTTTTTATCTAAACCTAAATACAAAATTGGTAAATTTTTTCAACTTACCAGTCCTTAGATGTATGTCTTTTTCTCTGATATTTTCCCTTTATTTTTACCTGGTGATTCAACACTAACGCACTTTCTGTCCTAAACTGACCATGCTCACTCACTGTACTGTCTCCATGAAGGATCAGTGTTGTCACCCTAAGATTTTCACTCCTGATTTAGACTAAAGAACACCTCTCTATCTACATAACATAGGAGGGAGGTTTCGTGTAGAGGCCAACTGGGCATAGCTTGTGATTTTAGTGCAGAACAGCAAGGTATGCAAAATCGCAAAAATGTTAAAAGTTCACAGCTTCTACAGGTACTTTTGACACTCGCTGAACAGAAGCATCCAAAAATGTTCAAAAGGTATAAATTTAAACTGAAAGGGAGCAGTTCATTGTTAGGATTTACATACAATTTAAGAATATCCTGCCTGCCAGCTGACACCTTTTCAATAAACTGCATGCCTGCCTACATCCTTGCATGTTTGCCAAGAGAAATAGAAAATGAGACACACTATCCCAGGCTTAAGATTCTGGAAAAAGCATTTCTGAGGATTACTGAAGGAGTAAAAAGTAACAAGCTCTTAAAAGCATAAATCACTTTAGCATGAAAAAATGGCCTGCATTTTCAAACTGCTAACAGGCTAGCAAAGTTCATGGAATTAAAGACCTTCATCACCTTGTAAACTAACTTCCACTTTTTTGCTTCATACACCTAGGCGCATCCCTACCTGCCATACTGCCCTGTCCCAGTGTCTTCCCTCCCAGCAGCCTCTGCTTCGATCCTCAATACACATGTCCTGACTGCCCAGAACAGCCCAGTTCTGATCATAAACACCCACCTCCACTAACTCTGTTCATTGTGTAGACAATGAACTGGAATACAGACCAGTGATTGGGGAAAGGAACACACAGGCAAATCCAAGACAGAGTTGGTGTTGATGACAGTCAACAATAATTATTTGATCCCCTGCAGATTTTGAGTTTGTTTGCCCACTTACAAAGAAATTAAGAGTCTATAATTTTTATCAAAGGTGTATTTTAAATTATAGTCAGAATATTAACCAAAAATCCATACAAAACACATGATACACATGTTATAAATTGAGTTTCAGTTCAGTGAGTAAAATAAGAATTTGATCCCTACCAACCAACAATAATTCTGGCTCCCACATACTGGCTATATGCTCATGTGGTACACAGATTAGTCCTGTCAATTTCAGAAGGTGCCCCTAATGACAACTCGTTATGTGTATAAAGGACACCTGTCCACCGAACCTCTTTGTTGGGCACCACCATGGGCAAGACCAAAGAGCTGTCAAAGGACATCAGGGACAAGATTGTAGACCTTCACAAGAGGATGGAATGGACTACATCAGCAACAAGCTTTGTGAGAAGGAGATAACTGTTGGAGAGATTATTCGCAAATGGAAGAAATACAAAATAACCATCAATCACCCTCGAGCTCCATGCAAGATTTCACCTGATGGGTTAAGGATGATCATGAGAAAAGTGAGGGATCAGCCCAGAACTACACTGGAACTTGTGAATGATTTCAAGGCAGTTAGGACTACAGTCACCAAACAAACCATCAGTAACACAATACACTGCCATAGATTGAAATCCTGCAGCACCCGCAAGGTCCCCCTCCTCAAGAAGGCACATGTATAGGCCCATCTGAAGTTTGCCAATGAACATCTAATTGATTCTGAGAAGGATTGAGATAAATGAGACCAAAATTGAGGTCTTTCGACTCACCGTGTTTGGAGGAAGAAAAATGCTAACTATGATCAAGCACGGAGGTGGAAACATTATGCTTTGGGGCTGTTTTTCTGCTAAAGATACAGGCTGACTTTGCCACACCGAAGGGCCAATGGATGGGGCCATGTATTGCAAAATCTTGGATGAGAACCTTCTTCTCTCAGCCAGAACACTGAAGATGGGTCGTGGATGGTCTTCCAGCATGACAATGACCCAAAACATATCACCAAAGCAACAAAGGAGTTGCTCAGGAAGAAGCAAATTAAGGTCATGAAGTGGCCTAGCCAGTCTCTAGACCTTAATCCTATAGAAAACGTATGGAGGGAGCTGAAACTTTGAGTTGCCAAGAGACAGCCAAGAAACCTTGAGGATTTAGAGAAGATCTGTAAAGAAGAGTGGACTAAAATCCCTCCTGAGATGTTTGCAAACCTGGAAACGTCTTACCTCTGTGCGTGCCAACAAGGGTTTCTCCAACAAGTACTAAGTCATGTTTTGCTTGGGGATCAAATACTTATTTTACTCACTGAACTGCAACTCAATCTATAACCTTTGTATCATGTGATTTTTCTGGAGTTTTGGTTGATATTTTGGCTCTATCATTTAAAATACATCTATGATAAAAATTATAGACCCTTCATTTCTTTGTAAGTGAGCAAACTTACAAAATATGCAGGGGATCAAATATTTATTTTCCCCAATGTAAAGGCCACAGGCCAAGGAAGAAAGTGAACCTGGTGGTGCTGGAACAATTACAATTTGTGACAGTGTAATGATGTATAGAACAGCTGCACTCTGCATCATCTAGGAGTGTCCACTGCTGAGAAGACTGGAGACTTTGGAAAAAGGGAAGTATTAGAAAAAAAGACTAAAAAACAAAACATACCATGACATACATGCTGGGGGCAGCCAAGCGATAGGCTTTAAGTCTAACAGGTTTCTATTAGAGGTTAGGTGTTCAGCAGGAAGAATAAAACACTCACCATAATACAAATAATCTAACTCTGCAACCTTTTTTAGATTTACCAAAGCTAAGTAATATGAAGACCGAACTAAACTATTCACTAATATTGTATCCAAAGAGGCAGGCTCTTGTACGACATAGCTGGTAGATCTAAAGGAGATTGTGCAGACAGACTGTAATGTGTGTAGTTTGCTTGATGGGTGCTCTGCAATGTGAAGACAGTTAGGGGAGTTACAGAGAACATATGTTCTCGAGAACAACAGAAATGTACATAAAATTACCAGTGCCATGCTAGTAGTCTCAGTTTTCATTTCATTTTTTAAATCTCAATTTTTAGTGCAAAAAAAATGTTTTTTGGAAACCATATTCCTTAAAGCAATCTCTGCAATCTACTATGGCATATACAGCAAATAATCAAATGTACAGGAACAGCATGTTACAGAACAGTCCCATACTGATTTACACATGATTTGCTACTAAAAATACCATGCAATGTCACACAGAATGAGATACTTCTTTCATTTGCTCTTCTCGTTCTGTCACTGACATCAGCCTACAAATGTTTACCCAAAAAAAAAAAAAAAACTTGAAAAACAATTTCAACAGTTTAAAATCTCACATATTTTAAGGCTTCACCCTCTGGTCATATATGATGAATGCAGCGTGCGATACTGTGTCAAAGGGAATATGTAATAAGAGTTCACTGTCCCTAATATATTTATTTTCATTAACTATTGTGCAATGAGCTGCTTTACAAATGGGCAAAGAGTCTCATTGCTCAATAGATATTAAAGCAGAACTCTAGGCAAACACAAAAACACAATAATTGATACATTTAAAGCATACGTTCATCTTTGGGAACATGTTATATATTTCACCCATTTTTAGGGTGGAACATGTAACATATTACCACTTCTGCAGCTTCTCCCCAATCCACTGCCTCCCTGTGACAGATCTACTCCTGATAGCAGTCACTATTTGAAAAAACCGCCCACCCGGCAGCATCATTCATTCACAGTGTTCTATAAATGGAAAAACTACGACTACCGCCAGCCTTTGCAGCTGATGCCTTGTAGTTCTCAGTGAACTACCAGGGTGCTGATGATGGCTCTAGGTAGTTCATTGATCCCATCATTCAGTAACTGCCTTTCCGTACAAGGTATGGGCAGACAGTATACTGAGTCTGCATCCCCAGAGGGGGATTCTGCCGCCTTGGACAGCTCTCTGCATAACTGATGATTTGAGTGTTCAGCTGTGCAGAGAACACAGATTGCAGCCATCCACACACAGTACACCAAGCACCATCTGTCCCTGTCCAGGTCCCTGTTGTCATATCAACATATGTACCAGTGCACAAAACATCTATAACAGTGTACTAGTGTCCAATCAACATGTGTCACAGTATACCAGTGTCACATCAACATCTGTCACAGTGTAGGAGTGCACAAAACATCTGCAATTGTGTTCCATTGCAGCATCTACTGGTGCCCACTGATGGACGATCAACATCTGTCACAGTGTACAAGTGCACCAGTATATTTACAGAGTCCCCGCCCCCTGTGCTCGTGTGCAAAGGCGAACGCATGCCTTGGTCCCGTACGCATATGTAAATGGCAATCACACCACCCATGTGAAGTATCGCCGCAAACGTTAGAGCAAGAGTAACTAGAAAAGATACAATTTCTGGGGAAATTGTGTGAAGTGTTCTTGCATCCAACCCTAACCAAGTGATTGATCAAATGTAAACAGCGCACATGGCAAGCATGAAGAAATGCATTTCAACTTTTATTTTGCAGCTCACACTGTAGCTTTGGTCACTCTGCTTCCTGGTGACTCACCTTCGGTTGCTATGGCAATTCACTCACAGCAAGCTGAGAGGAGCTTTTATAAACACACTGCTCCAACTTTCTCACTTCACTGGCGGTTGCCATCTTCAAATGGTTGTAGTTTTAAAACTATAAATCCTACAGTGAAAAGCTTTATATTGTGAATCACAAGACCCAGACCTACATTTTGATGTATAGTATGTCTCTGAAATATTAAAAATGAAGGCACAGTCGCAGTTTAAAAACGTCCCTTTAAATTTCAGGTGGCTGTGAGTGAAGTTTCAATGAAAGTCAATGGGCGGCGTGAGTTGCAAACAAAAGGTCATATTGTGAAAACTATCAGGACTATGGCTTAGCCGTAAACATTTTTAGTGGCAGCAGGGATAGCTGAACGTTTTGATATAAAATTTGTGTAGGTGGGCTTGAAAATGAGGGAGTGATGGCAGTTTAGAAATCATGTCCTGATTTTTCCTTCCACACTCTAGCTTTGTCATGTCCCTCTCTAAATGCTCCACTCATTCCTATGGGAAAATTTCACCACAAAAACCGCGATATTTTGTGAACCATTTGGAGAAACGTTCCACAAAGTAATAGCACACCAATCGGGAACAATCTGCACGTTTCGGTATGTTACTGTCTATGTAGTGTAAAAACTGTGGGAGGAGTTAGGGTGGTAAATTTGGCTATAATAAGAATATATATATGTGAGATAACAGTAAGGGGTCTGCCATGCAAAAACACTTAAAAATGAGAGAGAGGTACAGGGAACAACCATCATGTTCAACTTCCAAGTGTTCTGGAATGGGGTCTAGGCTCAGAGAAGTTTTTATTGCCTCAGTGTCACTGAACAGTGAGATATCTCCTCACATCAGTATCAATGAACTTCCTCAGAGAGATCCTGACGTCCGTATCACTGAACTCCCCAGAGAGATCCTCATGTCGGTATCCCTCCCGTCAGTAATCACTTCCCTCCCGTCAGTAATCCCTCCCGTCAGTAATCACTTCCCCAGAGAGATCCTCATGTCAGTATCACTGAACTCCCCAGAGAGATACGTCGGTATCACTCCCGTCAGTAATCACTGAACTTCCTCAGAGAGATCCTCATGTCAGTATCCCTCAGGTCAGTATCACTGAACTTCCGCCAGAGAGATCCTCACCTCAGTGTCACTGAATTGGCCCCAGAGATCCTCACCTGGTGTCATTGAGCTTTCCCAACCTCTCCAACTGCGAAGTAAGCTCAGACTCTTTTTAAACCGCCCGAACTACCAAATTTCAACCTATGGAGAGTCAAATTTGAATTTACCATTAAAATCTTTCTTCTGGGCTTGTATGATCACATCATAATCTTTCTGGCTCTATAAACCATCTAAAAACACAAATAATTCAGATTTGATCAACCCTGAGGTGGCAAAACCCATTTCCCAGAATCCTTTGCAAAGATATGAAAATGGGCAGGTTCAGCCAGTAACATTCAAATCATACCTCTGCTGATAACTGTCACCAGTGTGCTTATGAGAGCTCTCAACTGAATTTTCATGCCATAGCTGGACACAGGAGCAGGACCATGGCAACTGCCTGTAAAATGACAGCTTTCTTAACTATAAAGGGTGGGGGGGGGGGGGTATTCTGCTTTAACAAAGCCTTCATTTTTCCTTCATGTAATCCTCCCAGCACTTTGTTACGTGGCAATTTAAGTGTCTGCTGTCATCTCAGGAAGTAGCTGGTGCAGCCTCTCGATATATACAAGTATAGAATTGAAATCCAGGAAACCTCAAGGTGGTAATGTTGTGTTATTACCCGTAACCTACAGGGCACTTCTACCCCCTTCCTGCCTACAGGGCACTTATATCCCCTTCCTGCCCAGGCCAATTTCCAGCTTTCAGCGCTGTCGCACTTTGAATGACAATTGCGCGGTCATGCAACACTTTACCCATATAAAATTTTTATCATTTTTTTGTGACAAATAGAGCTTTATTTTGGTGGTATTTAATCACCTCTGGGTTTTTAATTTTTTCTTAAACAAACCAAAAACCACTGAAAATTAAAAAAAAAAAAAGTTTTTTCTTAGTTTTTGTTATAAAATTTTGTAAATAAGTGATTTTTCTCCTTCACTGATGTGTGCCAATGAGGCTGCACTGATGGGCACCGATAGGCTGCACTGATCGACACTGATAGGTGGCACTGATGGGCACTGATGAGGAGGCACTGGTAGGTGGCACTGATGGGCATTGACAGGCATCACTGATGGGCGCTGAAAGGCAGCACTGATACATGGCACTGATAGGCGACACTGACTGGCACTGTTAGGTGGCACTGATGCGCACTGATAGGCAGCACTGACTGGCACTGATAGGTGGCACTGATTGGCAGCAAAACTCTGCTAAATGCTAATGCAAAAATGCTTAAAAAAGCTGGAAAACACACATTTTTAACGTGACTTTACACAGTTAACGTTACCAGCGTTCTGAAAATCCTACAGCGAAGAGCTTTATATTGCGAGAATCACAAGACCCAGACCTACTGTCAGGAATGGACTTGCCAGTAATGGTGGGACCCACCTGCCTTGTGGGCTGCAGTACCAGGGCTGGCCAGCGGGTGCTCCCGGCAATCAGAGACTCAACCCTGCAGCCAGCCAAACACCTGAAGTTGATCATGCAGGTGTATTTAAGGGATGGCCAGACCTGCAGTCTCTGCCTTGGTGTGTGTTTTTCCTGGGCCCTGTATCTTGTTCCTGCATTCCTGTCCCTGTCCCTGTCCGATTCGTTGCTGACCCTGCCTGATCCAGACCTCTGCTGACTTCTCCTGTTTTATCCCTGGCTTGTGACCCCGACCATTCTCTGCCTGACCCCCTGTACCTACCTGCCCGATTGTTATTGACCCGGCCTGCCTGACGACGCTTGCATTATACGTACTGTTATCTGTGGGTGGTTTGGTTTGGTTCGTTTGCACTGTGTTATGTTTTAGTATTGCACTGAGTTTATGTTTGTATTGTTAGTCTTTAATAAACTATATTGTTTATAACTTATCTGAAGCCTGCGTTTCCCTGCGTCAGTCACATACCTCTGGTCACACCCCGGAGCCCTGACATTACACCAAGGCCAATCCTGACCAAAAGTGGCTGCACAGGGAAGCCATCTTGGCTTGTTGCTGGGAAGGATGGATCTTGATGAGGTTGTGTATTTATCTCTGCTAGTGTTTGATGACAGAGAGTATGCTTATCAAACTCTGAAGGAGTAGCCCAGGGATGAACTGCTAGAATGTATACGGATCGCTCATGTTCTAGTAGATCAGGGCACAGAATTCTCTGAGGTGCAGCCATTGATTCAGGTTTGTGCTGAGTTGGTTTCATCTGGTACCCCTGAATGCAGGGATGAATTTTTGCCGCCATTTAGTGCTGACCAGGTAGAGTCCCTGGTATGGTTATTAGAGGATGATGTGGATTACTTTCTGGAGCGTTATTCTGCATGTTCACAACAGGTACTAAGAGATTGTATAAACGCAGTACAGTCATTGACCAGACAGGCTTTGTGTAAGCAGAGCTTTGTTCAACCCATACTGCAGACATGGTCAGACTTGTTGCACCCAGCCTCAGTCAGCTTACAACATCATTTCTCCGCTCAAGGCACTCTTCCTGCATCCCCGACAGCACCCCCAGTGACTGCCCAGTATACTCTAACTACAACATACCAGTCCTCTGCTCCCACTCGCTGCACCTATCCTTTCTTTAACCCGGTAAAGAAGTCCTCTGTAGCAACTGCTCCCTCCTCTGTTCCATCTTCCAGCTCTTCCCTGTCCTCAGCTGCTCCATTCGTTTTCAGACCTGCGTTTACTTGCAGTGCCCCAGTAGTTAAAACCAGAAAAAAGCGGAAATTCTTTCCAACCAGTACCATCCTGCCAGTATCCAAACCGGAGAACCTGCCTTCCGTGTTTCAGCCTGGTGCCTCGGCACCCGCACTTCACCCTGATGTCTGTACCCAGCCTGATGTCTGTACCCAGCCTGATGAACTGATCCAGCCTGATGATCCTATCACGCCTGATGACCCAGTGCCCGCTGTCGAGCCAGACGATCCAATGCCTGATGACCCAGTACCCGCGGTCATACCTCTTGACCCGATGCCCGCTGTCGAGCCAGACGATCCAATGCCTGATGACCCAGTGCCCGTTGTCATGCCTGGTGATCCGATGCCCGCTGTCAAGCCAGACGATCCAGCGCCAGAAGACCCGGTGCCCGCTGTCTATCCAGACGATCCGGTACCTGATGACCCAGTGCCTGCTGTCATGCCTGGTGACCCGATGCCCGCTGTCGAGCCAGACGATCCAATGCCTGATGACCCAGTGCCCTGCGGTCATACCTGGTGACCCGATGCCCGCTGTCGAGCCAGACGATCCAATGCCTGATGACCCAGTGCCCGCTGTCATACATGGTGACCCGATGCCCGCTGTCGAGCCAGACGATCCAGCGCCAGATGACCCGGTGCCTGCTGTCGATCCAGACGATCCGGTACCTGATGACCCAGTGCCTGCTGTCATGCCTGGGGACCCGATGCCCGCTGTCGAGCCAGACGATCCAGCGCCAGATGACCCGGTGCCCGCTGTCGTGCCAGACGATCCGGTACCTGATGACCCGGTGCCCGCTGTCGTGCCAATTGACTCAGAGCCCACTGTCGTGCCTGGTGACTCGGTGCCCACTGCCTTGCCAGATGACGCGGTGCCCGCTGTCGAGCCAAATGACCTGATGCCTGGTGACCCGATGCCCGCGGTCATGCCAGTTGACTCAGAGCCCACTGTCGTGCCTGGTGACTCGGTGCCCACTGCCTTGCCAGATGACGCGGTGCCCACTGGCGAGCCAAATGACCTGATGCCTGGTGACCCGATGCCCGTTGTCGTGCCTGATGACCCGTGCCCGCCGCTCCGCCTGGGGGCCTGGCGCCCCGCCTGGAGGCCCGATGCCTGTCGCCCCTCCTGGGGGCCCGGCGCCCGCCTCTTCGCCTGGGGGCCCGACGCCCCGCCTGGGGGCCCGACGCTTGTCGCCCCGCCTGGGGGCCCGACGCCCGTCACCCCTCCTGGGGGCCCAGCGCCCGCCGCTCCGCCTGGGGGCCCGTGCTTGCCGCTCCGCCTGGTGATCCAGTGTCCAGCTCGATGTGCCTCTGCCCGGAGTCCTGCCCGATGTGCCGCTGCCCGGAGTCCTGCCCGATGTGCCGCTGCCCGGAGTCCTGCCCGATGTGCCTCTGCCCGGAGTCCTGCCCGATGTGCCTCTGCCCGGAGTCCTGCCTAGTGTGCTGCTGCCCGGAGTCCTGCCTAGTGTGCCGCTGCCCGGAGTCCAGCTCAATGTGCCTCTGCCCAGTGTGCCGCTGCCCGGAGTCCTGCCCAGTGTGCCGCTGGCCGGAGTCCTGCCCGGTGTGCCGCTGGCCGGAGTCCTGCCCGATGTGCCGCTGGCCGGAGTCCTGCCCCATGTGCCAGTCTCTGATATCCCGCCAGTTACCAGACCCGGGCGGTGGAACATTTTGCCCAGCTAGGACTGTTTGGAGCGTCCTGAGGCCGCTCCTTGAGGGGGGGTACTGTCAGGAATGGACTTGCCAGTAATGGTGGGACCCACCTGCCTTGTGGGCTGCAGTACTAGGGCTGGCCAGCGGGTGCTCCCGGCAATCAGAGACTCAACCCTGCAGCCAGCCAAACACCTAAAGTTGATCATGCAGGTGTATTTAAGGGATGGCCAGACCTGCAGACTCTGCCTTGGTGTGTGTTTTTCCTGGGCCCTGTATCTTGTTCCTGCATTCCTGTTCCTGTCTGATTCGTTGCTGACCCTGCCTGATCCAGACCTCTGCTGACTTCTCCTGTTTTATCCCTGGCTTGTGACCCCGACCATTCTCTGCCTGACCCCCTGTACCTACCTGCCCGATTGTTATTGACCCGGCCTGCCTGACGACGCTTGCATTATATGTACTGTTATCTGTGGGTGGTTTGGTTTGGTTCGTTTGCACTGTGTTATGTTTTAGTATTGCACTGCGTTTGTTTGTATTGTTAGTCTTTAATAAATTATATTGTTTATAACTTATCTCTGGTCACACCCCGGAGCCCTGACACCTACATTTTGATGCATAGTATGTCTCTGAAATATTAAAAATGAAAGCACAGTCGCAGTTTAGAAATTGCCCTTCAAATTTCAGGTGGCTGGGAGTGGAGTTTCAATGAAAGTCAATGGGTGGCTTGAGTTGCAAACAAAAGGTCATATTGTGAAAACTATCAGGACTATGACTTAGCCGTGGACATTTTTAGTGGCAACAGGGATTGCTGAACGTTTTGATATAAGATTTGTGTAGGTGGGCTTGAAAATGAGGGAGTGATGGCAGTTTAGAAATCATGTCCTGATTTTTCCTTCCACACTCTAGCTCTGTCATGTCCCTCTCTAAATGCTCCACTCATTCCTATGGGAAAATTTCACCACAAAAACCGCGATATTTTGTGAACCATTTGGCGAAACGTTCCACAAAGTAATAGCACACCAATCGGGAACAATCCGCACGGTTTGATATATTACTGTCTATGTAGTGTAAAAACTGTGGGAGGAGTTAGGGTGGTAAATTTGGCTATAATAATAAGAACTAGAAAATCTACAATTTCTGGGGAAATTGTGTAAAGTGTTCTTGCAAGTAACCTTTACCAAGTAATGATGAAATGTAAGCAGTGCACATAGCAAGCCTGATAGTGAGAAATGGATTTTAGCTTGTATTTTGCAGCTCAAAAACCACTGTGTGTTTTATTTTTTGCGCTATTAACAAAAATAAAGAGAAAAACCATTTGGAAAAAAAAAGTTTTTCTTTGTTTCTCTTATAAAATTTTGCAAACAGGTAACTTTTGTCCTTCACTGATGTGCATTGATGAGGTTGCACCGATAGGAGGCACTGATAGGCACAGGTGGGTGGCACTGATAAGTGCCCTGATGATCAGTGCCAAACTGTTTTCTGACAATTGCCTGTTATATGCAGTACTTTCCTCAAGCTATCATGTGGTAAAAGGCTGCTGTGATTGGACTTTTACCACATCACATGATCAGCTGTGTCCGTAGGACACAGCAATCACGGAGATCACCAGGGGACCGCAGGAGGGCATGTTCTGGGAGCACATCATATGACGCCCTCCCAGAATTGGACACCTGCGCTGTACCCGTCATTCGGCTATAGCGCGGTTGCCAAGTGGTTAATATCACTTTAATGATAATGATAGCAAAATTTCAATACCACAGAGAGGTTTGGCTCGTCACAAGGAATCAGTCTCCATGGTGTACAGCAGGGTTTCTGAATCGGGAATCCACAAGATCTGCCCGTCAGTCACAGGTAACTGATAGGTAGATTGCATCCCTCTGCTGACACATGCAGAGCTAGGCAAGGAAGCAGCTGTTGTGATACTGCTAGCTGTAGTGCACAGTTCCTGTGTGAGCGTCATATAATGTGCCAAGCCCCCACAAAATGTGCCCCGATGTCCGCCTATGTACTGTGCCTTCCTGATCCTCTGTACCCCACACTGCTGCCCCCCTGTACATGGTTTATCTCAAGTTTGACTCAGAATTGAGCATCTGTGCATAAAAAGCCAGCACAAGTTTCACAATAAATAGGTACATTTTAATATGGATTCCATTACCTAAAGCTATTTCTAAAAATAATTGTCATATCAACAGCTCGCTGATCACACCAACGTTCCAAGAGCTGTACATGTAAACATTATTTCAGGGGTTCCCTGAGACCTCAAACTTTTTCTCAAGGGTTCCTCCAAGATTATAAAGGTTGAGAAACCCTGGTGTACAGGAAATGGAGCAGAACACAAGTATTACACAAAGAAAATCTGATATACACAGGAGGTGGATGAACAGTTGGGTGCAAAGGGCCATAATAGACAACTGCAATTGACACTTAATTGAATTATACAGTATATTGGGTGTACAATGACCAATATAAATACACACACTGTCATATTCTTGATTGAGAAGCAGCACATCAGCACAGGGTATCTCTCAGTTGGTGTAGCTGCCAAAAGGGTTTCTAGGAGGCAAAACAACCAAATAAATATGACAATGTGACTAATATGGATGAAAATGTGGCTAAATTTAGGGAACTACAATGCCTGACAGCAAAGGGAACCAACTGTGCAGTGAAAGTGAAACCAGTTAACAAAAAAATAAAAAGTGTGAAACCACAAGGATACAGCAGGCCAAATCCACCTAGCAAGGGGACTCACCACAGACAGCTGTCAGGTAAAAGAGACCTGAAGATATAAAAAGCATCAGATGGATATTTCACAGGTTGTCTGGAAAACATTCTAGACAACCAGCTTCAATTATTTTGGCCATACAGGAAAACTGATGGAAACAGAATAGTGGTACAATAGTTGCTCAAACTTGTTTAGGGATGAGAATTTATGACACATTTCACAGATTCCTCTTACTCCTGTCAAATGACAGTTACCCAGTGGCCAATGAGGGGATTGCTGATAAAACTTGAGAAACATGAAGAAATGTAGCGGTAGTTGATATAGTCAATACATCTCCAAGTACCTATATATATATATATATATATATATATATATATATATATATATAGATATATATAGTATTACAGCTGAATGGTCACTTTCCATTCCTCATTGGAATATTCTGACTTCAGTCCTAAATTTAGCCAAATTGATTATGATCTTCCAGTGAGATCCCATCCCCAGCACACCCATGGGCCTTCCCCCTCAATCCAGACCCTTATAGTGACAGTAATCAATATCCTTATGTTTCAATTTTTATGAAATTGTTACTGTGTTTTTCTGTCTCCTTGTAATGTCCTCTGCAAGCTCCTGAACTTCCCTTTCACCCGATTGTTTGTTTGGAACAAGCAGTGTGTGTTCTTTGTGGTTATTGTATGTGCACTGCTCTATGTACACTACAAATCCCATAGTCCATAGTTGCTAGTCCATCTCAGGAGCGAGCAACACAGGGTGACTACATCCTTCCTAACAGTGTGATCATCAAGAATAATTGTAGCCACCCTCTAACAGAAGTCTGAATACAGCAGCATAAAAACGAGATTCGGAGGAGGCTGAGAGAAATAAAGGACTTTTGAGCAAGGAATATTGTATATACCTGATGAGATTTATTTTTTTTAAACCAGAGTTTAGTGTCACTTAAAGTGATACTAAATGCACACTGCTTAACCACTTGGCAACTGCGCTATAGCCGAATGACGGCTACAGAGCGGTTGTCCAGTTCTGGGAGGGTGTCATATGATGTCCTCCCAGAACACATCCTCCCGCAGGCCCCCAGCGACCTCCATAATTGCTGTGACCCACAGACACAGATGATCACGTGATGTGGTAAAAAGCCAATCACAGCAGCCTTTTACCACATGATCAGCTGTGTCCAATGACACAGCAGATCACAATGCAAATATAGTTGCCGGTTATTGGCAGCGCTTTCCTCACACTGTGATAATCGACAATTGTCAGAGAACAGATCAGCACTGATCAGGGCAATAGTGGGCATAGAGGAGGAGGAGGGACTGGGCTGTCATTTACCACTGTGTATACGCCCACATGTGAAACTCTACAGTCACATAGGCTTCTAAGATGTGACAGGAAATGCTCAGCATAGAAACGCACTCAAAACTGAGCATGTGCAGAGTTGCCACTACAGCTGCAAAATCCCTAGCAGAATTGGGGACATATACAGAAGGTGGAGATAGAGAACAGCAGGATCAACCAGGTTTTCTGCAGAATACAGAAAACGAATCTCATTGTGATCGAGTATGAACAGCATGTAATGCACCATTTATTGATAGCTTTTGATGATGTAGGTTTAGTGACACTTTAAAGTTCCAATACCCATGCCAGCAGTGAAATCCCCCCCTTCCAGAACAGAGACTCACTCAGCAGTGCATTGAACCTTTTGTGAACATTGTCTGGCATAAGTGCATTAAAATCTCAGTCACCAATCTTCCTGTAAGAACATTATTAAATATTACAAAGTATTCGCATTAACCCTCAGACTGTGTTAAAACCAATGGTGGAAAGTCTTCAGAGTATGTGCATTAAGATAATTGTAAAGTCTTTTTTGTTTTTTTTTTAAATTAAAATAATAAGCATATATTAGTAATAGTATTATTCTTCTGAAGTCCCCCACCAGCACTTTCTGCTCTCTCTTCTCCAAGGGCCTCCTCAGCATGGATTTTGAAGAGTGTTTATCTGATTCTGTCACCTACGCTGAGTTAGGTTTATTAGGTTGGAATCTCTTTAAATTCCTAGGAAAGCTTGCCTTATCTCTTACGAGGGGTTACAATTTGCAGGTTCTTTGGACAGTGAGGCCCTGGCTCCCTTGGGGGGCTTTATAGCTCCTATGACCCTCCTATGACATTTCCAACTCACACACATACTGGCCAAATGTCGCTGGACCTCTCTAAGGAGGGAGGGGGGAAGAATGAGGGAGAAATATATTTGTCAGGATGGTTAATCCCTTTGCTAAGATGGAGGTTGAAGCCAAAATGGTTGAACCGCGTCCATCTCTGGGTATACGCTGTTACAGGGGGGTGGTTCAGTTCTAGTGGGAGAGCTTGGCTATGAGACTTCCCGCCACTCAGCTACCTAGCCATGCCCTTCCCGTGTTAGTGTCTACACGCTGCAAACCCCGGGAGTCATCCACCTGTACTTCACTCCAGGTCAGGATCTACACAAATCCCCACTGTACCAATCTCAGGCTCTTTCTTTCCAGTTACAGTGCATTTGACAGACAGTGAGGAGGCACTGCTGAACTCAATAGTGCCGTTTGTCAAACTCTGCACCCAGAGTTAAAAATGCTGTGGCCACGAACCAAGGCATCGTAGGCGTGGCATGTGAACAGCCCTGCCTGGCTTCTATTTTACAGTTCAATTGGGGGCCCGGGTGTTCAGTAAAACCTATCTTTACATACTCTTAATACTGAGAAGAAATAAAATGATACCAAAGCTAGAAACGTTTTTTACCCTAATGCATTCCTTGCATTAAGGTAAAAAAGTTTTATTTTTGTCTGTGCTCCCCTTTCCATGTGTGAGGGGAAAGGAAGGGGAGAATAGATCCAGCACTGCGCATGGCTGCATCTATTCTTCCATCTCTTCCGCTTCATACAGCACTCGAACATTCATAAAGCCAATAGCTCCTGCTGCTGTCAATCAAATGCAGTGAGAGGGAAGTGGGGGGCAGGGCTAAATCCCAAAGTGTAAATCTATGGAGCACGGCTCCATAGACACACAGTTGAGGAGCGAGCAGATACTGTGTGCCCCCCATAGCAAGCTGCTTACTGTGGGGACACGCGAAGAAGAGGAGGAACCAGGATCACTGGCAGGGGACCCAAGAAGAGGAGGATTGGGGCCTCTCTGTGCAATACCACTGCACAGAGCAGGTGAATATAACATGTTTGTTATTTTAACACTTTAAGTTTGGCCCTCCACAACAGTCCCAGTTTCTCATGTGGCCCCTTGGGAAAAATAATGCCCAAACCTGTTCTAGGCAGTGTGTCTATGTCAATAGAGACTAAAGTTTTTCAAGCCTGGTGATGTCACAAGGAGAAAAAAAAAAAAACACTGAAAAAAGGTAAGGGGCATGAGATGAAACTGGTTTCCATGTACTAAGGGTCTGTTCACACAGGAAGAGTAGGACTGCATTGGGCAGCTATTCCAGCGATGTTCCACAGCCAGACAAGGGAAAATTACTTGTCTCCTACATAGCCAGATCACAACACTGTTGTGTAGAGGTGTACATGCAGTATTTTGTTTTTTTCAACACAGCGCCATACGACACAATCCACCGCCTTGCATCACACTGCAGGCAATAGAGCTTAAAGTGATTCTAAAAAGGTTAATTTTTTATTTTGAAAAAATAACAAACATGTCATACTTACAGTGGATATAAAAAGTCTACACACCCATTAAAATGTAAGGTTTCTATGATGTAAAAAAAAATAGACAAACATAAATCATTTCAGAACTTTTTCCACCTTTAATGTGACCTATAAACTGTATAACTCAATTGAAAAACAAACTAAAATTTATTGGGGGGGGGGGGGGGAAGAGTAAACATAAAAAATTTAAATAATGTGGTTGCGTAAGTGTGCACACCCTCTTATAACTGGGGATGTAGCTGTGTTCTGAATTAAGTAATCAGAGGGATTTCATTGTTAAAAGGTATCAGTCAGGAGAAGAGTACAAAAGAATTTCCAACACATTAGATATACCATGGAACACAGTGAAGACAGTCATCAAGTGGAGAAAATATGGGGCAACAGTGACATTACTAAGAACTGGACATCCCTCCAAAACTGATGAAAAGACAAGAAGAAAACTGGTCTGGGAAGCTGCCAAGAGGCCTACAGCAACAATAAAGGAGCTGCAAGAATATCTGGCAAGTACTGGCTGTGTGGTACATGTGACAACAATCCCCGTATTTTTCATATGTCTGGGCGATGGGGTAGAGTGGCAAGACAGAAGCCTTGTCTTATGAAGAAAAACATCCAAGCCTGGCTCAATTTTGCAAAAACACATCTGAAGTTGCATGCAGAAGGTTTTTTCAACCTTAAAAGAATAAGTTCACCTTCTGACAAAAAAATTATAAATGCACATTTTTTTTTTCAGGTATTATTTTTTGTTGGTTGCAAGAGCCTGTAAAGCATGCAGGTGCCATGCAGGTCTTCTGCAGACCTATCAGTATATCTTCTTGCCGTACGGGATGTGGGGGTAAATTGGGCAGTGGCTGCAGCATTAGGAACATGTTGCATGTTCCACCCTAAAAACCTTCTGTCTTTACAATCACTTTATTGGAATGCCGCAGTGACATTTCAATTAAGTAAAGTTCACTTATGACAAAAAAAAAAAAGGAAACCATGTGAAAGTTCTTAAGTTCCTAGCATGGTGCATCGGCAGTGCTTCCACCCTATGGCACTCTTAGCCCACTCGTCTGTCATATTAATATGGCTTGTAATGTAGACAGCTGTAGTTTTATACTAACTGTACAACACCGGCTGTTGGCCTTCAACTGAAATAACCACATCAAATCTGAACCGTAAGAGAATGCTGAGAAGATTTTCAGAATTAGTCACATCGTGCAAAAAAAAAAAAAAAATATATATATATAAATGAATAAGCATGTTTAACTGATAAAATCATAATGGAGTTTCACAGCACTGAATCTAAGATCAGCAAGAATTATTTTTTCACCCCACCAGCAAAATTTTCTTCAAGAAACTAGAATGCAAGTAATGTACAGTCACTGTGTGGGACACATTTGCCATGAGGTGTCCCTGTGTCAGCACAGAGAACCACCAATAACACATGCAGTTATTTAAGTGGAGACCAAGCCACATATAAGAGGCACGAATGCAAATGACCAAAAATAAGTCCCTAGCATGCTTGGTGTTAATGCCAGAATAAAAAAAAAGATGCACGGAATGAAGTCCCTGCTAAAAATCATGTCACCAATTTTCAAACTCAGGCATAGAAAATTGGTGGTTTGTGCAGGCACAATCTGATTGTTCTCTGGCTGGAACAGGAACCATTACTACCGAGAAAGTTCAACTTGGCTGAGAATCTGCACTAAAGTCAAAGGAGAGGGGAAGAGAAAGCACATATGGTTTCCGAATTGTCCAATCAATGTTACCTCTGACAGCCGCTAGACATAAGACCAGTTATCAATCCTATTCTTAAAATTCAGTGAGATATATATATATATATATATATATATATATATATATATGAGGAACAGAATAATAATATTGCTTTGCGCATAAAAAAACATTTCCGCAGCATTTAATTATATAAAGTAATCAGAATTCTCCTCTTCGCTAATAACTACATGATCTAGACGGCCTAACAGTTCGGTCACAAGAGGGAGAACAGGAATCGTTTTTATTCAGGGTGGGAAAGCTTCACTTAAGTTACTAAACCTCTTGCCTATGCGGCAATAGGAATGATCGGTTTTAAAGCTCTGCCACTGCATATACTGTATGCGTCCACAGCAGCCTATGTGCTGAAAATGCCAGAAAGATGAGTTCCCGATTCTGTGACTGTGGCACCTCCTGACCATTAAAGAATAAGTTCACCTTTGGAACATGTTACATAATCCATCCCTTTTTATGGTGCAACATGTTCCCATAGCCGCAGCTGTGCCCCCCGATAGATAGTGAGATAGTGTGGGGAAGAATTTCCCCATACTATGTCAGATTTTAAAACAGCACAGCTGTGCGTGGCTCCGTCCACACGGCCGCATCATTCATAAATGGACTTCCATGAATGAATGAACTGCAAGTCCCAGCAGAATTAGCGGCTGCGGGCTTGTAGTTTTCAATGAACTACCACAACGCTGTGGAGCACCATGGTAGTTCTTTGATGCTTCCAGGGCTTTCTTTCTGCCGGAACGCGGCGGTACTGCGTTCCGCCACCTTTTTCTTCTTGTCCCCGCTCACCGACTGCCTCTGCAGAGCTGACAAGCTATGCAGAGCAGCGAAAGTGACAGGTGCCGGACGCGGCTTGTTTATGTCATGCTTGCGCGTGCCCGGCACCTGTCACTGCCGCTGCTCACAGCCGGTGAGCGGGGACATGCACGCTTCACCCCCCCCCCTCTACCGCCAGCGTGTAAACATCGGGGGCGCGCGGCCACCCCCATAGGAAAGGTGTATCTTAGTACACCCGGCGGTGCGCGCTGACGTCATCACGCCCTCTGCTCGTCGATCCTACCATAGCGCGGATCGTCAGCATCAGGTAAGGAGCGGCGATACAATTTTTCTCGCTTTTCTTGCTAATGTGGGGGGGGGCAGTGTTACTCGCTATTCTTACTAATGTGGGGGGGGGGGCGGTGTTAATTCCATACATTTACTTTTATAGCCCCTCCCAAATTTTACTTGCATTCCTGTTCTCTAAAGGGGTGGTCCTAGGGTTTGATGGGGGCGTGGCCAGGTTTGGGTGGGGGAGTTCCACCACCTTTCCTCTGAGAAAAAAAGCCCTGGATGCTTCCTTTCAGAATATCTGCTTACTTATACATCCCGTACGCCAAGCAGATATTCTGACAGGTCTGCAGGAGACCTGCATGGCATCAGCGATCTACTGATCGCTGGTACAATGCTTTACAGGCACCTTTGGACAAAAATAATAAATGCACATTTTTTACCTGAGAAAAAATGTGCATGTATTATTTTTGTCCAAAAGGTGAAAGGGTAAAGGTGCAAACTTTCAGGATAACTTAAATTCTTTCTCCAGCCTTAAGACTGGGTTCACACTACTGTGACCTGAAAGTCGTGAGACTTGCGGTGCAACTTTATGTGGTACTTTTATGCCATGTGACTTTGCCTGGGTAATCTTCCTGTAATGTCAGATCCAAATCGCATCAATATACTGTCAAAAGTATTGGGACGCCTGCCTTTACACGCACATGAACTTTAATGGCATCCCAGTCTTAGTTCTTAGGGTTCAATATTGAGTTGGCCCACCCTTTGCAGCTATAACAGCTTCAACTCTTCTGGGAAGGCTGTCCACAAGGTTTAGGAGTGTGTCTATGGGAATGTTTGACCATTCTTCCAGAAGAGCATTTGTGAGGTCAGGCACTGATGCTGGATGAGAAGACCTGGCTCACAGTCTCCGTTCTAATTCATTCTAAAGGTGTACTATGGGGTTGAGGTCAGGACTCTGCAGGCCAGTCAAGTTCCTCCACCCCAAACTTGATCATCCATGTCTTTATGGACCTTGCTTTGTGCACTGGTGTGCAGTCATGTTGGAACAAGAAGGGGCCATCTACAAACTGTTCCCACAAAGTTGGGAGCATGAAATTGTCCAAAATGTCTTGGTATGCTGACGCCTTAAGAGTTCCCTTCACTGGAACTAAGCCAAACCCCTGAAATACAACCCCACACCATAATCCCCCCTTCACCAAACTTTACACTTGGCACAATGCAGTCAGGCAAGTACCGTTCTCCTGGCGACCTCCAAACCCAGACATGTACATCGGACTGCCAGACAGAGAAGCTTGATTTGTCACTCCAGAAAACATGTCTCCACTGCTCTAGAGTCCAGTGGTCGCTTGCTTTACACCACTGCATCCGACGCTTGCATTGCACTTGATGATGTAAGGCTTGGATGCAGCTGCTTGGCCATGGAAACCCATTCCATGAAGCTCTCTACGCACTGTTGTTGTGCCAATCTGAAGGCCACATGAAGTTTGGAGGTCTTTAGCTATTGACTCTGCAGTCAGTTGCCAACCTCTGCACACTGTGCGCTTCAGAATGCGCTGACCCCGCTGTCATTTTACGTGGCCTACCACTTTGTGGCTGAGTTGCTGTCCCCAGTTGCTACCACTTTGTTATAATACCACTAACAGTTGACCGTGGAATATTTAGTAGCACACATGGCAACCTATCACGGTACCACACTTTAATTCACTGAGCTCCTGAGAGCAACATATTCTTTCACAAATGTTTGTAGAAGCAGTCTGTATGGCTAGGTGCTTGATTTTATATACCTGTGGCCATGGAAGTGATTGGAACACCTGAATCCAACAATTTGGAGTATACTTTTGGCAATATAGTGTAGATGAGGATCCGACTTGGAGGCGACTTCCATTAAAATCTATGGGCACAAGTCTGCTTGAAGTAGTACAGGAACCTTTTATATGTCGGAGCAACTTCAGTAGTGCTAATTAAAGGCAGCTCTCATTGACTAACATTGAATTTCACATGTCATGCGACTTGGGGTCTCACAACTTGGACCCCAAGTAGTAGCAGTGTTAACCGAGCCTTAAATATTTCTGAAGATTGGTTATATACAAATATTTATACAAAAAGTTACAGGGGAACACGTCACATATAAATTTTTTTTTAAATACAAATGATCTTTTCTTGATACATGTAAGTGATAGGTCTATTGTAACACATAAGATATCCGTGTTTATTGGTGTTATTAAGGCAACCTGAAATTAACCAAAGTAATTGGTATCCTTCACTGTTTATTTCCTATTAAATAAAAATCAGTCGTTTTTGATTTATCGGAATATTTTAAATAAAACGGATACAAATGGCATGAAAAAAAAGTGACAGGATCCTGAAATTGATATTAAACCCTCAGTTCTTTAAGGCGGAACTTCACTTTCTCAGTCAACATTGACATTTTTATGCTGCTAGCATTGGTAAATAGATCGGAAGGTATGTCATTTTTTCTTGTTTTAAACTTATTACATTTGTTCAGGTACTTCCTGTTTTCCAGACCTAGGAAAATGATGTCATACATACCAGGAGTCTTCAAGGGGAGGAGGGATTTTCTCAGCTAAACACACCCTCCTACCTGCATACCTGAGCTAAGGGCAGATGGATTCTAGGGAGTAAATGCTGCATGAATCATCTGCCCTTACTCAAGATGGCCACAGCCAGAAATGCTATTGGGTGTTTTTCAAAGTGATTTCTCAGCAAAATAAAGCATGGGGACATGGATGACTGAGTCTGCTTTGAATATTAAAAATTTATTTTTTGGGTTGTGGTACTCAGATACAGTGAAGTTCCACTTTAAGGAAGAACTAAATGGTGATATTAACTGCAGAACAGTTCCCCCCTTCACTGACTGCCAGCCAATGGCTCTCTGCTCTGCTCCTCCAGCACTCACTGGAGTGCCAAGCCCGGGAGGGGAGAGAGCAGCTGGCACAGTCTCCCAGCGGTGAAGCGGAGAGGCTGAGCCAGCTGCCAGTCCAGGTATCTAGGTGGATCCCAACTGTAACGTGACGATCTTTCCCCAGCCCGGACAGGCTGAGTGACATCAACAGCTGGCTTTAGTGGAACTCCGCTTTAAAAATGCTGATAGTTTAATTCTTCTCTAATCTAAGCTATTATTTTGTTGTACAACCTATAGAGACAACCACCGCAAACAAGCAATTTCTCCAAAGCATACAAGTTAGTGCAGCACATGGTATTCAACTCTGGAGTGAAGTAAATTAAAGACAAGCTCAAATCCTTGCCCGTCAGTCATGCCCCTCTGACACTTGAACACATCACCAGCCAGATCAAACTTTATAATTAAAAAAAAGAAGAAAGAGGGGAAAAAAAAGCAGCCAAGTACTAGTAACAGTAATCTGTTGTGTCTGGTGAACACAGTGGTCACAGGAGCAGAGTACTGCGCACCCATGTGCCAGGCAACGCACATATACATGCCTGTTCCTCGCTGTACCACCCACCAGCAGTAAAAGTACTGTGGACAGGACAGCATATGGTTAATAAGCTACTTTGACATTATTTGGGGATCCTTAGTGTGCTGGTGACATCTAATCTGTGTTGTTTCCAGTTCCTAACCGGTGGTCACTGCAGCACCTATTTCCTTTGCAGCCATTTCCACAAATAGTTCTCTGGATCGTTCCATTAGACATAAACGTACCCAGACTTTGCAGGTTCAGCTTGTATCTCTTTGGAGGTTTTCTAGGGTTCTGTCTGTCTGGATGACAATGTTCACCAAAACAGAAAAAAGTTGATAAATCTACCTGGTGAGGATACAAACAGCAATAAAAACTTGAGAGGGTCTAACCTTTTTTCTACTGTATCCAAAAAAACATTTTTGGCCATCCGTACACTTTAAGCATACACATGACTGCATATATACATGAGGGTGTCTTGTAAAACATTTATTACATTTTTTATATTAAAAGCAAACACCCCCATCAACTCATGACTACATTCTTTTCTTTGCAGAGAAAGCACTCTGAAAAACAACTCCTGGCATTTCTGGCAGTGGCCATCTTGAGTAAGGGCAGAAGTTTTATCTAGCATTTACTTCCTGTGATCCATCTGCCCTTAGCTCAGACATAACCTGATCTAAGATCCCTCCCTCCCCTTCTGAAGACTGCTGGGATATATGACAATTTGCCTAGGCATGGAAACCAGGAAGTAACTGGAGAAATGTAAAAAAAAACATTTAATACAAGTAAATATGATATAATTTCCTATCTATTTACTAATGCTAGCAGTAGGAGGATTAAAATTAGTCCATGTTTGTGACATAAATGTCCAGATTTGAGTAGATAAGATGTGACCTGTAGAAAATATAACAATGTAAATCTAGTTCATTCCGTGTCGTTAAAGAAATATTCAGTCATAGGTACTCAGACACAGATGGTCACCAATTAACATCTGAAAAGACAGAGCAGCTTCCTCAGGCTGGAAGTGACACCTGGGTGCTAATAAGGTTTGTCACCTTCTGGGGAAACCGGGAAGGAAACGGCTGGAGACAGGTTGACTTCATGACAGCGGGAGACCAGAGCTTTGAAGTATATCAGGGGGATCAAAGGAAGTGTTTCATCTCTCATAAAAGCTAAAATATTAGTTGCAGAGAGATGAAAATACTTCCTTCTGATTGGGCACTCTGTGGGTTGCATCGGCATGTAAAAACTGTATTTGTGGGTTAGGTAGAATGCCAGAAAAATGCAGGAAATGGTTAGGTGGCGCTGGATTGCGACAACCGAACAGTGATTGGTACTGTCGCGATCGGACTGATACGCTGGTGTTGGAAATTCAATCCCTGACTTGGTGATTCAAACCGTTCCTGGTCCAGTTGACTTTTGGGTAGGTCAGCACCCAGAACATCCTGTGGGCGGATACAGGAACGCCCCCCAGAGTCAATTGGCCAAGAACTAATGTCCCGCCTACGTCCATATCTCCATAAATTGAGGACCCTGACATTGGGACATGGTGATTTGTATGGAGCTGGTTCGAACGACTAACGGATTACGGACTCTCTGACTTGCTTCAGTCACAGGGTAAATCTTGGTAAAAGTTTTACCTCTGTTTTTTATTCCCTTTCATTTTATAGTGAATAGTCTGTGTGCATCTTCTTGTATTTTTTTGAATTTTTTGTAACTTTTTATACTTTGTACATATTTTATGCACTGCCCACTTTCGGGATATTAAATCTTAAAATTAATAAGTGACTTCTGGGTATGTAAGCACAGGCTCATATCTTCGGAGAGATTAGATTGTGTTGTATTTTAGTGCCTTTAAATGTTCGGTCAAGTTCTTTGCCTATCTGTATGCAATTGCACTGTGTGTTGGCAGATTGCGTGCAGATTTCAAAGGTAGCAGATCTGCCAGATGGAGATCTGTGTGCGTGTGGTGTCCCAACAGACCGTTCTGTGGATAAACTGTTGGGTGGTAACAAGCTACCATTTGTGGTGTGTCTGGTGTGAGGGTGTGTGGACAGTGGAAGAGTGATCAACACCGGGGTTCTGGCTTGTAGGATAGCTGGAGGGATGCTAGAAGGGTGTGTGATTGCTAGGCTGCTCCTCAACCCTAGTTATTGCATCAGATTGTATGTAAGATTTGTATCTGCCAGTGTGTGGTCAGCCATCTGGATTGTGTGGAGTCTCCCTCCGGTGGTGGCCAAGAGGTAGTGCGGGCTGTGAAAGTGTATCACGGCTGGTCTTATATACGGTTTTATATATTCAAAAGTTAGGTCCCCCCTTATTCCCTCTTACCCCAAGTCACGGCTGCACGTGCGCGCCTCAGGTTAGCTAGTCACTGTGGGCGTCGCGTGTGGGTGAATCTGTGACAATGTTGATTAGAGAGTGAAGTTCCACTTTAAGTTAAATAGACCCATGCGGATGGGTTATAATCATCAGAGTATAAGCAGTTCTCAGCTGGAGCTTTTAGCTTTTTGATTATGTGTACTGTATGCTAATTTACGGCTTCCTTTAATGGCAGACTGAAGTCAAAAGGTTCAAATAAATCAGAGTCCAGTCATCCTCATCACACTACATCAATTTGCTGAGGTCAGTACGGCCTAGGAACGGTGTGTACCAAAGACATATAATTATTGCAAACAAAATATGGACATTGCCAGCATAAAGTGGTGACAATAAGAAAAGAAACAATTAAATGGAACATCATTTTAGATCCTATGCAGTTACAAATACTCTCAAGCAATCCAGTTTGAGTTTGGTTTGTTAGCAGTTTCAATTTGAAAAAGTGGCATTACAGGAAATGGTTATTAAAAACAACCATTTGCTAAAGATTAGTGCATGGTTACATTTTATTCCACAAAAGGAACAAAGAAAAAAGTCATTTCGGCACAAGCTAAAGTTTGGCCAACTTTGATGGGGCAGAGGCATTATGGGTGGAACGGCACAAGGGGGGGGGTACTACAAAGGTAATCATCGGAGTTTGTTATAGGCCTCCCAGTGTTAATGAGGAGGTGGAGACTCAGCTCTTTGCAGAGATCGAAAGGGCTGCAAGGACTGGGACAGTGATAATAATGGAGGATTTTAACTACCCAGAAACTGACTGGAGGTACTGCAGGAACAGTTAAAGGGCAAAAATGTTTAAACCTACTACAGGACAATTTTATGGTACAGTTCATAGAGGCCCCAACTACAAATGATGCTCTGATGGACCTGGTAATCTCAAACCATGCAGAGCTTATTACGAATGTCCATATAAAAGAACATCTGGGTAGCAGTGACCATAACATGATTTCATGCTTTCAAGCACATACGGGAAAAATAAAAATGCTTAATTTTAAGAGAGCTAATTTTCCAAGGCTGAGAGCTGCTCTCCAAGACTTAGACTAGGAGGGAATAATGGCATCCATGAACACAACACAGAAATGGGAGTTCTTCAAAAAGACTGTGTGTGAACACACTGCAAAATATATTCCCATGGGCAAAAAGTTAAAAGACTAAAAATCAAACCTATGTGGCTTACGGCCAAAGTTAAAAAAGCTATAGATAATAAGAAAAGAGCTTTTATTAAATAAAAAATTAAGGAATGCTATCACCATTACAAAGAATATAACAGAATATGCAAAATGGAAATAAAGGCAGCAAAAATTGAAACCGAACCACAGATTGCAAAAGATAGCAGGACCAACCCCAAAAAATTCTTCAAATATATTAATAGTAAAAAGGTCCGGTCCGAGCATGTAGGCCCTTTACAAAACTATCTAGAATGGGTGACTGAGGACAAAGAGAAGGCAAATTTATTTAATACCTTCTTCAGCTCTGTATATACAAAGGAGCATGGGGGAGCTCTTGTCCATAATGGGCATGGTATTGACACAGCCCCAGATGATCCACATTGGCTCACAACTGATATGATCCAAAAATATTTAGAATAAAGGTGAATAAAGTACCTGGATGGCATACACCCACGGGTCCTTAAAGAATTGAGCACTGTCATTTCAAAGCCATTGTTTTTAATTTTTAGGGACTCTAATGACTGGCATAGTACCTCTGGATTGGCCAATGTGGTGCCAATATTTAAAAAGGGGTCAAAATCTTTACCAAGTAATTATAGACCTGTTAGTTTGACATCTATAGTTGGGAAGATACAGGAGAGTTTAATAAAAGACCACATAGATGAGTTCTTGCTGGAAAAAAATATTTTAAGCAACAGACAGCATGGATTCATGAAACACAGAAGTTATCAAACAAATCTGATTTCTTTTTATGAGGAGGTGAGCAAAACCTTGGACAGAGGGGTGGTGGTGGACATGTTATACTTGGATTTTGCAAAAGCATTTGGCACAGTTCCCCACACACGGCTAATTTGTAAGGTAAAGTTTACAGGCTTGGAAAAATCTGTATGTAAATGGCTAGAAAACTGGCTAAAAGATCGTATTCAGAGAGTAGTGGTTAATGATTCATACTCTGAATGGTCTAGGGTTGTCAGTGGTGTACCCCAAGGTTCAGTGTTAGGACCCTTACTTTATAATATATTTATAAACAATATAGGGTCGATAGGCGGGCATTCTGGCACTGGGGGGAACTGACTTGGTGTCACTGACATCCCCAGTGACACCAATACAGTGATCAGTGCTAATAAAAAGCACTGGCACTGTACTAATGGCACTGGGCAGGAAGGAGTTAAAATCTGGGGCGATCAAAGGGTTAACTGTGTGTGTGCTTTCAACTGTAAGCACACTGCTTTGTATTGCTCTGCTATGCAAAGTCATACAAAGCAGTGTGCAGGAGCTGACAGGGGAGAGAACTGTATTGTTTACATACAGTTCTCTCCCTCCATTGGTAATGCTCGGTAATCGACGGGGGGGGGGGGGGGGGGGCGGTGATTAATCACCAGCTAGGAAACGATGATTGACAGCCGAGGTCACAAGTTGTGGCGCGGGTAGGACGCTCACATGCTCTCTCCACCCAGAAATTGATTTTGCGCACCCCTGCCGCCCTGTAGCAGTATATCTGCTATAGGGCAGCGGGAACGCAGTTAAATACTGCAAAATGAAAACAAATATTCATGTGGTATTTAACGTGTGGTTTTTATGAATGCGTGTGCTGTGCATGTTGAGTTAAATACGGCATGAGTTATTTTAAAGCAAATACACATGTGGTATTTAATTCTTAGTGAATTGAGCCCACTATGGGTTGAAGAAGAGTGTGGAGGGTATGACAGAAGACAGTATGTTCAGGAGAGGAGTGTGGATGGTATCCCGTGATACATGAAAGAGAATGTGCAGCTTATGACAACAGGCAGCATGTCCACGAGAGGAGTGCAGAGGGTATGGAGGCAGAATGTATAGGCAAAGAATGAGGAGGAGATGAAAGTAGGCAGTTATGTACAGAAGTAGAGTGTGGAAAGCATGATAGCATTCATAGCCATTCAGAGAATTACAGCAATTACAATGTGTCCTCTGGACAAGACAGAGTTGTCATGCCACCGTTTCTTCACCACACTGAATCACAGAACACCTTATATTCACTGAAAAAATACAATACTTTCACTGAATGGTGGTAATGTTGAACAAGCAACTTGCTGAGATTAGTATATAAAATCGCAGCCTCCCGGCACTGGACCCAGAAACATGATGCTATCACTGTAACAGCACTGAGAACAGGAGTGTGGCTAATTCGTGAATGGCAGAAGTGGCCAAATTGCCTCAGTGACAAGCAAACGGTGTGAAAAATGATAGCCTGTGGTGACAGTAACATTCTGAAACTGTGACCAGTCACATTGGCAGTATCAGAACATCCCATTCAACTACAGAAGCAAGATGTGTGATTGGATATATGTTACATTGAATTAGTACAGTCTTTGAACTGCTGTTATTGTTCCCAAAGTCTTTCTCCAGATACAGAGATGGCCATTTCGGTAATGACCTGGGTCATTTCCAGCAAGATCCCATGTATGCCCACTGCTGGTATAGATACGAAAGATTGAGGTTTACGGGTTTGTGTCCTGGACTACATACTAAGAAGCAATGAGAACCTGACTTTGGTTAAAAGGAAGGGGTCAGAGACTGCTGTTGAACCGAGTTTCATTCTGGGTGATAAATCTCCAGACTCTGTGTCTGGGCTCAATAAGTATATCTATGGAGAGGACACACACTGTATTCACTATGCAATTTGTGTGTTGGGAGCATGTGACTACAGACTGAGGAGTCTCTGGAGCAGAAATCTAACACAGTAGTAAACTTTGGGGAAAAAAAAACCCCAAAATGTCTCCCTGCAAGGTAAAGCTTAATGTGCTAGCATGCATTGCATACTAAAACAATCTAAAAGACTTGCCTTGAAATAAAGCCCTCCAGCAGCACACTTTCACCACTGCAGAGGCTTCCGTCTTCACCCAGTCTTCCCTCCGGGATCGCGGGCCACAGCCGCTTCAACGGCCAAGCCAAAATGACATCACTTATTATAAGCTTACATGTAGGTAAAATATACATGTGGAGATACCTGCCACTTTAAGAATGTTTTGCTGGAGCAGGTACACACAAGAAAGACTAGTGTGTGTGTTGGAGATAGGACCTGACTAGGAAAGGAATATCCTTGTGCTGGAGGTGTGATGTCTATCCCCCAAGCTAAGCTCTAAACCTTAACCACTTCCCATCCATAGGACGTACCCAAAACTCCTTGGATGGGAAGGGTGATATCTTGGTCATCGCTGCAGCTCACATGCAAAAACAGTGCATGTATCTGTCCCACACGCATATGTATGCTTGGCACTGCCCGAGGGTCCAGGGTCAGTAGGGGCCCCATGAAAGGCACCACACATTTCACAAAGTGGCGGTATCTTTACGTCTGTCTGAATAATGTGTCCACCTGAAACCAAGAGACATTATTTCGCTCAGAGCGGAGCCTGGCGACAGGGTGAGGGGAGCTCAAGATGGGAGCAGATAAGGAGCCGGGAGAAACCCATACTGTAGCAGCAGGGTCAGTGAGGGTGAGGAGAGCAGGGGAGAAGGCCGCAGCAGCAGAAGCCCCCAATCCAGGAAGTAGTTCACATCATTGCCATGCAGTGGCGGAACGGGTCCCGGTCTGTAATGCACACCGCTGATGATGGAGCCAGAGAGAAGTGAGAAAAAGGAGTCCCTAATATTAGGTGAATAGACACTAGCCTGGACACTGACTCCTTCACCACTGACTCTTCCCCTACCCTCTCTCCATCTACCACACTCTCCCCCCTCCCGCTCTCACCTTCTCCCCTCTAATCCCCTTTCTCACCTCCCTCCTCCTCTCCCCTTCCTACATCTCTCTCTCACCCTGCCCTCTCTCACCCATCCCCCTTCTCACCTCCCTCTCCCCCCACCTTCTATCCTCTTCCTACATCTCTCTCACACCTCCCCTCTCCCTCCACCTTCTCTTCCCTTCCTACATCTCTCTCCTACTTTTTCATCTCTCTCTCCCTTCCCTCTTCTGTCTCCATCTCACTACCCCCTCATCCCCTCTTAGTTTTTCACAGAAGTTTCTGTCACATTTCAGTAAAAAATGCACTGTCAGTAGATTTTCCTTGGTCTGTCAGGAAAAAAAAAAAGGGTTGTGGGGGGTTGGCACCCCTGTCAGGAAAGAGGCTGAGTGGGAGCTGAACAGCCGCACAAGATAATTAACCTCTCAGTCACCGGGCATCTTTACTCACAATGTAACCAGCAAGTGTTGCGTACAGCTCCTGAAGACCACGCCCATTTTTGTGCACGCCACACTGCTTTCTGTGCGGTCAGGGCCCAAATTATGACCTTGCACACAGGCCCACTGCTTTCATAAATTGCTCCTGGTTGCATCATAAAGATGATGCCATGCCACAGCCATCTTTAAACCTGGAAGTGCCCAGCAGCTTCTACAGAAAGAAGCCAGGAACTTCATTGCAGGCTATGCTGTGATAGATATTTAAATACCCCCCTATGCAGCTGAGCTGCATAATGTAGGTGGGACATTGTGTGGGTGTGGCTTGAGTGTGGGCAGGGAACAGGGGGCCCCATTATCTCCTATTGCCCGGGGGCCCCATGAGTTGTCAGTCTGCTCCTGCATGACAGCGAAAGGGTTAAGCTACCATTTCAACTCCTAGTGCTTCTAAACCAGCGTTTCTCAACTCCAGTCCTCATGGACCCCCAACAGGTCATGTTTTCAGGATTTCCCTCAGATGAAACAACTGTGGTAATTACTAAGGCAGTGAAACTGATCAAATCACCTGTGCAAAATAATGGAAATCCTGAAAACATGACCTGTTGGGGGTCCATGAGGACTGGAGTTGAGAAACACTGTTCTAAACAATGCTGATTTGTTTTTTCTGAACACTTCCATTTGGCTATTCTTCTATACAAAGGATACAAAAACAATGAACAGATAAAAAGGGAACACATCTTGCATGTACAAATGTACCAATGATACCAACAGGGGAAGGGCACACATGAAAAAAGTCAATAAAATTAAATTATGTCTATTTAGTTCATTTCATTATACATTTAAGATCTTTGTATTTAGGTCTTGTTGGGTGTAGCAGCAAGTAATTTAATTTTGTGCTTGTTGCTCCAGTTTATATTCTAACACACCATTGAGCAACACTCTTGTAAATGCATGCCTGCGTGTCAGGAATTTGATAAGCATCGTCAATACAGGACTTCGTGTCTGCATAGCAGTTATTTGTTTTCAGCTACCACCTCATTGTGTTACATTTGCCTACCTAAACCCCCCAAAAATGTAATACAGGTATTATGCAGCTTACCATTGCCTACACCCTGTTCCAAATTATTATGCAAATTATATTTTTCTCATTTACCTAAATAATTGATGTAAATAACAGTCTGCATAATTCTCATGTTATCAACTATTAAGAGTACAATTCAAATTTTATTGAACAAACCTCCTAATGATAACAGTAATTTTTTTAAACATAAAAAACTTCCAATGCACTGTTCCAAATTATTAAGCACAGTAAATTTCAAAACACTTTATAGGTTGTAAAGAACTGAAAATTGTCATTTGTTGTGTTTGCAGCATATTTACTAAAATCAAAAGCTATTTCAATCAAACTTTTAACATTTTAACTTTTTAAACATTTTTAACAGGTCACGTTACATTTTAACATAGGACCCCTTATTTGATAGCAGCTTCACAAGTCTTGCATCCATTGAACTTGTGAGTTTTTGGACAGTTTCTGCTTGAATTTGTTTGCAAGATGTCAGAATAGCCTCCCAGAGCTGCTGTTTGGATGTAAACTGCCTCCCACATTCATAGATCTTTGGCTTGAGGATGCTCCAAAGGTTCTCAATAGGATTGAGGTCAGGGGAGGATGGAGGCCACACCATGACTTTCTCTCCTTTTATCCCCATAGCAGCCATTGATGCAGAGGTATTCTTTGCAGCATGAGATGGTGCATTGTCATGCATGAAGATGATTTTATTACGGAAAGCATAGTTCTTCCCTCTGTACCAGGAAAGAAAGTGGTCAGTCATAAACTCCACATACATTGCAGAGGTCATCTTTACACCTTCAGGGACCCTAAAGGGGCTGACCAGCTCTGTTCCCATGATTCCGGCCCGAAACATGACTCCACCACCGCCTTGCTGACGTCACAGCCTTGTTGGAACAGGGTGGCCGTCCACCAACCATCCACTACTCCATCCATCTGGACCATCCAGGGTTGCACGGCACTCATCAGTGAACAGGACTGTTTGGAAATTAGTCTTCGTGCATTTTTCTGCCCAATGCAGCCGTTTCTGCTTGTGAGCATTGGTTAGTGGTGGCCGAATAGAAGGTTTATGCACAGTTGCAAGACTCTGGAGGACTCTACACCTTGATGTCCGTGGGACTCCAGAGGCACCAGCAGCTTCATATATCTGTTTGCTGCTATGTAATGGTATTTTAGCAGCTGTTCTCTGATGCATGGATCTGGCAGAAATCTTCCTCAATGTGCCTTTATCTGCACAAACCCGTCTGTGCTCTGAATCAGCCGCAAATCTCTTAATAGTGCGATGATAATGCTTAAGTTTTCATGAAATATCTAATGTTTTCATACCTCATCCAAGGCATTGAACTATTTCACTCTTTTCTGCAGTAGACAGATCCGTTTTCTTCCCATATTGCTTGAAAATGGTGCTCTGCTTAAAAATGTGGAACACCCTCCTTTAGTACACCGCGTTCCAAATTATTATGCAAATTCTATTTAAGTGTCACAAAGATTAAATATTTTGTTTTTTAGTTTAGCTCATGGATGGCATTGTGTCTCAGGGCTCTTTTGATCACTGAACACAATCTCGGACACCTGTGATAATTAGATTGGCAGGTGAGCCCAATTTAAGGAAAAACTACTAAAGGAGGGTGTTCCACATTATTAAGCAGAGCACCATTTTCAAGCAATATGGGGAAGAAAAAGGATCTCTCTGCTGCCGAAAAGAGTGAAATAGTTCAATGCCTTGGACGAGGTATGAAAACATTGGATATTTCACGAAAACTTAAGCATGATCATCGCACTATTAAGAGATTTGTGGCTGATTCAGAGCACAGACGGGTTTGTGCAGATAAAGGCACGTTGAGGAAGATTTCTGCCAGATCCATGCATCGGATCAAGAGAGCAGCTGCTAAAATACCATTACATAGCAGCAAACAGATATTTGAAGCTGCTGGTGCCTCTGGAATCCCACTGACATCAAGGTGTAGAGTCCTCCAGAGTCTTGCAACTGTGCATAAACCTTCTATTCGGCCACCAATAACCAATGCTCACAAGCAGAAACGGCTGCATTGGGCAGAAAAATACATGAAGACTAATTTTCAAACAGTCCTGTTCACTGATGAGTGCTGTGCAACCCTGGATGGTCCAGATGGATAGAGTAGTGGATGGTTGGTGGACGGCCACCCTGTTCCAACAAGGCTGCGACGTCAGCAAGGCGGTGGTGGAGTCATGTTTCGGGCCGGAATCATGGGAACAGAGCTGGTCAGCCCCTTTAGGGTCCCCGAAGGTGTAAAGATGACCTCTGGAAAGTATGTGGAGTTTATTACTGACCACTTTCTTTCCTGGTACAGAAGGAAGAACTATGCTTTCCGAAATAAATTCATCTTCATGCATGACAATGCACCATCTCATGCTGCAAAGAATACCTCTGCATCAATGGCTGCTATGGGGATAAAAGGAGAGAAAGTCATGGTGTGGCCTCCATCCTCCCCTGACCTCAATCCTATTGAGAACCTTTGGAGCATCCTCAAGCAAAAGATCTATGAGGGTGGGAGGCAGTTTACATCCAAACAGCAGCTCTGGGAGGCTATTCTGACATCTTGCAAACAAATTCAAGCAGAAACTGTCCAAAAACTCACAAGTTCAATGGATGCAAGACTTGTGAAGCTGCTATCAAATAAGGGGTCCTATGTTACAATGTAATGTGGCCTGTTAAAATGTTTAAAAAAAGTTAAAATGGTGTTAAAAGTTTGATTGAAATGGCTTTTGATTTCAGTAAATATGCTGCAAACACAACAAATGACAATTTTCAGTTCTTTACAACCTATAAAGTGTTTTGAAACTTACTGTGCGTAATAATTTGGAACAGTGCATTGTAAGTTTTTTATGTTTAACAAAAATACTGTTATCATTAGGAGGTTTGTTCAATAAAATTTGAATTGTACTCTTAATAGTTGATAACATGAGAATTATGCTGACTGTTATTTACATCAATTATTTAGGTAAATGAGAAAAATATCATTTGCATAATAATTTGGAACACGGTGTAGTTTTTCCTTAAATTGGGCTCACCGGCCAATCTAATTATCACAGGTGTCCGAGATTATTTTCAGTGATCAAAAGAGCCCTGAGACACAATGCCATCCATGAGTTAAACTGAAAAACAAAATATTTAATCTTTGTGACACTTAAATAGAATTTGCATAATAATTTGGAACAGGGTGTAGATGTGGTGGCTGCATTACTTTTAGACTATTTTGGCCTTCATTTTAACCTAGTGCACCTGCCAGTAACACACGTCCTGTCCTAGAGAGACAACACCCACTCACTGTACTGTGTTTATGGCAGAGGAGGGTTGTCACCCTAGGACAGGAAGTGTTCTAGGGGTACAAAACACATCCCCTCTTATCTCAACGGCAAGGTGTTTTGTAGTCCACAGAAAGAGCTGGAACAATGCTGATAGCAGTACAGTAGAGGCACATGAAGTCATCTGCTAAATATACTTCCGGTAGGATCAAAAAGTATATATTTTTCATAAATATACTGTTGAAGTAGTTTTAACAAATCATAGAGAAGTTCTTTGTTACAGTTAGGCTACGTTCACACTAGCTTTATTTGCAAGCGGCAGAAACGCCTCGGACAGTTCTGCCCATTGCAACACATGGTGCTGTTCTAACAGCGTTAAAAACCACTCGGCAGACGCCGGACCAACGCTTGCCAAACGCTATAGGGGCGTTTGCCAAGAGTTGGTAAAACAGTTAAGTGTGAACGAGCCCTAAATATACACTTTAATTTCAAGCTCTGTAAATTTGAGGTGTTTCACATAAATATTTAAATGCTTAGCTCTTGAGGTAATAAAATATTAAGACCTCCTGCGCTCGAGAACCTAATACTAACTAATATAAGCTGCTACCACCTGCACCTTTTTTACCTATAAGTGAAAGAGCTAAAAATACAAACAAAAATGGTGTAGCGCTTCTTAATGCATAAATAATAAATCAAAATAGTGAACCAATCCCTATTGGGATAAATAAGTGAATGAATATATAGTCTTGAACAGACCTATTGTGATTCAATGCCACAGCAAACAATACTGGATAACTAGATCACTATAGTGAAAACTTCAATACAATATAAAAAATAGTGAACCAGACACGTGATCCCAGCACTGGGGGACAAGTAGAAGTGATAAAAGTGCTCAGTGTTATACAAACACTCAAAACCACATATATATATGTGTGATAATGATAGTGACAAAATATTAATAAATAAATCCCTATAAGATCACAAACTGAATAACAATCACAAACCAATAAATGAAATTAATTGCGATATAAAAAAAAATTACCAAAAAAAATAAACAAATAAATCCCCTTAAGGAACATAAGCACAAGTCCAATCAAAATTTGTATGTGACACCAGTGTCCACAATAATGCAAAGTAACATGCAGGTGATCTTGTACATTGTTGCCTCTGGTGATATAGCCACACACAGCTAAAATGGCTCCTCACCATGACCCTAAAAGGGCCTACAAGCATTTTGGGTCACTCCTGGACCCTCAAAGACCGGATTCCTTCTAATGATATTTTACAACCAATTTCACCTCAGGAAAAACCGTGATAACCTTCCAGGACAAGATCGGCCCGCTGTCCCCTTTATATGGTTCTAATTGATAAGATCAACTCCCACAGGATCCACATAGAGAACCCCAATAGTGTGATACCTTTTTAATTATGCAGAGCAAATATATATATCCAGCGCACTCACATTAGTATCCATCATTCAGACAGAATTAGAACCATACATGAGGTTCTAATGCTGTGGTCTTGAGAATGCCCTGTGGGTGGGGCAAAACGCGTCAACACACTTTGGTTCTGCCATCCTGATGTCCCGTGTCACTTCCGGTGAGTGGAACGCACGCCGAGCGGTGCATTCCAAGCGGCCTTTTTTGGACCTGTATCCTGTCATCCCTTGCTACAACCAGGCTGTGAGGTCTCTGGTATGAGGAGTGGAACTCATTTAAGCCTATGGAGGCAATGAAAGAGATGCTTTTGTTCATCTTAGCAAATGTGAGTGGTCCGGCAATTTCTACCAAATATTGCACTTTTTACTAGCAGTATTACACTATTATATACTTCTTTCCCTTGCACTGCTGTGGAGTTTGGTGAGAGGAGAAGGCAGGAGCGAGTGGAAGAAAATACTATATGGTGGGAAGGAGCCCTGAAAGCTTATAAAGGGGGTCTAGGAGCCCATAACATCCTAAAAGGTGCATTACTCACCATCATCTGGTGAGTGCGGTTGATGTTGGTTTTTCACTGGTGATTGGTGGAAGCATTATCTGGTTTGGATACTTGTTTTTTCACAACCTATTGGGGAGAAAGGACTTTTCTTCTATTTTTAATTTGGACACTATAATATGAATGATATTTTTAATTTGGGCACTATAATATGAATGATATTTTTTGGAAAGTCACTTTAATCAATTAATTTGAATATCTTATTTCTATTGATTTAAGGCATTGTTTGAATTAGGATGTTGATTTGCGCTTTTTTTTTTTTTTTCAGAAAAGTTACATGCCTTTGATAAACTGTTTTTAAAGCTGCATGCTTTAATACAGTCATCCTTATACTTGCATTACTTTTTAGCAAGTCATGGACCTTGTCCATGACAGGTTTGCAGCACTCCTGACATGAGACAATGACTAAACAAGTAAGAAAACAGCCCCCAGAGCAAGCACCTTTACAAAGAAGTCAGCAAAAAGCAGCTCCAATATTTCTGACTTGACAGAAACCCTTTTTTCAGACATTGATAAATAACATTTACTAAGAGTACGGGAGCTAAAAACTCCATCAAAACAGTAACTAAGAGCTCAGCTGGGCATCACAGATTTCTTTAACCCAAACAATCTGTCCAATTAGATCAATTAACTTAAAGTGGTTTTAAAGGCTCAAGGTTTTTTTTTTTACCTTTGAACATTCTATGCATGAAGGTAAAAAACCTCTGTGCACCAGCTCCCCCTAATACTCCCCTCTCGATCCAGTGATGTGCACTGGAGTCTCGGCTATCCTGGGACTCCCTCTTGTCATTGGCTGAGAAAGCAGTGCTGTTGTCAGTCGCAGTCAGTGAGCCAATGAGAAGAGAGAGGGGGTGGAGCCAATCCATGGCTCCATGTGTGAATGGACACAGAGCAGCAGGTGCCCACATAGCAAGTTGCTTGCTGTGGGGGCACCTGACAGGAGGGAGGGGCCAGGAGCACCAGCGGGGACCAGAGGAGGATCTGAGCTGCTCTGTGCAAATCCACTGCAGAGAGCAGGTAAGTATGATGTGCTTGTTATTTAAATATTTTTTTAAATAAAGCCTTTAATATAACTTTAAATTAATCAATTAACCTGTGCAGTTGGTCTTCATACCAAAGCTTCTGACAGGAACATAAACATCATCAGGCTCCACACAGAACAATTTTTTTTAAGCTGGGCTTTTAAGTTCAACCAGCAGTACCGGATAAGAGTGGCCCTAGATTTTTTCGCTTAGCCAGGGATGAACGAAATATTGGAACCAATTCCCCCATCTGCACATTCAGTGTGGAAGTGGGAATCCTCCTGGCTGCACTATAGTATTCTGACAGAGGAAGACTCCTCCACTGCCAGAATACACAGATCAGTGCTGCAGCCATTGGCTGTAGCTGCTGATTAAGTGGCTTTCATTCAACAGGGCAGCTGAACAGAAATCAATTGGTAAACTTTAATTTTATGTTTTCATACAAAACATCAAATTTGTGCAAATATTGTGTGATATACAAAATTGCAACTATCATCTTTTCATCCTACAGAGCCTCTGCTTTCAGAAAACGTGTTTTGAGGGTATCCTTTAATTTTCTTGCCAAAAATGCAGATTTTAAAATTTGTGCAAAAAGTAAAAACATTTCTCCAGAGGTATAAGTGTTTTGCAATCATAGCAAGTAGAACTATTGTTCATGTCTTCCTAGAGCATGGGCGCTCAAGCTGTGGCCCTCCAGCTGTTGCAGAACTATAAATCCCCTCATGCCTCGGCCTTTGGGAGTCATGCTTGTAACTGTTAGCCTTGCAAAGCCTCATGGGATTTGTAGTTCAGCAACAGCTGGAGGGCCCAGGTTGAACACCCATGTCTTAGAGTATAGAAACTGCTGTGTGGCATTATTCTCACAGCCTATTCACCAGTTGATGCCATTAGCACAACATTAACTAGCTGCCACTATAATAATAAGTAAAAGAAAACAAAGCCGATTTCAGCAGAAGCAATATTGAAGATATGACTGGCAGGTTGCAAAGAGTGTTTAATAAACCTATAAACTACTGCCTTTCTAAAATAAAAGAACGAAGACAAATTCCATTGAACTCTCAATATATCTGATACCTTTAAACAGTCCCAAAGTTTCAAATACATTTGGTCCTGGTGTAGGAATTCCAGGTCTTTTGCGAGGCGTTTGAGAAGAGCAAATAGAAACTCTGTACTATACTAAAACACCCAAAACTCCAATGTAACTCACCTTTGCACACTTAAAGTGTCACTAAACCCACAACAGTAAAATCAGTCTGTATATGCAGTAAAACATGCTTGTTATGCTCAGTGTGGAGCCTAAGGGGTTAATCCTCGCATTGTATAAAAATAATTTTTGATCCTGTCTTCTCTGATCCTCCCCTTCTACTGTCCCTAATCCATCTGCTGATAGTACAGAGCCTTGGGGACAAGCTGCACATGCTCAGTTTGGTGTTTATTACTAGAGGTTTTTTTTTTGTAGCGTGCATGCGATCAGCACAGGGCCAATCAGCACTGTCCAGACAGAGGGCCAGGGGTTATGCAACCTCATAGGACAATCAGGGGATAATGAAAACTCCTCCCACAAGCTTTAACTAGTGCTCTGCTGGACACTGATAGAAGTCACAAGACTTCTATAAAATGCTGATGAAAAAAGGTATTTTGCAGTCTAAATTTACTAAACTAATAGCATTTCCATGTTGTGTGTACTGTGGAGACCAGATATAGTGAATGCAGGGTCCTGGGTTTAGTAACACTTTAAAAATAGGTCTTTAAAAATAGGTTTTGTTGCATTTTTTTTTCCATGACAGCACAATGAACATTGTGCGTTGTGGCATGCTGCAACATACCATTCTGGATGTGCGTGAAGTACCACCCAAAATGATTGGAGTCACACACAAACATGCAAGGTATGCTACATTTTTATACCATGTATTTCGCTGCACAATAGTGTAAACAAGTTCTTAACTTAACCTATTAGGTCCTCATCAACACTCTTGCTAATTAAAAGGATTACAGAGGGCAAACAAAAGGACTTGTATGTACTCCTCCTGCGCTGCCAATCTCTGCCAACATGATAACATACAGTACGCTGGCTCAAATACAGTGCCTTGAAAAAGTATTCATACCCCTTGAAATTTTCCACATTTTGTCATGTTACAACCAAAAATGTAAATTAATATTATTGGGATTTTCTGTGATAGACCAACACAAAGTGGCACATAATTGTGAAGTGGAAGGAAAATTATAGTTTTCAAATTTTTTTTTACAAATAAATATCTGAAAAGTGTGACGTACTTTTGTATTCCCTGTCCCTGCTGAAGAAAAGCATCCCCACAACATGATGCTGCCACCACCATGTTTCACGGTGGGGATGGTGTGTTCAGGGTGATGTGCAGTGTCCATTTTCCACCACACATAGCATTTTGCTTTTAGGCCAAAAAGTTTAATTTTGCTCTCATCTGACCAGAGCACCTTCTTCCACATGTTTGCTGTGTCCCCCACATGGCTTCTCGCAAACTGCAAACAGGACTTCTTATAGCTTTCTTCTTGCCACTCTTCCATAAAGGCCAGATTTGTGGAGTCCGCGACTAATAGTTGTCCTATGGACAGTTCACCTGAACTGTGGATTTCTGCAGCTCCTCCAGAGTTACCATGGGCCTCTTGGCTGCTTCTCTGATTAATGCTCTCTTTGCCCGGCCTGTCAGTTTAGGTGGACGGCCATGTCTTGGTAGGTTGCAGTTGTGCCATACTCTTTCCATTTTCGGACGATGGATTGAACAGCGCTCTGTGAGATGTTCAAAGTTTGGGATATTTATTTATTTTTTATAACCTAACCCTGCATTAAACGTCTCCACAACTTTATCTCTGACCTGTCTGGTGTGTTCCTTGGCCTTCATGATGCTGTTTGTTTACTAATTAGGGCTTCACAGAACAGCTCTTTTTGTACGGAGATTAAATTACACACAGGTGGACTCTACTAATTAGGTGGCTTCTGACGGCAACTGGTTCCACTAGATTTTAGTTAGGGGTATCAGAGTAAAAAGGAGCTAAACACTTTTCAGATATTTGTAAAACATTTTGAAAGCAGTTTATCATTTTCCTTCCACTTCACAATTATGTGCCACTTTGTGTTGGTCTGTCACATAAAATCCCAATAAAATACATTTACATTTTTGGTTGTAACATGACAAAATGTGGAAAGTTTCAAAGGGTATGAATACTTTTTCAAGGCACTGCATCTGCTTGGAGATTCCATATGTAAGATAAACAATTCCTATAGCACAATAATGCCTAAACTATAACGAAGGGCAAAACGTTTTCTTTTCTTAGTTTTGGACAGAGTGGAGATGGATTAGAACCTCTGGCAGTTTTTATTGTTGCCTGTGCCCCCAGTAAGAAGATTCACCCTATTTGTTCTGTTTACTATCATTGATAATGAAAGTGAAAAATAAATAAAAACACACATTTTGGGTTGTCCCCATAACAGTAACAATGGGGAAATTTCCAATGGGGACACTAGTTCTGTTGACCTGGGGGACCAAGGGATTCCCTCAATTTGCAAGCATTTCCTCTCACTTCCTATTTTGGCTATGGGGCAGGAAAGTAAGGTAAAGCTCCCTAATGGGACACAGATACAAAAAAGAAAATCTGACAGGAGTTATAACCCTCCCTCACTCTATCCGAAATGAAAAAAAATTTGCGTTTAGTTCTACTTTAAAAGCTTGTTCAGACATGCGACAAGGACTGCCACTCCTCTTTAAAGCCATCCACACCAGGACCGCTCTTTGAAGGTGTCTGACAGGCAGTGAGGAGATATGTTGCCTCCTCACTGCCTGGTTTAACTTTTTAAATGACGCACTACCATACTGCTATCACATGTATTGCACGTGACTGCAGCGCAGCCCAATGGACTTGTATTAGTCACGTATGGTGGTGGTAACAGCAGCCAAAACTGATATGCTATTTAATTTTTGCTCTGAAGCACAGCATGCGTATAGCAGTGAGTGGCCACGTCACCATTCAGGTACGCAGTTGGAGGGGTAGTAAAACTGCCGCTCAACCACCTGGTTTTACTGCTCCCAGTCATATGTGTGAATGAGCCCCAAAACCCTTTATTAACAAAAAATCATAAAAGCAGATTGAACTCACAAAGGGCTGTACACATACAACATAAATTAGACAGCATGTAATTTTCACCAGGTCTGGCCGCCGACTACTTCAGGAAAAAAATAAAGATGGGCACTAGCCTTACAGGTGCGTGCATAAAACACAAACAAAAAAATCGAAAACAATACAGTCATATAGGATCCATACTTCAAAACAATACAATGTGCACACACACACACACACACATACATACATATCATACATATACAGTTAGGTCCATATATATTTGGACACAGGCACAATTTTAGATTTTTTTTTTAGGTATTTCCCAAAACATATTCAAGCTATAGTTATATAATGGATATGGGCTGAAAGTGCACACTCTCAGGTTTAATTTGAGGGTATGTACATCCAAATTGGAGGAAGGGTTTAGGAATTACAGCTCTTAAGATTAGCCATCCCCCTTTTTCAAGGGACCAAAAGTAATTGGAGAATTGAATCAAAAGCTGTTTCATGGCCAGGTGTGGGCTACTCCATTATTTCTTCATCAATTAACCACCTGCCTTCCTGAGGATTTCCCCCCCTTCCTGACCAGGCCATTTTTTTCATTACGGCGCTGCGTTACTTTAACTGACAATTACGCGGTCATACAATGCTGTACTTAAATGAAATTAAAATTGTTTTTCCCCCACGAATTGAACTTTCTTTCGGTGGTATTTGATCGCCTGCTGTGCGTTTTTTATTTTTGGTGCTATAAGCAAAAAAGACCGACAATTTTGAGAAAAAACAATATTTTGGACTTTTGCTATTAAACATGTCCAGTAAAAAAATTAACAAAAAATCAAATTTCATCATAAATTTAGGCCAAAATGTATTCTGTGACGTGTCTTTTCTAAAAAAAAATCCCAATACATGTAAATTAATTAGTTTACGTGAAAGTTACAGCGTGTACAAATGGCAGTATAGATACTAGGATTTTTCTTTTTTCTACTAGTAATGGCAGTGATCAGGGACTTTTAGCGGGACTGTGGAGAACATTCTGACAGTGGGGGGAACTGACTTGGTGTCACTGACATCCCCAGTGACACCAATACAGTGATCAGTGCTAAAAAAAAAAAAAAGCACTGACACTGTACTAATGGCACTGGGCAGGAAGGGGATAATGTGAGGGGCAATCAAAGGGTTAACACTATGTGCAGGGAGTGTTTTACTGGGGGGCGGGGGGTGCTTTACTGTAAGCACACTGATCAGGATGGCTCCTGAGCAGTGTGCCCGAGCTGACAGGGAGAAAGACTGTTTGTAAACAAAACAGTCTTCCTCCCCATTGGTGATTGTCGGTAATCACCAGCCAGGACTCGATGATTGACATCCGTGGCCATAAATGGTGGCACAGGTAGGGCGCGCACCCCCTACCCGGAAATGCAAAATCACGTATATATACGTGTGATTTTGTGCACAGGTTCCGCCTTGTAGCAGTTTTTCTGCTATAGGGTGGTCCTTAAGTGGTTAAGCAGGTAAAAGGTCTGGAGTTGATTCTAAGTGTGGTATTTACATTTGGAATCTATTGCTGTGAACCTACATCATGCGTTCAAAGGAGCAGGACCCCTGACCCTCTGTCTGGACAGTGCTGATCACCTGCACTCTCCCATGAAGAAATAAAAACTCTCTAGTAGCACACACCAAACTAAGCATGTGTAGCTTGCCCCCAAGGCTCTGTTCTATCGGGAGACACTAGAAGAAAGGGAGGATCAGAGAAGACAGGATCAAACATCCTTTTTACACAATGCAGAGGATTAACCCCTTAGGTTCCACAGTGAGTATAACAAGCATGCTTTACTGCATATACTGACTGATACTGTTGTGGGTTTAGTAACACTTTAAATGTCAGACAGCAGCTCCAGGGTCTTTAAATGTGAATGAAAACTCCAGGATAAATAGTGAACACACATGGAGGAATTTGAGTTAGTAAGGTAAAGATGCTGGACTAAATAATCTACTAAATCATGTAAGGAACACCAAGAAGGAAAACTACTAAGAATGTGGAAGCCCATCAACACTATTACACAGAGACGCCTCAATCAAATAGAGGATTTACATTTATCTTGGAAACCTTCTTTAGATATATCTGTCCTGCTTTAATGTGTAATGGTTGAACCATTGAAGAGAAAAAAACTGAGCACAGGGAGGTGAATGCATGCACCCTGATCCCACTAAAGTGTATGCTGGAATACACAACTAGAACAATATTAAATATTTACATAGGTAATTATTCTCATAATAATACACTATATCATAGGGAAAACGTTTTCTGAAATTGCTTAGACTACACAGATGATTTTATGTGGCAAAGGTCTATCCCACTACAGTTGTGGACCCCTGTCTACTGCCCATTCCACCCACTATTATCTATAAAAAAGAAAAAAAACATATCCCTCTTATACAGCAGCACAGCTGTTTACACAACCTTCATCTGATTAAACACCACCACCAAAAGGAGCCCAAACTACAACCAATGTATCTTGGCTGAAACAATTTCCATAAAGTCCGATAAAGACCAAAATGCAGAGTACAAAGGATGACAATGATTGCTAAATGAGGACATGTTTGGCAATCCCAGATCGACTAATCCTTTGTAACTCCAGGGATTTGCTTGGTGAAGTGAAAAATTGTTGCTGTTGGACATAAACGCAAGTGATCCAGATTGTTTTGCATTTGCATCAGGCAGGAGGATCAAGCTGGCCTTTGTGCATGGATGACGGGCAAATTACTGAAGCTGTATACATTTACTTAATGCCCATTAAAATGACTGATTCAAATTAAATGTTTTATGTGTTATTTTATATGTAATCTATAAATTATTATCAGCCTGAGACAGTAATCTGATCAATTTGAACAAAAGATCAGAGATCCAACTTTTCTTTTTTCATAACCTTTTGCCACAGATGGCCTCTTCCAAATATCTACATTGTCTAAAATCAATACAACAAACATAAATTCACACAAACCAACATCATACAGTTGCAATAGCATTCTAATTAATATGTTAGTACTCATGCACATTAATATTGGAGATTAAAACCCCCCTTATATGCAAGGCTATGGGCAGTAAAACTTGGCACACAAGTCAAGACTCCCATGCAGCCATGCCACCTTGTCATTTACATCAAATAGTGAATGATGTGGTTTGAATGGCAGCAGAAACGTGTGTCTGATCCTAACAGTTCACATTTTGCCTAGGTGTCTATAAATATCTGTACACAAGGATTACGCAGACTTGTCATCCAGTTTAGGACAGCAGCCAGAATATGATTTATGATATGGGCACACGGGCAATATTTCCCGAGGTTCTGGAATTTAATTACAAGCAGAGTCATGAGGCACAAAATGCTTCATCATTGCTCAGTGGTCATCATGGTCTTACCCAGATTGGATCCTATCAAAGAAATAAACTAGATACTCCAAAAAAGAATTAAAAAACAGTTTGCATGATTACAATATTCCATTCCTTGCTTTAACATTCTAGTAATATTAATTTATAAAAATCCTCTTTCAACCCAGCATTAGCCAAATCCTTATAAGACCCAAATGTTCCCATCATAATACAATAGCTTATCCTCAAGGAAAGGACGACCCCCTACTGTCAAACTAGGATAATGTTCACTTTAATATTCTTAACAAAAAAAAACATATACTCTGGAAAAATCTTCTCTATTCTCCAAGCCTGACAGAGGACACTAGATAAATGACTAGGCTTCCAAGACTGGACTTGAAACCTATATACAACACATTGGTAGTCTCTGAAATAGTGTATGAAAGGAGCGGCGTCATCACCATTATGCTTAAAAATACATTTTCAGCACACTGGGGCACATATATTAGCAGCAACATTATGCACAAATATTTTGATACAAATTACAATGAAAAGAAAATAAAAAATACCTTCTGTTATTTGTTCCATTTTGTTTGGTTAATACAATTGTAAAGTCTACATTTTGTTTTAAATTAAAATAAACAGGTTTATATTTACCTGCTTTGTGCAATGGTATTGCACAGAGCCGCCCTGATCTTCCTCTTCTGGGGTCCTCCACCAGCAATCTTGTCTCCTCCTCTTCTGTGTCTACCCTCATAGCAAACCACTTGCTAGAGGGTCAGACGTGCGAGCTTGCTCCCAAGCCGAGCTGTGTGAGTCCATAAACAAACACAGTTCAGCTCAGCCCGCTCTCTGCTAAATGGATTTGACTGACAGCAGTAGGAGCCAATGGCACCTGCTGTTCTCAGCAAAGCTTCTGAGACCAGGAAGAGAGGAGAGAGAACATGCAGCCGGGCATAGTGCTGGATCAATACAGGAATCAGGTAAGTGTTGGGGAGGGGAAGAGCACACAGTGGAATGAATTAAGGTACAAAAAAAAAACCTTTGGAGTCAACTTAAACATAACCATGAAAGAGTTTGTTATATTGGTTTTCCCATCTATTTGAAAATCTGTTGATCCTGACAGAAATATGACAGCCAGGGCCATCTTTAATAATAATTGGACAATGGGCAAACACTTTCTTGGGGCCCACACAAAATATTGACACTTTGGGCCCAAATTGGACATTTTCACTTAGGGGTGTACCAGGGGCGAACTGACCATTTGGAAACTCAGGCACTGCCCGAGGGCCCAGGGTCAGTAGGGGGCCCCATGAGATGCCCCTGGTACCTTTTTCATAGGCTTTTTTTGAGTTTGGGCAAGGACACAGGGGCCCCATGATCCCCTATTGCCCGGGGGCCCCATGAGTTGTCAGTCTGTCCTTGGGGTGTACTCACTTTTGTTGCCAGCGGTTTAGACATTAATGGATGTGTGTTGAGCTCTTTTGAGGGGACAGCAAATTTACACAGTTATACAAGCTGTACACTCACTACTTTACATTCTTGCAAAGTGTAATTTCTTCAGTGTTGTCACATGAAAAGATATAATAAAATATTTACAAAAATGTGAGGGGTGGACTCACAAATTCTAGATCCTGGTGTAAAAGAAACCCAACATACTTATAGATGGCATAATAATATGATATAAAGAGTAAAGAGATGCAAAGATACAGAGGCCAACAGATATATTGCGGCTGTTTTACTCTAAACTGAAAAAGGTTTGCTTCAATTATCCAATTAAGTGATAAGTAAATTCCTGTCTATTACATTTGAATTTTTGCATAACAGAATTAAATCTTCACTCCTTTCATTAACTGCCTTTAGTAAGACATACAGTATATTTTAGGTTTGTGAGAACTCTATAAGGGTGCACTATGCAGGTGCAGACAGAGAGATGGGACTTTTGGCGTGGAAAAAAAAAAAAAAAACATGCCGCATTTTTTCTGCACAGAACTGTACTGGAACACAGCAAAACACACCAAAAACACCCTGGAACAGAGTGTGGTGTGAACTATAAGCAAAAACGTATCTGGACCGCATCCGGAGTGCGTTTTGTGGTGTGAACTGGCCCTAAAAGATGTTGTTAAGACTGTATGTGGTTTCATCCTGATTAGCCTTCTTTGTACCCAATGTCTCATCCAACAGTTCCAAGAATGTGGACAGGTAGGCACAGTACACAATATATGGTAGTCGTGCCCAAAAGCCAGGTGATTCTGGATTAGAATACATCATTTCATATAGTCTCTTACCCAAATAAAGCTTAGCAATTCTGCATCAAAACAGTACTAAAAAGGTTTACTGAGAAGACGAACATATGATCCAGATTATGACACGGAGCAGATTTACCCTACAATCACACCTAAGTGTTTTCCGTAGCATTTTGCAGAAACACTACAGTCCGTGTAACATGATTTCCTATGGGACACATTCACATCTCCATGTTTTCACCCGATGCAGTTTGTGGAAAGGGTCAGGGACTTTTTTTGAACAGCGCATTTTAAAACTGCATCTTTAAAAAATGCATCAAAAATGCAAAACACAATGCAGAAACGGGTCAAACGAAAACAACATAGGTGTGAACCAAGCCTTACTAAAGCTGGAACACTCAGAATCTGGTCCAGCTGTACATGGGAGCCAATCAGCTTCTAACTTCAGCATGTTCAGTTAAGCTTCGACAGTAAACCCTGGAAGCCGATTGGTTTCTATGCAGAGCTGCACCAGATTTTGCACTCTCCAGTTTAATAAATAACACCCACAGTCTACCCCATTTGATGTGGTGAAAACTAAACTGTCCTGGATAATGATCGTTGAAAATGATCTGAAGTACTAAAAACAGAATGGAGGCCTTCAGAAGAGATTGGGACCCATGGATTTAATCCCTTCAGGGGTACAAGAAAGTGAGTAGATGATGGACCGTGCAAGACAGAAATCCCGACCCTGACCCTAACTGGAGTTTCCCTTATTTCTATACACACCCCTTTTTACCCCATCCTATTCTCTTCTATATACCAAGTGGGTTTATTATCTTATAATTCATTTTGTTACTCTTACATTCTTTTACCCTAAATGCTGTGGTTTTGTAGAACTGTGTCTGCCATGCAAATGTGAGAGCAAACCTCTTTTGTAGTCCATTGATTTACATTGCCTTACTGTTACTAATTAGAATTGGAATGTTGGAGAATGTAACCGCACTAGTTTTCTATATTGGCAATGTGAATTTTTCGTGGAAAACTCAACAATAATTATTGGACAAAAAAGTGATGTTCCAGTCCAGGGTGCAGGACATATGCTTGCAACACAGGTCACATCTGCAAGCGAAAAAAAGAGCACTATAGATTTCCCACAATTCAATGGGAGTGCATGTTGTGGTGGGAGGGTACATGTGGGGACCTGTTAGAAGAGCATTCAATGAATGTATTTAAAACAAAAGCATTTTCTCTGTGCCCCCCCCCCCCTCTCAATCTGTGAGGGTTGATCAGCAAGCCTACTACAAAGGGATATATACACCAACAAATACAGGGTAAAAAAAAAAAAAACAAAAACAGTAGAGCTCAAACTAGATAATGCATACAACTGAGTATATACACAAAAATACCATTTTGACACACTTGGTAAATATAAAGGTAATTACCTACATGAATGAAAATATTTAAAAACTCACAATAAATTGATTCATTTTATAAAGGAAAATCCTTGTAATTAAACCAATATAAAAATACAATATACAATTTGGAATTCCCACAGCTTTGGTTAAAGTGTCAGTAGCAGTCTTTAGACCTCATATATAGGAGGTCCACTTGTGTTTTTCCCAGCTCAACTGCCCTGGAATTGGCCAGCAAATCCTGGTATATCAGGAATTGTACAGGTACTCCGATTCAAGGATATGTCAGTGCCTATGCTGGTGGAGATACAAAAAAGATGCACTCCAGATTGTGCAGATCAAATCATACATATTCAAACATAAAATATACATAGTCCACCTCTTAAAATAATAAAATCCGTTCACACAAGCTGCAATAATATATTGAAAGAAACTTCCCTCGTCCCAAACTCCATGAAAAATGCTTTGGCCAACCAGCCATCAAGGGTTGGGACTTGCAATGTCCAAGGAACTCCTTATAAAAGGCAGAAAGTGTTAAAACACACCCACACTCCCATTCACAAAACGTTACCTCCTAAGAACAGATTCTCAGCCCATAACTACTATACATGGGCACTGCTGTCAACTTTCTGTCAAAAAACACAATTTCTACACATTACACTATTGAGTAAAAAAAAAAAATGTATAAAAGATATATAGTATACCCTTAACTTGCATGCTCCCTTGAAAAACATAAGCAGACCAAAAATTAAAACAAAAAAAAAAAATACCATCCATTAGCCATAAACCATTTTCAATCCTTCAGGGGTTAAAGTACCCAATTTGTAAATCTATTGCCTTCAGGTTTTGACATGTTTTCTTACCCTGGGTTCACACTCATGAGGATTTCAGTGCGTTTTCCAGTTTGCAGAACTAAACTACAATTTAAAAAGATTTCCTATGGATCTAGTTCACATCTGCGCGTTTCGAACCGGCGCTTTTTTTTTTTTTTTTTTTTTTTAAGAAAAGGCCAGGGACTTTTTTTCCTGCAACAGATTGTGTTTTGCGTGTAATAGACTTTAATGCCCCACACCAAAAATGCAAGTGTTGTGTTTTTTATGCATTTTGCCAAGAGGAAAGTATTGACTTTGATGCCACTTTGATGTGACTTTGGATGGATGCAACTTGGATGTGATTTTGGATTGGTGCAACTTTGATGAAACTTGGATGTGATTTTGGATTGGTGCAAATTTGATGCAACTTGGATGTGACTTTGGATTGGTGCAATTTTGATGCAACTCTGATGTGACTTTGGATTGGTGCAACTTGGATGTGACTTTGGATTGATGCAACTTGGATGTGACTTTGGATTGATGCAACTTGGATGTGACTTTGGATTGATGCAACTTGGATGTGACTTTGGATTGATGCAACTTGGATGTGACTTTGGATTGATGCAACTTGGATGTGACATTGGATTGATGCAACTTGGATGTGACTTTGGATTGATGCAACTTTGAAGTGACTTGGATGTGACTTTGGATTGATGCAACTTTGATGTGACTTGGATGTGACTTTGGATTTCTTTTGCCAACAGGAAAGTATAACAGTTTGGTTCATGTAGTGCAACTTTGATGTGGCTTAAAACTCTATGGCAATCAAAGTCGCATCAAATTTGCACTACATTTAACAGAACTGTTACACTTTCCTATTTGCAAAACAAAAATCACATCAAAATCACACCCATCCAAAAGTTGCATCCAAGTCGCATCAGTCTCACTCATCTAAAGTCGCATCAAAGTTACACTACATGGACGGAACTGTTATACTTTCCTATTAAGAAAAAAAAAAAAGTTGCATCAAAGTCGATACTTTTCTGTTGGGTAAAAACACATAAAAAAGCATGTTCCAAAATGCATCGCAAAAAGCACCATGAAATCGCACAATCTGCATACATGTGTGTGTATATATATGTGTAAAGCGCTGCGTAAATTGATGGCGCTATACAAGTACCTGAAATAAATAATAAATAATGTGAACCTAGCTTTATTATACCCATGCCTACAACAGGAAGCCCAGAGGGATCTTTATTATGTAATTGTAGTAAGTGCAGCAAGACACTATTGGGGGAATTAATAAAAGTTGTCGCAGATATCCCTTTTAATTCTGATGGGGTGCATCAACAAAAGGGACAGTTTTTGCACCCGATTCATGTACATGTCAGACAGTTCCTTAGTGCACTCAGTTCCCCATCAGACCATTGCAGCCCCTGAAGCGTGCACAAGGAGCTAATCAATTCACGTGTTGACAAGAAATATGCTGATAGAATGCATAGCAAGGATGAGATGAGCTCATCACTGGGCTGCTTCTCCTTTCACTCTCCAGTCACAGGCTAGGGCAGAATCAGATGAAGTGGGTTGAATAATGCTGGACAACAGACTGAGGAAATCCACTGGAAGCCAGAAAGGACTGCAGGTGACATCGCTGGATTGAGGGCCAGTTCACACTACATGCGTTTCTTGCTTTTTTTCTGCATCCAAAACGCACAGAAAGTAGGTTATATGGTTGTCAATGTCAAAGTTCACATCAGTACTTGCAGTTCCAGTGCGTTCCGGTTGCAGAGAAAAAAAAAAAAAATAGTAGAGCAGGCTGCAGTTTTCCTGCATAGAAATGTACAGGAACACAGTAAAATGCATCAAAAATGTACTGGAATGCACCAAAAATGCACTGAAACACACATGTCCCTATTTAAATTGAAGAAAAAGAGGGGGAAACAATGAAATGGAATGCGTCAAAAATGCACTGGAATGTGTCAAAAACGCACTGGAACACACAAAAAACACATCCAGAACGCATCTGAATTGCGTTTCTATAGTGTGAACCGGCCCTGAAGGTGGATACTGCAGCAAAATCTGTTTTTATTTAATATTTTTAACGAGCTAGGCTTTTCTTGTTATTTTTGTCAGGGTTTCTGCTTTAATCCTAACAGAGGGGCACAAATCTTTGAATGAAAAAGCTCTGAATGAATAGTAATTCCCAGATTCTTGGTAAAAGTGATTGCATACTTTCAGACCCCACTGCTTTCTGTGATGGAAAAAAAAACAAATGCTTTTACTGCAGATTAGTTAGCAAAAAAAAACAAACAAAACAATTTCAACATAGCTCCTGGAAGCAGTCTTCTTAGGAAGTCTTTCTTTAGAATTTGGGACACAAGTAGTGTGTACTAAAATGTTGTTTCCAGAATTTTTGTAAAACCTCTGCAACACTAATACCCCGGTCACATCAAGACCAACTTTGAAACTGTGCGACAGTGAAATCACATGATTTCAAAGTCAGGTGAAATGCCGATTTCAGGTGCAATTTGCAAGACATCTGACACGGATGTCTATGCAAATCGCACCAAAAGTACTACTACTTTAGAAATCGGTGCGGCTCTGACCAAGTCGGAACTGCATCGATTTGACCACTCTAATTGCAGACAATAGGGTGCAACTTGACATAAGATGCCAAGTCGCATCCGATGTGACCGAGGTGTAAGGCCTCGTACACACAGGCTTCAGCTTCAATAGCAGTGTGTACAACAACTTTGAAAAGCTTTCAGATGCAGTTTTGAGACGAAGTTTGACCTAAATAGCCTTCAGCAGGATTTCAGTGTGCTGCGAGTGCACCTGTGCTCAAATTATAGGTATTAAAGTACTCAATCTTAGCAAGCCGTGAGTCTTTAAATAAGCCATTAGTGTCCTCTGTATCTGCATGTACTGTGAAGTAATTTGTTCTCATAAATCACAAGAAAGACTCTAAAGTTGGGTTTCTGTAGGTTTCTAACAGCTTAGAAACATCTACAGTGTGATTACATCAGAGGCCTGGCAGGCTACCAAGTTTTTGCTCTCCATAGAAGTATAAAGGTCATAGGTGCTCATATTTCAGTGGCTCTTATGTGAACTTTAAAGATGAATTTCTCCATAATGCCGAAGTACATAAATATCTTTTGCAATTTTTGAAGAATGTGTCTAAATTAGGGCTCGTTCACACTTGGCTGTTTTACCAACGCTTGCCAAACGCCCCTATAGCGTTTGGCAAGCGTTGGTCCGGCGTTTGCGGAGCGTTTTTAACGCTCGGCAAACGCTCCGCAAACGCCGCATACGCGGTTCAGTGGAGTTTACTAGGCATTTGCCGAGCGTTAATAACGCCCCACAAACGCCTATAATACAGTTTGAGTGGTGTTACCGCTCCGCAAACGCCCCGCAACCGCGTCGGAACCGGAGCGGCACCATAGACGAGAATAGGAGGCTTCAAAGCCTCCTGACTCGACCAGAGGCATCCGTTTTGCCGCGACGTGATGCAAACGCTCCCGTTAGAACAGCACCATGTGCTGTAATGTGCAGAATTGGCAGAGGCGTTTGGGAAGCGGTAAAAACGCTTCCCAAACGCCTCTCTGCCGCCTGCACACAAGGCTAGTGTGAACGTAGCCTTACAGGTTTTAATTTTTTTTACAAAGCTGTGCCTGGACATTAGCTTTAGGCTCCATGCACACTAGCTTTTTTCTCAAAAACCTTTAGCATTTAGGAGCACTAGCATTTTATTAGCGTTTTTACAGTTAAAAAAAGGATTAGTAGCATTTAGTAGCATTCAGTGTTTTTTTTTCTGCCAGAAAACCATTCCCAAAAAACTCTACAAAAAATGTTTTTTCTGTTCCTAAACGTGGAAGCTTGAAAACGCTGCTAGCCTACAATAGTGTGCATGGACACATAGGATAACACTACTTAGTCTCTAGGAGCAGAAAAAAAAAAAACCTGCTGATAACAGCTTCTAGGAGCTTAAAAAAACGCTAGTGAGCATGGAGCCTTAAAGTGGTTCTAAAGGCAGGAGCCATTGGCTGCTTCTGCTGTCAATTAAATCTGATGAGGGAGCGAGCTCCCAGCTTTTTTTAACGTTAGGGCGTTTTTACAGCTAAAAAACTCATCTAGAAACCCATTAGTTCTGGGGGTTTTTTCCAGCCAAAAAAAATGCTGATTATTATTATTATACAGGATTTATGTAGCACCAACAGTTTGCTCAGCGCTTTATAATAGAATGGGAGACAATACAGCAACAATACAGTTCAATACAAGAGGGAAAGGAGGGCCCTGCTCCTTGGAGCTTACAATCTAGGAGGGAGGGGCTAGTGGTAAAAAAGGTAGTAACTGTGGTGGATGGACTGGTAGGAAGAGTAGAACATTCCATTATTACCTGTAGGCAGGATAGGCTTCCCTGAAGAGATAGGTTTTCAGAGATCACTTAAAAGTGAGCAGAGTAGGCGATAAATTGGGGTAGAGAGTTCCAGAGGATAGGGGAAGGTCTGGAAAAGTCCTGGAGACGAGCATGGGAGGAGCAGAAAAGGGAAGTAGGGAGCAGGAGGTCTTGCGAGGAGTGGAGAGTACAGTTTGGGTGATATTTAGAGACAAGATCGTTGATGTAATTTGGGGCAGAGTTATAAATGGCTTTATAAGTTATTGTTAATGTTTTGAATTTTATCCGCTGGGCAATGGGAAGCCAGTGGAGGGCTTGGCAGAGAGAGGTGGCAGATACAGACCGGTTAGTAAGGTGGATAAGTCTGGCAGCAGCATTCATGATAGACTGAAAAGGGGATAGCCTGCGATTCAGTAGGCCAATGAGGAGGGAGTTGCAATAGTCAAGGCGAGATATAACAAGGGAGTGAATAAAGTTGCTTAGTGGTTTCCGAGGTTAGGAACGGGCGTATCTTGGAGATGTTGCAGAAGTTAAGTCTACAAGATTTGGACAGTGATATCTAAGATTACACCTAGTACCCTGGCATGAGGGGAGGGACTGATGATTGTGTTATTGATCTTGATGGAGAAGTCAGGGGAGGGGGCACGGGCTTGGGGGAATACTAAAAGCTCAGTTTTGGAAAGATTGAGTTTGAGGAAGTGGAGTGACATCCATGCCGATATGTCGCTTAGTAGGTTAGTAATGCGAGAGGAGACTGAAGGGGTGAGGTGAGGGGTAGAAAGATAGATTTGTGTGTCATCAGCATAGAAATGGTACTTAAAGCCATGGGAGTTTATCAAGTGACCAAGGGAGGAGGTGTAGATGGGGAAGAGAAGAGGTCCAAGGACAGAACCTTGAGGGACCCCTACAGAAAGAGGGAGTGAAGAGGAGGAGGCAGCGTTATAGGTAATGCTGAAGGAGCGCTGCAATAGGCAGGAGGAGAGCCAGGAGAGAGCAGAGCAGAGGTCAAGTAGTAAGAGTACAGAGTAGTGGCCATTGGTTTTAGCTGTTAGTAGATCACTAGTGAGTTTTAGTAGGGCAGTTTCAGTGGAGTGTAGTGAGCGAAAGCCAGACTGTCAAGAAGGTTGTTGTCGGTGAAGTGGGAGCTCAGGCGATTGTAGACTAAGCGTTCTAGGAGTTTAGAGGTAAATGGCAGCAGGGAGATGGGTCTTAAGTTGTTCAGGTTGGTGGGGTCAAGGGAGGGCTTTTTAAGTATGGGAGTGATGTGTGCATGCTTTAGAGGGGAGGGGAAGGCACCAGTAGAGAGGGAAAGATTGAAGATGTGAGTGAGGGAGCATAGAATGGAAGAAGAGGGTGACCGTAGTAGTTGTGAGGGGACAGGATCAAGGGGGCAGGTAGTGAGACGGGCTTCTGAGAAAACCTTAGTGACCTCTTCGGTAGTAGCAAGGTCAAAAGAGGAAAGTGTTGAGGGAGGTTTAGTATAAGGTATTATTATTATACAGTATTTATAAAGCACCAACAATTCGCTCAGTGCTGTACATTACAATGGGAGACAATACATGCGACAGTACAATAACAATACAATGCGATACACGAGGGGTTTGAGGGCCCTGCGCCTCGGAGCTTACAATCTAGGAGGGAGGGGATAGTGGTACAGGAGGAAAAGCTGTGGGGGATGGAGTGATAGGAAGAGTGGAGGAGGTCGGCAATTAGCAGAGGGTGGGGTAGGCTTCCCTGAAGAGGTGGGTTTTCAGGGTGCGCCTAAAGGAGAGGAGAGTAGGTGATAGTCTGATGGATTGGAAGTTCCAGAGGATGGGTGACGCCCTGGAGAAGTCCTGGAGGCGGGCATGGGATGAGGAGACCAGGGAACTAGAGAGAAGGAGGTCTTGTGAGGAGCAGAGAGTGCGTTTTGGGTGGTATTTGGATATTAGGTTGGTGATGTAGTTTGGGGCAGTATGATGGACAGCTTTGTACATCAGTGTTAGGATTTTGAATTTGATCCATTGAGCAATCGGAAGCCAGTGGAGGGATTGGCAGAGGGGGGTGGCGGAAACGGAGCAGTTGGTAAGGTGGATGAGTCTGGCTGCCGTATTCAGGATCGACTGAAGCGAGATAGCCTGTGGCGAGGCAGGCCAGTGAGGAGGGAGTTGCAGTAATCTCTAAGTATGCTAAGTGGGATGGATATCTGTGCAGTGGCGATGCCCCTACAAATTGCGTCAATCTTGTTTATAGTCCATGTGTGCACGAACACATAGGATAACATGCTGTTGAGTTTACTGGCTATAGGAAAAACACCAAAAGCCAAAAACAGCAAATAAAAAAGGTCCAGTGTGCATGAGAATTTACAATCACTAAATGAAAAAGTCCAAATTGGGCCCAAAGTGTCAATATTTTGTGTGGCCACCATTATTTTCAAGCGTTGCCTTAACCCTCTAGGGCAGTGGTTCTCAACCTTTCTAATGCCGCGACCCCTTAATACAGTTCCTCATGTTGTGGTGACCCCCAACCATAAAATTATTTTCGTTGCTACTTCATAACTGTAATTTTGCAGTGGGAGGAATAGTGCCCCATCATTGGTGTCAGTGGGAGGAATAGTGCCCCATCATTGGTATCAGTGGGAGGAATAGTGCCTCATCATTGGTGTCAGTGGGAGGAATAGTGCCCCATCACTGATGTCAATGGGAGGAATAGTGCCCCATCATTGGTATCAGTGGTAGGAATAGTGCCCCATCATTGGTGTCAGTGGTAGGAATAGTGCCCCATCATTGGTGTCAGTGGTAGGAATAGTGCCCCATCATAGGTGTCAGTGGGGGGAATAGTGCCCCATCATTGGTGTCAGTGGGAGGAATAGTGCCCCATCATTGGTGTCAGTGGGAGGAATAGTGCCCCATCATTGGTATCAGTGGGAGGAATAGTGCCCCATCACTGATGTCAATGGGAGGAATAGTGCCCCATCATTGGTATCAGTGGGAGGAATAGTGCCACGTCATTGGTGTCAGTGGGAGGAATAGTGTCCCATCACTGATGTCAATGGGAGGAATAGTGCCCCATCATTGGTATCAGTGGTAGGAATAGTGCCCCCATCATTGGTGCCAGTGGTAGGAATAGTGCCCCATCATTGGTGCCAGTGGTAGGAATAGTGCCCCATCATAGGTGTCAGTGGGGGGAATAGTGCCCCATCATAGGTGTCAGTGGGGGGAATAGTGCCCCATCATTGGTGTCAGTGGGAGGAATAGTGCGCCATCATTGGTGTCAGTGGGAGGAATAGTGCGCCATCATTGGTGTCAGTGGGAGGAATAGTGCCCCATCATTGGTGTCAGTGGGAGGAATAGTGCCCCATCGTTGGTGTCAGTGGGAGGAATAGTGCCCCATCGTTGGTGTCAGTGGGAGGAATAGTGCCCCATCGTTGGTGTCAATGGGAGGAATAGTGCCCCATCATTGGTGTCAGTGGGAGGAATAGTGCCCCATCGTTGGTGTCAGTGGGAGGAATAGTGCCCCATCGTTGGTGTCAGTGGGGGGAGGAAAAGTGCCCCATCGTTGGTGTCAGTGGGGGGAATAGTGCCCCATCATTGGTGTCAGTGGGAGGAATAGTGCCCCATCATTGGTATCAGTGGGAGGAATAGTGCCACGTCATTGGTGTCAGTGGGAGGAATAGTGTCCCATCACTGATGTCAATGGGAGGAATAGTGCCCCATCATTGGTATCAGTGGTAGGAATAGTGCCCCCATCATTGGTGCCAGTGGTAGGAATAGTGCCCCATCATTGGTGCCAGTGGTAGGAATAGTGCCCCATCATAGGTGTCAGTGGGGGGAATAGTGCCCCATCATTGGTGTCAGTGGGAGGAATAGTGCGCCATCATTGGTGTCAGTGGTAGGAATAGTGCCCCATCGTTGGTGTCAATGGGAGGAATAGTGCCCCATCATAGGTGTCAGTGGGGGGAATAGTGCCCCATCATTGGTGTCAGTGGGGGGAATAGTGCCCCATCATTGGTGTCAGTGGGGGGAATAGTGCCCCATCATTGGTGTCAGTGGGGGGAATAGTGCCCCATCATTGGTGTCAGTGGGGGGAATAGTGCCCCATCATTGGTGTCAGTGGGGGGAATAGTGCCCCATCATTGGTGTCAGTGGGGGGAATAGTGCCCCATCATTGGTGTCAGTGGGAGGAATAGTGCCCCATCACTGGTGTCAGTGGGAGGAATAGTGTCCCATCACTGGTGTCAGTGGGAGGAAAAGTGCCCCATCATTGGTGTCAGTGGGGGGAATAGTGCCCCATCATTGGTGTCAGTGGGAGGAATAGTGCCCCATCACTGGTGTCAGTGGGAGGAATAGTGCCCCATCATTGGTGTCAGTGGGGGGAATACGGCCCCATTATTGGTGTCAGTGGGAGGAATAGTGCCCCATCATTGGTGTCAGTGGGAGGAATAGTGCCCCATCATTGGTATCAGTGGGAGGAATAGTGCCCCCATCATTGGTGTCAGTGGGAGGAATAGTGCCCCATCGTTGGCATCAGGGGGAGCAATAGTGCCCCAACATTGGTGTCAGTGGGAGGAATAGTGCCCCATCGTTGGTATCAGAGGGAAGTATAGTGCCCCATCGTTTGTGTCAGTGGGAGGAATAGTGCCCCATCGTTGGTGTCAGTGGGAGGAATAGTGCCCCATCGTTGGTGTCAGTGGGAGGAATAGTGCCCCATCGTTGGTGTCAGTGGGAGGAATAGTGCCCCATCGTTGGTGTCAGTGGGAGGAATAGTGCCCCATCGTTGGTGTCAGTGGGAGGAATAGTGCCCCCATCGTTGGTGTCAGTGGGAGGAATAGTGCCCCATCGTTGGTGTCAGTGGGAGGAATAGTGCCCCATCGTTGGTGTCAGTGGGAGGAATAGTGCCCCATCGTTGGTGTCAGTGGGGGGAGGAATAGTGCCCCATCATTGGTAATAGTGACACCAATGATTGGGCACTATTCCTCCCACTGACACCAATGATACTTACCTTGCTGACCCCTGCTCCAGCCTGGGCTCGCTCGCTCCCTCCCTCTCCCATGGTACAAACACTTACCGGTCAGATGGCTTCCTTCTCCAGCCGCTTTCCTCCTCTTCACTCACTCGTGCTTCGCGGTGCCGCTCGGCTCCTCCTTTCCAAGCTCCACCTCCTCGCCGGTGATTGGCCGCCTGTGTGCCTCTCTTGAGCTACAGTTCCGGCGGCCAATCACCGACGAGGAAGGATTGATCCCGGGGGTGTGTCCAGATGACAGGGACGGCATGTCATCCCGCCCACACCTGCAGACGGATCAAAGAGCGGTGTCTCGGTTCCTAAGGCCATCGGAAATATGTGTTTTCCGATGGTCTTAGGCGACCCCTGGGAAAGTGTCGTTCGACCCCCAAAGGGGTCGCGACCCCCAGGTTGAGAACCGCTGCTCTAGGGCATGGAGTTCACCAGAACTTCACAGGTTGCCACTGGAGTCCTCTTCCACGCCTCCATGACGACATCACGGAGCTGGTGGATGTTAGAGACCTTGCGGTCCTCCACCTTCCGTGTGAGGATGCCCCACAGATGCTCAATAGGGTTTAGGTCTCTAAACATGCTTGGCCAGTCCATCACCTTTACCCTCAGCTTCTTGAGCAAGGCAGTGGTCATCTTGGAGGTGTGTTTGGGATCGTTATGTTGGAATATTGCATTGCGGCCCAGTCTGCAAAGGGAGGGGATCATGCTCTGCTTCAGTATGTCACAGTACATGTTGGATTCATGGTTCCCTCAATAGCTCCCCAGTGCCGGAAGCATTCATGCAGCCCCAGACCATGACACTCCAACACCATGCTTAACTGTAGGCAAGACACACTTGTCTTTGTACTCCTCACCTGGTTGCTGCAACACACGCTTGACACCATCTGAACCAAATAAGTTTATCTTGGTCTCATCAGACCACAGGACATGGTTCCAGTAATCTATGTCCTTAGTCTGCTTGTCTTCAGCAAACCGTTTGCGGTTTTCTTGTGCATCATCATTAGAAGAGGCTTCCTTCTGGGATGACAGCCCTGCAGACCAATTTGATGCAGTGTGCGGAGCACGGTCTGAGCACTTACAGGCTGACCCCCCAACCCTTCAACTTCTGCAGCAATGTTGGCAGCACTCATATGTCTATTTTCCAAAGACAACCTCTGGATATGACGCTAGGCACGTGCACTCAACTTCTTTGGTCAACCATGGCAAGGCCTGTTTGGAGTGGAACCTGTCCAGTTAAACCACTGTATGGTCTTGGCCACCATGCTTCAGCTCAGTTTCAGGGTCTTGGCAATTTTCTTATAGCCTAGGCCATCTTTATGCAGAGCTACAATTCTTTTTTTTCATATCCTCAGAGAGTTCTTTGCCATGAGGTGCCATGTTGTACTTCTAGTGACCAGTATGAGAGAGTGATAACACCAAATTTAACACACCTGCTCCCCATTCACACCTGAAGACCTTGTAACACTAAAGAGTCACATGACACCTGGGAGGGAAAATGGCTAATTGGGCCCAGTTTGGACATTTTCACTTAGGGATGTACTCACTTTTGTTGCCAGCGGTTTAGATATTAATGGCTGTGTTGAATTATTTTGAGGGGACAACAAATTTACACTGTTATACAAGCTGTACACTCACTACTTTACACTGTAGCAAAGTGTCATTTCTTTAGTGTTGTCACATGAAAAGATAGAAAAAAATATTTACAAAAATGTGAGGGGTGTACTCACTTCTGTGAGACACTGTATAATTTATATATTTTTTTCAATGTGTAGTTCTGTTTAAAATAAAATGTAAATCGTTACATGACACGGAACAAAAGAAAAAAAAAAAACAATAAGAATTCAGATTCTCCAGTATTGTAACTGTATCTGACACAGAAGATTAAAAGATCACAACTTATTACTCTGCATTTGTCCCATATTAAAAAGGGCTTCATATTTGTTTGCATTTTCAAGTTTTGCATGGTCACAGTTAGTCAATCATCTAGAACCAATCTACCTAGATAGGCACAACCTGAATTTGCATAAAAGCTCCGTCACAAACCACAGCACTGTCACCATAGTATAGCCCAATGTATACCAGCAATTTTATATTTCAGAGGAGGAAAACAACACAGAATATGCCACAATTAAAGGTCAAAAGATACATGTAAACTACTACCAGTAGCTCAAGACTTCCAGTTCGTGAAGCCAGCAGTCACACAAACTCTGATCTACTCATTTCACTTATTTGGCATCATCCTGTAAGTCATTAGAGATGGTCAAGAAATGTTAAGCCTCTAGATGACGTTTTTGAACATTTAATTAAGAAAGAAACCGGTACATTCAACCATTAACCATTGCATTTCCCCTGGTCAATCAAGTATATTATCGTACACTAGAGTTTCCACGATGACTGATTGCAAATATAGGTACAGTATGTGTATTTTTACTTGAATCCTCTAGGCAGGAGTTCTCTTTAGAAAAAAAAAAAAAAAAAAGACCAGTCTCTGCTTCTCTATCTTTGTACATGGTGACTGGTCCTGTATCCGCCCTCCTGTACTTTTCTGCAGACACCCTGTAGTGGGTGCACATTATATGTACAGCACAGTGATGGTGTTACCACTGGCTTTACAAAGTGATATCTGTGTTTGTGAAGGCATTTGGTGCTCCCAAAGGGGATTTAGGTCTTTTGTAACTGTTGAGGAATATTTCTCAACAAAAATGTTTAAAAACCTGTTGTGCCTTTAACTGAGCTTTAATCAGTGAGCAGTGATAGAGTCATCTTCTACCTTACTACCTCTGCCTTGACTGTAATCAATGTATTTGGCAGGGGTGTTTTTTGGCTGGAAAAAAACCCAGAACTAGTGGGTTTCTAGAGGAATTTTTTTAGCTTTAAAAACACTAACGCTAAAAAACGCGGCAAAACGCAGTAAATCGTGGCAAACTGGCTTTTTTGGACATTTAGACCCCCCATTTTTTTTTTCCGGTCAATCAAACCTCTAAAAAATGCCGCTATCCGCTAATGTAAAAACACTGAAAAACTCAAGTTTTTAACATGACTTTACGCAGCTAATGTTGCCAGCGCTATTAAAACACCCAGTATGCACGGAGCCTTAAACAAAGACATTATTCCAAGATAAGAACTAGAAGCCAGTTAGACACCATGCAATAACCAGGAAGTGTGCACAAGACACAGGACAGCTCTAAATTTCTGACATACTCAACAGGTAGATAACAAAATGCCTTCAATGATATACAGTATTTAACAGACCAAAAGGTAGCGAATAAGTGAAGTTACTGCTGCTCTTCTTCCCTTCCTTTCTGTAATGCTTCCAGGATGGATCAGAGAGAACTTTAATTGGTCAAAGTGGTCAACGTGGGTCCAGTATTTCTCATTATGATGCAAAGTAGTCAAAAAGAACTGGTTCACCTTTTTTTTAGAAAAAATGAGAACACACTACACCTTCCTTACTCCTAGTCCCCACTGTACTTACCTCTGTGGGTGATGAACTGTCAGAACCTATTCAGCTGGTGTGTTAGTCTAGGGATTCTGGGAAGCATAAAAGCAATTCTCTGCACCAACGCTGACCAATCACAATCGCTCTGATCTGTCCCAGAAGCCCTCCAGAAACCAGGGGGGAGAAGAATAGGAATTGCCAGTCCCTGGACCTCTACACCACTTGCATGGGCAGTAACAGCTTATCACCCATAGAGCTAAAGGTGGTGATGGTGGTGGTTGGGGTGTAAATAGGGTGTTAGTTTACCTTTTATTTTTTTCAGAAAAGGTAAAAGATTCCTTTAAATCTCTACCACTACCAATTCAAAGCGATTATGGAGATTACCATGACTGAAACAGGGTGGGTCTACTCAGATTTTATATTTTGCATGAGCTAGAATGGCATGAACATTCACCAAAATCCAGTACCTTTTTTGTGTTATAGTAGAACAAAACTCGTGTGGACTACCTGTGTTTCTTCCAAACAGTAAATTCCAAAACCAAAAGCAGACAAAGGGAAGAAGCTATAAATCAAACCCACATATAGAGCTTCACTAAAAGCTTACTTAATTTACTGATTATACACTTACCGGCCACTTTATTAAGTACACCTTGCTAGTACTGGGTTGGACCCCCTTTTGGATCAGAACTGCCTTAATTCTTTGTGGCATAGATTCAACAAGGTGTTAGAAACATTCCTCCAAAATTTTGGGCCATACTGACTTCATAGAATCACGCAGTTGCTATACATCCATTAATCTCCCTTTCCACCACATCACAAAGGTACTCTATTGGATTGAGATCTGGTGACTGTGGAGGCCATTGGAGTATAGTGAGCATGTCATGTTCAAGAAACCAGTTTGAGATGATTTGAGCTTTGTGACATGGTGCATTATCCTGCTGGATGTAGCCATCAGAAGATGGGTACATGGTAGTCATAAAAGGATGGACATGGTCAGCAACAATACTCAGGTAGGCCATGGCATTTAAACAATGCTCAATTGGTACTATGGGGCCCAAAGAGTGCCAAGAAAATATTCCCTGCACCATACACCACCACCAGCCAGAACCGCTGATACGTCAGGATGGATCCATGCTTTTATGTTGTTTATGCCAAATTCTGACCCTACCATCTGAAAGTTACAGCTGAAATTGAGACTCATCAGACACGGCAATGGTTTTTCCAATCTTATAGTGGCAAATTTTGGTGAGCCTGTGTGAATTACAGCCTCCATTGCCTATTCTTAGCTGACAGTGGCACCCAGTGTGGTCTTCTGCTGCTGTAGCCAGTCTGCTTCAAGGTTCAACGTGTTGTATGTTCATAGATGGTATTCTGCATACCTTGGTTGTAAAGAGTGGTTATTCGAGTTACTGTTGCCTTTCTATCATCTTGAACCAGTCTGCCCATTCTCCTCTGACATCAACAAGGCATTTTTGTCCACACAACTTCTGCTCACTGAATATTTTCTGTTTTTTAGACCATTCTCTGTAAACCCTAGAGATAGTTGTGTGTGGAAATCCCAGTAGATCAGCAGTTTTTGAAATACTTAGACAAGCCCTTCTGGCACCAACAGCCAGGCCACGTTCAAAGTCACTTAAATCCCCTTTCTTCCCCATTTTGATGCTTGAACTTCGGCAAGTCATCTTCACCACGTCTACATGCTTAAATACATTGAGTTGTTGCCATGTGTTTGCTTTATTAGCAATTTGTGTTACCAAGCAGTTTAACAGATGTACCTAATAAAGTGACCAATGAGTGTATATGAATGTTAATGTGATGGAAAATCTGCTGGTGGAAGTGGCACTATAAGAGTATTGTCAGTACAGTAGTTTCCCACTCAACATGAGCTTTCAATGCCAAAACTTATCTTTCAGCTGATGCAATGGATTATATATTATAATGTGCTCCTGAGACGGAACCAAAAGCTGCTAACATTTCAATTTACCATGGAATCAGTAATCCACTACAGTGTGTTAGCAAACTTCATACCTTTTGCCATGTGTGTCCACTTGCCATCCAGAGTACTGGGCAGCATACTTAAAGATTTTGGGCCTTTAATAAATGTTTAATTTTCTGAAGGTAAAAAGGAAACACCAACACTAAATCAATAATGATGCTTAGTTTTAAATAAAAGTAACGGTAATCTTTATTAATAAGCCATCAGTGAATTTATGCCCATTAATTCCTAAATTCAGCCAAACCCTGATCAAAAATAAAATCCTTATACGATATCTCTTACCAGGACCGAAATTACATGTGTAGGCCAGGTGAGCTTCTAGTTGAGCATCACTGCTCATCATCATATCACACTGTGTAGAACAGTCTACCACGGATGCCACCTACTCTCATGTTTATCTCTGTGCTGCACATAAAAACACATACCGTATTTGCCGGCGTATAAGACGACCCCCTACTTTTCCTGCTAAAATGTAGTGTTTGGGCTATACTCGCCGTATAAGACTACCCCTCTTCCAATGCAAAACAGTGGGAGGAATAGTGCCCCATCATTGGTGTCAGTGGGAGGAATAGTGCCCCATCATCGGTGTCAGTGGGAGGAATAGTGCCCCATCATTGGTATTAGTGGCAGGAATGGTGCCCCATCATTAGTATCAGTGGGGGGAATAGGTGCCCCATCATTGGTATCAGTGGGAGGAATAGTGCCCCATCATTAGTATCAGTGGGGGGAATAGGTGCCCCATCATTGGTATCAGTGGCAGGAATAGTGCCCCATCATTGGTATCAGTGGGAGGAATAGTGCCCCATCATTGGTATCAGTGGCAGGAATAATGCCCCATCATTAGTATCAGTGGGGGGAATAGTGCCCCATCATTAGTATCAGTGGGGGGAATAGTGCCCCATCATTAGTATCAGTGGGGGGAATAGTGCCCCATCATTGGTATCAGTGGCAGGAATAGTGCCCCATCATTGGTATCAGTGGCAGGAATAGTGCCCCATCATTAGTATCAGTGGGGGGAATAGTGCCCCATCATTAGTATCAGTGGCAGGAATAGTGCCCCATCATTGGTGTCAGGTCAGTGGGAGGAATAGTGTCCCAACATTGGTGTCAGTGGGAGGAATGGTGTCCCATCATTGGTGTCAGTGGGGGGTGGAATAGTGCCCCATCATTGGTGTCAGTGGGGGGTGGAATAGTGCCCCATCATTGGTGTCAGTGGGGGGGGGGGGGATAGTGCCCCATCGTTGGTGTCAGTGGGGGGGGAGGAATAGTGCCCCATCGTTGGTGTCAGTGGGGGGGGAGGAATAGTGCCCCATCGTTGGTGTCAGTGGGGGGGGAGGAATAGTGCCCCATCGTTGGTGTCAGTGGGAGGAATAGTGCCCATCATTGGTGTCAGTGGGAGGAATAGTGCTCCATCATTGGTATCACTGACACCAATGATGGGGCACTATTCCTCCCACTGACACCAATTACACTTGCTGACCCTGTTCTAGTATGGTGCCGCTGCAGCCAGCATATGTGGTTGCAGCAGCACCTCTACACTGAAGACTTACCTGCTGCTCCTGCACTCGATTTTCGCGGGGCCGCTCGGCTCTGCCCCCTCGCCGGTGATTGGCCACCTGTGTGCCTTTCCTGAGCTACAGTTCTGGCGGCCAATCACCGGTGAGGAGGCGGAGCCGAGCAGCCGCCCGAACATCCAGTGGCCGAACTGAAGGAGCAGCCGCGCTTCCTGGACCAGATCGTCGTGGGACCGGAGCCAGGTAAGAAACAGCCCCTGCCCACCCCTGTACTTAGTGTCCCTTCCGTTGGAAGGGGGGGGCGGCGGCACCACGCCACCCCCCTAAAGAGTGTCAGTATGCCGTATACCGGCGTATAAGACGACCCCCGACTTCAGAGAAGATTTTCAAGGGGTAAAAAGTCGTCTTATACGCCAGCAAATACGGTACATACATACATATATATATGTATATATATATATATATATACATACACACACACACTCTTACAGGGATGTTGAATTCCTATCACCCAATGCCAGTTCCGGGTGCTGGGCAGGTAGGTTTTTTTTTTTTTTTTTTACCTTCAGCCCTGCTGCGGGCAAGCAGCAAGGCTCACCTGTCAGGTAGAAGAATTCGGGCGGCAGCGCTGAGAGATTCCCCATTGAGAGATTCCCGGCAATTGGGACCAGGAAAGAATGTAATGCAGTGCGATGTGCACTTCATTACATTCAGGGGAGCAGAGGGGAGACATCCAGGGTCTTTTAGACCTTGGATGTCTTAATAAAGAGAACCTGTCACCAACAAATCATCTCCCGTCATCAACAAATCATCACCCAATTAAAAAAAAAAAAAAAAAAAAAACAACTTTTTTTTCCACCACAAAAAAAAATAATTATTTTTTTTTTTGGTGACAATGTCCCCTATGTGATGAAAAAAAAAATTAAGTTTTCTTTTTTTGTTTAATTGTAAAAAATGAAAGTTACACCCAAGCACATGACATCCCCCCCCACATATACGCACGTACAAACGTAAAAGAATGATGAAAATGTCGATTGCGATACACATGTTACATATTGCCGCACATGCCAGAATGAAAGCAATAATTCTAGCACCAGACCTCCGTAACACTGTACTAATGACATATAAGGGGCTTTAAAAGCATCACCTATAGAAAAGTTTGTCGCCATTTCACGAGTGCACACAAATTTAAGATTTGACATGTGGGATATCTATTTACTCGCTGCAACCTCATCTTTTATATTTTACAAAAAAATAGGGTAATTTATTGCTTTTTTTTTTGTGCCCTAAAATTAACTAACTTGTATTTTTTACTGAAATTTTGCAGTAATATCATACGACATAAAAAACTGGAACTACCACTATTTTATTCTCTAGGGTCTCAGGTTTCAGAAAATATACCATATTTGGGAGTTTTGGGTAATCTTCAGGCCTAAAATGTTTTTTTTTTTAATATTGTGCAAAAAAAGCAAAAATGGCTCTGGCAGCAAAATGGATAAAGGATAAGCCGCACACTCCTCTTTCCTGACAAGCACCCAACTAGTGCTCATTACACTGCAAGGTCTCTGAGCTCCCTGCTAGTCCCCAAATGCAGTGCTGGAGACAGGCAGGGAGGGGAGGAGGAGATAAACAGCACAATGTTAAAAATATTAAACGTTTAAGTCGCCATAAAGCCCTTTTGTTTTTAAGACATTCCTAATATCACCTCCGATTTAAATACGGTTTTGGTTAAAAAAAATTTTTGTTTTTTTTTATCTGGACAAGTAGATTGTCATGAGGGACAAGTAGATTGGGGCACCGATTTAGTCCCTTGGACAAGTAGTTTTTCCAAGATGTGTATTGCACCCATCTTGGACATTTTTTGTTATATTAGGGTGTGCTTTATATATATATGTTCTGCACCGCATGAGATATATTTTTTGCACTATATGCATGTAGATATATGGATTTGTGTTTTTCATCGTTTTATTGAGTATTTGCACGAAATGTGATGTGTTTTTTCACATATTGATTTAGTGGGTTGGTTCATTTTGTATATATGTTACATGTACATGCGTTTTGATACTTTATGTGGGGTATATTTTTTTGAGCAATTTGGAGCACCTATAGTAGTCCTATCATTGGATTACTCATGATCACGTGTAAATTGGACATTCAGTCCAGATTGGTGTGAGTGTTGTGTGGTTTGTTTTCTATGTACATACACTGCGTTTAGGCATCATTATCAGCTTATGCATGTTCCTTTTTTCAGTTATATAGTTGGCATTTATCACATGCACTATAATATCACTTTGTGTATTCAATTTATTTGTTTTATTGTGGATATTTACATGCGTTTATGAGTTTATTTTTTACAGGTTTAGGGTTTATTCATAGGTAACAGCGCCACATAATTTCCTTTTTCATTATTTGATTTATCATCTGGTATATGATTGGATGTTGGCAGCTTCATTTGATCTTCTTAGTAGTGCAGGAGGTTTACACTTTTTATTTGCTATTTCTTCAGTGTGACCTACAATTCTGTCTCTTCCTCTTCACTTCCTGTAGGAGTCCCCCAAGGCTCTGTCCTTGGACCCCTTCTATTCTCTATCTACACCTCCTCTTTGAGTCACTTAACCTTCCAGTACCATCTCTATGCTAATGACACCCAAATCTATTTCTCTACTCCTTCAATCTTCTCTCACATTACTAAGTTACTAACAGACATATCTGCTTGGATGTTGCACCATTTTCTCAAAAGAAAACTTTCTAAAACTGACCTAATAATATCCCCCCCTCCACACTCATGCCCTCCTCCCTGACTTTTCTATCAAGATCAATAATACAACTATCAATACTTCTCCTTATGCCACGATATTGGGTGTAATCCAGACTCTGATCTTTACTTTCAGCCTCAAATCCAATCATTGTAAAAAGCTTGTAGACTTCACCTCTGTAGCATCTCTTAATTATGCCCCTTTTAACCAATTAAACCCCCATGCTACACTCGTTCTTTACCTTGTTATTTCTCTCCTTGACTATTGCACCTCTCTTCCAATAGGCCTACACAGGCTATCTAGACTCATCCCACCTTACAAAATGCTCAGTGCCAGCCACTCCTCTTTGCCATTCCTTCCACTGGCTTATGATTGCCCAACAAATTAAAATAAAAATACTAATACTACTACATACTACTGATACTAATAACATACAAAGCTATTCACAACTGTGCCAACAGCTACATCACCAATCTTGCCTCAGATTATCAGCCAAACCGTCCTCTCTGTTCCTCCAAAGACTGCCTGCTCTCTAGCTCATTGCCTCATCCTTCCATGCTTGCCTCCAAAACATCTGCAGAGCCTCTTCCATCCTCTGAAATTTTCTACCTCAATCTAGCTATGTTCAGCTTAGTCCACCTTTAGGCATTCCATGAAAACGCATCTCTATCCTGCCTCCACCTAACACCTGAACATTTATTCCTTCCATCAGCACTTCCCTCACAGTTATCTTTTGTACAACTTGGCCCACTTTATTAGATTGTAAGTTCTTGTGAGCAGGGCTCTGCTAACCCTCTTATTGTTTTGTAACTGTACTGTCTCCTTATATATCCTAGATTGTAAGCTCGAAAGAGCAGGGCCCTCGCACCCCTCGTGTATTGTACTGTCTTGTCTCATGTTCTGTCCCCCTTGCTATTGTATAGCGCTGAGCAAACCCTTTGGCGCTATATAAATACTGTATAATAATAATAATATATTGTAAAGCACTATGCAAACTTTTGGCACTATATAAATCCTGTATAATACTGATAACGTTCAGTGTCAACATATGTTCAGTTAATATTGTAGTACACACCTTAAAGGGTAAGTGCAATTTCCCACACAGCCTAGCCCTACTGAATGACATTAATGCCACCATCCTCAAGCTGGTAACTTACCTGAATAGGACACCTGAAGTCAGCCTGAATATAAGTCTTCAAGGACCCACAGTTCTTGGGCTGACAGTTACAAAGGTGGATAAGATCAGTAATGTAAATATCATTTCAAGCTAAAGCTGTCCTTCTCAAGTAAATAAGCAGTTTTTAGGTCAAGAGGACTATTAAGTGGATTCATTGTCTAAAAGTACATTTGTCTTTAACCACACTTAAAAACCTGGGCTAATTCTGACAATTCTCACATACATCCTAAAATTACTTAGAAGCCCCAAATGTTATACATGTTTTAAAAGCAGAGATCCTAGAAAAAAATGGTGGCTGTTACAATTTTTTTATGCTGCATGATATTTTGCCAAGCATTTTTAAAAATGCTAATTTTCAGGAAACAAAAAAAACTTTCATGAATTTTAGTGCACAAAAACACATCCATTTTTTTGGGTAAAATATAAAAGACTATGTTAAACCAAATAAACAGATATCCAACATGTCAAGCTTTCAAATTGCACTCGCCCTGAAAGAGTGACAAACTATGGTACATTCAATTATCCATTGACGACGCTTTAAAACTATATACAAGTTACCAGTTTAGAGTTAAACAGGATGTCTGGCACTGAAAGTATTGCTCTCGCTCTGACATTCGATGTAATATCTCACGTGTGGTGTAATCATCGTTTACATATGCATACAGGACCTATGTAAGTGTATGCAGTTGGCATGAGCACAGGGGATGGGGGCAGTTTAAACAATTGTTTTTACATTTTATTATTTTATTTAACTTGCATGTACCTTCCTCCCCTGTGTTTACCAGACCCAACAGGTAGCAGCGGTCCTGGGCTGCCCAATTGCTCTAGAGAGTCTGGGAACAGCGACAGGGGCCCTTACGCACTCCTGTGCAAGTGATCGGGCGGCTGCAGAACCGCTCAACTGCCTCTACAGGAAAGTCTATCATTGGCTAAACATTTTGATACTGGGATCATGGCTGCAGCAGCAGCCATGGTTCTGTTATAACCACTTCAATCAGAAGATGTGCAGGTACATCCTAAGGGTGTGAATTGACTAAAAGTAGATCTCAAAGTGCCATGGAATACACTTAAAGTTGATGTGACTTACGTCCACCAACTCAGGGCAAATGAATGCAATGTTTGCACAGATATCTTGCAATCCAGTAACGGTTTGACTCCCATGGGGTTGTCAGACTATGCATTTCTCTTTGACCAATTATGCATGCCTAGGGGTCTCTGCTCAGGATGTCAAGGTCCAGTGAGTTGGATGCCGATGACCAGTGAGGGTGCAGGCTGAGGAAAGGTCCGTCCAGACCTAAAGCATGCTGCAAAAATAGAAAGAAGTAGCCCGGTCTCAGCACATCTCAACTGGCCTAAGGAAGGCTACAGGAAGCCACCTAACCATGGAAGGTGGCTTGCGTTCCATGAAAGCCTGACAGTTCGCACGGCCTTCCTGCCCAACTTTCTTGCTGAACTCTGCAGACATACCAGCTGCTACCTGCCGATTCCTGCATAAAGGCCAGCCGCTTCCTGCCAGACTCTGCACAGTGAAGCTAGAACATCAGGATTCTTTTCCAGTACCGATGTGGCTCTTCTTCCTGCTCATGATCGGTTTGCCTGCTGATTCCTGCTAGTCGATGTCAGCCCCATGATGGATAAATTGTTTTCTTAAAGTGTGAATGCATTATTTACATTTTTATTCAAATTGTTATACAGTATACACTCCGATGGAGGCGCCCTCTTTGTGGTGTTCTTTAAGCTAGCCGTAAGACTTCAGTCTGAAGAAATTCACCATTTTTAATTTATCAAATTGTAGAAAGATCATTGAGATGTCTTGTGTCTAATGGTAACAATCAAAAATCCTACCACCTTACTGACAGTCACCATATGGCCAGGGGACTTTAGAAATAGGTATGTTTGCAATATCTACATGAAAAATTTTTTTTGTAAAACAGTATTCCTCTAAAGTCAGCTTAAATGCATAACATTCTTGAACTTTTTCACTGTGTGCATCAAAATCTGCAGCAAGTCAAATAAAGCCAGTCTCTTTTCCTGGCTGGAAGACACATAGCATCATCCACTCTTTCCTCCTCAACCTTACTGTCCTTGACCCACCAATTTCATTCGTTGTATTTAAGTTCTTTCAATTACAGAAGCTCGGCATCAAATGAGGGCATTTTTGAGCCCGAATGCCCAAACTGCAACACAAAACCAACAAATTTATTTCAAAGTGCCAACGCTGCAATTGAATATTGAGATTTTGGTTTAGGAAAAAACAACTCGTACAGTTGCCGAACTAATTAACATCTTTTGTCTTAAAAGAAAAAACAACAACAGAGCTTTCAATGATAGTTTTTTATTGAAAAAAACATCATTTCTACATGAGCATGTATTTTTCCAAATGACTCTGTCCAGGCCTCTTGGAATGATCTTCCACTATCTGTTTTCAGTTTTGCTTTTATTACTGTGCTCATTTTTTGGTGTTCCAACACTTGGAGTCTAGAAAAACACAAACATTATTTACTAACCCCACCCATATAAGATGTGTCTGTAAATGTTCTCAAAATATGGCTATATACAAGTCTGTACGAGAGCAACTTACATTTTTGTAGACAGATAAAGGCATTGCCATAGTCCAACGTCCTGTGGAACAATAAGGCACGCTTTACCCGGGTAAGATATCCTCATGGATACCGCTGTGCTTCAGGTGACACCACTCTGCTGGGTCTGGATGCCAGCTGTGTGTGTGAAGGATCCAGAAGAGAGGCCTGGAACGCTCAGGAGCCAGGTGTCAGGCACGATGAAGTCATTGGATGAGCTGCGACTCCATTACGCGTGTGCACATTGGCGATAGTTGCCGGGGGGGTGCCCACAGAGAGGGCTCTGTGTGCCAGCTATGTCACACGTGCCACAGGTTCGCCATCGCTGACCTAGAGCAATCACATGCAAATGCAATCTGCCTAGGAAATGTCCACACCTCCAGAATGACACCCGCTCTTCCAGGATGTGTCAATTTTGCATAACTCCACCCACATTCCAGCCCTCTGTTCGTATCAAGGCTGAGGACTCTTGAGAAAAGTACTGAGGCAGGGTACTTTGAGGCTCTCAAAAAGCAATGTGCAGCCCCCTGCTTTACCCTCCCACCAGCTATGATCTACCTAAATTGCATAGAGAAGCACAAAGGCCCAGAGATTACATTACTGGGTCTAAAATAAGATACGTAATTAAAAAAAAAAAAAAAAAAAAAGTTTCATTTAAAACGTTTTAAAACTTTCATTAGAAAAAGTAAAAAGTAAACAAATGTAAGATATAATCGAATTAAACCACTTTTAGCTTTGCATTTTAATACTGCATTACAAGTAGACCTAAGCAGTTCCAAGACAGGTCTTCTTCCTGCTATATGGCAGCTGTAATCTGCTACCAACTACTGTGCATATATCAGAGCGATGACAGGCAGCACATGATTATTCTTGCTGCTATACTATAAAGTTATTATACAGATGACAGGCAAGATAGCAGATCGAGTACCCAAGAGTCAGCAGAGATATAAAACCAATGAAGGGCAGAGTGCCAATCCAAGGAGACTGTAAAAGTACACATCCCATGGTGACAGCACGCCAACCATTATTGTAGCAAATAACCCTGCTTTAAAGAGATTAAGGAGTGGCATCATGCCAGTCACTGTAATGTAAAGCAGAGCTGTCCAACTGCCAATACTCCAATGCTTCCCTGGGAAATTCTATGACCGTCACAGTACTAGGTGGAGGTTTATTAGTCAGAACTTTATGACCACTGACAGGTTAAATGAATAACATCTATCTCATTACAAGGTCAGTGGGATATATTAGGCAGCAAGTACACATGTTGTCCTGTAAGTTAATGTGTTAAAAGAAAAAAAAAGGAGGAGATTAAGGGGGGATATGATCAACATGTATAAATACATCAGTGGTTCATATAGTGAACTCGGTGTAGAGCTATTCACCCTGAGGTCATCACAGAGGACAAGGGGGCACTCTTTACATCTGGAGGAAAAGACATTTAATCTCCAAAACACGGAAAGGTTTCTTCACAGTGACAGCTGCGAGAATGTGGAATAGACTCCCTCAAGAGTTGGTTCTGGCCAGCCCAGTGGATTGCTTTAAAAAAGGCCTGGATTCTTTCCTAGATACACAGAATATAACTGGATACTAATATTTATAGGTAAAGTTGATCCAGGGAATATCCGATTGCCTCTCGGGGGATCAAGAAGGAATTTTTCCCCTGCAGGAGCAAATTGGATCATGCTTTTCTGGGGGGGGGGGGGTTGCCTTCCTCTGGATCAACTGTGGGTATAGGATTATAACTTTTTTTTTTTTTAATAGTTGAACTGGATGGACTTTTGTCTTTTTTCAGCCAGACTAACTATGTAGCATGTGGATGGCAGGGTGTGTGTACGTTGATTAGTGCCATCTCTACATGAGGAAGTGATGGCACAAGGATGCACTATGGGAAGAAGACAAGCCAGTAGAGGCAGTGTAATGTTTTGGGCATTGATTTACTGGGAAATCTTGGTCCTGCCATTCATGTGGATGGTACTTGACACGTACCATCTACCTGAATGTTGTTGCGGAGCAAGTACGCCACTTCATGGAAATAGTATTCCCTGATGGCAGTGGCCTCTTTCAGCAGAATAATATGCCCTGCCACACTGCAACAAAGGTACAAGAATGGTTTGAGGAACACAAGTTCAAGGTGTTGACCTTGCCTCTAAATTCTCCAAATCTCAATCCAATCAAGCATCTGTGGGATGTGCTGGAAAAACAAGTCTGATCCATGTAGACCCCATGTCACAGCTTACAAAAAGGATCTGCTACTGATGGCTTGGTACCAGATACTACAGCATACCTTCAGAGTTCTAGTGGCGTCCATGCCTCGATTGGTCAGTGCTGTTTTGGCAGCAATAGGGGATCTACTCTATATTAGGTCAATGGACCTAAAGATAAGGCCTAATATAACCCACCCACCCAGAACCGAAAGAGTGCTGGCTGCTGTCAGAAGAGCAGGGAATAAGATACATATGACAGCGATTTAGGAACTGATCATACAGCCATCTAGTAGCCTTACTGCTACCTGCAGGCTCGATTGACTATTCTCATGTGCACCAGCAGTACAATTGGGCACCATCGCTAGCCAGCTGAAGAGTTAGGACTAAAGACTGCCTTTTACAGCTGCTACACAGAGACCTTTACCTATTGTTTGTGCTAAGAGGTACCTCTGAGGGTATTCCACCAAATCCTAGTCATTCTTCTACAGTGCAATCTAGACTAGTTATAGTGTTATTATTCACATTTCAATTAATACTTATATGCACTGTTTACTGCTGACTTTACCACTAGACTGGGATTAACTAAAGTCTTGTGTACATATCCTAGTGTTAATTCACAGCCAAGTTAACGAAGTAGCAAACTCTCTCAAAAAAAACAACAACACTTTTCCTCTGCAAGGCAATGTCATAATGTGCTAGTATGCATCGCAGGCTCCGGTGGTTTGAATGGCTGAGCCACAATGATGCCACTTTTTACGGCACACAGCGCCAGTACTCTACACAGGTAAATATCTCCTAAATGGTGCAAGTTTAGGAGATATTTACAGTACCTACAGGTAAGCCTTATTATAGGCTTAGCTACAGTTACAAGTTAAAAAACAGAGTGTACTACCAGTTTAAAGGTATCTACTACTCTCTTACAAGTGCTTGCAGTAACTTTCATTCAACCAGGTTTGTCAGAGGTACTGAGGATGTTCTTGGAGTTGAGGGACATAACAGAATTCTCAAATTACCAAGTGGCTCCTGCAGGGGTAGCACTACAAACAGTAAGTACATATAAGATTGACGTAACCAGCGCACAGGTCATAAAAATATTTGTTCTACAGAATCACTGTCGTCAGACACTCACCACCTATAGAGATCTTAAAGTTGAACTAAAATCATTGATTTAACAGTTTTCCAAAATAGTTACATTCAAGGCATGCTGTGAATGATAACTGTCACAGGTATTTGTTCTCTCAACCCAACTGACAAGCCATCAAACGGCTGGTACCATAGCTGATCACATGTGCAGCACCATGGTAACTACAGATCAGAGACCAAGATAGTAGCTTACTTGGCTGGAAAAGCCAAAATGTGTCTTCTACAAACACACACACCAGGTTTCCATAGCTCCTTAGTTCTCCAAAGTATGGGGGAAAAAAGAAAAATAAAGTACTCAAAGAATAAAAAGCCTACAATTATCTAGATGTATATATTTATAAATTGGCATTGCTGGAGGTTTCTAAAGGTGCCTTTGTTGTAACTGTTAAGATAAGGTGATGTTCCCCTTTAAGTCAAATCACCATCCAATGAGAGATGAGTCACTGCGCTTACTCATTCACTGTTATGTGCACAATTCATCTTAAGTTCTATAAACAGCAGACTTTTTTCAAATGAGGACCTAATGAGACAGAAAAATGTGGAAAGAACCCAAAGGGCTGGATCACTCTCAGAAGGTCACTGAGTAGCAGCCGCCAGGAATTCAGGAGTCATTACTGCTGCCTGTTTAGGGCATCTGGCCTAGTATGCTTCAGGAGAGAGTGGTTACATCATCACCGCTGTAGGCTGATGTCACTCAGCCAGTCCAGGCTGAGGAAAGATCCCGACTTTAAAGTCGGAATCCACCCCAGAATCTGGAGTGGCACCTGGCTCATCCACTCAGTGACCTGTTAAGAGCCTGAGCCAGCAGCTCCCTCCACCTCCACATCCCAGCGTTCCAGTAAGCGTGGAGTAGAGGAGTGGGAACAGCACAGTAGACAGTGCTGACTGACAAGTCACTGCTCTCTGCCAACAGCGGCTGTGAGAACTCAGTGGTCATGTGATCACTGAGTTTTCACGCTAGTGCCGGTGGAGGCCAGATGCAGCATCGGTAAGTATGATTTTTAAAAAAGATGAAATCCCCTACTTCTTTTAACTACTTTCTTCCTGTAGAACGTACCCGTATGTCCTTGGGTTGAAGTGGTTGTACAGGGGCCATGGCTGCAGCTATGACCCTGGTATCAGTAAAATCAATCCGAGCAGCTAAATAGCTGTTGAATCGCTTTTACATGTGGCGGAACTGAAGCCACAGGATTTCCGTGTTCTTGTATTGGAACTACATTAGGCAGCAGAGCCCAATTCTGCTAGTGTGAACAAAATCTTACTAATGTGCACCAATTACATTTTATGCTAAGGTCTTACTGTTATCTGTAACCCTGCTCCCTGACCTAGGTAGTGACATATGTCACAGAAAGAGAAGCAGACTTTCTGACCACTGTTTATGCAAGGGTGAGTTGTTCATATTGCAAAGCGGTTTCTGTAAGCATTAGTAAAAGAAAGTTAACTCTAATGTTAGGCTAGCCATAAATAACCAGATGTAACACTAATAGGGGAGCACAAAGGCAAAAACAGGTATTTAAAAACTTTTTTTGGGCTGAAGTCTCTCTGTATCTGCTTGCTGCCAACTCACAGTACGTTTACTGCGAGCAGGTGGTACGGCCAAACTAAGCGATATACCCATATGTTGTTACCTGTCTTTGGGCACATCTGTGCACCCCCTGCAGACCTGTGTGTTCATTGGCTACAGCACAAGTTTGTCAGCAGGTTTTCGGCCAAGGATTTTGCACATGAACCTGCTGATCAGCTGTAGCCAATCACAGCACAACCCCATATCTTGTTTGTAAATACAGACACAGAATCTGCCAGGTTCTTCTCTCCCTCAGCACGTTCTTTCAGGGAGAGAATAAAGCCAGGTTCTGTGTGGATAAAAGCAGATATACACTTGCATACACTTGTTAGGTACATTTAACCTTTTGGTTGCCTTCCAGTTAATCCCTTAATTTCCCTGTCACCATTGTCATCTGTACACTGTACAGTATTTACCAGTGATCACTGTATTAGTGTCACTAGAGGCCTCAGATAGCATCAAAGTCAGTCAATCAGACTGCCCGCCACACTAAGTCACTGATCACAGCCATTATTAGTACAGCGTCTGTATCAATCAGTATCTTGGTCACATTCAGAACTATCCTAGTGTCCCCAAAAACGCAGCGTTAGCAGAATCAATGAAGTGTCAGTATAATATTTGTGATTACTGCCACCTCTGATGCATTGTCTACAAAACTGCCTAATCTCTTCTAGCACATACAGTTATTTTATTGCTAGCATGCAAGCAGTCCCTGATTGCTAGAGCCAGAAGCTCTTTCCCATAGTCACCATAAGGTACGTGTAAATTTTTGTGCCCAAAAGGCAAAAAAAAAAAAGAAGTACACTAGTGAAGAGGCCAACAGGATTCTGAGAGTGAAGGGGGCACCTCACTGTCAGAATCAGGTTCAGAATATGAACCTGTAGAAAGAAGCGGCACCCAGACAGCTAGCTTGGACGATGGTGAAGAGGTCCCTGCTAAAACCAGGCGTACCTGACAGCAAGTTGCTGAAGTGCCAGAAATGCATACTTATGCACATACGCAGCAGAGTGCAAGTACTAGCACTGCACTACTTTTTGGTGATCTGGCAAACACCAGTGGCCTAGTACATCCTGCCTTTTAGACACCAGCACTACAGTATTTCATGGTGAAGTGGAAAGCACCAGCAGTACAGTCCAAGCTGGTGTGATGACTAGTACTAGTAAAGTAACGCAACTTCAGCCACTATGAATCCAAGCGCAGGCCCATAGTAGCCTTCCAGAAGCAGCACCAGTTATTCTCCCTATTCACAGCAGCCCAGCCCACAGTTCAGTTAACAGCCCCCTTGACTTTTTTTTAGCTGTTTTTCAGCACAGATCTCTACAATTTGATTATGGTCCAAAGTAATGTTTATGCCCAACAGTACATCACCACCAACTGACCCAGTTCATCACATGCCCGTGTTCTCTGCTGCAATGGCCAGGCAGGGATAGGAGACAATATTGCGTTTTATGCATTTCAGTGACAACACCCTGTGTCTTCCCCGTGGTGACCCTCACTATAATCGGCTCCACAAAATTTTGTCTCTCTAACTTTCCCAGAAATGTGCACAATTGTATACGCCCCAACAAAACATCTGCATAGACAAGTACATTTTACTGGCAGGCTTGCAATAAAGCTATATCTCCCCAGCAAGCGAGCCAGATATGGGGTCAAAATGTATAAGCCCTATGAGAGAACCACAGGCTATACTGCTCTAGAATTTATGAGGGGAAAGACAACCAAGTGGTGCCCCTAAGATGCGCAAACTATATTAGGAGCAGTGGCAAGACTTGGTGTCACCCCTGTTCCATAAGGACTACCATTTGTAGGTGGATACATTTTTTTTTATGCAAGCGTACCACTTTTTAGACGTGTTCATTCAAGAACTCGGCTGCTATGGCATCACGCAACCTAATCGCATGGGCTTCCCCCAAAGGCTTGTTAACACCCCACTTAGAAAAAGGGAGAAAGTCTGCTTGTGGAATGAAGAATTACTATCAGTCTTACATACACCCAGGCACAATGTTCTAAATTAACAAGGAGTCTGGTGGCGTTGAAAAGCCTATCTGTGTCCATGACTATAATCTTTATATGGGAGGCATATACTTCAACGACCAAAATGATGAGTCTGTATTTAACCAATTCAATACCGGGCAATTTTACACCTTCCTGCCAAGGCCAGTTTTCAGGTTTCAGCGCTCTCACACTTTGAATGACAATTGCAACATTGTACCCAAACTAAAATTTTATCATTTTCTTCACACAACTAGAGCTTTCTTTTGGTGGTATTTAATCAACACTGGGGTTTTTATTTTTTGCCAAATTAACAAAAAAAGATCAAAAATTTTGAAAAAAAAAATTTTTTTTCTTTGTTTCTGTTATAAAAGTTTGCAAATAAATAATTGTTCTTCATAAATTTAGGCCGAGATGTATTCTGCTACATGTCTTTGGTGATGTATTTTTTAGTTTGTAGGAAAGTTATAGAGTTCACAAACTATATAATATTGATCAATCCTGAAGTACTGACAGCCAATCTAATTTCTTGAGGTCCAAGAATGTCAGAACAGTACAGATATCCCCCAAATGACCCCTTTTTGCAAAGTACTTTGTACTTCATAAGAGGCATGGCGAGTTTTTTGAAGTTGTATTTTTTTTGTCATAATTTTTCGGAAAATTATTATTTTTTACATATTGTCACCAGTGCAGTACAGCGTCATCATATAACTGGCATGGCGGTGATCAGGGACACTGACTGGTGACAGTATGAAAAAAATATACCGTATTTTTCGCCGTATAAGACGCACCTGACCATAAGACGCACCTAGGTTTTAGAGGCAGAAAACAGGAAAAAAAAATTCTGAAATAATGGACTGCAGACACAGTACAGGAGATGACCAGAGACTGCGGACAGCACAGGGATGACCAGAGACTGCGGACAGCACAGGGATGACCAGAGACTGCGGACAGTACAGATGACTGCTGACCTTTGGGGAGGTGGGGAGCGGGTACCTGAATTTGACAGGTACCCGCTCTTACTTCCGCAGAGTTTTTGTTTGATCTTACCTGTTCCTCGATCCAGCCGCACGCTGTCTTCCCGGCTTCTGTAATGGCGCTCGGCATGACAGCCGGGTGCCCCGTGCGCATGAGCGAGAAGCACTTGCTCTTTGCGATTGGTCCGGCGGCTTCTGGGATCTGTCATGTGTCCCAGGTACTGCCTTACCATTCACAAAAAGCACCGCTTCTTGCGCATGCGCACTTGGCACCCGGCTGTCATGCCCAGTGCCCACACTACAGAAGCCGGGAAGACAGCACGCCGCTGGATAGAGGAACAGGTAAGGTCCCGCCACAGAGCTGAGCGGCCGGCCCGGTATTCTGACACGGCCGCGGTGGAAATACCGGACCGGCCGCTCTATATTCGCTCCATAAGACGCACTGACATTTCCCCCCCAGTTTTGGGGAAAAAAAGTGCGTCTTATACGGCGAAAAATACGGTATATATATATATATATATTTTTTTTTTTTAAATTAAATTTTTCTTTTTTTTTAAGATTGTTTTTTCATATTTCACTATGACCAAAGTAGTACAATGTTACCAAAGTAACATTGTACTACTTTGGGGAAGTGATCAGTATTATTTTTTTTTACAAAATTTGCTTATAGCAAAGAATTACTTTGCTATAAGCAAGCATTTACCTGAATGACATCGATTCATTCAGGGTTTTATTTTTTTTTTTTTTTTGTGCTTAGCTGTGATTTGGCCACAGCTAATCACATGACATGTACATGTGATTAGCTGTGACCATTCACAGCTAGACACTAGTATACAATGGATGGCATGAATGAAGCCATCCATTGTACACAACTGTCATGTGACCTGCTGTGATTGGTCACAGCAGGTCACATGGTACCGGCAACGGGGCCGATACTCAGATCTGTCATCAGCCGTGTCCGAGGTACAAGGCCGTGACAGATCGTGCCGCTGCGCCGCTCTGCAGGAGCGCTAATGCGCATATGCGGGAGGACGCCATATGGCGTCCACCCGGAACGCTGATGACATTTGCCGCCCGCCATTCGGCCATAGGGCGGGCGGCAAATGGTTAACTACCTGCAAAGGCAGACACTAGTACAAAAAAGTGTCTATATATTTATTTTAATTGGCTCTAAACAACGCTTTTGTTGTTTACAAATCAACTGGAAGAACTGGATCCTTCCTACATTTTCAGGAAGAGATCATCTCAGCCCTTTTGTATCCAGAAGGCATTATGGCCCAATGCCCAAATCCAGTGGGCCGGCTGCATGAGAAGCAATTTCCAGATGTCCTCCAACCTACCTCAACACAAAAGTTATCCCCAAAAAATATGTCATGTCTGTGGTAAACACAGAATAAGACGATACATCTTTTTTTTTTTTTGTCGCTACTGTCCTGGCCAACCTGGCCTCTGCATAAAGACTGCTTCCATCGCTACCACACCATAGTTGACTTTTAGTCTAGGGCACAGCATGGCACAGTATAGGGTTCCATGTAATTCTGCACAAGAAAGGTCTGTAAAGATGTTAGGTAGTCAAGAAACTGTCTAGCACATTTTGAGAGAACCTAAAATCAAAGGCTGGAAAGGTTATTGTTCTGAAAAGTTGTTAAAAAAAAAAAAAAAAGGTTTTATTGAATAAGTTAATGTACATGGTTATTGTGTGTTATTGTTAACCGTTGTTGTTTGCTTTGCAGGAACGCCAATCAGCTGCAGCACTGATCTGTGTATTTTGAAAGCAGCAAGGTGCTGCTGTCAGAATACATACGTCAGTGCTTGCAGTTGGAGCTTTCTTCATCCGCAGTTTAAAAAAGAAAAAAAAAGCGTATGCCGAGAATTAGGAGCATGGGGTGGCCAGTGGGTGGAATACTCTGATACTTCAGCATATACTTTTTTCTGGTCGAGATTGCTTCATCAACATCGATCAATGTGAATGAAGGAATCTAGTGGATTCTTATTTTTCACTCAGCTCACAGACTGCACAAAAAAAAAAAAACACATTAGATATATGCCCAAAATTAGAAGTGGTTGGATGTGTGGTGGAAACATCTAATGTTGGGCAAAAAATGACCCCCTTTTTGGAAAGTAGACACTCCAAGGTATTTGCTGAGTGGCATGCTGCGTCCATGGAAGATTTTATTTTTTTGCCACAAGTTTTTGGAAAAATTTTTTTTTTTTTTTTTTTTTTACACAAAGTTGTCACTTTAATGAGGTATTTCTCACACATGTCATGGGTATATGTGGAATAACACCCCAAAACACATTCTGCTACTTCTCCCAAGTATGTGGATACCAAAAGCGAGAGACTTTTTGGCAGCCTAGCCATGTACATGAGCCCAAAAGTCAATAACCACCTTCAGGTTTTAAAGACCATAACTTCCCCATTTGATTTTCTAACTATCACAGTTTCGGAGGCCCTGAAATGCCAGGATAGTACAAACATCCCCCAAATGACCCCTTTTTGGAAAGCAGACACTCCAAGGTATTTGATAAGAGGCATGTTGATTATTTTGCAAATTTCATTTTTTGTCACAAGGTTTTGAAAAATGATAAAAAAAAAAAAAAATTTTTGTTTTCATTCTTCATTTTCCAAAACTTGTGGCAACAAATGAGAGTTGCAAAATAATCACCATGCCTCCTAGCAAATATCTTACGAGAGTCCACTTTTCAAAAAGGGGTAATTTAGGGGGGTATTTTTTACTATCCTGGCATTTTAGGACCTCCAATATTGTGAAAGGTAGTCAGGAAGTCAAATGTGCAAGTTACACCCTTTGAAAGCCTGAAGGTGCTCATTGGTTTTGGGCCCCTGTAGGCAAATAGGCTCCTAAAAAAAACTCACATGTGGTATACTCCCCATACTGGGGAGAAGTAGCAGAATGTAATTTGGTGAGTAATTACACACATACCCATGGCATGTGTGAGAAATCTCATTGAAGTGACATCTTTGTGTAAAAAAGAATTTTGTCATTTTCCAAAAACTTGTGGCAATAAATAAAATCTTCCATAGACTCAACAGGCCTCTCAGCAAATACCTTGGGGTGTCTTCTTTCTAAAAAGTGGTCATTTGGGGGGTGTTTGTAGTGCCCTAGCATTTTAGCACCTCAGGAAATGTGATAGGCAAAGTAAAAACTGTGTAAATTCCAGTATATATAAAACAGTTTGTAGACAATATAACTTGTACACAAAACAATTAATATACACTTATTGGGACTTGGCTTACTAAGGACATGTAGCAGAATATATGTTGGCTACATATGAAGAAATTAGATTTTTTTTATAACAGAAAGTAGAAAATATTGTTTTTTCCCCCCAAACTTTCTGTATTTGTTCATTTATATAATGAAGAACCCAGTGGTGACCAAATACTACCAAAAGAAAGCTCTGTGTGAAAAAAAAAAATGTAAATGTCTTTTGGATACAGTTGCATGACCGAGCAATTGCCAGTCACAGTAGTACAGTGCTGAATAGCAAAACAATGCCCTGGTCATGAAAAGGGTAAAACCTTCCTAAGGTCAAGTGGTTAAAATAAATTATGTACAACTCTGGGCAATTTAAGTCAACCTACTGTATTATCATTAGGAAAAAAGTACCTTCAGTGAAATTGGCATTTCAAAAACACCTACAGGTTCAGCAATGAATGTATATGCAAATCTCAATTTTTCCTGTTAACACAGTGTGTGGCCCCAATCCCACATCTTAAACCTTCATATTAGCACTTTAACATAATGGGCAGCAAGCCGCAGCATCCGCGAGGGCCTACTCACACTAGAAAATGCATGTTAACTGTGCATTTTTTTCTTGAACATTTGCATGCTTTTTTATGTGCATTCACATGCAGTTGGCATGCATGCTTCCATCCACGTTTGTCCTGTGAAATCACTTCCTACTTATTCCTTTCATTGGGCTCTTTATATGCACTGCAATGGATTGCTGTGTATTTGAGCATGTTTACATGCTTTAGCGTGCGTTATTCCGCATTTATGGTGTGGAAAAATACAGCACGCTGTAATTTTCTTCACTGCACTGTAGGGCTGTCAACTATGCCCAAAGGATAACCAGGATTTTGGCCTGTCTGTGCAGCTGGAATACAGTCACAAATGTATCTAATGTGAATTGACCCTAAGGGCTCATGTACACTGCAGCTGATAAACTCACGTTTAGGAGCTATTCAGCGTTTTTTTCAGCAGCCCCTGAACTCACCCTAATGTTTTTTTATGTGTCCATGTACACATCTTTGTTTACAGTTGTTTACAGGCATTTGAGTTTACAGTCGTTTTTTTGAACACAGAAAACTTGCCTAAAGCAGTAGATTTTATCAGCGTTTCAAACGCAAAACGCTTGTAAACGCAGCACATCACGTTTATAAGCGTTTGCGTGTGAAAATTTTTTTTTTTTTTTTTAACTCTTCCAGTTCCCGATGCTGTCCAGATCCTTTTTTCATCATGAAAAATGCATGCAAACCATTTTCAAGGTACTCAAATGGACAAAACACTGAACACAGGACGTTCCTACCAAGCTTGTCACACATTGCAATGACCAATTCACACCTTAGACCTCTCTCACCCTTGGAAACAAAAAGATATGTTAATGACCATTCACACCTCAAATTCCTCAAAAAGACCCCCTGCCAGGTGGCCCTAATGATTCACTCCATCAGACACCTTTCCCACCCTTGGAAACAAAAGAAATATTAATGAGTAACTCACACCTAAGCTAATCTTAACACATACTGTTGTCTCTGCTTCTACTCTCTGTATTTCCCTGAAACAGTCTGAAATGTTTAATAATTTACTACTTTTCATTGTATTCTTGTCATTTGTGAGGTTCTTCTGTGCTTATCTGTACAAACGCTTCTAAACGCAAACACGCATAAACGCGTTATGCAAATGCAGCTAAACAGATGTTTTTTAACCTACGTTTTCCAGCAGTCAGTTGCCATTGTTTAGAAGTGTCCCGTGTACATGGAGCCTAAACGTTTAGGAACTGAAAGGAGGCATGACCAAACACAACTTACACAGGGAGGGTAGAAAATTGCAAACCTCAGCTGCAAAAAAATCTCAGGAACTGTCTGTTTGTGCAGCACCTTATAAAATAAAGGCAGATAATAGAGTTATTATACAAGAGCCTTGCTCAGGAAAACTTCCAATTTACAAATGTTGTCAACATGCTGTTTTGAGTGAAGGTAACTCCAGCTTTTGCATTTTTCATCATATGCTTGCAATGAATTGCCAGGTTTATGACATGTTTACATTAGATGCATGCCATAACTAAACAACGCAGTTTTCTGTTGAAAAACACTGTACGTTACATGTGTAGCCACAGACACAAACAAAAGGATGATCAAGCAAACATACTTGTGACCTTGTTTTCAGACTTTCAACCTAGCAGCAGCCAGCAAGTTTCACTATCACTAATCTGACTTTGGAAATCACATCAGTAAAAGCTTCCTGACATCTGCTGATCCACCCTTTCTCCAGCAACTGCAGAGATGGCTCATCTCCCACACAGCAAACGGCGTATGTTCGCTCCTCTGCTCACGAACAGTTCTCATAACTCAAAAGAGCAGCCAAAACTAATGGCTCCAGAATATACACTGAAGTACTGAAGCATGGGTGTTCTTTGATTGTGACAGATTTTCTGGCATTACACCCTACTTTTCTCTTAGCACAATGTTCCCTCTAGAGACATGATGTCATACTATCCAGAAGATGTACCTGTCTTTCCTGATCAGTTGTGCAGAGCACAGAACCAGCCAAATTAAACCTGACTTGGTTTGCACTTAACCCATTAAACTTGGAATACAAGATAATATCTTACTTATATGGATAATATCTCACAGGAAGCAACACAAGGCAATCACCTCTGGAGTGTATATGACCAATCACTATGTTAGCCTGTCCTTCACAGGTATAGCCAATAAAGCAAAGAACTGTCATTGCAAAGCTACCTGAGATAAATCATCTGATGCATCCAAAAATGGCTTTTTCAGTTACCTTTTTTTCCAGAGATCTTCCCTTAGACCTTTTTTTTTTCTCCACTGATGTTGCTGTTAAAAACGCTGGATCTGTAAGATAAAAGAAAAATGTCAAGGTTGTTCAATTTTGTTTGCACCTCTGACCTAAGTACCACTAGTTGATGCTGATGGGTTGTGTGGTTATTGGGCAGCCTAGATGCAGGAATAAATTGCATTTTAATTCCCCCCCCCCCCCCCGGGTACCAGTGGTCATGAGATCTCTCAGAAAAGAGAAACATGATCACTAAACACAACTTCATCCAAAAATGCCCAAAGAGGGTTGTTATGAATGATCCCAAAAGCATCTAACTAGTCAAAAATATACAAATATACAGATTATTCAGAAGTATGTATCTTGCACAATATAGATATAACAGTGAATAAATATAAAAAATCAGGCATATGGTATCTAAATGCTGCAAAAGGTCTGATACCCAAGTTCTGGCAGAAAGTGGAGGTGCCGAAGGAAGAGGATTGGATAGAAAGAGTGGAGCAGATTAGAAAGATGGAAAAACTCTGCCATATTCAAAAAGATAAGATAGAGGCCTACTATGGGAAATGGGAGAATTGGGAAAAAGACAGCTTATACATGAAATATAGGAAAGAATAAAGAGAAAGATAGGAAAAATTTTACTTGCTCTTATAAGAAGATGGAGAGAAAATGCAGGGAAGGGAGATGGGGATAGGGTGGGGGGAGGAGGCGGGGGGGGGTAGAGAAATATTCCTGGAAAGAGAAAATAAAGTATGATGTTATATATTATATTTTTATATATATATAATGTGATGATGATATGTATTTAAATTGGAAAAATTAATAAATATTTAAATTTAAAAAAACCCAAATATACAGATTATTATCATATAATTATTAACATGTCTACCGAGAACGGATTCAGTCCTGGAAGAATGCTGGCAGGCCAATCTGCCAGTTTTCTACAAAGTAGATGATATTTTGACAGAGAGCTACCAGCTTCCCCCCCCATGAGAGGAGAAGTCTAATTCTTCAAGCTGCATTTTTCATTTATATAGCATTATGGATAATATAGCTGAACGGTAACGTGATGTCGGGAAATTACTAGGTGAAGAATAGCAGTATGGGCATATAATCACTGAATTTCCAGTTGGTAATCTGCCCCACTCAAGTCTTGCCATAATAAACAGTTTTCAGTGGACTGCTCCTTTAACACAAAGGGGTGCCAATTATCTTCACAAGAACATCAGTCCAGACACACAAATACCATTCTAGAGAGAACTATAAATACTGTCTGGATCTCTCATCCAAAATATAAAAGGAACACTTGTCATGTAGCCCTACCCAGCAATACAGGTCCTTTTACCCCAGGCTGTAAACACTATTCACAGGACTGGCAAATCTAGAAAGCCTCAAATGTTTTGGCACAAAATGTTCAAAGCATAAGCTGAGCATGTTCCACGCCCCAGTAATTATGAGTAAAACAAATACTTTCATACTGAATGCTGGCTTATGTTATGATGTGACAAACATTGTACAATGACACCACCACCACTTTACAGACCCACAAAACCAACCAAAAAAGACAATCAACCGACTTTACTAAAAGTGAAGAGTTAATCAGCAGTTGTTTACAAGAAAAGCAGTCAGTTTGGGAGCTCCCCTCTTCCCCTGACTATACATTTCGCAAACTTCTATATAGAAATGCATAGGCGCAGTTGTTTTTTCATACTAGATTTACCATAAACAAACCTGGACTTTTCCACCTTAGGCCAGCTATGACTAGCCTATGTATCACACTAAGAAGGTCAGACATCATGGCCGCAAAAGGCACGCTGAGGCTGGGGGGACTGGAACAGAGACAACAGATGTCAGTACACCAAGAACAAACTATTAGATCAGGGCGAACGGTCAGCCTACAATGGCAGAAGCCCAGTTCTAGGAGCAGGGCCTGTGCTATCGCTAGGCAAACTAGACAGCTGCCTAGGGTGCACTGACACTTAGGGTGCAGCCACTGCTAGAGACACTGCTAGGGCAGTATAGCCAGTCCTGCTGTAACACTAATTATATTTTCTCTGGGCCCCATCAGTTCACCAGAGGGGCCCAGGAGGTGAGGAGCAGAGAGGGACTTCTTTTTTTAATTTTGGGCACAGGTGGCTAAAATCACGCTGAATTTTGCAATGCTGTTCAATGGCAGCCGGCTGCGGCTGCTCACTGCCTTTCACTGGCAGAATGATTATCCCTTCCTCCGCTGCGGAGGGTGGAAGGTGAGTCTATAGCCCAGGGGTGGAGGTGATTCAACAAAGGGGGCTGAAGGCACAGGTAGCAATGTGAACCTGGTGCACAGGCAAGATCACAATTTCTGTTTTCTGAGGCACAGAGAGATACAGCCATATGCTGTATACAGACGTACAGCACCTTCTGTACTGTGTAATCATCATCATGGTAATAATGATGATCACATAAGCACAGTGAGATGTTTCCTGTTAGTTCCTATTTGCACTTGCGTTTGAGGAACATTAAAAATGTGTGGCTGAGCAACACTTTTACCATCCCCCAACCACTCCCCATTATGCTGCAAAGGCGCTACCACTTTAGTATGGCTATAGTGGCTGGGTGTTGTGGAAAAACCCCTGCTGCTCTTCTACAGTGGAAGTGCCTTGACAGCACGATGGGGAGTGGTTGGGGGATGCAAAAAGTGTAGCTCAGCCACACATTTTTAATGACCCTCAACACAAGTGTAAGAATTAACAGAAAGCGTCTCATTGGAGTGTATATAAATCTGACAGGCTGACTGTCAGGTGGAAATGATCCAATAGCTGTGCAGTCTCCAGATCACTTCCACACCCCCCATGTGCCCTGCCATGCTTTCCAGGCTCCGCACTCCCAGCAGCAGACCCGGGACCTGCATGGTGGGTGTCACCAGTAGAAGGGAGGGAGATCAGAGAACACTTGTTCACTGATCTCCCCTTCCTGTTAATGACCCAAAAGCAATGTGTAAAATGTCACTGGTCACTGTCCTGTCCTGATGTCACTGTTCCCAGACAGGATTGGATAATGTTAGCTGGAGACAAAGCCGTTTCCTGCAAACTTCAGTCAATCCGTGAATAAGAGGTATCCAGCTAATGAGGTGCTGTGCAAACATCTCTGCACAGGCTAAAAAATTTTGTACTTTGATTTTTTTTTTTTTTTTGGGGGGGGGGTGTAAGTAACTGCTCTTGACTGGGGCACTAAATAGTCTAGCACTGGCCCTGTCTAGGAGTAATAACCCAAAGAGGTTGAACTATATGCATTTGGCAGCATTGCACCGACAAAAACATACCAACTAGGAAACCCAACAACGAGCGACCGGACAAATTTAATTGGCACGTAGGGTGATAGTATGTAACTTATTACTATACATGGGTATTTAAAGTGGTAGTAAAACACTGTTGGTTCACTTGTACCTACAGGTAAGTTTATAATTTATGTTAATTTATTTTATTAATTTATTACCTGCAGGTCCATCGAATATCTACTAAATGTGCACTGTTTAGGAGCCATTCACTGTTTCTGCAGCCCAGCACATGTTCTCTGAAGGAATGGAATACTCACGCCATCCCTTCAGTGCTCTGTGCTGTGGCCACGACTCGTGTGTATGGACAGGTATGACGCCATTGCAGATCAGCCATTCAAACGGTCAGACCCCACGAACCCAGGAGGAAGACCAGGTGAAGATGGAAACCCTGTCAGCGATGACAGCATGCCGCTGGGGGGCTTTGTTGTAAGATAAGCATTTCATAATGTGCAATGCTTACTAGTAAATTATGCTTTTACCTTGCAGGGTTTTTTTTTTTTGACCATTCTTTCAGAAGCGCATATGTGAGGTCAGGCACTGATGTCAGGCGAGAAGGCCTGGCTCTCAGTCTCCACCCTAATTCATCCCAAAGGTGTTCTATCAGGATGAGGTCAGGACTCTGTGCAGGCCAGTCAAGTTCCTCCACCTCAAACTCGCTCATCCATGTCTTTATGGTCCTTGCTTTGTGCACTGGTGGGAAGTCATGTTGGAACAAGAAGGGGCCATCCCCAAACTGTTCCCACAAAGTTGGGAGCATGAAATTGTCCAAAATGTCTTGGCATGCTGATGCCTTAAGAGTTCCCTTAACAGGAACCAGGGGGCCAAGCTCAACCCCTAAAAAACAACCCCGCACCATAATCCCCCCTCCACCAAACTTTACACTTGGCACAATGCAATCAGGCAAATACTGTTATCCTGGCGACCGCCAAACCCAGACATGTCTATTGGACTGCCAGAGACGCCTGATTCGTCATTCCAGAGAACACATCTCTACTGCTCTAGAGCCCAGTGGCAGCGTACTTTACACCACTGTGTCTGCCGCTTTGCATTGCACTTGGCGATGTAAGGGTTGGATGCAGCTGCTCAGCCGTGGAAACCCACTCCATGAAGCTCTCTAGGCACTGTTGTTGTTCTAATCTGAAGGCCACATGAAGTTTGGAGGTCTTTAGCTATTGACTCTGCAGTGCAGACAGTTGGTGACTTCTGCACACTTCACACATGCGCTGACCCCGCGTCATTTTATGTGGCCTACCACTTGGTGGCTGAGTTGCTGTGGTTTCCAGTTGCTTCCACTTTGTTATAATACCACTAACAGTTGACCGTGGAATATTTAGCAGCAAGGAAATTTCACGGATGGTCTTATTGCACAGGTGGCAACCTCTTCACAGTACCACGCTTGAATTCACTGAGCTCCTGAGAGCGGCCCATTCTTTCACAAATGTTTGAAGAAGCAGTCTGCGTGCCTAGGTGCTTGATTTTATACACCTGTGGCCATGGAAGTGATTGGAACACCTGAATCAAATGATTTGGAGGGGTGTCCCAATACTTTAGGCAAGTCGGGCAGCACAGTGGCTAAATAGTTAGCACTTCTGCCTAGCAGTACTAGGGTCATTGGCTCAAATCCCAACCACGGCACCACCTGCCTGGAGTTTGCATGTCCTCCCTGTGCCTGCGTGGGTTTCCTCCAATAGTCCAAAGACATACTGGTAGGTTAATTGGCTCCTGTCTAAATTGGCCCTAGTATGTGTATGTATGAATGTGAGTTAGAGACCTTAGATTGTACACCCCTTGAGGGTTAGGGACTGATGTGAATGTACAATATATATGTAAAGCGCTGCGTAAATTGACGGCGCTATATAAGTACATGTAATAAATAATAATATAGTGTATATTGAACCATTTCCAGAATATTGCCATATTGGATGTAAACTTAAATATCAGTAGGATTGTGTCGTCCTACTTTTTTCACTCGAAAAGGAAACTTTATTCAAAAAAGTTTTGCGATACGTACAAATAATACAGTTAGTATAAAACAAAGCAACCTTAAAACAGCTAGTCGTACACCATGATCCAGTACAAATAACCATTACAATAACGGGATAAACCGAAAAAAAAGAAACATACAGAAACTGTCTGTTGCAAGATAAATGTTTCAGTGTGTTACAATAATATGCGGTACATGTCATCTAGATGATGGACAAAGGTAATAATAAAAGAAGCTCCAAGGGATCCACCCAATAAGTTCCGGTCAGGATACAATCTTTTTTAGCATTTTTATGTATGCTTGCATCTGCTAGTTTCTAAAAATGAAAATGCAAAGTAGGCATATTATCTTTAGCAACATATAGCAGCTGTAATTTTTCTAAAAAAAAAATTAGGAAAGGAAAAGAATAAATGTCTGGATGTGCAAACTAGTATTGTAGAGATGATTCACACTTCACCGATCTGCTGTGGTGCATTAACACAGATTATGCTGCACGTTAATGTGCAGTGTTTTACGGCAGTCCATTCATTATCAATGGGCTGCCAACGCACCACAATGGATCTAAACTTGCATATATTTTTTTTTTCAGCAATGCGGCAACCTAACAACGCACTGAGCACAGCATGCAGTTCTTTGTGCATTGACCTCTACTGTATAGCGTGTTAGGGAGTCAGTCACAATAAATGCTACCGCAATGCACTGTACAAAAGACAGAGGCATTGCAGTAATTGACAAGTGTGAATGGTCCTGAGTGTTAAAGTATATCTAAACTCAAGAACAAAAATGTAATATACTGTATATTGCAGATTACCAGTCTCTAGATGTGATAGCAGCTTTCATTTTCTCTTTTAGGCTTTTTTTTCTTTACTTTCACTTGACCTTGGCCAGTAAAACACTCCTGGTCTTACCCTAGGTTCACACCTAAGCGTTTTCTGCAGCACCTGTGCGTTTTCACCCGATTTGTTTTTTGGACAGGGTCAGGGACATTTTTTTTTTAAACAAAAAAAGTTAAGTTTTTGTTTCTATAGATATAAATAGAAATGATGCAGAAAAGCATGCATTGTGTTTTTGCATTTTAAATCCGCCTAGCAACAAGAAAAAAAATAAATAAAAAAGAAACAAAAACGCATCAAAAACAAGTGCAAAAATGCAAAATGCAATGCAGAAACGGCTCAAACGCAACCTGCATATGTGTGAACCCAAGCATGTCCATTGGATTAATAAAAAATAAAAAAAATATAAAATGAAAATTAATAAGTCCCACTCAAAATCAATAAAGTGAAAAAAAAATAAATATAAAATATATTCATAAAAGTCTTTCCAAAAAAAAAAAAAAAAAAAAAAAAAAACTTTTGACCTGTGTTTCCACCGAAATAGTGCTCGAATACCACGCCGCAATCACCAGATATTGGTGAAAAAAAAACACCATTTAGGGTTTTTTTGGGATCCTAGACCCAGTCAATATGCCTCCAGTCACCAGATATTTTTGGATCTCCCCTACTCCAGACAGGAATATAGCCAGTCTCCAACCTCCAGGATCACCAGACACCACTCTCCAAGAAAAAGTTTTGAATAATGCAGGGAAAAAAAACAAATATATAGCGTAATACTGCAATACTCGGGAAGAATCAATTTCCAAGTACCAAACCACTCACAATCTTAAAAAGTATAAATCAGCATTTATTGTATTTCAAATGGAGCCAAAAACGTCACATCACCAGGGTATTTCTGAGATCTCACCGTCAGCAACAGATGACAGCACAAGAATCACCCACAAGCACGATGGCCCCCCGAGAACGCCGCACGCCAGTGTGCGTTCCACTCACTTGAAGTGACGTGGTACGTTGGACGGCAAAGCCGGAAATGCGTCAACACGTTTCGCCCCTCCTCCAGGGCATTTTCACCGTATGTTATTTTTTTTTATTTTTTATCATTTATTTAATTTTTCACTGCAGTGTATATTTATTAATTTTTATCATACATTTGCGCTGTTTTGATGTTTTATATATTTTTTGGTGTTTACACTAATGAGCAGCAGCATTTATTTATTTAGGATATTATTTCACAGTTTTGGCACTGGTGATTTTTGTATAAAATGTCCATTGGATTGCCAGACAGAGAAGCGTGATTCGTCACTCTAGAGAACACGCAAAACACAATGTAGAAATGGCTCAAACACAACCTGCATATGTGTGAACCCAAACACATCCATCAGATTGCCAGAGAAGCGCGATTCCTCACTCCAGAGAACAAGCAAAACACAATGCAGAAAGGGATCAAATGCAACCTGCATAGGTGTGAACCCAAACAAGTCCATCGGATTAAGGGTCCCTACACTCACTCCTCCACTGTAAGTACAGAGGAGCAGTATAGCCACCCTTGGACAGCAGCAAAGTCAACCTTTGCAAAAAAGAGGGATTTTCCATACAGTATGATACTAACAATTTAAAGCCTAACCCCAGCACTCACCTTTTAAGTAGTTACAGAAACATTTTTTTTTCTTTTGGGAAAAAAGGTTTTATTTATATAAATACATGCTCACTATTGTAAGCACCCCTGTCAGTATTAAATGGTTGACCTTAAAGCGGTTGTAAAGGCTCAAGGTGTTTTTACCTTCATGCATTCTATGCATGTAGGTAAAAATCCTTCTGTATGCAGCAGCCACCCAGCCACCCCTAATACTTACCTGAGCCCCATCACCATCAAGCGATGTGCACAAGAGCAGTGGCTCTACTGGGACTTGTCCTCCTCATTGGCTGAGACAGCAGCGGGAGCCATGCTCTGTGTGTGAATGGACACACAAAGCAGCAGTTCAGGAGAGAGCTTGGATGCCCCTATAGCAAGTTACTTGCAGGAGGGAGGGGCCAGGAGCATCAACAGGGGACCCAAGAAAAGAAGGATCTGTGCAGGTAAGTATGACATGTTTGTTATTTTAAAAAAAATGCCTTTAATATCACTTTAACCCACTAATTGCCACTTTTGCAAAACAGCTTGTTCTGTTAAAGGAAGTAAAAAAAAATTAAAAAAATACCGGCAGGATCAACAGGCAATAAAAACTATTCCATAGGGGGACTCAGGTAAACATAAAGACTGCTTGTTATTACAAATGTCATTTTTAATTTTGCCAATAGTTTCATAAAGCTCTTTTTGCTGAAATTCTATGGATCACAGGAGTGCAGTTGGTGTTGCACTCCTGTGACCAGTTTTCAGCTGACAATGAGCTGAAGCCATAGAGCCGTACCAAGCTAGGGAAGGCCATGACCATATGCTTGAGATCCACCGCAGCGTCTGCAGCGGCACCAGGCTTAGCCTCTCAGCAAGTCTCTGAGAGCCTGAGCCAGCTGCTCAGGCAGGAGAAGGTGGGGAGGAAGGCAGATCACAGTCACCGCTCTCTGCTCAAAGCAGTCATGTGATTGATTTATATAATGGATATGGGCTGAAAGTGCACACTCTCAGGTTTAATTTGAGGGTATGTACATCCAAATTGGAGGAAGGGTTTAGAAATGACAGCTCTTAAGAGTAGCAATCCCCCCTTTTTCAAGGGACTTAAAGTAATTGGACAATTAAACAAAAGCTGTTTCATGGCCAGGTATGGGCTACTCCTTCGTTATTTCTTCATCAATTAAGCACGTAAAAGGTCTGGAGTTGATTCTAAGTGTGGTATTTTCATTTGGAATCTATTGCTGTGAACCTACATCATTCGTTCAAAGGAGTTGTCCATGCAAGTGAAACAGGCCATTGTAAGGCTTCAACAACTAAACAAATCCATCAGAGATAGCAGCAACATTAAGAGTGGCCAAATCAACAGTTTGGTACATTTTGAGGACAGAAGAATGCACTGGTGAGCTCAGCAACATAAAAAAGGGACGGCTTTTTAGATTTTTTTTTTTTGGCAAAGTCTAATCTGGCTTTTCTATTCTTCAGGCTTATGAATGGTTTGCACCTTGTGGTGAACCCTCTGTATTTGCTCTCATGAAGTCTTCTCTTGATTGTAGACTTTGACAAAAAAAAAAAATCTAAAAAAGCCAGACCAGTTCTGGCAAAGCATTCTTTGGATGGATGAAACTAAGATTAATCTGTACCAGAATGGCGGGAAGAAAAACGTGTGGAGAAGGCTTGGAACAGCTCATGATCCAAAGCACACAACATCATCTGTAAAACATGGTGGAGGCAGTGTGATGGCATGGGCATGCATGGCTTCCAGTGGCACTGGGTCATTGGTGTTTATTGATGATGTGACAGAAGACAGAAGCAGCTGGATGAATTCTGCAGTGTTTAGAGATTAACTGTCAGCTCAGATTCAGCCAAATGCAGCAACGTTGATTGGAGGGCGCTTCACAGTACAGATGGACAATGATCCAAAACACACTGGAAAAGCAACCCAGGAGCTTTTGAAGGAAAAGAAGTGGAATTTTCTGCAATGGCCAAGTCAATCATCTGATCTCAACCCAACTGAGCATGCACTTCACTTGCTGAAGGTAAAACTAAAGGCAGAAAGATCCACAAAGAACAACTGAAGACAGCTACAGTTAGAGCCTGGCAAAGCATCAGAAAGGAGGAAACCCAGTCTTTGGTAATGTCCATGGGTTACAGACCTCAGGCAGTCATTGTCAGTAAAGGATTCTCAACAAAATATTAAAAATGAACATTTTATTTATGATTATATTCAATTGTCCAATTACATTTGAGCCCCTGAAAATGGAGAGACTGTGTATAAAAATGGTTGAAGTTCCTAAAATTTGTACTTGATATTTATGTTCAACCCCTTGAATTAAAGCAGAAATTCATTTGGATTGTTTCGTTTTAATTTATTCTAGTGGCATACAGAGCCAGAAGTATGAAAATTGTGCCTGTGTCCAAATATATATGGTCCTAACTGTATATTTTTGCAATCAAAAAAATGTGAGATTTGCCACAATGCTATTCTCCTAAATTATAGATTGTTTTGAAATGTGACTCTATACACCTTGCCAAGGTAGCAGAAAGCAAGTCTTAATTCCAGCCTGCATCTGCTTATACCTATCTTTGCTTCACACCCTGCTGAATGCAGAACCACACCCAGTACTTCTGGGTATGGGGGAGCACATGTGATCACTTCCTTTCTTTCTGTGCTATAGCTTCCATCAATGAAAAGCAATTTATGACTGGAGGACAGGCAGCTGAAAGAAAGGTCTCCCTCCTCCATTCATAGATCAGTTTTCATTAACGGAAGCTGTAGCACAGCTTCTATGAATGGAGCAGAGGGGCGGAAAGGGTGGGCATCGTTGGCACTCCTAACAAGTGTCCGTCACAGGTCTCTTGGCTCTATTAACCCTTGCAGCACCAGAATATCAAACCTTCAGGGGGTAGAGGGGCAGAGGACTTTGTATTTCAACCAAAACAGCAGCGAGAGGCACAAGGGACACTTCTACTTGAATGTCAGTTCTGTCCCTTGGTTCCTCTTGCTGATATATTTTTTTTTTTAATACCTACCTGGATTTTAGCTTGAAAACTGAACCCAATGAGTTACAAAAAAAAAAAATCCCTTGCAGCCGGGCCCATTTACATTGCCAGGAGTAAAAGCTTGTTAACTCTAGGGGATATATTACCATACTCCTCACTCTGGCGCTCTCCTCCACACCAGCTTGTATGTGGTCCTGCGCTATTTGGCCCTGCATTGTATTTGAGGTCTTTATCATGTGACAATGGCCTGGAGGGCCTTATAGGGAAGGCTTTGAGGTACCGGTGGGACAGATAGATTAGGCTTGCAAGAGCAATGAGTAAGGCAAGATTTATCCCTTTATTCCTCAACACCCAGATTTAACAAGAACTCCATGCTCCCAGTGCAGAGAAACCAACTGCAAGAGGTAGGGTTTTTTTTTTTTTGTTTTTTTTTTTTTTTTAATTCTTTAAAGCTGTTCTCCAGGAATTAGCCACAGGGTTGTAGGTGGTCCCTTGTCATAATCACGCATAATGCCAGGCTTTTGTCCTGGTATTGTATTTGGTGACAATGTGCGACCATGACTCAGAGGGCCTTACAGAAAAGGCTTTGAAGAACTGTTCAGAAGAACTACAAAGACTGTACCTAAAGTGGACTTGTACAAATATTTTACCAACATTCTTTCTAGGAAGAATAAAACAAGTTCTAAAACATATACATGATATCTTTATTTTTTCTCTACAGAAGACGCAGCTCCTGGTATCTTTCAGTTTTAAAGGCCTGGGTACTTTGGTTAAAAAGAAACACAGAGACTGCCATTGTTGGCCTCCTTCTGGAAAGCCAGAAATTCTTACTTTTATAAGTGTTTTATGTCAGTGACAAAGTTCTGTAGCCAAAGTATCAGTATGACAGCCAGACAACTAGTAATTACAGAAGAAGATATTGGCGATGACATTCAACACACTTCTCGTACGACAGCTTTTCTCTGAGCACCCTTTTCATTCAGTTATGAATGGATATTTGTCAGAAGATGCTGCACAATTTAGCTTACATACTTTCCTCATACATTTGTTAAAAGAAAATGTTAATGGTTTTAGATCATCTTTTACTTTTGTTTAAAATTTTACATTTTAAACCACCTGAGGATCAGTTTAAAAGAGAAGTGTGGATTTACAAAAAGAAAACCCATAAAAAACTTACATAATCACCTAGATGGCTGCAGCATTAATCCAATGCCGCAGCTTTCCCCCACCAGCTCTAAACCAAGAACTGAACGATTAAAGACTGCTGATTGCTCCATTCTCAGTCTTCAGTGAGCTAAGAGTCGATCACTGTCAGTCAGCGGTTCTCTGCTCTGACCCCCCAGAGCTCACTGGAGAGCTGGGCTGCGGATGGCTGGGAATGGCTGCACATGCTCAGTTTAGTGTGTATTGCCAGTTTTTTTTTTTCTTGGGAGACTGCATGTGATCAGCCCAGGGCCAATCAGCACTGTCAAGACAGAGGTAAGGGATCCTGCATCCTCCTACAGGAGAATTAAAACTCCTCCAACAAGCTTTAACCAATGCTCAGCTCGACACTGATAGAAGTCACAAGCTATACTGCTGATGAGAAAAGTTATTTAGCAATTTATATTTACTATAATAACTGCAATTCCATGTTGTGTGTACTGTGGGAGACCAGATATAGTGAATGCAGGTTCCGGGGTTTAGTAACACTAACTTCTACAAAGTTTCTAGGATGCATCTCCAACATTCAGCTCTCCTCTGTCTGTCCCTATATACTGGCTGTCACTTTGACAGCTGGGAATTGCTACATGTTACATAGCAAAAAGGATGGCACACAGCAAAGATGAGCGACCTATAAGCAGACCCAAGCTTTGCCATGTGCAGGCATCAGAGGGTCTATCTATGATATGCAACACTGACTGAAAAGTTGATATAACTCTGCAAATATGCTTCATGGTGGCTCAGCAAAGACAGACAATAAAACAATAAGAACATGCTCAAAGCTTATGTTGTCAGCTGTGTATTCAAGCTATTAGTTTGTGTTACTACTTTTGCCCACAAGCTCACATTAAAAGGTGTACGTTCTACTGCTCAAGGTCTACAGCTGATGTTTGCAGTGCTCCTTGCAATCTGTCATATCCTCCAGGAGGTGCCATAGTTGTATCCATCTGTAGCTTGGTATATGTGCTGGGCAGCTCCATTATCTATGCCATCTTTCAGCATAGACTCTGGATTTCATAGGAGCCCTGAGAGTGCCAGAGAATTCAAAGCACTGTCCCAGGACTGGGCAAACCAGGCAGGGAACTGCACTGCATCTGAGCACCACAAACCAAAAATGCTATTTATTCCTTTTTAATACACAAAAGCAAACATCCATCCATTTCTCTATACTTTATTTTAGTGATAAATCACTTAGAAAAACACCCCCCTAGCATTTCTGGCTGTGATGATTCATGTAGCATTTACTTGCTGGAATCCATCTGCCCTTAGCTCAGGCATGCAGGCAGGAGGGTGTACTTAGCTGAGAAAGCACATCCTCCCCTCCTGAAGACACATTAGATGTATGACATAATTTGTCAAAACCTGGAAACCAGGAAGTATCTGAAGTGAAAAAAAAAAGGTTTAAAACAAGTAAATATGATATACTTTCCTATCTATTTACTAATGCTAGCTGCAGACGGATTACAAATTGTCAGTGTTTGAGAGAGTGGAGTTCTGCTTTAAAGTCATCATTACATAGCTGGTTAGACAGAGGTAACAGCCAGTGCATTTATAGGCACACTTGTTGTATTCCATCCATCACAGTTATTAGAAGCATTGCCTATTGCCTTTGGTCAGAGAGGGCCCCATCAAGGTACAGCAGTGTAATAGTAAGCCTGGCTAGAGATAGGAGACAGTTATTTGGAAGGAGGAGGGAGAAGGAGAGGAAGCATGACAAAGTAAAAATTAAGCTGTCGCACAGATAAAGCCAAAGGCGCTTTCTTTAATCACTTTACCACCAAGGAAAAACACTCAACGGTTTCCTCCAATATTTCAATACTCTTCCTGCAAGATGTTTAGAAAAGATTCTAATAAATGAAGGCCATTACATTAAGTACACAGTAGAACATGGGAGGACACCACATACAGTATATCTCTACACTGCCATTAAAGCACCCGTGAAAAACAGAGGAAACGATCTTGCAGTTCAAATATTTACAACGAAAAGACCTCCATACCAAATTAGCTTTTTGTCTCACACAGGGGAGAGACATACCTCTGCTTCCTCATTTTTCAGTATTGGTGTGGTGAAATTCAGTCAAATGTAGGCTGAATCTGCAGAAGCACAGTCTGTTTAATGTCCGTTTAATAGAACCATGGTTTTACTTTTATTTTAACTATTGCTCCACAGCAACCACATTCAACCTGGTATAGTTGATGAATAAATTATATATATATATATATATATATATATATATATATTATTGGTAGCTGTAGAGCATGGGTGTCCAACCAGCAGCCCAAGAGAAGTTATGAATGCCACTTAACACAAAAATTGCAAACGTAAAGGCTCCATGCACACGGGGCATTTTAATAACACTGGTAGCATTAGCTGTGTAAAGTGACATTAAAAATATAAGTTTCTCAGCAATTTTTTGTGTTTTTGCATTAGCGATTTGCCGTGTTTGCGTTTTTTTGCTTTTTTTTTGGGGCTCAAATAAAGTCCAAAAACACTGGTTTGCCGCACTTTTCCAGCTAAAAAACTCCTCTAAAAACCCACTAGTTCTGGGGTTATATTTCCAGCCAAAAAACATTGATTACAGTCTATGTGTGTATGGACACATAGGATAACATGTTGGGGAGTTTACTGGCTGTGGAAAAAAATGCCAAAAGCAGCAGCTGTAAAAATGTCCAGTGTGCATGAGGACAAAATGTTTATTTCTTGGGGAATTTTATGTAAAAAGGCGTTTTACACTTAGCGAGCACATGCGGTCAAAGAAAAACTTGACAGTGTCATTTTACTGGACTTTAGTTTAATCTTCCCAAAGAAAAATCTCCTGCTCTACATAATCAAGCCTTATTTATGTCATCAGATTTCAGCAGCACCTATATTTGTGCGCAATTATTTCCAAGGATGAGGCACATGAAGGGCAAGATTAAAACCAAAATATCTGTTGAGCACCTTGAGAACTGCTACTGCATCCATCAAACCAGATACTGATGCATTAGATTGTAAAAAATGGTGTCAAATATCACACTAGTTTTATGTTGCCTTCTTTTACTTTTATAATAAGGAATATTACAAAAAAAATTTTTATGACGCACATTGGATACATTATTTGTATCAGTGATCGTTAACTTGTAATCTACCCAATTTTTTCTGCTCATTAACTATCCTTATTGTGAGTGTATTTTATGTCTGGTCTAAGACAATTCCTCTTCTTCCAATGTGGTCCAGGAAAGTCAAAAGGTTGGACACCCCAGCTGCAGAGCAATATAGACATTTCTTATGCCAGAGAGACCAGCTAATCATCATGGTTAATACCTCTTATAAGATAGGCTGAAATAGGACAAACTGCACACTTTAAGTTAACATTTTATTTTTTGGCTAAAGGATACCTGTGCTGAGACAGAGAAGACCATTGGAAACATGCTATCAGCTAATGTCCCTTCAAACCATTCAGAATCTCTGACTTGAAATAAGTATAAGGATTATGACCTTTCTCTGACATTCATTTACTTCATGCATGATCCAAGGAAGAGCTAGCCACTTCTATTGTAGGCATCTAGCAATTTCAAAAAGTTAGCAACAACAGCCTACATACAGTATTTCTTTTATGACAGGTGTTCTTTAAAGTAAACTGGTGGTCTAACCTTGTTGGTTTCAGGTACCTCTTTGATACTCACTTAACCAGAGAATTCAGTTAGGCAAATAATTCCTTGTTTAATATTTGCCATCTCCTCCAGCTAAACGTATTGAATTTTCCAACAGGAAGGTGTCAGGGATGGGAGAAGGCAAGCCTGCTAATCGATCATGGAAGCTGTGGTCAGCATTTGTAAAACAAAACAGCTGGGATCTGGAGATACTTGGGGGCTTTAAAAATGAAGGGAGGCATATGCCCCAAGGATCTTTGGTCAATGTATACAGAATGGCGAGTCCACATTTTCAGTTCTCCATATATTTTATAAAGCACTAGATTTTTTTTCCATCATATGTGTCTCATCAGGAAGATTTCCCTTCACTTCCTGTCCCATAGCCAAACAGGGAGCAAGAGAAAATCCCTGCAAATTAAGGAAATTCCTTGGGGACCACTAGGTCACCAGAACTAGTGTCCCCATTGGAAAATTTCCCCTCTATTACTTCTCTGGGGACAGCCCAAAATTTGAGATTTACTTTTACTTTCAATGACAAAACAGGACAAAAGAGAGGGTGAATTTCCTTAACAGGGGTACAGACAGCAATAAAAACCTAAGAGGTGTTCTAATTCCTCTGCACTCTAAGGGCTCGTTCACACTTGACTGTTTTACCAACGCTTGCCAAACGCTTCTATAGCGTTTGGCAAGCGTTGGTCCGGCGTTTGCAGAGCATTTTTTAACGCTCCACAAACGCCGCATGTGCGGTTTAGCAGCGGTTGCTAGGCGTTTGCCGAGCGTTAAAAACGCCCCACAAACGCCTATAATGAAGTTTAAATGGTGTTACTGCTCCGCAAACACCCCGAAACCGCATCGCAACCGCACCGCAAATGCCGGCCACGCGTTTGCGGAGCGGCACCATAGACTAGAATAGGAGGCTTCAACGCCTCCTGACTCGACCAGAGGCGTCCGTATTGCTGCGATGCTAACGCTCCCGTTAGAACAGCACCATGTGCTGCAATGTGCAGAATTGTCCAAGGCGTTTGGGAAGCGGTAAAAACGCTTCCCAAACGCCTCTCTGCCGCCTGCACACAACGCTAGTGTGAACATAGCCTAAAATTTAAAAAAACAGAGTTATTACCTGTTAAATCACTTTACATGAATCTTTCAGGTTGGCTTACAGAGAGAGAGGCTCCTACCACCTAGCACGGGAAACACATGATCCACATTATAGAAGGCATTAAGAAATACTTGCACATAAAAAAGGGTGGGAATTGGCATCATGCTGGAAGATTCCTGCAAAGTGAGAGTTAACAGGTAATAACTGTGTTTTCCCAAGTCATCTTCCAGAATGGTTTACAGAGGGGACAAAATAGAACTATCTGATTAGGGCAGGATTACAGCTTGAAACACCTTCCTTCCAAAGGCCTGTTCTTGACTTGAGAGCAGGTCCAAACGGTAGTGTTTCCTGAAGGTTTGAAAGTTAGCCAACATTGCGGCCTTGCAGATCTGGAGTGCAGAAGCTCCAGCCTTTCTACCCATGTTGTTGCTACTGCTCTAGTTGAGCAAGCCTGGATTCTTGTTGGGTGTACCAAAGAAGATGCTTGATATTGTTAGCTTTTCACCATTCACAGAATCGTTTCCATACTTTATTGTACATAGAGTTAATGGAAGCTTTCTTGCTATTGAGGATGGTATCAATAACTCTGTTAGACATCCTTTTCACTCTAGCAATGTCTTTTCAGGAGCCAGGCCGTCAGTGAAAATTGGCCCACTCCCGAATGTGTCACACCTCCTTGATGAATGAAGTTTGGTGAGCAGAGCAGTCGCCATGGTTCTATCATGCTGAGTTTTAATAACCCCATGAAACCTGCCCTCTTGGGCCAGTAGGGATCGATCAGAATGGCTTTTGGTGCTGAAAGTCTTATCTTTCTTATGATCTTCAGAATGAAAGCAAATGAGGGAAACATGTACACCAAGTTCTCCCCCCATGGCTGGAATAGTGCATTCAGCCACAGACTGAGAAAGTCTTTTTGTAGCGAAAAGAAATGATCCACTTTCCAGTTTGCTCTTGTAGTGAACACATCTCTTGCTGCTTTCCCCCACCTTTCTGTTATATGGTCGTATACGACTGATTTAGGCTTCATTTGTCTAAGAAAGTTTTTTCCTGCTCAGTAAGTCTACTAGGGTGTTCAGTTCACCCTTCAAGTGTGCAGCTGTCAATGATACCAGGTTCTCTTGTACCCAATGTGGAAGATCTTCCACAGTCGCCATAACATTTGCCACTCTTGTACCGCCTTGCTTGTTGATGTAGCTTACCGTGGTTTTGTTGTCAGAGAACACTTGAACAGGTACCACTTTAAAGGCGGGCCCAAAAGCTTCCAGAACTGCCTTGAGTTCTCTTGAGTTGAAGTCGCGTGCCCACTGACTGTTCCAGGCTCCCTGAGCTACCTGACCATTCATGTGTGCTCCCCAACCCCATGAGCTTGCATCTGTGAATACAATTACAGGGTGCTGCTGTGTCCAGAGATGACCTTTTGAACGATTATCCTGCCTTAACCACCATCTTACCACCTGTTTTATCTCCTGAGATATTTTTGCCATCGTTAGAAGGGATTCCTTTTAACCGTCCCAAACTGTCAGCATAAAGTTTTGAAGGGGTCTTGTATGAAACTGGGCCAATTGAACTCCAAGAATGGCTGATATCATCAGCCCCAGTATCCTCATGGGCTTTTTTATTGAGGATTCTGAACTCAGCAGAGGTTGATGACCTCCCCTGTCAAGGTTTGAAATTTCTCCTCCTTCAGAAAAATCTTGGTTACTTAAGAGTCTATGATGTATTCTAGGAAAACTACTTTTTGGAAGGTATGGAATAGGACTTTTCCTGGTTTATCAACCATCCTAAACGTTAAGGTGGTTAATTGTCTTGTTCAAGTTCTGCTTCACTTCTTCAAGAGAGTCTGCAAATAGCAGTAGATCATACATGTAAGGGATAATTTGTATCCCTGCTGAACTCAGGACTTGAAAGGCATCCACCAGCTCCTTGGTTCTAGGTGCTGACGCTAGCCCGAAAGGGAGTTCGTTACACTGAAAGAAGAAAATTTTGTCGGGCCCACTTACTGCAAATCTGAGATACTTCATGGATTCCGGACTGATAGCAATGTGAAGGTAGGCATCCCCCTGGTCTACTGACGCCATAAAAGCCCCGGCATCAGGGAACTCCCTTGTGATGTATATTGACTTCATCTTGAACCTCTTGTATCTTACAAATGTGTTGACCTGCTTCAGATTTAGTATGAGCCGATATTTTCCGGATGGTTGCTGTCTTAGAAAAATGTGAGAGTAAAATCCTTCCTTTCCTAGTCCCAGGAGAAATCACTTATTTTTTGTTCCAGCATGTCCTGAAGAAGTGACGTTATTGTTGCTGCTTTTTCTTTGTCCCCTGCCAGGAGTTTTTCCAGGGGTCTGCCATCGAACTCTATCCTGTACCCAAACTCGATTAGGTCTAGGATGAACTTTGTTGCTAGTGACTGCTTGCCACTGTGAGAGGAAGGACCCCAATCTCCCTCTCTCTTCTTGTCACCACTTCTTCTGATCCTGTTTATCCGAGGCTTTGCCTTGCTGAAACGTGAACGGATGAGAAAAAAAGACTCTCCTCTCTGGCTCCTTCCACTCTTGGAGGATGGCATCTTTCAAAGCAGCATAAATAGGGAATATTCTTGCTTGTTTAGCCTGTAGCCCTGCAAACAACTGATCATGGATTGACAGCTCTTTGCTTTCTTCCCTTTCCAATTCCAGCGTGTCATATTCAGCTTTAAGCAACTCTTCTGTTTCTTTGGACCGAAACACAAATCTTTGGACCTTGCATAGTTTTTCCTCCTTAAGTTCCCTTTCTTCGGAACTTTCTTCCATCTCCTCCAGAGTACTATGCTCCTGAACCACTTGGGTGGTTGTCAGAGCAATGGATGCTGCGTTGGATATGGAAGTACTGGGAAGGGTCCCTTGTACAGCAGTATCCTTCGCAACAGATCTGAAAGACTGCAAAGTTTGCATAATTTCTTTCCTCATGCTTTCTAAGAAGCCTTTAAATAGTGAGCCCGCCTCGCTATTGAAAAGATTGTCCACACAATCCTGGCACAGACTCTTCCACAGAGAAGATAGCTTCTTACTACAGACTGTACATCTCTTCCTGGGCAAGTCCCCTTTGTTCTCTTTTTGTTCCTGACCTTTGTTCTGAAAAGTGGAGGACACAAGATGGTCAGGCGTTTTCGTGACGGAAGCCCAAAGGTGCATCCAGACACCCAGTGATCTGCACCCAAAACAAGATTCCCACCACCAGGCTATATGGTGTCACATCACCCTGTGCCCAGGGACCTAAGGCAGTCTTCCTCTGCCCCATATTCGACCAAGTAAGGGATACACTGCCCCAAACAAGACCCCCCCCCTCCCCAAGTGCCCCCTTCACCAGGGGATAAGAAAAAAAGTAGGCGCTCCCAGCCCCCCTTTTTCTTACCTTGGGTCCAGAGCCTAGCGGTGCCTCCAGACCTGGTTCCTTGCTCCTAGCTACCTCTATAGTGACCAGTTACCCAAGGGTGCTGCGCAGAAGAAAAATGGCTATCGCTGCCTTGTGGCCTCCTTAAGTGCACAATGGGAACCCCGGTCTTGCGGTCTGGATCCAGCACCACTATAAGAAACCGTGTCCACATTCTCGGCTCTGGCATGCAGGCCACAGATTACCTTTTCCAAGATGACCACCACACTTTTCCGGTCTCCTGGCGTCACTTCTGTCTGAAGCACTAAAAGTGACGTTATCAACGTGCGCCCACCATCTCGGGTCGCACGTGGAGACCACCACCATTCAGGAGCCAGAAGAAAGGAGCGTCCCTTTGGAAAAGACTCATGTGAGTCCCCAGATCCCACTGCCAGCGTACCTACACCCTAGGAATACTAATGGGAACCCATAGCTGCTACCATTTAGGGAGAGGGAGTCCCTATAGCAGCCACACTCCCCCTGCAGGGGAATCACCCAAAAGGCCCAAGCTAGCTGTCATCCCCAGGTTCACTGGCCCTTTTAACAGGATTCAGTAGCCAGAAGGCCACTGACACCTAGCTCAAAGGCCAGACAAAAACAAATAAAAATCTTCTTGTGACCTGTCTTGGCTGGAGCAAACACATATATTGAGGGGCTGTCAGTGGTGGCATGACTTTTATAATGTGGATTTGTGTATTTCCTGTGCTAGGTGGGAGGAGCCTCTATCTGTAAGCCGTCCTGGAAGATGACTTGGGGGAAAAAACGGTTTGCCTTTAGTTATATTTTAACTTAAAAATATGACAGTCTTTGCAACAACATTTTTACAATTCTGTATTGAACCTAATATTTAAAATATAGAAAATTAAGAGCTTCATTCCCCCTCATTGAGTTTGAGTATACTAAGTAAGCACCATGCAACCAGGGAATAGAATATTCACCATCACTAACTCTATTGGATGGATTTTGTGATGCTCACCTGTAATCAATACACAAACACCTAATGTAACACGCGATCAGGATTTAAGATTAGGGCAGAAACAAATAATCGGCATAATCAATTATGAAAATAGTTGTCAATTGATTAGTTGGTCAGCCAATTAGTTGGCATTTATAGAGAATGCATTATTTGTTTACATATCAGAAAATACAGTGCAGCACACATACAGCTCAGTACACTGTTCATACATGCCAGAATACAGAGTGCAGCACACATACATCTCAGTACACCGTTCACACATGCCAGTATACACAGTGCAGCACACATATAGCTCAGTACACCGTACATACATGCCAGTATACACAGTGCAGCACACATACAGCTCAGTACACCGTTCACACATGCCAGTATACAGAGTGCAGCACACATACAGTTCAGTACACCGTTCACACATGCCAGTATACACAGTGCAGCACACATACAGCTCAGTACACCGTTCATACATGCCAGTATACACAGTGCAGCACACATACAGCTCAGTACACCGTTCATACATGCCAGTATACACAGTGCAGCACACATACAGCTCAGTACACTGTTCATACATGCCAGCATACAGAGTGCAGCACACATACAGCTCAGTACACCGTCCATACATGTCAGCATACAGAGTGCAGCACAGATACAGTTCAGTACACCGCTCACACATGCCAGTATACAGAGTGCAGCACACATACAGCTCAGTACACCTTTCACACATGCCAGTATACACAGTGCAGCACACATACAGCTCAGTACACCATTCACACATGCCAGTATACACAGTGCAGCACACATACAGCTCAGTACACCGTACATACATGCCAGTATACACAGTGCAGCACACATACAGCTCAGTACATCGTTCACACATGTCAGTATACACCGTACAGCACACATACAGCTCAGTACACCGTTCATACATGCCAGTATACACAGTGCAGCACACATACAGCTCAGTACACCGTTCATACATGCCAGTATACACAGTGCAGCATACATACAGCTCAGTACACCGTTCATACATGCCAGTATACACAGTGCAGCACACATACAGCTCAGTACACTGTTCATACATGCCAGTATACACAGTGCAGCACACATACAGCTCAGTACACCGTTCACACATGCCAGTATACACAGTGCAGCACACATACAGCTCAGTACACCGTTCACACATGCCAGTATACACAGTGCAGCACACATACAGCTCAGTACACCGTTCATACATGCCAGTATACACAGTGCAGCACACATACAGCTCAGTACACCGTTCACACATGCCAGTATACACAGTGCAGCACACATACAACTCAGTACAGGGTTCTGTGAAGGGAAGATCAGCATCTGAACCCAGAAAAGCTGATAGGCTGGAGGTAAAATAAGGCATTACAATTAAAGTTTTGTGTTCTGCTCCTTCAAAGTTTCCCTTCACTCTGGTCGAAGACAAACATTGATTTGACCCCACCAACGATTAGAAAATCGAATGTTCTAAAAACAAAAGTTTTTGAAACAAAAAATCTCTTCATGTATGGCCAGCATAAGTGACAGCAGACACAGTCAGCTTGTATCAAGATACCTTGTATGACAAGGGAGTCTGTCATGCATAGTATCACAATACAGTCCTGTCTGAAAATCTGCAGAGGTGTTTTAAGTCTTTTTTTAAGTTTTTCTCTGTAAATAAAAAATATTGATCCCGGAGTCTGATGATATGTACCAGATTCAACCTTCTAATAGTATCCACATCTCTTTTGTCTGCTATTCGCAGAGTGGATTAGATATTTTGCTTCCTAACCATATACCTGTTTTTTTTATATTTACCCCTGCATATATTCAAGAAGAAATTACTTTACTTACTGTATTACCTAAATTATACACCAAACTTTTTTTTTTTAATGGATTAATCAAAATAATAAAATTGGCCAACTAATCGATTATGAAAATAATCGTTAGTTGCGGACCTATTTGAGATATATACAAATACTGGCACCTTTGCTACGCCACTTCTTACTACTGGACAACAGAAGTTCTGACACTCTGAAAAAATGAAGCGTGGTATATTTAGCATTGTTGCAATTCTGACACGCCAATTCATTCTCTGTAGCTTCAAATTAAAACCTAATTCTGAAAGACACTTATGCCTACATGTATAAAATAACAGCTCACCTAGAGTTGGAACACACATACAAATAACAAGGGTAAACAAATTTGTTTAAGAGCTTACAGTAAGTTTCATTTAGAAGCCAGCAATCAACTTTGATGTTAGAGAACACACAGTTCATAAGAATTAAAGAAAAAAAAAAAAGAAAAGGTTAGACACCACATTAAATTTACAAGAACTTTTTTTATGTGCAAATTTTCAGTCCTCAAAGAAAGGTTAAAAGGGACATGCAAATCACATCACTTCTGCAAAAAATCTTTTTTTTTTTTTCTCTCAGACCTTCCTGATGCACACCAAACTATTCACTGTTCATTACAACACAAGTCAATGGCATGGAGGATTTGGAAAGTGGGCAGTCTCTGAGGGAGTTGGGACAGCACTGAAACCCGTCAGTCTTGTTTCTCCCATGTGATCCAAAGGTGGCTCTTTCCATTCTTTACATGATGGATGGACTTTACATTCGGTATGAAACCTTTACTTTTTGAATCTCTGCTTGAATGAAGCATATATCTGCCTCTCTCAGTCACCTACCCCATGGGCTAGTAAAGCGATACTAATCCTAAAAATGTTTTAATACCTTAATGCATTTCTTGCATTAAAAGGTAATAAAACATTTTTAGTTTCCCTGCGCTCCCCCTTCCCTGTGTGAAGAAGAAGAGAGGGGAGAAGAGATCAGCGCTCTGCATGGCTATATCTCCTCTCCCCTTACTTTTTCTTCACACAGGGACTCAAACAGCAGCAGGAGCCATTGGATCTTGCTGCTGTCAATCAAATGCAGTGAACAGGAAGTGGGCTAAGTCCTGCTGTGTGTATAGAAAAAACAGAAAAAATACATGATACAAATGGTATATATTGAGTTGCAGTTCAGTGAGCAAAATACGTATTTGATACCCAAGCAAAACATTAGTACTTGGTGGAGAAACCCTTGTCGGCAAGCAAAGAGGTAAGACTTTTGTTGTTGGTTACCAGGTTTGAACACATCTCAGGAGGGATTTTGGTCCACTCTTCTGTACAGAGCTTCTCTAAATCCTTAAGGTATCTTGGCTGTCACTTGGGAACTCGAAGTTTCAGTTCCCTCCATATATTTTCTATAGGATTAAGGTCTGGAGACTAGCTAGGCTACTCCATGACCCAAATGTTCTTCTTGAGCCACTCCTTTGTTGCCTTGGTGGTATGTTTTGGATCATTGTCATGCTGGAAGACCCATCTTCAGTGTTCTGGCCGAGGGAAGAAGGCTCTCATCCAAGATTTTACAATACATGGCCCCATCCATTGGCCCCTCTTACCCCAGGAGGCAAAATCTTGATGGAGCTCCTGATCAAGGGTGATTGATGGTTATTTTGTATTTCTTCCATTTGCGAAAAATCACTCAAACAGTTGTCTCCTTCTCACCAAGCTTCTTGCTGATGGTCTTGTAGCCCACTCCAGCCTTGTGCAGGTCTACAATCTTGTCACTGATGTCCTTTAACAGCTCTTTGGTCATTTGCCCATGGTGGTGAGTTATGAATGGAAGAAAGATTCTGTGGACAGGTGTCTTTTATACACATAACAATTTGTCATTAGGAGCACCTTAAATTGACAGGACTAATCAGTGTACCACATGAGCACATAGCCAGTCTGTGGGAGCCAAAATTATTGTTGGTTGGTAGGGGATCAAATACTTATTTTCACTGAACTAAAACTCAATTTATACCATTGGTATCATGTGATTTTTTTTCTGGATTTTTGGTTGATATTCTGCCTCTATCATTTAAAATATAACTATGATAAAAATTATAGACCCTTAATTTCTTTGTAAGTGGGCAAACATACAAAATCTGCAGTTGATCAAATAATTACTTTCCCCACTGTATGTAAACCTTCTTCTTTCTGACAGATCACAGGCTATACCCACCTTGAGCCTTTCTTCATGTTTGCAGTATTCACGTTCATTGGATAACAGCACTAGAGCTACCTGATGTGTTCTATTTCCAGCAATATAGGAAGTCTTTACTGAGCCCTCCTAGAATGCAAGGTTGGTGATATGTTTTTATAATTCTATTTTTGTAATAACATTTGTTAAAGCTGCATTCACACCTGAGTGATGCAAGTGTTTTTTTTTTTTAGTTTATTTTGAGCATTTTCATTAGCATTTAAGTTTTCCGGGTTCTGTTTAACCACTTGCCGACACAAGTACAAGAACTGCAGACTGGTGGCAGCTACAGGCAGAGCGACGCCCCCCCAGCACCATCACATGATCACAATGTTAGAAAAGCTGGTATGAATCAATCTGTTCCATAACATCTTTGTTTCTCTTTCTAGTGAGCTGTTATTGGCCTACAGCTCTCTCATGGTACATGGGCCAATCACAGCACCCTGTACCATGTGATTAGCTGTAGCCAATCACAGATCACTAGTATTTTGTACTGTCATGAACTTAACCCATTAATGAAGTTCAAAGCAAGGTTTGCATTGCAGGAGCAATATTCTTTATTGCTCTTGCAATGCAAAGTGTAAATCCCTGATTTTTTTTTTTTTTTTTTTTTTTAACTACTTGCCAATGGCCTGCCCGCAGTGTGCAGGTGAGCGACAGCTCTGGGCAAAGTGATGTACCCTTATGTCGCTTTCTATTTCCAGGAGTGAGTGTGCATGTGTGCTGCCCACCCCCCGTTGCCCCCTCTGTCAGTCCAGGGAGGGAAGAGAGAACACCACATACCAAAAGCACTATGTTTTACTTACACACATTTGATTAGCACATTTAAACATTTGATTGCCCCTATAACACTTTGATCACCCCTGTCACTCAGCCAGTGCCGTTGGTTCAGTGTCAGTGTAGAATTTTTCACTGATCACTATATTACTGCCAATAACATCAGATAGTGTCAGGATCAGTTAGCGCCCCACCCAGCCAGGGTCAGCTAGCGTTAGATTGCCCGCACACCATCGCACTCACACTATAGGTCGCTGATCACCATCATTACTAGTACAGTGAATATGTACAGATCAATATGTTGATCATGAACAGAACTATACTAGTGCCCCCTTAGTATAGGGTCCCCAAAAACGCAGTGTTAGCAGGATCAGCTCTGTTTGTTGCCAGCACTAGGGTTTAGCCCCTCTGCTGTTTTTCATGGAAGATTTGTATCACTTGATTTTGGGCCAAAGCAATTTATACGCACAGCAATACATCACTGCCCTCCAAAATTCAGCTCTTGCCAGACAATTCACATGGAAACCTATCACAGTTTCCAAATGTAAAACTTTTTTGGGCCTAACCCTCAATATAGGCATTACAAAACAGAATGAATTGCAGCATATATCATATGCCCGCGTTCTCTGCTGTTACATATGTGCCCAACATGGACCAGCAATGTACTGGTACATTGCTGGACTTTGAGTGGTTATTGCAAGATGATGCCCACAGCTACAGGCATCATCTTGGTATCGTTTTTCTCAGCTGGTAGTCTGCTTTCACATAAAAGCAATTATAGCAGCTAATTAGCTACTGGATTGCTTTTACAAACAGAGGGATGGGATGCCCCCCTTCTGCCACCTTCCACGACTTTCTTGGTTTCTGCCATTCCACCAGGGAACCCGTGAATGCAGCCAGTGGACCATAGAGATGATCAGAGACCGGAATGGCTGCAATCAACTCTATGGTCTAAGAAACCGGAAGCAACGAGCATTTCGCCAGATATAAACAGCGCCATTTTAAAATTGGGAAAGAATCTGATCACATGCTTTAAGGGCAGAGGAGAGTCTAACAGACCCCAGATTTCTCAGAAAAGAGTACCTGTCACTGCCTATTGCTATCACAGGGGATAGTTACATTTTCTGTGTTAACAAAAGTGAGAAAAAAAAATATGAAAAAAGGGACAGCGTAAACAAAGAAAAAAAAAAAAAAGCAAAACACATTTTTTCAAAATTACCCCCTCTCCCCCCATGCTTGTGCGCAAAGGTGAATGCAAGCATCAGTCCTATGTCAGTATGTAAACAGAGATTGCGCCATGCATGTGAAGTATCTCTACGAATGTCAGATTGAGGGCAGTAATTCTAGAACTAGACACCCTTTGTAAATTTAAAGTGGTAACCTGTAAAGGCTTTTAAAATGTTGCCTATGGATATAAAAAATGTACATAGGTTTGTCTCCGTTGCATGGTTGTGCGCAATTTCAAAGCATGTCATGTTTGGTATCTATTTACTTGGCGTAACATCATCTTTTATATTTTATCAATCGGGCAATGTATTGGAGTTGATTTACATAAACTGGAGGGTGCAAAATCTGGTGCAGCTGTGCATGGTAGCCAATCAGCTTCTAACTGCAGCTTGTTCAATTAAGCTTTGACAAAAACCTGGAAATGGATTGGTTTCTATGCAGAGCTGCACCAAATTTTGCACTCTCCAGTTTTAGTAAATTAACCCCATTGTGTTTTGTCCATCAAAATTCAAAAAAGTGTATTTTTACCAAAAATGTTTTTGAAAAATTGCTGTGCAAATACTGTGTGACATAAGAAATTGCAAATCCCATCATTTTATTTTCTAGGGCATCTGCTTTAAAATTTCAATAATTTATATAATGTTTGGGGGTTCAAAGTAATTTTTATAAAAAAAAAAAAAGAAAAGTCTTGGTCTTCAAGTGGTTAGAAGAGTGGGTGATGTGTAGCATATGTTTCTAATGTTGGCCCTGAAATGCCAGGATAGTAGAAGCACCCCCTCCCCCACCCCAATTATCCCTTTTTGGAAAGCAGAGTCTCCAAATTATTTTCTAAGGGGAATGGTGAGTATTTTGCAGATCTTATTTGTTGCCACAAATTTTTGGAAAATTAAGATAGAAAACGAAAATGTATTTTTTCTTTTCTTTTTCAAAAGCTTGTGACAAAAAAATTATATTTGAAAAATACTCACCATGCCTCTTTTTGTCATTTTCCCAAAATGTGTGGCAACTTTTATATATAACCACCTCCTGTCCGGCCGTTGTATATAAAAACGGCCAGACGGTAGCAGTGCAGGGTCTGGTGGCCATTTATAAACAGCCTCCCCGCCCCCTGCTTGTGCGCACTCCATCGGAGCGCGCAGCACCGCGATCCGATGCCTGCTGTGTCCTCCGGACACAGTGGAACACAGATCATCGTACGGGACCTCATGCAGTTCACATGCAGAGTAATATGCATGATGTCACTTCTGACATCATTGCTTACTACGTGTGAAATCTGTGAATGATCACAGAGGTCACAAGGCTATTCACAACAGCCTTGTATCATGTGACAAGCTGTGACCAATCACAGCTCACACAGTATTTTTTAATGGCTGTAAGAATGCAGCCAGAGAGGAGAAATTGTTGCTTTTACAGCCTTTATGGGTGTAAAAGCAATCAGTGTAAAAATTAAAAAAAAAATCTTCATTACCCCCCACAAAGTAGTACAGTGTCACCATGGTAACACTGTACTGCTATGGTGACGGTACGAAAAAAAAAATTATCTTTTTAGTAAAAATTATTTTAATTTTTTATAACTGAATACATTTTGGCCAAGATTTATGATGAAATATTATTTATTTGCAAAATTTTATAAGAAAAACTTTTTCAAAATTTTTGGACATTTCCATTTATATAGCAAAAAAAAATAAAAAACCCAGTGGTGAATAAATACCACCAAAATAAAGCTTTATCGGTCTCAAAAAATGATGAACAATTCATATGGGTACAGTCTTGCATAACCGCACAATTGTCATTCAAAGTATAATAGCGCTGAAAGCTGAAAATTGGCCTGGACAGGAAGGGGGTAAATATAAATGCTATAGAAATGAAGTGGTTAAACAATAAAATCTTCCATGGACTCAACATGCCTCTAAGCAAATTCCTTGGGGTGTCTACCTCCAAAAAAGGAGTCATTTGGAGTTTTTCTGTACTGCCCTGGCATTTTATCACCTCAAGAGATGTGATAGGCAGTCAGAAAGTAAAAAATACTTAAATTCCAATATATATGCCATAGTTTCTAGACTCTACAACTTTCACACAAAGCAATTAATATACACATATTGGGATTTTTTTTTAACCAAAAAGACATGTAGCAGAAAACATTTTGGCCTAAATTAATGCTTAATTTGAGTTTATTGGATATTTTTTTATAACAGAAAAAAAATATTGTGTTTTTTTTCAAAATTTCCCAGTGGTGATCAAATACAGTGCCTTGAAAAAGTATTCATACCTCTTGACATTTTCCACATTTTGTCATGTTACAACCAAAAATGTAAATTTATTTTATTGGAATTTTATGTGATAGACCAACACAAAGTGGCACATAATTGTGAAGTGGAAGGAAAATGATAAATGGTTTTCAAAACGTTTTACAAATAAATATGTGAAAAGTGTGGTGTCCAATTGTATTTAGCCCCCCCTGAGTCAATACTTTGTAGAACCACCTTTCACTGCAATTACAGCAGCAAGTCTTTTTGGGGATGTCTCTACCAGCTTTGCACATCTAGAGAGGGACAATTGTGCCCATTCTTTTTGCAAAATAGCTCAAGCTCTGTCAGATTGGAAAAAGAGCATCTGTGAACAGCAATTTACAAGTCTTGCCACAGATTCTCAATTGGATTTAGGTCGGGACTTTGACTAGGCCATTCTAACACATGAATATGCTTTGATCTAAACCATTCCATTGTAGCTCTGGATGTATGTTTAGGGTCGTTGTCTTGCTGGAAGGGGAATCTTCACCCCAGTCCCAAGTCATTTGCAGGCTCTAACATGTTTTCTTCTAAGATCGCCCAGGGTTTGGCTCCATCCATCTTCCCATCAACTCTGACCAGCTTCCCTGTCCCTACTGAAGTAAAGCATCCCCACAACATGATGCTGCAACCACCATGTTTCACAGTGGAGATGGTGTGTTCAGGGTGATGTGCAGTTTTAGTTATTCCCCCCCACACATAGCATTTTGCTTTTAGGCCAAAAGTTTAATTTTGGTCACATCTGACCAGTGAACCTTCTTCCACGTTTACAGTTTGTGAGAAGACATGTGAGGGACACAGCAAACGGGACGTCTTATGGCTTTCTTTCAACAATGGCTTTCTTGTTGCCACTCTTTCATAAAGGCCAGATTTATGGAGTGCACAACTAATAGTTGTCCTGTGGACAGGTTCTCCCACCTGAGCTGTGGATCTCTGCAACTCCTCCAAAGTTACCATGGGCCTCTTGGATGCTTCTCAGATTAATGTTCTCCTTACCCGGCCTGTCAGTTTAGGTCGATGGCCATGTCTTGGTAAGTTTGCAGTTGTGCCATATGCTTTCCATTTTCAGATGATGGATTGAACAGTGTTCCGTAAGATGTTCAAAGCTTGGGATATTTTTTTTATAACCTAAACCTGCTTTAAACCTCTCAACAACTTTATCCCTGACCTGTCTGGTGGGTTCCTTGGCCTTCATGATGATGCTTGTTCACTAATGTTCTCTAACAAACCTCTGAGGGCTTCACAGAACAGCTGTGTATATAATATATATATATATATATATATATATATATATATATATATATATATATATATACATACACACACACACACACCGAGATTAAATTACACACAGGTGGACTGTGTTTACTAATTAGGTGACTTCTGAAGGCAATTGGTTCCTAGATTTTTGTTAGGGATATCAGAGTAAAGGGGGCTGAATACAAAACGCACGCCACACTTTTCATATATTTGTAAAAAATTATAAAACCATTTATTTTCCTTCGACTTCACAATTATGTGCCATTTTGTGTTGGTCTATCACATGACAAAATGAGGAAAATTTCAAGGGGTATGAATACTTTTTCAAGGCACTGTACCCCCAAAATAAAGCTCTATTTGTGTGAAAAAGAACATAAATTTCATTTAAGTACAGAGTTGCATGACCACGCAATTGCCAGCTGAAATAGAGCAGTACCAAATAGCAAAAAATATGCTGATCAGAAACCTTCCGGGGCTGAAGTAGTTAACCATTTAACAACCACCCCATAACAGATGTACTACTACAGGGTGGCCACACCGATACATGATTTTGCATTCCTGGGTAGGGGGGCACAAAGCAGAGAGATAGAAAGCAGCAAATCCCCTAGTAAAACACAAAACACAGTAAGCACAAAGCAGCACACAGTTAATCCTTCAATCACCCCAGATGTTAACTCCTTACTGCCCAGTGTCATTAGTACAATGTCAATGCTTTTTATTAGCACTGATCACTGTATAATGCAGGCCATAGATGTCCTCACGAAAAAAATCAGCCAATATTCACGCCGTTAGTGGGGCCAGCCCGTCGGCCATTTTTCGCGGATCTTCTTGTTTATTTTTATCGGTCATGCTGGAAAAATCGACGAAAAACGTCCTTTTTTGTGGACATTGGTGGCAGCATCAGTAACGGCACCGACCAATTTTTCGTTTATCGGGTGACAATAAGGCCGATAAACGGCCCATCTTATGGCCAGCCTAAGTGTCACTGGAGAAGTCAGTGGCAGTTAGTTCCCACCCAGTGTCAGAATGCACACCGCAGTCCCGCAATAAGTCGCTGATCGCCGCTATTACTAGTATAGAAAAAAATAAATAAAAATTCCAGTATGTATACCGCCATTTGTAGACGCTATAACTTTCAGTAAACCAATTAATATACACTTATTAGGATTTTTTTTTTTTTTTTACCAAAGACGTAGCAGAATACATTTTGGCCTACATTTATTTAGAAAGTTTATTTTTTAGATTTTTTTTTTACTGGAGATGTTTTATACCAAAACATTCAAAAATATTTAAATTTTTTTTCAAAAAAACTAAAAAAAACAAAACACACAGAGCTGCTCAAATACCACCAAAAGAAATCTCTATTTGTGGGAAAAAAATGGCATACATTTAATTTATGTACAGAGTTGTATGACCGCGCAATTGTCAGTTAAAGTAACAGAGCCGTATCACAAAAAATGGTCTGGTCATGAAGGGAGGTTAATCTTCCAGAGGACAAGTGGTTAAAATAATAAACACATCACACATATCTTTGTGCAATGGTTTTGCACAGAACAGCTCTGATCCTCCTCTTCTCTGGTCCCCCGCTGATGCTTCTGGCCCTTGCCGAACGCAAGCTGCTTTCTCTGGGGGCACTTATGTATGCTCGCTCCCGAGCCGCCTCTGTGTATCTGAGACACACAAAACTTGGCTCAGTCCTGCCTCTCGTTCCCTCCTCATTGGCAGTGATTTTGTCTTTAAACCATTAAGTCTTACAAAAAGACAGATCTGAGCCTAGTCTGTAAACTGTAGCACTGGATTTATCTCTGCAATTACAGGATAATAATCAGGAATTAGCTATGGAGTTTCATACAACGGATATACTCCTTGCCTGGAGTCCCAAGGTTGTTTGTTGAGCTTGAGCATCCACTATAACTGCTGTTTGGAGAGAAAAAAAAAAAAACCTCCTCTCTGCATTGTAAAAATGGCCATACACAGCTTTGTGTATTTTGTCATGCATAAGTATTATTTGTTTCCAGGCCTTTTTTCCTCAGATAATAGGTGCAGGTACTCCCCCTTTCCGAACCACCTCTTGTGCCCCCACCCTACCCACCCTCAAGCATCATCCTTTAGAGAATACAGAATTAAGTATCATTTTGTGGTGCTAAGTCATTTGCATGGAGTTTAACAAGAAAAAAAAGTAAAATAGATTGCTTTCAGCCAGCAACAATAGACCCCCCACAACAAAATATCCTTTGACAAGAAAAGATCCACTGCAGCAACAATAGACCCCTGCCTGAACAGTATATTCCTCCCAGCAACAATTTGCTCCCCAACACCTCTTACCATTAACTAAATTCAGTGCTGGAGGGTAGCAGACCTGTGTTCCCTCGCATTCCCACTGTAAAAAAAAAAAACAAAACAAAAAAAAAAAGGTACAACTTATGCTGAGAGCTGAAATTATTCGCTTTTTGAATTTTGTTTTAACCCGCATTCACACTTGAATTGATGATATACATTAAATACATTGATGTGCTTTTCTGAAGATTTTAATAAAGCTTGCAAATGCCCTGTGTGTGCTGGTTTTCTATTTGTTTCAAAGGGGTGATGTCAAATGGGGAGTGATGATGAGGAAATCGCCAGACTTGAGGCAAGGTTATGTGTTGATGTGGTAGCTGTTATTTTATTTACTTGTTGACTCATCAGTCTCCTGGCTTATCCCCCCCCCCCTTCAGCAGATCCCTTGCTCTACTTTGCAGGAATTCATGCCCTTAGCTCACAATTGCAACAGGGGTTCCAGTGCGCCCCTCCCGGGAGCTTGTGGAAGTCTTGCATGATGAAGTCCCGTAAATTACTATCTAACTTCTACAATATTCTCCTTACTCCTTTAGCCACTAAACTGGCTTATGCCCTTAGGACTCAGTAGGAACCTGATAAAGGGGTGCTGGATAATGAGGAGGGGGGGGGGGGTTAGGTTTTGGACAGTGCTAAAAAGGTGTCTCACAAAATCTCTGATTGTTTGGTTCAATTATTTATATATTACATCAAGTCTATCTAACATCGGTCAGGTTGGCAAAGTTTCATCCCACATGTAGTCCTTTAGGTCCTAAATGTCATCTGGCTCCTGGTACTTTTAGCCACCTCATATGGCATTACCCCAAGATTCAAATTATGCAATTTCTTTATGACCAAATGGGCTACCCACTCACCCCGAGACATTGTTTGTTGGGTCTTCTCCCAGACCCTGATAGTAACAAATACATGACCACGTTCCTTTGGGAAACCTTGTTTGTTGCACGCAAGCTTCTTGTGAAATGTTGGTTACAGGCTCTCTCCCGATACTACAGGCTTGGATAGCAGATATTAATGATTCCCTTCCATTAAAGAAATTGGTCTATCTACAAAGGGGCTGCCCTAACATATATAATAAAATTGGGGACAGGTGGTTACAGTCTCCTGATACCTGTGTTTAGATTCTCGTTTTGCTTTAGTTATTGTATCCTGACCAGAACTTTATTGGGTGGATCCCTTGGAGCTTCTTTTATTGTTACCTTTGTCTATCTAGATGACATGTAAACACACTGAAACATCCATCTTGCAACAGACTCTCTGTATGTGTGTAATCTCTGTATGTTTCTTTTATTTGTCTCGGTTTATCCGGTTATTGTAATGATTATTTGTATTGGATCATAGTGTACGACTAGCTGTTTTATGGTTGCCTTGTTTTACACTAACTGTACTATTTGTATGTAACGCAAAACTTTTTTGAATTAAGTTTTCTTTTCGAGTGAAAAAAGTAGGACACATTTCATAATACAGCATATATAATGTGACAATTGTTTATTTAGTGGTTACATAAAGTAAATTAACTTATAAGTTTTACAATACCAGTGCCAACTGATATTTTAGTAGACATCCAATATGGCAATATTCTGGAAATGGTTCAATATAGACTATATTGCCAAAAGTATTGGGACACCCCTCAAAATCATTGGATTCAGGTGTTCCAATCACCTCAATTGGCCACAGGTATATAAAATCAAGCACCTAGGCATGCAGACTGCTTCTACAAACATTTGTGAAAGAATGGGTCACTCTCAGGAGCTCAGTGAATTCAAGTGTGGTACCGTGATAGATTGCCACCTGTGCAATAAGTTCCTGAAATTTCCTTGCTACTAAATATGCCACGGTCAACTGTTAGTGGTATTATAACCACATGGAAGCAACTGGGAACAAGAGCAACTCAGCCACGAAGTGGTAAGCCACGCAAAATAACAGGGCGCACAGGCCTAGTGCATTACCATAAAAAATGTTAAATAAAAAATAATAAAGTAGGTGTTGTACTCACAAACGACAATATAGTCAAGGCACATCATAAAAGAACAGCTGGATCAACACCGCGCTGAGTAACAGTCCGCAATAGGGAGTTTAGACATCCAAAAGGTTGACGCGTTTCGAGGACTTGCCTCTTCCTCAGAGCCAACTGACCAAATGTCTGCTCCCTCTTTTATATGCTCACTACTAGTTAAACCAAAGGTCACATGGGCCGTCCTGGACACTCCCCTGTGCAGGTGGAGGAGTCACAGGGGCAAGCGAAATAGTGTAAGTAAACACGAAAGGTCTATAAAAAAAAAAAAAATATATATATATATATATATATATATATATATATATGTATAAATAAAACCATTGAAACTAGTGACAATCATAAAATCATATGAACCATAAGAAGTGTGCACAGTGAAAAATGAATAAATAAATGGAAAGTTACACATATATAAAAAATAATAAAAATCCTTCCCTGGTGATGCACTGCACTGCTCGCCTTTAAATAAATGGATGGATGGATGAGCAACGCTACGAAGCTGCCTAGTGCTCTGCTTGCCATAGACAACCATGGGACATGGATTTAATATAGAGAGTAGATCTGAAACCCAGCAGAGACACTTATTAATTCATAGAGACGCAGCCTACAGGGTGTGTGCCTCTCATTCTAGTATAGTCATATGATGAGACGTAGGCATGTGTGGCAATGTAGTGCACCATGGATGGATATGCATATGCAATACTATATACAAGAACAAAGAAGATAAATCACTAGTAAAACATAAATGTTGATATAAAACGTTACAAAAACTTCTTAATATGGCTCACAAAGTTTAAATAAAATAAAATTAAATAAGTATTGTTACAATATAGTATAATATCTGGTAAAATTGGTATAGTGTATGGTATATGTGTGTATGCATAGACATGGAAGCATAAGAAATATAAATATATAGGAAAAGAAAAAAAAAAAAATTATAATAAAAAATAAATAAATAAATAAAATCAATAATTACAGTTGTGTCCAAAATTATTCAACCCCCAATGCTGTAAAGGGGTTTAGGGACTATAGTGTACATTTGGAATTGTATTCAGAATCAAATCCTACAAGGACGTTGTAACTACCCAAATGCAACTAAAATGACATCAATTGTTTATGTAATACAGTAGTAAATGGTTCTTATGTGGTTTCTTCATTGCCACAATTATTCAACCCCTTAAAGACTACCACTCTGAAGAACAGAGGTTCATACAGGTGCTTTCCATCAGGTATTGAAAACACCTGTGGATGTCACCGAGCAGCAATCAAGCATAATAAGCACCAATTAGGCAGCTTTAAAATGACTGTGATACTCAGCTCCTTCTAGACATTTACTGGTGTGGTTACAAACATGGTGAAGGCAAGAGAATGGTCCAGGAAGACAAGAGAAGAGGTGATTTCTCTTCACAGGAAGGGCAATGGCTATAAGAAGATTGCAAAGATGTTAAACATACCAAGAGACACCTTAGGAAGCATCATTCGCAAATTCAAGGCAAAGGGCACTGTTGAAACGCTACCTGGTCGTGGCAGAAAGAAGATGCTGACTTCGACTGCTGTGCGCTACCTGAAGCGTAGAGTGGAGAGAAGTCCCCGTGTGACTGCTGAGGAACTGAGAAAAGATTTGTCAGATGTGGGTACAGAAGTTTCAGCCCAGACAATAAGACGCACACTGCGTAATGAAGGCCTCCGTGCCAGAACTCCCAGGCGTACCCCCTTGCTGTCTCCAAAGAATAAGAAGAGTCGACTGCAGTATGCCAAAAGCCATGTGGACAAACCACAAAAGTTGTGGGATAGTGTTCTGTGGACTGATGAAACAAAATTAGAACTGTTTGGGCCCATGGATCAACGCTATGTTTGGAGGAGGAAGAACAAGGCCTATGATGAAAAGAACACCTTGCCTACTGTGAAGCATGGTGGAGGGTCAATCATGCTTTGGGGCTGTTTTGCTTCTGCAGGTACAGGGAAGCTTCAGCGTGTGCAAGGTACCATGAATTCTCTTCAGTACCAGGAGATATTGGATGGAAACGTGATGCAGTCCGTCACACACCTGAGGCTTGGGAGACGTTGGACCTTTCAACAGGACAATGATCCCAAGCATACCTCCAAGTCCACTAGAGCATGGTTGCAGAGGAAAGGCTGGAACATTTTGGAGTGGCCATCGCAGTCACCAGACTTAAATCCGATTGAGAACCTCTGGTGGGACTTAAAGAAAGCAGTTGCAGTGCGCAAGCCTAAGAATGTGACTGAACTGGAGGCCTTTGCCCATGAAGAATGGGCGAAGATACCCGTAGATCGCTGCAAGACACTTGTGTCAAGCTATGCTTCACGTTTAAAAGCTGTTATAACTGTAAAAGGATGCTGTACTAAGTACTAAGATTGAATGTCACTTGGGGGTTGAATAAAACTGATAATGCTGTGAGCACAGAAAAGACATTTGTGGTTATTTCATTATAACTGTTATGTTATATTTGTCTGACCTACAAGTGCCTCTTTAATGTAAATGTAAGCAAGATGACTGAATGATCAAAAGCAATGTCAAACTGGCCAAAACACTCAATTTCAGTGGGGGTTGAATAATTTTGGACACAACTGTATATGTACAAAAGATGTATATATGTGTTATATATAAGAACTATATAAAAATGTCAAAGGCGCTATGGAACAAGCACTTGCAGGATGAGAAAGCAGTGCTCGAAGAGAGCTCACTGGACAACATGCGTGCGCACATGTGTGTGTAACACATCCAGATGAGCAACTGCTTTTTAGTAAAAAACATGTCTATACATACATACATAAACCCACACACACATATGGAAACTGAATGAAAAAATGGGTGACCAATGAATGACCCATAGACACAAGCGCATGGGAATGCGGTCATACGCAAGCGCCTAAGGGTGACACAATAAATATGAAGTGAGCAACCTAATGTGTAAGGATGCAGGGTAATGGTAGCTATACTGATGATACTATAGTAATCATAGCTGATGAAAATTAATATATCTAAAGCATACATCTGTAGTGGATGGTGTACCCACTATAGGTCACAAGGGAAATGATGGAACTAGCACTAAAGAGGGGGGGGAGAGAGAGGAAAAAAAAAAAAAAAAAAAAAAAGGAGGGGGTTTGGGAGAGAGACAATTGTGTTCAGGAAACCTAGGGATCTCAGGAGTCACATAGCACCCAGTAGAATTAAGAAGCCTCCTGCTGGTGCCAGGAATACGGTCAATCCTTGGTCTGCCCTGGATTAGGTTGCTCACTTCATATTTATTGTGTCACCCTTAGGCGCTTGCGTATGACCGCATTCCCATGCGCTTGTGTCTATGGGTCATTCATTGGTCACCCATTTTTTCATTCAGTTTCCATATGTGTGTGTGGGTTTATGTATGTATGTATAGACATGTTTTTTACTAAAAAGCAGTTGCTCATGTGGATGTGTTACACACACATGTGCGCACGCATGTTGTCCAGTGAGCTCTCTTCGAGCACTGCTTTCTCATCCTGCAAGTGCTTGTTCCATAGCGCCTTTGACATTTTTATATAGTTCTTATATATAACACATATATACATCTTTTGTACATATAATTATTGATTTTATTTATTTATTTATTTTTATTATAATTTTTTTTTTTCTTTTCCTATATATTTATATTTCTTATGCTTCCATGTCTATGCATACACACATATACCATACACTATACCAATTTTACCAGATATTATACTATATTGTAACAATACTTATTTAATTTTATTTTATTTAAACTTTGTGAGCCATATTAAGAAGTTTTTTGTAACGTTTTATATCAACATTTATGTTTTACTAGTGATTTATCTTCTTTGTTCTTGTATATAGTATTGCATATGCATATCCATCCATGGTGCACTACATTGCCACACATGCCTACGTCTCATCATATGACTATACTAGAATGAGAGGCACACACCCTGTAGGCTGCGTCTCTATGAATTAATAAGTGTCTCTGCTGGGTTTCAGATCTACTCTCTATATTAAATCCATGTCCCATGGTTGTCTATGGCAAGCAGAGCACTAGGCAGCTTCGTAGCGTTGCTCATCCATCCATCCATTTATTTAAAGGCGAGCAGTGCAGTGCATCACCAGGGAAGGATTTTTATTATTTTTTATATATGTGTAACTTTCCATTTATTTATTCATTTTTCACTGTGCACACTTCTTATGGTTCATATGATTTTATGATTGTCACTAGTTTCAATGGTTTTATTTATACACATATATATATATATATTTTTTTTATATAGACCTTTCGTGTTTACTTACACTATGTCGATTGCCCCTGTGACTCCTCCACCTGCACAGGGGAGTGTCCAGGACGGCCCATGTGACCTTTGGTTTAACTAGTAGTGAGCATATAAAAGAGGGAGCAGACATTTGGTCAGTTGGCTCTGAGGAAGAGGCAAGTCCTCGAAACGCGTCAGCCTTTTGGATGTCTAAACTCCCTATTGCGGACTGTTACTCAGCGCGGTGTTGATCCAGCTGTTCTTTTATGATGTGCCTTGACTATATTGTCGTTTGTGAGTACAACACCTACTTTATTATTTTTTATTTAACATTTTTTATGGTAATGCACTAGGCCTGTGCGCCCTCTTTTTGTTCTTTCCCCATTCAGTATATTTGGATTCCCCCGGTCCATTTGAGCGCAGCAAGGTGTGCATGTTCCAGGACATTCTTAATGTGGTTGTAGCATCGAGTCCATCCCCAAGCGCAGGAGCATTTGTGTTTGCTGGTTCTTTGTTCACGCAAAATAACAGGGCTGGCCGAGCAGCCTTACATCACCAAGTGCAATGCAAAGCGTCGAATGCTGTGGTGTAAAGCACACCGCCACTGGACTCTAGAGCAGTGGAGATGGGTTCTCTGGAGTGACAAATCACGCTTCTCTGTCTGGCAATCCAATGGACGTGTCTGGGTTTGGTGGTTGCCAGCAGAACGGTACTTGCCTGACTGCATTGTGCCAAGTGTAAAGTTTGGTGGAGGGGGGATTATAGTGTGGGGTTGTTTTTCAGGGGTTAGGCTTGGCCCCTTAATTCCACTGAAGGAATTCTTATGGCATCAGCATACCAAGACATTTTTGGACAATTTCACACTCCCAACTTTGTGGGAACAGTTTGGGGATGGCCCCTTCCTGTTCCAACATGACTGCGCACTACTGAAAAAAGCAAGGCCCATAAAGACATGGATAAGCAAGTTTGGGGTGGAGGAACTTGACTGGCCTGCACAGAGTCCTGACCTCAACCCGATAGAATACCTTTGGGATGAATTAGAGCTGAGGCTGCAAGCCAGGCCTTCTTGTCCAACATCAGTGCCTGACCTCACAAATGCACTTCTGGAAGAATGGTCAAACATTCCCATAGACACCCTCCTAAACCTTGTGGGCAGCCATCCCAGAAGAGTTGAAGGTGTTATAGCTGCAAAGGTGGGCCAATTCAATATTGAACCCTAGGGACAAAGATTGGGATGCCATTAAAAGTTCATATGTGTGTTAAGGCAGGCATCACAATACTTTTGGCAATATAGTGTATGTTAGCAAATTTTGACATCTACAATTCTGACTGAAAAAATTACAGCTCATGTGAATATACTCTTGCCAGGAGAAAAAAGGTCCAAACAATAAGGGTCCATGCTCACTAGGGCCAAAATAAAATTCAGAACCTCTTGCAGAAAAAAAGCGGAATAGAAATGTTCATAGTGGCTTCTATTGCACATACGTTTATAAGAGTTTACGGGCATTTGCTTTTCTATTCATTTTTATTCCAAAACATTCACCTCTGCTCATTTTTCAATGTACACTTGAAAACACTGAACACTCCTAAACACCACATGTATGTGCGTTTAGGCACGTTTATGAGCATTAAGCATTTTTCCTGCCCTCTCAAAAACATGATTCTGAAGGTTCATCCAATTTTTTAAATTAATCAAGTCACTAAAAAAAGGCTATGTAGGCTCACAGGTCAACAGGCAGCAATTTTATAAAAATATAAAAGTACAATGTTTAAGCATAATTCACCAAATGACACAAAACAACCACAATACCCCAAACTCAGGAAAACCCTAAACACAAATTCTGAGGATTCCTTCACCAGGAGAGACCTAGCAAATACTCTCAAGGAAAGGCAACTATCTTCTCCAGGGATTAATGCTTTCAATCCCAATCTCTAGTAAAAAAAAATTTTTGTAGTCTCCTTGAATGCAGCTGTGCCCAGGACTGACCTGCTGCACTAAAAAAAAACGAATTTGTCTATTTTCTCTTCCATGAGAAAATGTTTCTGCAAAGTCGAAACTGAGTATATTTTACCAACTGAACAGAATTAGATTGGACTTTTCTAGCTTGACCATCCAACCTAGGACCTTCAAAATTTGTAGAACCAGCTTGAGATCCAAGAACAGTTTCTCACTGGTTTGAGAAAAATAAAAAAAAATTAAAAAGTCACCTAAATAAAAGGGTAATGGAGATCCCTTGAAGATGAAGAAAAGCCATGACCTCAGATAGGACTTTCGTAAAAACCTAAAGTGCTGCCAAGAGACCCAGAGCCAGCGCTCAGAAATGTTAATGAGTCAACGTGTGCAGGTACAGGTTGCGAATCTCAGATACTTCTAATGTGACTCCTGTATAGTAACATGGAGGTAAGCATCTTGGAGATCTAGTGTAATCATGAAAAACCCCTGAAGCAACAGATTTCTTACTGTTTAAATACTCTCCATACAAAATTTTTTGTACAGAAGATATTTGTTGAGCTCTCTCATGTTGATTATCATCCTATACCTGCCTGAACTTTTCTGCACCAGGAATACATGACAATAAAATCCTTTGTAAACTTGATAAGTCACTACCCGAACAATTGCTTGCTGTGCTGCAAGATGAGAAATTACTGTCATTGGTGCACCTGCTTTCTTTCGATCCTTTGGCAGGCCTGTGAAGTAGAATTGTTGATTGGTGTTTGTGTGTGTGGGGGGGGAGGGGGGACAGCAAATTCTAATTTTTATCCTTCCCTTATGATTTGCTGTATGAATGGGCCTGTGTCTGTCTGTTCCCATTCTCTGGCCACCCCCTGACATGGCATCACTTGTCATCTTTAGGGGTCTCAAAAGAAGTGAAGAGGACACCCCTCCCCTTCCCTTTATTCTTGTTGAAAGCCTAGCACTTTTTAGTGTGCTGCCCTTTATTTGCATCTATCTGGAGCTTACTTTGACCGTTCTGAAAGAGCCTATTACCTCACAACCCTTTATGCTTAACTGGAAATGTACTGCTTTTTTCAGTAGAACTGGTCTGGAGGCCTGGTCCCTGTCCCAGGCTTTGAGCCAGAATCGCTTTTCTAGTGGAATTAATAGGCGCTGTAGCCCTAGCTGTGGCTTTGACAGATTCAACTGCTGCATTAGTCAGATTTGCCACCAACGTAGTTACTAGAGGTAAAACCTTCTTACTGTGGTCCAAACGGGTGTTAGATGAGAGAAGATTGCCTAATCTTCCAACCCACACAACCAGATTTTTAGTCAAATAGGTAGATGACAAAATCTCATCCCCATAGTATTCATAAAATCCTTCATCAGTGAAGCAGAGTCTGATCCAACCACTATTAATAGTCTGGAAGCTTGGAACTACAGTTTCTGCATTTGTTCTTGGGCTTACAAGGCTGAACTGCAGGATTAACCTACAAAGACATGAAGAGAAACAATATGCCAAAAAGGAGACAAATGAACACCAGCCCATTCCCCTTTTGACATCTCCCACCTTCTTACCTGAGATGAAGGATTAGTCCCAGCCAAGGATTGTACTGCCTATTCCCTTTGGGACAGTCCCCATGGTGTCACAGTGACCCCCCTCCTCCATACCAGGGCTTCATGTGGGCTGGGGCAACGCCGTTCCCTGCAGGTCAGACATACTCATCAGGGCCGAAAATTGCCTCCTCTGGCAGTGACTCATCTTTGACTATTTCAATACTGGACCCTCTCACCTCTTTCCTGCCCTGGCCAATTTTCAGCTTTCAGCACTGTCTCACTCTGGTTGACTGTCATGCAACATAAATGAAATTTTTACCTTTGAGACAGATAGAGCTTTCTTTTGGCAGTATTTAATCACCAATGCGGTTTTTTATTTCACTCGGCCTTCATTGTACTATAGGTTGGGTGGGAAGCAGTTAAATATGCCAACCTGGAGCGTTCAGAGAGTACCCAGAAGTATGTAATCGCCATAAGAACACCTCCAGCATTGGAAGACATTGCCGCTGGGGAAACTCCACCTCCCAAAAATATATTACCACTGCCGCCGAAGTGAGGTTTGGGTACCATCTTGGTACACCCAAAATGTTGGAGAAGACTCCCTGAGGCAGCAGTCTGGTCAGAGTGGGAAAACAATGCCCCAAGCTACTCCCACCGCCAAGAGCAACAAACATGCACTCCCCTACCTCATATGCAGCGCCCAGAAGTGCAAGAGGATCAATCCCAAACCACAGCTCCCAACTCGGCATGTAGACTACCCGGAACCCTCCTGAGCTGAGAAACAGAGGCTAGTGGAGTCAATCCACACTCTCCTTGGGGAACAAAATCCAGGAAAGAACTTGACACTTTCAGGTAAGAGGGAACAATTACCTTACCCAGAAGCAGGCTTGTCCAGCCGAGATAGGCAGGCAACCACAGTCAGCCATCAGGGAGAAAACAAAAAAAACATTACAACGTGCCATCTTGGAGAGTCAGAACACAATAATAACTGAGAACAAGGGGGTAGGAGGGGCCTTTCACTGTTTGCTCGACTGAGTTTCCTATAAGTGGTGGAGCTGATCCTAAAAGACTCTTTGGGAAACAAAAACATAAAAAAAAGTCCAATGATAACTACAACCTAGGACCCAGCAGGCAGTTGAAGCAGCTCTTCCTTTGCCTAAAAAATGCTTTAAATTTTCTTTTGTTGTCATATTGGCTACTGGGATAATTCATTTCAGGCAAACTCCCATAAGGTGACTCAATATATAAGCAGACACAATTCAAATTATTAACAACCAATAAAAGCAAAAAGTGCTCCAATCAAGAAAGAGCTTGACATGCATGGCCTGCTAACCAGATGCATGCTGGGAATGAGATCTGTACTTTCTTAACAATCAGTAAGAGGCAGGTAGGAAAGCATCCACAGTATTCCTAAAACGTGAAGATTTTACTTACGCATATCAAGTACATTTTGATTTCTCTTCCAATCCTTAAGTCACACAGGTTGGTTTCTTAGTGGCTGTTTATGGACCTGTTGCCCAATTACTGTAATTATTACTTTAGATATAAACAGCAGTTCCTCGTGTAAGTACTGTGAAACATAATAATTTTCTTGGCAGGCAGCAAAAGATAATTATGCGTACTTAAATCTGCAATCAAAGTTATGTCACAAATCAGGTAAACTGTACTTTGAAAGCAGCAGAACAAGCCCTACTGGTACACAAGTGAAACACTTTTTATTTATGGGGTTGTGGTGTGTCTGGGACAGAAGGGCAGGAGAGGCGATTGTATTTTTAGGTCATATCCTTTTTCTTATCAAATTCTCCAAAGCTGCTGACATCTGAATACAGGAACTCTTGAGGCAACTGCATTTTTGCATACCATATACAGTATAAAACCCACCACCATTTCACTTCCTAAATTCTTACCATACTCTTCTAGTTATGCTTGAATTATTTGCAGAATTTTCTAAGCACCTTCCCCTTGCAATGTTTGGTCCACCTAAAACCCCCCAGGGAAGGGCAATTCAGAAAGCAAATACAAAGGTTTCTGCCCTTGCACTAAACCCTCTCAACCCCAAGCTGCTGTATAAATATCTGAATTTCACTAAAAACATTTTATACAATATACAGTGTTACCCAAAAATAATTAAAAACTATCAATTTACCTTAAAAGGGCAACTCCACTTTCGCAAAGAAAATAAAATAACAATAAACCAATACAGTGCATACAAATGTGACAAGTTATATTGTAATTAAATGTTTCTAAAATTAGCTTTCATTTTCAATCTGCAGCTCTGTAATCTTCTGGAAAATGCAAAGCAATATAGCAACCGAGAGGAATTCTGTACACAGATGGTGTACAGAACGATTTTCCCAGAAGTCTGAACTAAGGTACAGGTCAGATTTTGGGCATCCTCTGCAACAAAACTTTAATTTTTGTTGAGATACGCCCAAAGGGAAATCACATCTAAAAGGGATGCAAACATTCCTCGTTAGAGCCCTACAGGTGCAGCAGCTGATTGATAATTATGAAACCATACCTATGCAGATTCATTCTGTACATGGAAACAGACAAACAGCTATATTTTAATAACAAAAGGTAGGAATCTGCAACAAAGATTGGCAAAATCCTTGCAATGTACATAGATCATCCAGAGGGGAAAATATTTGTCAGCAAAAGTTACTCTTTAACCATTTGCCCTCTTGAGGATTTACCCCCCCTTCCTGACCAGGCCATTTCCTGCATTACGGTGTTGCATTACTTTAACTGACAATTGCGCAGTCATGCAATGCTGCACCCAAATTACGTCCTTTTTTTTTTTTTCACGGAATGAGCTTTCTTTCGGTGGAATTTTTGGTCACCTGTGTGTTTTTTATTTTTTGCGCTATAAAAAAAAAAAAAAAAATCTCAAAACGAACAGTCAAGTATCTGCAACGACTCCCAACGTAAATTTTTGAAAATATGGGAGCCGTGGTTGCAATATGCCTTTCCCACGCTCCCCCCGGCTAGTCTGGGGATGTGATGGCATTCGGTATTGGCGTTCTTGGACCCCTGCTCTTTGGTTTTGGGGGGGTTTTTTTTCCTTCCTTCCTCTTTGTACTCCTTTCTCTGTTTGTTTTTGGTGTGACAGTGGACAGCTGCCTTTAGTTTGTTACAGTCAGAGTTATATTAATGTTATTGTAACTTATGTGCCATTGATAGCCCCTGCGTGGGAGTATCTTTTGTTGGCGTTAGAGCAATGTTTTTTCCATTTTACATTTTTTATCTGTGCAATTGATAGCCCCTGCGTGGGCGTGTTTTGTACTGTTTAAAATGAATTAAAAACATTGAAATACGAAAAAAAAAAAAAAAAGACTGACAATTTTGAGAAAAAAAAAATATTTTTTACTTTTTGCAATTAAACATGTCCCGTAAAAGTTTTTTTTAAAAATCTGATTTCGGCAACTTAGGCCAAAATGTATTCTGATAAATGCCTTTGCTAAAAAAAAAAAATCCCAATACGTGTAAATTAATTGGTTTACATGAACATTATAGCGTTTACAAATGGCGGTATATATACTGGGATTTTTTTTTTTTTTACTAGTAATGGCAGCGATCAGTGACTTATAGTGGGTCTATGGTGGACTTCTGACAACACTGGGGGGAACTGACTTGGTGTCACTGACATCCCAAGTGACACCAATACAGTGATCAGTACTAAAAAAAAAAAAAAAAAAAAAAGCACTGTACTAATGGCACTGGACAGGAAGGGGTTAACATGAGGGGCGATCAAAGGGTTAACTGTGTGCTGGGTGTATCTTACTAGGGGGCAGGATCTGTGTGCTTCACTGTAAGCACACTTCTTTGGATGGCTGTGCTGTGCCTGAACTGACAGGGAGGAGAACTGTTAGAAAAGAAAACAGTTCTTCTCCCCATCAGAGATCCTTGGTAATCACTGGGCGCCAGCAAGTAATCACCGGGCAGAACCCAGTGATTGACAGCCACGGCCGCGAATGGACATATATAAGATTTTGTGCACCCGTGCCGCCCTGTAGCGGTATTTGTGCTATAGGGCAGTTGGGAAGCAGTTAACAAAAACAACTAAACAAATAAAAAGTAATGTATTAAATCAATACATCAATAAATACATTAAAAATTAAAATAATTAATGACAAAAATGCTGTGCACGTCAATAAAGGTGCATCAAATCAACACATTGATAGTCCATCCAAGCAGTGAAAAAAAAATTAAACTGTGCAGAATCAATAAAACTATAAATACATAAATTATGTTTTTAAACCAAGCAAAGTGAAAAATGGGAAATCTCCAATGTGGTAAAGCAGATGTGCTCAACCCATGACCTCATGCACTGGGATGGCGAGTCGGCAAGCCCAGATCGCGGGATGTCTACTCACCATGGAGGAAGCAAGCGGCTGTGGAGGGAACAAGAACCGATGCTTCCTCTGTAGCTCTAGCTCCTGTGCCAGTTGGCGTGATACCAAATGCACTTCACCTGGGACCTTTCTAGCATCCCAGCAGAAGATGGAAGAGGAAAAGATCAATTTATTAACCGCTCTACAACCGCCCTATAGCAGAAGTACTGCTACAAGGAGGCAGGGATGTGCAAAATCATGTGAATATTTACGCAATTTTGTATTTCCAGGTAGGGGGCGTGCACGCTCCCTACCCGTACTGCTATTGGCTCCTCGGCATGTCAATCACTGGGTCCCGGCCCCCGGATTCTCGGCCGAGACTCGGTGATCGTCGATGGAGCTGACAGGGGAGAGGTCTGTATGTAAACAATACAGATCTCTCCCCTGTCAACACGAACAGGTTGTTTTGTATTGCTCTGCACAGCACAGCACAGCACAGCAATACAAAGCAGCTTGTGTACATAGTAAAACACACACAGCACACAGTTAACCCTTTGATCGCCCCAGATGTTAACCCCTTCCTGCCCAGTGCCATTAGTACAGGGTCCGTGCTTTTTATTAGCACTGATCATTGTATTGGTGTCACTGGGGATGTCAGTGGCCGTTAGTTCCCCCCGTGTCAGAATACCCGCCGCAGTACCGCTATAAGCCGCTGATCGTCTCCATTACTAATGGAATTACTAATGAAATAAAAATAAAAATCCCAGTATATATACCGCCATTTGTAGGCGCTATAACTTGATGTAGCGCTGTGCATCTGCAGCTTTCCTGTGGGTTAGCTATATTGAGCCATAGACTTCTATTATATCCTATTAATGCAGGAGATTTGGTATGCTTTCAAGTGCACCATACCTGCAAGATATAAAAGAAGTCTATGGCAAAGCACAGATAACCAACAGGAAAGCTGCAGCTGTAGTGCAGGTAAACCACAGCGCATCAGCTGGAACAGGACAGGAAAGCGCTGCGCAAACTGTTGGCGCTATATAAACCCTGTATAATAATAATTTGTGATTTGGGGGGGGGGCAATAAAACCCCATAGCCGAGATGTGTTTTTAGCATACCCCACCCAGCCACTGGTGTAGCATCAGGGGTCGCAATGGCGAACCTGCCCCATGCTCCAGGGGGACCATGTGACCTCCCTGTCACATTCCATATTACACTTGGAAAGGAGGGTCTGCATATACAGGAACCAATCCTCTCAATGTTCCTCCTGAAACTGCTGAAAGCTGGCTTTTCATTCAGCAACTACAGAGGGAAAATGTTCATTATTCTATTCAAAATAAAAAATTTGAAATTTTGAATCATTTTATTTCATTGTGGCCCACAACCAGTTACCAAATCACTTAAGAGGCCCCCACTCTTCAAAAGGTTGAGCACCCCTGTGGTAATGTATGCTTCAGGAGGCATATAAGTGGTATAGCTCACTCACCAGATTTGATTTACCACTTGTTGCAAAATGGTCATAATGCACACAGCAACTTCAAAACACTCATGAAAAGACGGTCTCATTCAAATCAGTAGAGAAGGAGAAAAGGCTCATAGCATAAATAACTACTTTATTGAAAGATCAATCCTGATGACCTCCATATAGATGATACGTGTTGGGCAGTGCTTGAGTACGGTGATGTCAGCACACCGAGATGATGCCCCTTGCAGAGCAGGAAGTGCACTGGTGTGGTGCTTGATTCATGTCTCAGCTGTCAGATCCTTGGTGCTTGGCTGAACACTCTGAATACTACTGAATTGTTTCTAAAGCAGTATTAAACCCGAAAGCAAACATTTATTATATTGCAGCTTACCAATTCTTAGATCTGGTGGCTGCATTAGTTTTCTTTTTAAGGCTCTCTCTCCTTTATTTTCACCTAGTGATCCCGCCAGAATAGGACAAGCTCTCCTGCAGATCTAGCAATTAGAATATTGAGACAAACCATGTACCACTAACAGGGGGGCTTACCAATGATCTGGTTTTATTCATTCATGTAAAACCTTTATGCAAAAAGGAAAAGAAAAAACAAAAACTGCTGCCTGAGCTGGAGAGCGGCTTCAATTAGTTTAGTGTATTTAAATCTGCTAGAACATCGAACACTCCCTTCCCCCCAGACAGACAGTGCTGCTGTCCAAAGGTACCCCCTGTGCTTATTCATCCAGAGTGGCACCCTAATACAGGAGGAGGTGTGTTACTGACCAGATCACCAAGTGAAACCAGTGGTATAAAAGCCTAAAAAATTAAAAAAATAATGCAGCCACCACATCTAAAGATTGGTAAGCTGCAATATGTTACGTTTAAAGCCCATCCACAGAAACTGCACATAACTGCGTGTTTTTTTTCCTTGTACCTATGCATGGACTCAACACACATTTTACATGCAGTTGACACATGCTTTTTCTAGCTGCATTTGACCTGAGGTCACTTAATTTCTTTCCTTGGGCTTCTATGTGCACTGTGATGTGTTGCAATGCATTTGAATGCGTTTTTGTGCGTGTGTGGTGTGGAAAAATCCAGCAGGCTGTACTTTTCTGCGCTGCAACGATGTGAACTATGTCCATAGGATAGCCTAGATTTTTTACTGTCTATGTAGTTGGAGTGCAGTCCAAAATGTATCCAACTGCATCCTACTGTGTTAGGTGTGAAAGGGTCCTTATGGTTTGGAGTTACTAGGATCTACTAGGATCCTGCATATCTTGCACAAAAACATTATCTTAGTCAACCCTGGAAGCAGGGCCGTCTTTAATATTGATTGGACCCTGGGCAAACATTTTCTTGCCCCCCCCTCCCTCCACCTGCTCTGAGACATACAATAAATAGCAGCTAAACTCAAAATCAGTTTTAATGCTGTAGATCAGGCAGCGATTGCAATTACAATTACAGCATATCGTTACCGCCCACTAACAGGTTGCTAGAGGTTATAGCACACATTACAGCTCACCGATTAGTTGCTAGAGGTTACAGCACATGATTTCTGCTTGCTGATTTGTTGCTAGAGGTTACTGCACATCATTACTGCTCGCTGATTAGTTGTTAGAGGTTTCTGCACATCCTTACCACTACCTGATTGGTTGTTAGAGGTTACTGCACATCAATACTGCTCACTCAATGGTTGCTAGAGGTTACAGCACTTAATTACGTCTCACTGATTGGTTGCAGCACATCATCTCGCTGCCTGCACACCATGGACTGATAAGGTTAGGGGACCCACCAATAGACAGAAAATGCCCAGGAGTCCTGGGATCAATGGCAATGCTGGATGGGAGGGTGTGATCAGTGGCAGTGGTGGGGGGTGGGTTGATGGGATCAGTGGCAGTGGTGGGGAAGATGGGATAAGTGGCAGTGATGGGGGGAATGGGATAAGTAGCAGTGCTGATGGGGGGATGAGATCAGTGGCAGTGCTTGGTGGGAAGGGAGGTGACATTTCTACACTGACCACCAGTGTTAGGGGGGATTAAAACTGAAGACCAATGTAAGGGGGATTTATACTGACCACCAGTGCAAGGGCATTTCTGCACTTACCATTAATGTAAAGGGAAATTTACACTGGCAACCAATGTAGTAGAGAATTTGCACTGACCATCAATGCAATGAATAATTTACACTGACAACCAATGTAAATGGGGGATTTCTAAACTAACAACCAATAAATTTCTACACTGCCCACCAATGTAAGGGGGAATTTACACTGATCACCAGCAGAGGTGTTGGTGGCTGGAACTTCAGGGGGAGGGGGGGGGGCATAATATACACATTAATGCCACATTGTCGCTGCTATTTCCATATGAATGCTGCTGATATTTATATATGAATGTGGACATGGTCTGCACAAGTGAGTCATCTGTACATGGCAATAGGACAGAGCTGGGCAGCATAAGTGACAGTACTTCACATTGAGATATTGGACACACCCTCGGAGAAAAACTTCCAGGAACAAGGGAATGTAAACCAGTATAGTTGGCAAGTATGGAACAGCTGCTTTAGGTCCCACAACAATGACTGGGCCCAGGGCAGCTGCCCCTTTTGCCCCTCAAAGACGGCCTTGCCTGGAAGTTTACTATAGGACCAAGTAGATCAGGGAAGAAAAAAAAAAAAAAAAAAAAAGCACATGAAAGGACAGCCAGAAAATAAAGGAACTCTAGCAGTCATAATTGGGCATGAACTCAAGGACCCGAGAGCAGTTGTGTCCTCTACAGTTAATCCCTAGGGTGCTATGCCTGGGGACCCAGCAGCAAAAAAAAAAAAAACCTTCACAGAACCACCTATAGTCTTATGTTCATAATCCAGAAAACAGTTGGCTCCAAGGTGAGAACTCAGCGATCACATGACTGCTGATTGCTGAGTTCTCACCACTGCTCCGAGCATAGAGCGGTGACTGTGTCACCGCTGTCAGCTCTGCTCCCCCTGTCTGTCACCGCTGTCAGCTCTGCTCCCCCCCAGCACTCACTGGAGCGCTGGGCTGTAGAGGGGGAGGGAGCAGCTGAATCAGGTTCTCAGCGGATTACTGAGAGGTTGAGCCAGGTGCTGCTCCAGACTCTGGAGTGAATACCGACTTTGAAGTCAGGATCTTTCCCCAGCCTGGACCAGCTGAGTGACATCAGTCAACAGTGGGTTTCAACCCGCTGTCAGCTGAAAACGGGTCTCAGGGGTGCAGAACAAACTGCACTCCTGTGATCCACAGGAGAAGTACAGACAAAAAAGCTTTGTCTGTACTTCTCCTTTAAGCCTTGGTCCAGAAAACCAAAATCTAAATAGATGTCAGTGGATCTTGGTATATTATTTAAAACTGTATTTCTAGGTTCATACACAAGGGAGTATTGGGCCACATAAATTACGGCAGTATTTCAGGGCCCGAAAGCCTCAGGTGTTGCTGCCTCTACAAATATTACAGGACATGGTTATACGCAGGCAAATTTCCTACCTTTGGAGTTGTATGGCCATTCTTCTCTGTACGAAAGTATGCATACAGAGACCCTCAGCGGCATCCTAGAATCCGTTTGTCAGCCTGCCACACTCGGTTCTGGGCACAGCCAGATGGAGAATGTGCCCGTCCTCTAATACACTCCTCCACGTGCACATCAAGGGGAAACAAATTTCATGGTCTGTACTGACTGTACACTTCTGTCTTGCAGCACTGGGATCCTCAGCCCACATCCCAACCAGGACACTACCTGCATAGTCTCCATGTACTCCCCATGCTTACGTAGATTTCCTCTTGTAAGCCAGTTTTCTCCCATATTCCAGAGGCATGCTGGTAGGTTAACTGACTCCTGTCTAAATTTTGCCCTAGTATGTGTATGTATGAATATCAGGTAATAGACTAAGTGCTAAGTGATAGGCACGAGGTTATAGCCACTTTCACCAACTGCAATGGAGGTGTTTGGCAAGCAGTACCTCATGGTAAATGCAGCATTCAGAATTTGATTTGCTGCACTGCAAAGTATCATGACTGTGGCAATGTGTACAGACCTGTGTGGCTACCATGTTGGGTTTTTTTTTTTCTTCAGGTATGCAGACAGGGGGCGACGAAAACAGATCAACCACTTGTTTGCATTGTCACTTTGCTGCCCATGTGAACTCAGTTTTATTACCAGTTGATTCTGCCATTGGGTAGGTTGATAACACTGGTTGTGCTACAGTGAATTCACACAGCAGCGTCACCACTCTCTGGACATAGTAGACTTAGATGGGTATGAACGTTAAAGTGTATTTCCACTTTTGTAGTCAAATTTGAGGAAAACTCACCAAAAAAAGCCACAAAAAAGATATCAAAGCTTCTGCAACCTGGCAGCCAAATTCTGCTTTTAAACCGGTGCCTTGTCACAAAATGCTCCTTGAACCAAATGCTCCTTGAACAAATGTAGCTACCTTCCGACACAAAGTCGGATCACAGCAGCAAGGCAAATAAATCATTCAATCATAAGGAACTTCAATGCCTGAGCCTCCTCTTATCCAGTGACGTTCTCAACAGCCTCTGCGGTCTGGGGACTCTTCCTCCTCATTGGATGAGACAGACTGGCTGTCAATCACAGCCAATGGGCCAATGAGGAGAGAGTAAGGGCAGGGCCGAGCATGGCTCTATGTGTTGTATGGACGCATAGAAGAGGAGCTCGGGGATGATCATGTAGCAGTGCCCCCAGGGTGAGCGGCTTCCCCTGGGGGCACTGCTCAAGGAGGAGGAGCCAGAAGTGCTGACGGGGTCCTCAAAAGAAGAGGATCTGGGCTGCTCTGTATAAAACCACTGCACAGAGCATGCAAGTATAGACATGTTATTAGAAAAAAAAAAAAAACCCCAAAGCTTTATGCCTCATGCACACTGGACATTATAAAAATAACAGTAGTGTTAGCTGTAGAATGGTGCATTAAAAATGTGAGTTTTTTTGTATTAGCTTTTTTCAGCGTTTTTTAGTGTTTTTCAGTGTTTACGTTTTCAGCAAAATTATACTCCCACAAAATCTTCAGGCTCAAAAACACTCAAACGCTGGGTAGCCGTGCTTTCTTAGCGTTTTACAGCTTTTATCAGCGTTGGAGCATTTTTAAAAACTCCTCTTGAAACCCACTAGTTCTGGGGGGGGTTTTCCAGCTAGAAAACGCTCCTGCCAAAAAACGTTGATTGCAGTCTGTGCGCACGGACACATAGGTTAACATGCTGGAAAGTTTACTGGCTGTAGAAAAAATGTCAAAAGCCAAAAACAGCCGCTGTAAAAACATGAAGTGTACATGAGGCCTTAGTGTCACTTTAGCTACAAATATCTTCCAAAACAGTATTTTTGCGATAGAGGGCCATACAATTTATTACATATTCCATGTTTTTCAATAAACAATGTAAAATTTTGGACTTTCCCTCAGTCTCTGTCCCAATGACAATAGTCACTATGGCAAATTGTTACAGGGGTAATAAACCCAAAATCAAAAAATTTAATATCTTGCAGCTTACCAATCATTAGATGTGGCTAAATTAGTTTTCTTTTTTTAGGCTTTTTCCCCTCTGTTTTCACATGGTGATCTGGCCAGTAACACACCTCCAATATTAGAATGCCACCACCCTGGATGAAGGAGCACAGGGGACACCTTTGGACAGGATTGTTTTCTGGGGCGAGGGGAGTGTTAGGTGTTTTTTCAGATCTAAATACACTAATAAACTGAAGCCAAACGCCAGCTAACGCTTTATAATTAATTACAACAAACCTTTTTGGGATAAATGTTTTCTATAAATAAAAGTTAATTATTGTAAGCACCCCTCTCAATGTTAAATGGTTTGTCTCATTTCTGTAGCATATACATCTGCAGGAGAACTTGATTGTTTGAAAAACAGACTTACTGTCCAGATCACCAGATGTAAATACAGTGTAAGAGAAAGAAAGCCTAAAAAAAGAAAACAAATGCAGCCATCACATGAATATACACTCAATATAATAAATGTTTGCCTTTTGGATTAATACTGTGTAGAGGTAAATCTCCCAAGAGGCTCTACTCTGTCCAAATGGCTTTATATACACTTTAACAATAACCTACTGTATATCATTCCCATACTAGGCAGCCTTACAAACTGCCTACAGTTACCTTATCCAAGCTCCCTTGATCTGCAGCCAGAATCCCCCACAATTCCTATCCAGGTTTTGACTTAAGCTGGGCTCTACATGGATTAAAATGTGACCGATTCAGCAGGGACCGGCTGAATTTCTACCCATGTGTGAACACTGAGGTCAGAAGTTGATCTGTTTAATTTGCAGGCTATACACATATACAGACTGAAATACACTGATCAGTGTATTGTGAAGTGGGGAAGTCTCCTCCATCTTGGCGTAGGACGTCACTTCAGGTTCCCTTACAGCTGTACAGCAACCGGAAGTGACGTCCTATGCCGCATCAGAAGTGACAAACTGGATGTGATGGAGCGACCCAGGTGAGATGCCAATAGTTTCAGCTTGTACTGCAATGAGTGGCACTGACGCTGGGAGTAGTATATGTTGAATGCTTGATAAACCTACTAATTACTCTGACCTCTCCTTTGGGCCCCACATCCAATCACTGGCTAATTCCTGCCGCCTCAACCTCCGGAACATATCCAAAATCCGCCCCTTCCTGACCAATGACACCACAAAACAACGTATCCATGCCTTGGTTATATCCTGCCTCGATTACTGCAACCCCTTCATCACTGGTCTACCGTTACACAGGCTATCCCCCCTTCAGTCTATTATGAATGCTGCTGCTAGACTCATACACCTTACCAACCGATCAGCGACTGCTGCCCCTCTCTGCCAATCTCTCCACTGGCTTCCACTAACCCAGTGTTTCTCAACTCCAGTCCTCATGGACCCCCAACAGGTCATGTTTCAGGATTTCCATTATTTTGCACAGGTGATTTGATCAGTTTCACTGCCTTAATAATTACCACAGCTGTTTCATCTGAGGGAAATCCTGAAAACATGACCTGTTGGGGGTCCATGAGGACTGGAGTTGAGAAACACTGCACTAACCCAACGTATAAAATTCAAAATACTAACCACAGCTTACAAAGCCATCCACAACACTGCCCCTAGCTACATCACCAACCTCATCCACAGATACCGCCCAAATCGCCCACTCCGCTCCTCCCATGATATCTTCCTCTCTAGCTCCCTCATCACCTCCTCCCACACTCGCCTCCAGGTCTTCTCCAGAGCCTCTCCCATCCTCCGGAACTCCCTACCACAGCATGTCTGGTCAGCCCCCACCCTGTCTGCCTTTAGGCGATCTTTGAAAACTCACTTCTTCAGGGAAGCCTACCCCACCTCCACCTAAGAACTGTACTTGAATCACCTCCACCAGATCATCCCCTGCAGCTATCACCTTTTGTACCACCCCTCCTTCCTTTACATTGTAAGCTCCACAAGCAGGGCCCCCTATTCCTTCTGTACTGAAATGTATTGTAATTGTACTGTCTCTCTTATATTGTAAAGCGCTGCGCAAACTGTTGGCGCTATATAAATCCTGTATAATAATATTAATAAAACTGGTGAGTAATCATTTTGGCAGAGAATATTATACTGGTCTCTCTTTCTTTGATGTTGAGTGTATCCATCGGAAGGAGGAGGAGCAGAAGACCCATCTGGTGAGAGACAAGTGGTGCACAGATAAAGTGCAGTTCATCTATCAGAAAATTGAGAGGCAATACAATTTGGTGAGTGAGTGGCCTGCAGGGAGTGGGTGTCACTGGAGCATGTGGTGCAATGTGGAAGGGGACAGAATATATGAAGAGTTATGTATAATTCCTTTTGGACATTAATATCATGTACTGGGTGCTCATAACAATATGTTGGATGTACTGAGCACTGGGTGCTCATAACAATATGTTGGATTTGTGCACGCACCATATTTTTGGTCAAAGACATCACATGGCCAACTTTCCATCTCATATATTCCATTATCGGAGGAGTTTTACTGCAAATTCATACAAAGCATCTATTACCAACCTTGCTAAATCATTTGTACTATTCACTGTAATACAAGAGAAGACAATAGAAGAATTAAAGTTTTCAGGAGCAGTATTCACAGAATCCCTTTCTAATTTAATTGCATAACCCGTTGTCAGGGAGAAATTCTTTTTTTTTTATTTTTAAAAAGGATCCCCGCTTATGCAATACTGCATTGCAAGGCTTTCCTGAATTCAGTATTTAATCATTACTATCTCACAAGAAAGGAGGTTACTGATTCTACTGAGATGTTACTAACAGCAAACAGTCTGCAAGTGGAAGATAGGTTATGAAATGTGCACAGCGGAGACAAAACCAAAATTCCCATGTTATTGTCCTCTCTGGGACAGGTCATCAGTTTCAGACACTTAGGACTGGTTCACACTGGCATGAATAAAAAAATTGCAGGTAAAAACTACTATATCACCTGCGTTTACCTGCTTATTTTGCCCCTTAACCACTTCCTGTCCGGACACTTTTACCCCCTTCCTGTCCAGGCCAATTTTCAGCTTTCGGCGCTCTCACATTGTGAATGACAATTACTCAGGCATACAACACTGTATCTAAATGAAATTATTATCATTTTTTTCAAACAAATAGAGCTTTAATTTGGTGGTATTTAATCATCACTAGGGTTTTTATTTTTTGCTAGAAAAATGAAAAAAAGACTGAAAATTTTGAAAAAAAACATGTTTTTCTTAGTATTTGATACTAAATTTTGCAAATAAATATACTTTCTTCATAAATTTAGGCCAAAATCCATTGTGCTACATTTTGTTGGTAGACATAACCCAAATCAGTGTGTATTATTTAGTCTTTGTGAAAGTTATAGAGTCCACAGACCACGGTATATATATTTGATATATTTGAAAATGTATCAATCCTGATGCACGGACTACCTATATAATTTCTTGGGGCCCTAAAATGCCAGGACAGTACAAATACCCCCCAAACGACCCCTTTTTGGAAAGTAGACAGTCTGAGGTATTTAATGAGAGGCATGGGAAGTTTTTTGAAGTTGTCATTTTTTGCCAATTTTTTAAGGAAATGATGAAAGTAAAAAAAATTCTTTTTTTTTTCCCCACAAAGTTGTCATTTAACAAGTTCTTTCTCTCACACGGCATAGGCATACTTGCAATTACACCCCAAAACACATTCTGCTACTCATCCTGAGTATGGCGATACCACATGTGTAAAACTTTTTCACAGCCTAACCACATAGAAGGGCCCCACATCCAATAAGCACCCTTAGGCGTTCTAGGGGCAAAAATTACACATCTAATTTCTTGACTGTCTATCACAGTTTTGGAGGTCCTGGAGCACCAGGACAATTGAATTACCCACAAAATGACCCCATTTTCGAAAGAAAACACCTCAAGGTATGTTTTAAGAGGCATGGGGAGTCCTCTGAAGACTTCATTTTTTGCCACATGTTTTTGGAAAATGTGAAAAGAAAATGAAAATGTATTTTTTTTTTTTACACAAAGTTGTCAATCTATGAGATATTTCTATTACACTGCATAGGCATACTTAAAATTACACCCCAAAACACATTCTCTAACTCTTCCTGAATATGGTGATACCAAATGTGTGAGACTTTTTCACAGTCTGGCCACATAGAGGGGTTCCACATCCAATAAGCACCTGTTAGCGTTCTAAGGGCAAAGATCGCACATCTAATTTCTTAACTACCTATTGCTGTTTTGGAGGTCCTGGAGCATCAGGACAATGGAATTATCCATAAAAAGACCCCATTTTGGAAAGCAAACACCCCAAGGTATGTTTTAAGTTCTCCGTCACTCTCATTTGTCATACTCAGAATTTGAAATGCCTCCTCGCTTGTATATGATCTTTTGGCCATATTTTTGACACTGATCAGGACCCACTGGCATGGCAGTGATCAGGCTGGTGTTGCAGTGAGGGACAGATATCTGGCTGCAGTTGGTTCACACTAGTCACTGTTGGGCAAAAATCAGAGATACAGTGAGGTGGCTGGCAATGTTTTGTGAGTGTGTGTAAACTCTGTGCAAAGGCTGAAAATTACTCACAGTTAGCTGTACTGGATCTCTCTCCTCACAGACGATGGCAGTGAACAGGATCCACTGGTGTGGCAGAGATCAGGGACACTTTATGAACAGGCACACTGTAAGGTGATCAGGGACACTGATTGGGCCACTGTATGGTGATCAGGGACACTGCTGGGCCACTGCGGTGATCAGGGACACTGCTGGGCCACTTGTGTGGCGATCAGGGACACTGTGGCAATCAGGGACACTGCTGGACCACTTGTGCGGCGACCATGGACACTGCTGGGCCACTTGTGTGGCGATCAGAAACACTGCTGGGCAACTGCGGTGATCAGGGACACTGCGGTGATCAGGGGCACTGCTGGACCACTTGTGTGGTGATCAGGGACACTGCTGGGCCACTTGTGTGGTGATCTGGGCCACTGCGGCAATCAGGGACACTGCGGTGATCAGGGACACTGCTGGACCACTTGTGCAGCAATCGGGGACACTGCGGTGATCAGGGACACTGCTGGGACACTGCGGCGATCAGGAACACTGCTGGACCACTTCTGCGGCGATCAGGGACACTGCTGGGCCACTGCGATGATCAGGACACTGCTGGGCCACTTGTGTGGCAATCAGAAACACTGCTGGACTACTGCGGTGATCAGGGGCACTGCTGGACCACTTATCCGGCGATCAGGGACACTGCTGGGCCACTTGTGTGGTGATCAGGAACACTGCTGGGCCAATGTGGGGATCAGGGACACTGCTGGGCCAATTGTGTGGTGATCAGGAACACTGCTGGGCCAATGCGGTGATCAGGGACACTGCTGGGCCACTTGTGTGGTGATCAGGAACACTGCTGGGCCAATGCGGTGATCAGGGACACTGCTGGGCCACTTGTGTGGTGGTCAGGGACACTGCTGGGCCACTGCGTCAATCAGGGCCACTGCGGCGATCAGGGACACTGCTGGGCCACTGTGATGATCAGGGACACTGCTGGACCACTTGTGCGGCAATCGGGGACAATGCTAGGTTACTTGTGCGGCGATCAGGAACACTGCTGGGCCACTGCGGCAATCAGGGACACTGCGGTGATCAGGGACACTGCTGGACCACTTGTGCGGCAATCAGGGACACTGCGGCGATCAGGAACACTGCTGGACCACTTGTGCGGCAATCAGGGACACTGCGGTGATCAGGGACACTGCTGGGCCACTGCGGCGACCAGGGACACTTCTGGGCCACTTGTGCGGCAATCAGGGACACTGCTTGGCCACTGCGGCGATCAGGGATACTGTGACGATCAGGGACACTGTGGCGATCAGGAACACGGCTGGGCCACTATGTGGTGATCAGGGACACTGACAATCAGGGACACTGCTGGGCCACTTGTTGGGCAATCAGGGCCACTTGTGGGGGCGATCAGGGACACTTGTGGGGGCGATCAGGGACACTTGTGGGGGCGATCAGGGACACTTGTGGGGGCGATCAGGGACACTTTAGGGGGCGATCAGGGACACTTTAGGGGGCGATCAGGGACACTTTAGGGGCGATCAGGGACACTTTAGGGGCGATCAGGTGTCACTGAGGTGGAGGGCAGTTAGCTACAACCCTCTTCTTCGCTGTTTCTCCTCTCACAGACAACTCCGTGAGAGGAGAAGGAGGCGGAAACCGCACCATGCGGCTTTTGTTTACACTTAAGCTGTGTCCTTATTGGACACAGCTGATCACATGGTATGGGACCGATTTCATTGGTCCCATACCATGTCATGTAATCCACCGTGTCCGTCGGACTCGGCGATCATCGGGCTCGCGGGTGCGCGCTCTAGGAGCCGCGCACGAGCCTCACATACAAGGTGCCGTTTAGAGACGGCAACCTGCTCCTGTAGGTGTCCCGTCCTGCCGTTTATAAACAGCGGCCGGACAGGAAGTGGTTAACCTGCATTTTATGCATGTTTTTTAAACCTCATATTGCATGTTGCTGCTTTTTTTTCTGTGAGTTTTCTGTTTCATGTGTTATTTTCGATTCACAAACAAATGCAATAAAATCATTATTAGTGGACACACACAAAATAACTCTCAAAATTCCTGCTAAATCTAACAGACAGAAATGTATTGAGGTAATAAAGCTCTGCTTGTGAATGAGGTCTTGGGGGTCATGGGTGCTATGGCCTGTACAGTGCAATCAGATTTTATTACTATGTGGCTGCAGCTGTGTACAGGCAGCTTGTGTTAAGCTATGGGGATGCAGCAACCATATGAACACAGCCACAGGTCCCAATTTGAATTTTAAAATGTCAGTTAAAGCATCCTGTCAAATAAAAAAAAAATTTTTTGTGTTTTTATTACATAAAATATTCCTGTTTGACCCCAATTAACCCTTGGTTTACTCTAATTAGCCCTAATTAACCCTTTTTTTTTTGCTTGTTTCTATTTCATTAACATTTAAACTTTTTTTGTTTTTGTTTTGTTTGTTAATATTTTAAACACATTTAACATACATCTACACATTTCCCATTTAACCGCTTCCACGCCACCCTATAGCAGAAATTTTGCTACAGTGCGGCACGGGTGTGCAAAATCACGTATATATACGTGATTTTGTACTCACGGCCCTACCCACACCACTATTCGTGGCTACGGCTGTCAATCACCGGGTCTCGGCCGGTGATTCCTTGGTGGCACCCGGTGAACGCTGAGTATTACCAACGGGGGAGAGTCCTGTGTATAAACAACACAAATCTCTCCCCTGTCAGCTCCTGCACACTGCTTTGTATGACTCTGCATAGCAGAGCTATACAAAGCAGTGTGCTTACAGTGGAAAACACACACCACATAGTAAAACAGCACACAGTTTAACCCTTTGATCACCCCACGTTAACCGTTCCTGCCCAGTGCCATTAGTACAGTGCCAGTGCTTTTTATTAGCACTGATCACTGTATTGGTGTCACTGCGGATGTCAATGACACCAAGTCAGTTCCCCCCAGTGTCAGAATGCCCACCACAGTCCTGCTATAAGTCGCTGATCGTGGCCATTACTAGGAACAAAAAAAAAAATCCCAGTGTGACGTAAACCAATTAATTTACACATACTGGGATTTGTTTTTAGCACAGACATGTAGCAGAATACATTTTGGCCTAAATTTATGACGAAATTTGATTTTTAAAATTTTTTTACTGGACATGTTTAATAGCAAAAAGTAAAAAATATTGTTTTTTTTTTTTCAAAATTGGTGGTCTCTCTTTTGTTTATAGCACAAAACATAAAAAATGCACAGGCGATCAAATACCACCGAAAGAAAGCACTATTTTTGGGGAAAGAAAGCACTATCTGTGCAGCGTTGCATGACTGTGCAATTGTCAGTTAAAATAATGAAGTGCCATATCCCAAAAAATGGCCTGGTCAGGAAGGGGGGGGGGGGTAAATCCTCTGGAGAGCATGTGGTTAAAAAAAACCCCAAAAACCGCAAAACTGAAAACTAGTTCTCTTGTAAATGACTTTGCAAAGCTTTGTACCAGAATCATAATTTTAGTGTAATTTTAAACAGGACAAATAAGAGAATAAAATACACACCTTTTTATCTGCAGTAACACTACATTTTTTTAAATGAACACTGCTCAATAAAAGAAAGTGTGTTTTGTTTAGTTTTGTTATGTTTTACTGTCTAAAAAAAAATCATTGTCGCAAGACAATATCATAAAAAAAATGCCTTGTTTGTTCTTAAAAGAAGAAAAACATACGTACAGTTCTTAACTAATGACAAATGTATTACCAAATAAACAGGTCTATAGCAGAAATGTAAATATTGTTCTGGTCCAAAAGGGGTGAACAGGTGTGAGAGGCAAAATGGTTAAGGAACTAAAACTAGGGACCAGAAAGCCACAAGGAGCAAAGTGACTTCTGCACCTCATCACAAGCCATCTGTCAGCAGAGGGCCTAGCATCCATTTTCTTAACAAAATGCACCAGCTGTCTACAAAGTAGACTATATATTTAAAGTATACAGTGTGTGTATATATATAATATTTATATATATAGTGGCACAGTGGCTTAGTGGTTAGCACTTCTGCCTTGCAGTAATTGGGTCATGGGTTCATTTCCCAACCATGGCGCCTCCTGTATGGATTTTGCATGTTCTCCCTGTGTTCGCGTGGGTTTCCACCGGGGACGCCGGTTTCCTCCTACACTCCAAAGACATGCTGGTAGGTTAATTGGCTCCTGTCTAAATTGGGATCTCCTGCATGGTAGGGGTTGGGGAACGACCTGGCAACCTACCCTGTAAAATAATTGGTAAAGAGGATTCATGGAAAAAGTTGCTTATGAGTCATGCCATCGCCAAGGGTTGGATACGACTGAATGGATAGATAGTATAAACCACATGGTACAGATGAGCTGTGACTGAATGAAAACCATCCATTGTGTGCAATTGTCATGTGAGGTGTTGTGATTGGTCACAGCGATCACATGGTACTGGCAGCAGCCGGTACACTGATTGGTCATCCGATGTGTCTGGTTGCTCTTGCGGGCGTGCCCTGTGACTTCCACCTGGGCGGCATCATTTGCAGGAACTGGTTAAAAAGAGTTGCAGAAACTCAAAACACCAGAAAGTATTTCAAAAGAATTGCTGAAGACCTACAGTGGGTTCCCATCAGTTTAGTTCAGTAAAGGGTTTACAAACAGAAAGCTTCAACTATTTTGTTCCTCTTCCTAGAGGGAGTGGAAGGGTGTACTGAAAAGAACCTTAAACAGGTGACAAAGAACCTAATAGAGCCAGCTGTGGATCTGAAGGCATCTCCTGCACTCGGGATTGTCTGTGTTAGTAAGTCTGCCATAACAGAAATACTGAATGGGAGTGAACTGCATGAAAGGTACCATAAATCACTGCTATTCCAAGAGACCCACTTTAAAGCAGAACGTCATTCTCAATCAACATTGACTTTTTTTTTTATTCCTATTCTGCTAGCATTAGAAATAGATAGGGAAGCATATCATACAGTATTTAAGTGTTTTAAACTTTTGCATTTTTTCAGTTACTTTCAGGGTCCCAGGCCTAGTCAAATGATGTCATGCTTGCCAAGAGTCTTCAGGTGGGGAGGAGGGGTTTTCTCAGTTAAGTACACCCTCATGTCTGCATGCCTGAGCTAAGGGCAGATGGATTTCAGGAAGTAAATGCTACATGAATCATTTGCTCTTACCCAAGGTGGCAAAAACCAGACACGGTAGAGTGTGTTTATCAAAGTGATTTATCAGTAAAATAAAGTATGGAAACATGGACGGATGGGGGAGTTTGCCTTTAATATAAAAAGTTAAACTACAGTTTAAAAGCAGCTGGGTCATGCAATGACCAACTCAAAACATGGTACCAACTCAACAGCAGAGAGTTCTGACCTCCGTACTACTGAATTACTCTGGCGTGATCTAAAGCTAGCAACTCAGACAAGACATTCTAAAATTATACATGAAGTGAGAAAATTCTTTTTTTGTATAAAGGAATTGGTCAAAATGCCTCCCAACAGCTGCCAGGTCTCATCAGAAGTGACAGAAAGCTTTTCCCTTAGGCTTGGCTCACACCTATGCACTACAATCCATTTAACATGGTTTCAAGTTCACATCTATGCTTTTTTCATTCGCTGCATTTCTGGAATGGGTTAGGGACTTTTTAAAACGCAAAAGTGTGTTTTCGGTTCAAAAGACTTCAATGGAGATGCTGCAAAAAAAGCCTATAGTGTGTTTTTGAGGTTTGGTGCATTTTGCTTTTTTGAATCTGCCCAAACAAAAGCAAAAAAAAAAAGCATAAAAAAAAAGGCCAAAAAACACATGAAAAACGTTTCAAAGCACTACAGAAACACATCAAAATCAAACTGTATAGGTGTGAACCAGGCTTTAGCCCGGGTTCACATATGTGTGGTATATGTGATTCGCACAGGGACCGCACAGCATTCCTGTGCAAATCACATGCGATTTGTGTGCGGAGCGATTGGAGCCATGCATTTTGTATTGCTCTGTTCGCACCATACCTGCACCAAAAATGTGCAGGATCCTTTTTTGGGTCCGCACTAGAATCGGATCGCATGGGTATTCACACCTATGCCATCCGATTCTGTACATCGCACCGCATTTTGTGAACCGCTTTCGAGGTGTTGTTAACTTAACATTTACATCTGCAGCGGTTCGCATGAACGGGGTGCGATTCTGTTGTGGTGTGGAATTTGCACATAAAACGCTGTGAATTCCGCACCGCATCAGTGTGAACCAGGCTTTAGGGTTCTTACCAGAAAGATGAAGTTTTACTAATGAGTAAAAGGGTTGAATTTATATCAATAACCGTCATTCAATCCATGGGACACACGCCATTGGTGGTGCTCACCATCTCAGTAGGACAGTACAAGGCTACAAATTTCTGTAGAACAGCCTTGTGGAAGAATACATTTATTCTAGAGCCATCTACCCCTGACAGATACCACAGTATTATGGGATTTTATGTGGTTTCCAGGCAAGATAAGGTCCCAACTAAATGCCAGGAACTGAGAAATGTTTGGTTATCAACAGTTTCCGCTGTTTGTTCCACAAGGTAGCACATTTATAAACTGGTTAGTTCTCTTGCATGCAGTACCATGATCTTTCAGTTCAGTTCTCACCAAGGACATTATCTGTTCTTCCCAGGTTTATATGGAATTCCTCTAGGTAGGTGTTCCAGCATGTCCGTTGCAAAGGGCAAAGCCAAAATATTGAACCCACCAATTACCGCCATTACTACATAACTCTTCCAATTTGGCAACCATTTTCTAGAAGTCCAACATCCAAATTTATTCTTTATTTCTTTAACTTTTTGGGTGGCTGTTTCATTTGATATGCACAAGTATTTATCACTCCACCCTCCTAAAATTATTGAACCTTCTATATTAGCTATATCAGGTAGAATCTAAGAGGGAAACTTAAAACTCAATTTTCTACATTTTCCTACATTTATATTTTACAATAAGGATAGGAAACCACTACTGAACATAGTGGAAATGATAACAGACAGTAAGTGAAGGGCTGATTTACACTGGTCCGGCTTGGTGTGTTGTGCTATTCATTTGAATGGGCTGGCAATGCACCAAAAAAAAGATAAAATAATTGGACATGCAAGATTATTTCAAAAGCAGTGCTCCACAGCACCAGTTAGGCAATACTGTGCATTGTGGTGAGTTGCAACACAAGTGTGTTGGATTGCCATTGAAAATAAATGTCACTGCAATGTTTTAACGCAACACAGGACAAGAGCCCTTAATTTTACCAGCTATTCCAGCGCATTTATAAAAAGGAAGCGTGTCAAGCATTTTATACGTTTAAAGAACTTCAAGCACACAGAACAAAACCAATTTCCAAAGATACAATTTTCCCAACTAACAGAGATAACCCAATTGAAAAGCAATATACTGCATATGTAGAAAACACCCACCAGTGCAGGTAGTGCTTCTACTCTATTCTATAGGAATACCAACATTTAAAAGACTTTGCAACCCATGAGAGAATAGGAACTGCACTGTGTGTGCATCAAAGCATTGTGGCGACCAGATTAGTTTACAGCCTAGCACTGGCACAGTACAAGAGACCCAATTTAAAACCCATGTTTAATGTATGCGATAATGTAAAGCGGTTTGAAATACAATTTGTAACAAGTAACAAAATGTATTAAAAAATAGAAACGAAAAACAGTAATCATCAGTTTCAGTGCAATTGTTCTGTTTGTGTAATGTAAGATATTCTACCATCTTCCAGTCAATTATTTGGGAAAAGTAATTAAAAGCGTACAATAATGGTTAGTATTTTTTCCCAAATATGAACATACGAAAAACATTTGTTTCTACTTCTTATGGTAATAAAACACAAGCCAACTTGTTTAATTAGCCAATGTTTTATAATCCTAGCTGTTTACAACATTGGGCCTCATGAACACAGAGGTTAAAAACACAGCTGTTACATGCATTAAGATTTCTTTTATTCAGCCTGTAAAAGTACCTCTATGTATCCATGCACACATCGGCATTTAAAGGAATCTTAGAAGAGGAGCATTTACAGACAGGAAAAAAACCCCACCTAAGGCAGCCGAAGAGCAGGAAAAATAACCGCAAAAAGCGGAACACGCCCAGATGCGTCTAGCATTTGAGCATTAATAAATTTTCAATGGCAAGAATTAATTAATATTCTGGCCAATAGAATGCAACGTTCAATCGCTAGATGTGCCTAAATACGCCTAGACCAGCAATGGGCAAACTACGGCCTGGCGGACCTTTTAATCCGGCCCGCGGAGCGTGATACTGTCAGGATGGCTGTCAGGATGTGTGTAGGCGGGGCAGCGTGACGAACGTGAGGGGAGCTAGGCTCCTCTCACAGTCCGCCCTGAAGACCGGTGTAGCATGAAAATCTGTCTCCTATGAGGATCTGCCCCCCTCGACGTATCTGCACATGTGTCGGAGATCGCCGATCGGCTGCTAATGCCTGAAACTGGCACATGCGCAGATACGTCGAGGGGGACAGATCCTCATAGGAGACAGATTTTCATGCTACACCGGAACGGCACGGGAACACGGCGAGAGGAACGCGCGGAGCAAAGGTAAGTGAATTGACACAGGGGGGACTTGGGGACTTAATATGGGGGATGAATTAATATGGGGAATGAATTACTATAGGGGGGATGAATTACTATATGGGGGATGAATTACTATATGGGGGATTAATTACTATGCTTACTATGGGGGAATATTACTATGCTTACTATGGATGACACATACACATCATTCATCTACTCTTGGTCCGGCCCCCGGGTCCAATATATGAACCCATTGCGGCCCTCAAGTCAAAAAGTTTGCCCACCCCTGGCCTAGACGCATGTGCAACACACCTTTTGCAACATTTTTAACCCCTCCCCGCCTCTGACCCCAGCCTTTTAACCACTTGCCCTCCTGAGGATTTCCCCCCCTTCCTGACCAGGCCATGTTTTGCGTTACGGCGCTGCATTACTTTAACTGACAATTGCACGGTAATGCAACGCTGCACCCAAATGAAATTCACGTCCTTTTTTTTCCCCCACGAATAAAGCTTTCTTTCGGGGGTATTTGAGCACCTGTGCATTTTTTATTTTTATTTTTTTAGATAAATATTAAAAAAAAAAAAAAAGACAATTTTGAGAAAAAACAAATATTTTTTACATTTTGCTATTAAAACATGTCCAATAAAAAAAATCAAAAATCAAAATTTCACCATAAATTTAGGCCAAAATGTATTCTGCTACATGTCTGCTACAAAAAATCCCAATACTTGTAAATTAATTGGTTTACGTGAAAGTTCTAGCATTTACAAATGGCGGTATATATACTGGGATTTTTATTTATTTTATTTTTTATTTTTACTAGTAATGGTGGCAATCAGAGACTTATGGTGGGACTGCAGCAGGCATTCTGACACTGGGGGGCACTGACACTGTACTAATGGCACTGGGCAGGAAGGGGTTAACGTGGGGCGATCAAAGGGTTCACTGTGTGCCGTTTTACTGTGGGCTGTGTTAATGCTTACAACTGTAAGCACATTGCTTTGAATGACTCTGCTATGCAGAGCCATACAAAGCAGTGTGCAGGAGCTGATAGGGGAGAGATCTGTATTGTTTTCATACAGTTCTCTCCCTCCGTTGGTAATGCTTCATGATCACCAGGTACTAGCGAGTAATCACTGGTCGGGACCTGGTGATTGATAGCCAAGCCAGCAATTAGCAGTGTGGGTAGGGCACGTGCCCCCAACCCAGAAATGCAAAACCATGTATATATACACATTTTGTGCCTCCCCTGTATGCATCGGGAGACTTCCGGTCCCTGCAGGTAACTGTGCTGGGAGTGCCCAGGGGAGAGCACAGAAAAGTGTTTCCATACAGCTGCATATATGTGGCCTCTCGACGTTAGAGATCACCTGCCTACACCGTGTTCCAAATTATTATGCAAATGATATTTTTCTCATTTACCTAAATAATTGATGTAAATAACAGTCAGCATAATTCTCATGTTATCAACTATTAAGAGTACAATTCAAATTTTATTGAACAAACCTCCTAATGACAGTATTTTTGTTAAACATAAAAAACTTCCAATGCACTGTTCCAAATTATTACGCACAGTAAGTTTCAAAACACTTTATAGGTTGTAAAGAACTGAAAATTGTCATTTGTTGTGTTTGCAGCATATTTACTGAAATCAAAAGTTATTTCAATCAAACTTTTAACAACATTTTAACAGGTCACGATACATTGTAACATAGGACCCCTTATTTGATAGCAGCTTCACAAGTCTTGCATCCATTGAACTTGTGAGTTTTTGGACAATTTCTGTTTGAATTTGTTTGCAAGATGTCAGAATAGCCTCCCAGAGCTGCTGTTTGGATGTAAACTGGAGCATCCTCAAGCAAAAGATCTATGAGGGTGGGAGGCAAAGGTTCTCAATAGGATTGAGGTCAGGGGAGGATGGAGGCCACACCATGACTTTCTCTCCTTTTATCACCATAGCAGCCATTGATGCAGAGGTATTCTTTGCAGCATGAGATGGTGCAGTGTCATGCATGAAGATGATTTTATTACGGAAAGCATAGTTCTTCCTTCTGTACCAGGGAAGAAAGTGGTCAGTCATAAACTCCACATACTTTGCAGAGGTCACCTTTACACCTTCGGGGACCCTAAAGGGGCCGACCAGCTCTGTTCCCATGATTCCGGCCAAAACATGACTCCACCACCAACTTGCTGACGTCGCAGCCTTGTTGGAACAGGGTGGCTGTCCACCAACCATCCACTACTCCATCTGGACCATCCAGGGTTGCACGGCACTCATCAGTGAACAGGACTGTTTGAAAATTAGTCTTCATGTATTTTTCTGCCCAATGCAGCCGTTTCTGCTTGTGAGCATTGGTTAGTGGTGGCCGAATAGAAGGTTTATATACAGTTACAAGACTCTGGAGGACTCTACACCTTGATGTCCGTGGGACTCCAGAGGCACCAGCAGCTTCAAATATCTGTTTGCTGCTTTGTAGTTATTTTAGCAGCTGCTCTCTTGATCCGATGCATGGATCTGGCAGAAATCTTCCTCAATGTGTCTTTATCTGCACGAACCCGTCTGTGCTCTGAATCAGCCGCAAATCTCTTAATAGTGCGATGATCACGCTCAAGTTTTGGTGAAATATCTACTGTTTTCATACCTCGTCCAAGGCATTGAACTATTTCACTCTTTTCGGCAGCAGAGAGATCCTTTTTCTTCCCCATATTGCTTGAAAATGGTGCTCTGCTTAATAATGTGGAACACCCTCCTTTAGTAGTTTTTCCTTAAATTGGGCTCACCGGCCAATCTAATTATCACAGGTGTTTGAGATTGTTTTCAGTGATCCAAAGAGCCCTGACACACAATGCCATCCATGAGTTAAACTGAAAAACAAAATATTTAATCTTTGTGACACTTAAATAGAATTTGCATAATAATTTGGAACAGGGTGTAGAGGCATCCGATATGTGAACCTCTGACAGGAAGTGGTTAAGTGCCTTTTATTTGCCAGTTCTGGCATTCAGAGGGGTTTAAACAGGCACCTTGTGTGAATGAAGCCTTATAGACCGGCTCACTTCTGGCATAAAACTATGCTATGAAAGCTCCGCTTGGGGAGCGGGTACCCGATTTTGACTGAGGCGGAAGTTCAGCCCCCCTAATTCCCCCAGCAGTCTTCTGGGACACTTGACAGATCCCAGAAGACTGCCAGATCATTTAAGAGGCACAGTGTGACTCACGCATGCACAGTGGGCACCCGATTGTGAAGTTGAGCACTGCAGTGTGTAATAACAGCTCTCTGCCCCCTTTTTTCTGACAGCTCAGACATGCTTTATAAATTCTGGACTTTTGAACAGATGTAGAGAAGAGAAGACTACAGATACACAGGTACAGCTTACAGTATGTAGGATGATTTGTTTAAATCTGTGTATCAGCTGAGGCCAGTCACTTAACTGGGTATATGGAGGGGTTTACAACCACTTTAACCCCTTGATGCAGACATAACACTAATATTCGGTCTCACAGAACTGGGCTTTTTTCCATGGGGCCACATATTTGCGTACCTGTCTTTGTGCTGGGAGTGCGCCGCAAATTGAAAATTGATCACACCTGATGTACTGACGATCTAACTCTAATTTCTTGCGGCCCTAACATGCCAGGAAAGTACATATACCCCCCAAATGACTGCTTTTTGGAAAGTAGACAGTCCAAGCTATTTAGTAAGAGGCATGCTGATTTTTTTTGAAGTTGTTTAAACCAATTCTTGGGAAAATTAAGAAATGATTTTTTTTTTTGGTCATATTAACAAGTTATTTCTCAGACACGGCATATGCATACTTGCAATTACACCCCAAAACACATTCTGCTACTTGTCCTGAGTTTGGCGATACTACATGTATGAGACTTTTACACAGCTTGGCCACATACAGGGGCCCGCGATCCAAGTAGCACCATCAGGCGTTCTAGAGGCATAAATTACACTTTTAATTTCCTGCTTACCTATCACATTTTTGAAGGCCATGGAGCACCAGGACAATGGAATTACCCACAAAATTACTCAATTTTGGAAAGCAAACACTCCAACATATATTCTATGAGGCATAATGAGTCTTTTGAACGTGTCATTTTTTTTCCACAAGTTTTTGAAAACTGTGGAAAGGAAATGAAAACACTTTTTTTTTGTTACAAAAAGTTGTCAATTTATAAGATACTTCTAACACATAGCATATACATACCAAGAATTACACCCCAAAATACATTCTGCTACTTGTCCTGAATATGACAATACTACATGTGTGGGACTTTTCCACAGCCTGGCCACATACAGAGGCCCAACATCCAAGTAGCACCATCAGGCGTTCTAGGGGCATAAATTACACATTTAATTTCCTGACTACCTATTTCATTTCTGAAGGCCCTGGAGCACCAGGACAATGGAATTAACCACAAAATGACCCCAGCAAAAACCCCAAAGTATATTCTATGAGGCATAATGAGTCTTTTGAATGTGTCATTGTTTTCCACAAGTTTTTGAAAAATGTGGAAAGTGAAAAAAAAAAAAAGTTTTAAATTTGTAAGATATTTATAACACAGCATGGACATAGCAAAATTACACCCCAAAATACATTCTGCTATTCCTCCTGGGTATGGTGATATCACATGCAAGATACTTTTTCGCAGCCTAGCTAAACAAAGGGTAAACAGAAGATTACCTGTGGTTGTAGTAGAGAAGTTGTCTGCAGAGGACAGCAGTGGTCCAGGAAGCAGACAGAGATATAGTCAGCAATAGCCAAATGAATAGTCAAGGCAGCAGTCCAAAAAAAGCCCTGGGTCATTACAGGCAGTGATATGGTCAACACAGCCAAAGTACTGATTCAGGTAGCAGACATGAGCAGGGGCGGACTGACCATTTGGAAACTCGGGCACTGCCCGAGGGCCCAGGGTCAGTAGGGGGCCCCATGAGATGCCCCTGGTACCTTTTTAAGAGGCTTTTTTGAGTTTGGGCAAGGACACGGGCCCCATGATCCCCTATTGCCCGGGGGCCCCATGAGTTGTCAGCCCACCCCTGGGCATGAGCATGGTCCATAAAAAGTCCTGGGTCATTACAGGCAGTAGGAAGCGATTTGGTCAACACAAACAAAGTACTGGTTCAGGTAGCAGGCAAGAACATGGTCCAAAAAAAGTCCTGGGTCATTACAGGCAGCAGGCAGAGATATGGTCAGCACAGTATTGGTCCAGGCAGCAGGAAGGAACATCAGGCTTAGGGCCTCGGTCAGGTAAGACCTGGTCACAGGAGTAGAGGCTTCGTCCCACCCAATCTCTTCGAAACCTCCGGACTAAAAGACCCTGATCCGGGAATTACAAAACACTACAAAATTACCAAAAACTGGTTTTCTCTACTCTGAAGCCCCTCACATGTGTGAGACTCCTGTGTTATCTTGCATCCCACTACTACAGTAGCAGGGCAAAAGATCAGTTCAAGCGGCAGGCAAAAAACATGGTTGATTAACAAGCCGAGGTCAGTGCAGGTGGAAGACTGTAGGGCTGTAGCATCTGGTCATTTAAATCCACCCCCCCATGAACCGATTATAATCGTGGATACAATCAGGTTTTTGGATGGGACCGCGTCTTCCATGAATTCCACCAAGGTGTCATTGTGGATAGTGGACAGGACGTAGACATCTCACTTATCCCTCCATTTCATGGCCAACACTTTCTTGTTTCTCAAACTTGCGGATTCCGCCCTTTGTAACCTTCTGATTACTAAACTTTGTGGGAAGCCCTATTTTTTTGGGTGGTACCACAGGCTGAGGTTTTCTCACGGTACAGATGCCGGAAAAGGGGAAGAGTGGTATCATTGTTATCAAGGTAGGTATGATAACCTTTTTGGAACAGTGGGAATGCCAGGTCCTAGACAATTCTGCCACTTGTGCAGATGTAGGTTGGGCACTCAGGGGGCTGGAGCTGGGAGTCTTTGCCTTCATACATGCGGAATGCATGCACATATCCTGTAGCTCTTTCACAGAAATTGTTCAGCTTCAATCCATACCTGGCCATTTTACTGGGGATGTATTGCTTCCCCCAGTAAGCTCCACGAGCAGGGCCCTCATATTCCTTCTGTACTGAAATGTATTGTAATTGTACAGTCTCCCATTATATTGTAAAGTGCTGCGCAAACTGTTGGCACTATATAAATCCTCTATAATAATAAATCCCAGCCAGCCAGTGAAGTGGACAAGGGATTCATCCACACAAATTTGTTGCTCAGGGACATAAAGTTCTGCATGTCTCTTAGCAAAAGAATTTATTAGGGGGCGGATTTTGTATAGCTCGTCATAGTTGGGATGATCTCGGGGAGGGCACTGCAAGTTGTCATTGAAATGCAGGAATAGCATGATCACATCATAGCGTGAACGGGACATTACAGCATAATAGATGAGTATATGATGGATAGGGTTGGTGGACCAGTAGGCATGCAAGTCGGGTTTTTGTTTTTGTAAGCCCCAAAAACTAATTTTAACTACTCCACTATGAGACGTCTCCATAGAAAAGAAGGGGCATAGGATGTACCGGGATTGTTATCAGTATACTGCTTAGCAAAAAGGTTTGTCCGGTCCACAATGTATTGCAGTAAATCGGCAGGGAAAACCAAATAAAAAAAAATCAATTTCTGAAAAATGTTCAGTATTGGTCTGCACACCTGGCTGTGCGGTGAAAGGTGGGATTGAAGCTCATCCTGAGGTGGAACGCAGCCATAAAGGGTTTGCCAGGGCATCAGGAAGATAAGTTTGGGCCCTAATTCTTGGGGTCTGGTGGGATGCTCCAGTTCTGGTACTTTCATCCTCGGGTCTAGTGCCATTGGTGTCTGCTGATTGACCATTGGGGTGTATTGCACTGCTCATTGTTGCCTGCTCTTCAGAGCGCCGTATCCTTTTGGAAGGGACTGCTTCCTCCTCCGATTCTGTCACTGACCCACTACTTTCCACTGGTTCGTGTTCCGAATTGGATGGTGAGAGCTCCCCGATGCTGTCATCCGACATCCTGAGGATTTTGAGCACCTCCCCAGTAGTAAAATATTTATTGGACATTGCGGCTCTGGTTATTGTGGCTGTATAAGAAGTAAACTGCTGATGGATGGCTGTGATGGGTACACTGCTGATGGGCGGTAGTTGTGTCAACTTGTACAGTTGTGTGTGACAAGTACACTGATTAGGGTGCACTGATGGCTGTGGTGACAGGTACACAGATTGGCTGCACTGATGAATGCAATGACAGGTACACTGATGAATGCACTGACAGGTTCACTGACCGGTCCACTGATGGGGATGCGCTGACCGGTCCACTGATGGGGATGCGCTGACCGGTCCACTGATGGGCTGTGTACTGATGGCTGCATTGATGGCTCCACTGACAGATCCACTGGCGGCTCCACTGACAGATCCACTGGCGGCTCCACTGACAGATCCACTGGCGGCTCCACTGACAGATCCACTGGCGGCTCCACTGACAGATCCACTGGCGGCTCCACTGACAGATCCACTGGCGGCTCCACTGACAGATCCACTGGCGGCTCCACTGACAGAGACTCTTTATTAGGGGCAGTGTGGTGCACAGTAGCAATCAAAGGGTTTGAAAAACTTGCTGTTCCTAGGTTCTCCTCCTCGCACAAGATTGGTGTGTGAGGACGAGAAGATAGCAACAGTGAGTGATTGCTGTGTGTTTACACTTATGATCGGCTCTGACAGGTCACAGTTGATCACGTGGTAAAAAGCCAATGTCATTGGCTCTTTACCGTCAGCGGGGAAGCGCTGTGTCTGAGGGATGTCCAGTCACAGGGAGAACAGGACCACCCAGTCGTCAATCCACTATAGGCCGGGCAGGATCTGTTTAAAATGGAGCATTACCCCCAAATCCAAAATATAATATATTGTAGCTTACCAATCCTTAGATGTGGTGGCTATATTAGTTTTCTTTTTTAGGCTTTCCCCCCCCTTGTTTTTCCCCAGTGATCTGGCCAGTAATGTCCTCCCCGCCTAAGGCTCCATTGACATCTGCATGTTTCCACGCATGTACCCAAAACACATGAAAAATGCGTATTATGCTTGTGGCACCATTGATTGTTAATGGCAACCCAAACACGGTTGGAAAACGTGCAGTTTGTTGTGTGGTAAAAAACAACTGAAAAATTGTAGGAGCTTCTTTTGGTGCATTTGTCACACATAGGGAAGCCAATTCAAGTGAATGAGTTGCCCTATGTGTGTCGTACAACAAAGTGCATACATTCAAACAAAGAGCAGATGTGAACAGGGCCTTAGGGTGTCTACACTCTGGATGAAGGAGCAAGGATGACACTTTTAGACAGCAGCATTGTCAGTCTGGGGGAAGAGAAGTGTTAGATGCACTAGCAGATTTAGATACATTAACAAATTCAAACCACACCTCAAGCATTATAGGCAGTTACAACAGTTGTTTCCTTTTTGGATAAAGGTATTACATAAATAAAAGCATCGTTAATTGGTTTCTGTTTAAATTGGCCCTAGTATGTGTATGTATGAATGAGAGTTTGGGACATTAGATTGTAAACTCCTGGAGGGTAGGGACTGATGTGAATGTATAATATATATGTGAAGCATAAACAGAAAACCCCTGTGAGCTGCTCTGTTCAGATTCTATACCAGAGTGAATAGCCCACACTATGCACACTCACATCTAATGTGTTATCTGGCACAGTATTTTCCCAAGAAGTGCCGTGCTTCACTCAAACAAACCAAACACAATTTTCATAACATACACACAAAAAAAAAAAAAAATCATACTATAAAATACAGAGTTATAGAATTATATTTGCTCAGTCCAGTGTTAGTCCTATATATATACAGTCAGGTCCATAAATATTGGGACATGGACACAATTCTAACATTTTTGGCTCTATACACCACCACAATGGATTTGAAATGAAACAAACAAGATGTGCTTTAACTGCAGACTCTCAGCTTTAATTTGAGGGTATTTACATCCAAATCAGGTGAACGGTGTAGGAATTACAACAGTTTGCATATGTGCCTCCCACTTGTTAAGGGACCAAAAGTAATGGGACAGAATAATAATCATAAATCAAACTTTCACTTTTTAATACTTGGCTGCAAATCCTTTACAGTCAATTACAGCCTGAAGTCTGGAACGCATAGACATCACCAGATGCTGGGTTTCATCCCTGGTGATGCTCTGCCAGGCCTCTACTGCAACTGTCTTCAGTTCCCGCTTGTTCTTGGGGCATTTTTCCTTCAGTTTTGTCTTCAGCAAGTGAAATGCATGCTCAATCGGATTCAGGTCAGGTGATTGACTTGGCCATTGCATAACATTCCACTTCTTTCCCTTAAAAAACTCTTTGGTTGCTTTTGCAGTATGCTTTGGGTCATTGTCCATCTGCACTGTGAAGCGGCGTCCAATGAGTTCTGAAGCATTTGGCTGAATATGAGCAGATAATATTGCCCGAAACTTCAGAATTCATCCTGCTGCTTGTCAGCAGTCACATCATCAATAAATACAAGAGAACCAGTTCCATTGGCAGCCATACATGCCCACGCCATGACACTACCACCACCATGCTTCACTGATGAGGTGGTATGCTTAGGATCATGAGCAGTTCCTTTCCTTCTCCATACTCTTCTCTTCCCATCACTCTGGTACAAGTTGATCTCGGTCTCATCTGTCCATAGGATGTTGTTCCAGAACTGTGAAGGCTTTTTTACATGTTGTTTGGCAAACTCTAATCTGGCCTTCCTGTTTATGAGGCTCACCAATGGTTTACATCTTGTGGTGAACCCTCTGTATTCACTCTGGTGAAGTCTTCTCTTGATTGGTGACTTTGACACACATACACCTACCTCCTGGAGAGTGTTCTTGATCGGGCCAACTGTTGTGAAGGGTGTTTTCTTCACCAGGGAAAGAATTCTTCGGTCATCCACCACAGTTGTTTTCCGTGGTCTTCCGGGTCTTTTGGTGTTGCTGAGCTCACCGGAGCGTTCCTTCTTTTTAAGGATGTTCCAAACAGTAGTTTGGGCCACGCCTAATGTTTTTGCTATCTCTCTGATGGGTTTGTTTTGTTTTTTCAGCCTAATGATGGCTTGCTTCACTGATAGTGACAGCTCTTTGGATCTCATCTTGAGAGTTGACAGCAACAGATTCCAAATGCAAATAGCACACTTGAAATGAACTCTGGACCTTTTATCTGCTCATTGTAATTGGGATAATGAGGGAATAACACACACCTGGCCATGGAACAGCTGAGAAGCCAATTGTCCCATTACTTTTGGTCCCTTAACAAGTGGGAGGCACATATGCAAACTGTTGTAATTCCTACACCGTTCACCTGATTTGGATGTAAATACCCTCAAATTAAAGCTGACAGTCTGCAGTTAAAGCACATCTTGTTCGTTTCATTTCAAATCCATTGTGGTGGTGTATAGAGCCAAAAATGTTAGAATTGTGTCGATGTCCCAATATTTATGGACCTGACTGTATATACACACCATCCACAATCCAGTAGATTCACACTCTTCAATTTTTGATATAAACTGGTATAGCTCCTTCAGTTATTTCATCACCACTTCGTGCCTATATACTGGAAGTGATATGAATACCCTCCACCGGATGTACTCTCACCTGCAATATATAACCGAACCATTCAGTAAGGTCATATAGCGCTTGCGTGCCTCACATAGGACTTGTATCAGCATTCTCATACGAATGAGATGCATCCACGTCTTCTCCATAGATTTTATATACTCCTATGCTGTTCCACCTCCACTCAGCAATCCTCCTCAGCCATAGAGAGAGAAGGAAACCACCAAATATAATGCTTTATCCTTTTAAAAGCTATTTATTATTCATAAAAAACGACTTTAAGTTAAGCTCTCACATTTAAAAAGTGCCTCAGCGCACCACACTATATCACACAAGTTAATTCCAATATGCACATTGATCGATACATTCATCTTATAGCAGTGTATAGTTACACTGTCTCGTATTCCGAGCATCGTGACACCATCCAGTCCCTCCCCCATGCGTTACGTCACAGGGTCTTGTGGCTCATCAGGGGGATATACCGTTTTTGTCATCAAAAGACATCTTCCTAGCCCCGGAAGACATCTTTAGACAATGAAACCAATCGGGCAGAGCTTGGATCTAACGCCATCGCGGATTACAAAATACAGGCTGGCTTTGGATCTTTGACTATGCGCATTATTTTCCATTTTACATGCGAGTGTATAACTTTTCAATCAATAACTGGTTTTTAGCTTTTTGACAATATGGAGAGGTCTTTACCTGTTTAATTTACATGACAATTTATTTTATTCATTTCAGGTACTGATACAGCGTCATCAAATTACGCAGCGCATATATATATATATATATATATATATATATATATATAGTACATTTCACATCAGCCTTAGTGGCTGTTGACTTGCAGTTCTGACTGAACTACCATGGCACTGTGAGCGTTGTGGTAGTTCATTGAGTCTTCCTGACAGAAGTATCGGCTTGCCCATAGAGGATGTACAAGCAAGCAGATACACTGACAGTCTGCAGGGGACTGGCATTACTGATCTGCTGATCACTGGTGCAATGCTTTACAGGCTCCTACTACACTACTACAAAAAAATAATAAATGCACATTTTTTTACCTGCAAAAAAAAAAAGAGCATTTGTTATTTTTTGTAGAAAGATGAACTTATCCTTTAATCACTAAAAGTACTTATTGACTTGGCTTCTTTCACACAGGCCATGTCCAGTCCGATCAGCAGGAGATCCACAAACAGATTCCCTGCTGAATGGGAGCAGAAAATGGGACAGATGTCACTTTTGTGACATCCGGTTCCATTAAGTGTTTAGCTCTATATAACACCTGAAGCCTTCAGGATCCAAATTAGATCTATGGGCAATCGAACGTAAATGGACTTGTTGTCTGTTTATATCACACTACCCCCAATCCATCATTATTTCAGTAGAAAAAAACAGAAAAGGAGAGACTTTTTCCATTTTTTTTCCAGACTGTCGATGTAAACAGACACACACGTTTACATCCACCTGCTCACAGATTTAAATAGCACTTCTGATCAGGTCTGCCTAAAACACAGACAAACAGAACTGATCAGACTGCATGTGTAAAAGGGGTCTTTATTGTTTAACAAATAAATATATAAAACAAGACTGTTCTAATGACTGAACTATTATGAATAAAGTTTTACTAAAGGCACATTTTTTTCTTTTATTAACCACTTGCCCTCCTGAGGATTTATCCCCCTTCCTGACCAGGCCATTTTCTGCATTACGGCACTGCGTTACTTTAACTGATAATTGCACGGTCATGCAACACTTAACCAAATTTAAGTATTTTTTTCCCCACTAATTGAGCTTTCTTTTGATGGTATTTGATCGTCTGTGCGGTTTTAATTTTTTGCGCTATAAAAAAAAAAAAAAAAAGCAACAATTTTGAGAAAAAAAAATCTTTTTGACTTTTTGCTATTAAACATGTCCAGTAAAAAAATTTTAAAAAATCAAACGTCGTCATAAATTTAGGCCAAAATGTATTCTGCTACATGTCTTTGCTAAAAAAAATTTTTCTTTTTTTTTTTTACTAGTAATGGCGGCGATCAGTGGCCTACAACGGGACTGTGGCGGGTATTCTCACGCTGGGGGGGAACTGACTTGGTGTCACTGACATCCCCAGTGACACTAATACAGTAATCAGTGCTAACAAAAAAAGCGCCGACACTGTTCTAATGGCACTGGGCAGAAAGGAGTTAGCATGAGGGGCGATCAAAGGGTTAACTGTGTGCTGGGTGTTTTACTATAGAGCCGTGTGTTAGTGCTTCACTGAAATCACACTGCTTTGGATGGCTGTGCTGTGCCACCAGGCGCCAGTGAGTAATCACCGGCTGGGACCCGGTGATTGACAGCCACGGACACGAATGGCTGCACGGATAGGGCACGCACGCCCCTTACCCAGAAATGCAAACCCACATGTATATATACACGTGATTTTGTGCACCCATGTTGCCCTGTAGCAGTATAAAGCAGTTAAAATAATAACCATAATATACTCACCTACTCTGTGCAATGCCTTTGCACAGAGTGGCCCCAAATCTCCTCTTCTGGGGTCCCTTGACTACTACTCTTCTTTGGGCGCCACAATAGCAAGCTGCTTGTTATGGGGTACACAGTGCGTGCTCGCTCCCAAGTTTTGTGTGTCTATGTCTTCCTCATGGCATTTGATAGCCAGCAGCAGGCTCCTGCCACTGTCCAAGTCCCTGTGTGAAGAGAAAGAGAGGGGGGAAGAGATGCAGCCATGCACAGCCCTGGATCTCTTCTCCCATGTCTTCCCTTTCACATAGGGAAGGAGGGAGGACAGCAAGCTACAAAACATTGTTTGTCTTAATGCAGGGAACACAATAAAGTGATTGAGCAGCAGCCCCTCCAGCCCTCCCAATACTTACCTGAGCCCCATCTCAATCCACAGGCGCAGTGTCTCTCCCTTCTCATTAGCTGAGACAGCAGCGGGGGTTATTGGCTCCTTCTACTCAATCACAGTCCGTGAGCCAATGAGGAGAAAGCCGGGGGCGGGGCCAAGCCGTGCTCCTTGTGTCAATGGACACAGAGAGCAGCAGCTTGGGAGTGAACCTGCTCATCTGCCCCCAAAGCAAGTGGCTTGCTTTGGGGACACTCGGCAGGAGGAAGGGGCCAGAAATGCCAGTAGGGGAGCTGAGAAGAGGAGGATCAGGGCTGCTCTGTGCAAAACCATTACCCAAAGCAAGTAAGTATAACATGTTTGTTATCTATTTTTGTAATTGCTTTTAATATCACTTTAAGGGCTAATTCACACTTGACTTTAATTCTAACTCTTGTCAAACGCCCCTATAGCGTTTGACAGGTGTTAGGGAAGTGTTTTTATGCTCCCCAAATGCCCTATGCGCGGTTTTGAGGCGGTTGATAGTCATTTGCCAAGCGTTAAAACCACACCACAAACACCTATAATGAAGTTAAATGATATTAATACTCTGCAACCGCCGACGAGCGGCACGATAGACTTGAATGGGAGGCTTCAACTCCTCCTGACTGGACACGAGGCGTCAGTGTGAACAGCACTGTGTGCTGCCATGTGCAGAATTTTTATATGCCTTTGAGAAGCATTAGAAACGCTTCCCAAACACCTGCCTGACGCCTGCTGACAAAACTGGTGTGAACTGAGCCTAAAGGTATAAATAGTTTTAGAAGCACATAACTTTTTATAACAAAGCAGAAGGAGCGCTGGAAGTCATCAGAAGTACCCAATAGGCACATCTACCACAACTAACCTGTGATAAAGTATACTACTTGTCTTCAAAATGACAACTAAGCTCACCTTCACTTTCCTATGCAACGTATTAAAAAAAAAAAAAAGAAAAAAAAGAAAAGAAATCATCACAATATACCCCAAATAAATCAATCTCACAATAATGTTACAGAATTTCCGGTTAAAGGTTTTACAAAGAACGAGCTTCAGCACTTCACAAATGAACTCTGGAGTCCTCTGGTGACTTGTAAACAGTCAAGTTCAAAAGCCTACAATGAACTGCTGCTTGTGAAATGCTATGCGTCTTCAAGCAACATTATATAAACAGACGTGTCAACAAAAGCAGGTCTAACAGCCGGGCAGAACTAAATGAAATCTCTCCCAAACGTGGACAATACAAGCAGAGCCTAAGACAAACAAACGTGTAATTGGAGGCTATGATCAGTGAAAGGCCGTGTCAGAACAATCCCTACAACCAAAGATACAGGCGGCTACATTGTATGGATATCAACTTTTCCTGTACAAAAAAAAACAAATCAGCAACCCAACCTCCTGGTTCTCCTTACTGGTCAGTGAGGCCACAGGTCACATTAAGGAACCAATCAGAAATGGGTAGAGGAGGGCCAAGCCCAACTTTTGTAGTGAAAGTAAAGATCTGAACGTAACTTTAGTCGCCATGTCTCTGGAACTATTGAGTTTTACTGAACGTAACCTCTGCCATCATCATATGCTCAGTCTGAGTTGGTTAGGTTTGTGACGGGTTTACTTCACTGGGATACTCTAGAATAGATAGAATATCATCACCAAGTCTAACCTCCCCAATGATATTGGACAGCAGAAATCAAGTCCAGTACCCAAACAATGTCAGATGATGCGATTACAAATGGTTATACCCAGCTTAAGGGCTCTTACACACAGACACCGAAAAACAACACATTTTTAGGAATTTAGCCTTTTTTATTTTACAGATCTAAATGCAACCCATTGCTTTCAATGGGCATGTACACACAGGCATGTAACCCAGCGATGTGTATAGATACATCTGTGTTGCTGGATGGTATTACACACAGGTACAAGTGTATGACACACACCAAGTAAAGCTAGAAGAATACTTCTACATGAATATGTACAGCCCATCCTCAAGTAGTTATGCTTCTGCCAAGAATCTGATGTTCTTACCGCAGTAGTGTGTGCCGGTAACCTTACACTCACATCAACATAAGCAGATACTGTGCTGCCCCCTGCCAGCCATACATTCCCTCACTATGCTGCCCCCTGCCAGCCATACATTCCCTCACTGTGCTGCCCCCTGCCAGCCATACATTCCCTCACTGTGCTGCCCCCTGCCAGCCATACATTCCCTCACTATGCTGCCCCCTGCCAGCCATACATTGCCTCACTGTGCTTCCCCCTGCCAGCCATACATTGCCTCACTGTGCTGCCCCCTGCCAGCCATACATTTCCCTCACTGTGCTGCCCCCACCTGGCAGTGCTTACACTGACACCACTGCACCCCCTGCCAGCCATACATTTCCCTCACTGTGCTGCCCCCACCTGGTAGTGCTTACTCTGACACTACTGCCCCCTGCCAGCCATACATTACCTCACTGTGCTGCCCCCACTGACAGTGCTTACTCTGACACAACTGCCCCCTCCCAGCCATACATTTCCCTCACTGTGCTGCCCCCACCTGGCAGTGCTTACTCTGACACAACTGCCCCCTCCCAGCCACACTTGCCCCGATAGTGCTGCCTCCTTCTGTCCTTGTTTGCCCTCACAACGTTGTCACTTCCAAGTCACACTTGCCCTGACTGGCAGAATGGCTGGCAGGGGGCAGCACTGTCAGGATGAGCATGGCTGAGAGGGGGCAGTGCTATGAGAATGTAGCGCTAACGGGCACAGCTGGAAGTGGGCAGTGCTGTCAGGACAAGTATGGCTGGCAGGTGGCAGCGCTGTCAACCACACTCATCCTGACAGCACTGCCCCCTGACTGCTATGCTCAGCCTGACAGCACTGCCCTGTTCCAGTCATGCCCATCAGTGCTACCTCCTCCCAGCCAAGCCCATTCTCACAGCATTGCCCCCTGGCAGCCATGCTCACCCTGACAGCACTACCCCCTCCAGACCATAAATGTTGCAACAGTGCTGCCCCCTTCTACACTCAGCATAATAGTCATGGCTGGGAGGCAGTGTTGTCACAACATTTATGGCCTGGAGGGGGCAGTGCTGTTAGGATGAGCCTGGTTGAGAGCACTACCCCCTGCCAGCCATGATGCCAGTTAGGGTGAGTGTGGCAGGAAACAGACAGCACTGTGAGTGCATTAGTGCAACCATGGCCAGGGAGGGGATGCACTGTCAGGACGAGCATGGCCAGGAGGAGGCAGCACTGTCAGGGTGAGTGTAGCTGGGAGGCGGCAGTGCTGTCAGGATAAACATAGCTGGCAGAGGACAGCACACTTGTCCTGACAGCGCTGTCATTGCCAGTTATGCTCGACCCGAAAGCACTGCCCCCTACTGGCCATGCCCGTCCCGAAAGCGCTGCCCCCCCACCTGGCCGTGCCCGTCCCGACAGCGCTACCCCCCACCTGGCCCTGCCCGTCCCGACAGCGCTGCCCCCTCACCTGGCCGTGCCCGTTCCGACAACGCTGCCCCCTCATCTGGCCCTGCCCGTTCCGACAGCGCTGCCCCCTCATCTGGCCCTGCCCGTTCCGACAGCGCTGCCCCCTCATCTGGCCCTGCCCGTTCCGACAGCGCTGCCCCCTCATCTGGCCCTGCCCGTTCCGACAGCGCTGCCCCCTCATCTGGCCCTGCCCGTTCCGACAGCGCTGCCCCCTCATCTGGCCCTGCCCGTTCCGACAGCGCTGCCCCCTCATCTGGCCCTGCCCGTTCCGACAGCGCTGCCCCCTCATCTGGCCCTGCCCGTTCCGACAGCGCTGCCCCCTCATCTGGCCCTGCCCGTTCCGACAGCGCTGTCCCCCCACCTGGCCCTGCCCGTTCCGACAGCGCTGCCCCCTCATCTGGCCCTGCCCGTTCCGACAGCGCTGCCCCCTCATCTGGCCCTGCCCGTTCCGACAGCGCTGCCCCCTCATCTGGCCCTGCCCGTTCCGACAGCGCTGCCCCCTCATCTGGCCCTGCCCGTTCCGACAGCGCTGCCCCCTCATCTGGCCCTGCCCGTTCCGACAGCGCTGCCCCCTCATCTGGCCCTGCCCGTTCCGACAGCGCTGCCCCCTCCTGGCCCTGCCCGTTCCGACAACGTTGCCCCCTCCTGGCCCTGCCCGTTCCGACAACGTTGCCCCCTCCTGGCCCTGCCTGTTCCGACAGCGCTGCCCCCTCCTGGCCCTGCCCGTTGCGACAACGTTGCCCCCTCCTGGCCCTGCCTGTTCCGACAGCGCTGCCCCCTCCTGGCCCTGCCCGTTCCGACAGCGCTGCCCCCTCCTGGCCATGCCCGTTCCGACAGCGCTGCCCCCTCCTGGCCATGCCCGTTCCGACAGCGCTGCCCCCTCCTGGCCATGCTTGTTCTGACCTCCCATACTCTGCACATTCAAGAACACTGTCATGAATAAACCTTCCAACAACACTTGCCATGACAGCGCCCCCTCCTGACCACACAGGCTGCAGCAGCCTCTGACTCCCCGCAGTCATGGAGATGACACTTCTGCCCATACTGTGTGACCAGCCTGCCATGACTGTCCCCTCATCCCCCCTCCTCCAGTCACATGTTGGGTATGCAGTGCTCGCCCCATTCCCCCAGCCAGGTGCACTCACACTAGGGGTGGGGGGTAGAGCCATGACACCTCTCCCGGCACCCGAGAGCACCATTCCCCCCACACACACAGCAGTGACAGCGGGCTCCATGCCAGGAAGACATGACAGCACGGCCAGTGTGTGACAGCCCCAGCCTGTGCCCAGCTCCTCACCTCGGCTCTTCCCCCAGGGAGGTGTGCGCTCCCGGCTTCCCCCAGGGGAGGAGGACGATGCCGGGTGGGCTCCTTGTCTTCCCTCCTCCGGCGCCTGTTGCACATTGAATCCCCCCGGGTGACTGTTATGTCTGCAGCCTCTGCTCCGCTCTGCATGGACGACTACACAGCCCGTCCACTCTACAGCCTCCGCTCGCTCAGCAGCGCCACCTGCCTGGTGTAATGCTGCACACCGTCCTCACCACCACGCCCCCATCCGTCAGCCCAAACCATTGGGTGCGCGCGCACTCTCTCCTTGGACTCCCGGCCTGCAACGCACGGTGCGCGCCTGCTCTTCTCCTCATAGAATCGCTCGCTGCGTTGTACCTCAGTTATACAGTTCAGCCTCCTCCAATGTGTCGCTGTCTATGCGGGGCGGCGGACATTTTTTTGAAGCCAGATAAACAAGAATATGTTTTAGGAGGACAATATGTCAAAAGAAGTGACCTAGGTCCCTCATTGGCCGTGCTCTAGGACACCTTTATTTGTACATTACAATTTCTTACACTGACTGTACTGCATTAATTTATAGGGGAGCAACAAACAAGTTCTAGAAGTAGAGAGGTCGGAACACGTGACGGAAATGAGCCAATGGGGGGTGGTGCGGTTGTTGTCTCCTCAGTCAGCCTTTAGCGATCTACCAGTAACTGCTGACAGATCCGCTGGAATTATTCCTATTGGAGGGAGGTTCCCGCCATGGCCAATCAGAAAAGTGTATAGAGGGGGCGGGCTAGGGGGCCGCGTGACCCTGAAGTTGTTAGTGCTGCGCACAGCTGTTCCATGGGGTAGAGAGTGTGAGGGGAGAGGTGACATCACTGAGCTGTACAGTGTGCTGAGGAGAGCGCGGTTCAGCATGGCCTCCTCAGGGATAACCACTTTGTACAGTGCTGTGTCATCGGCTGGAACAGCTCATATCTGCTTCACAACTACTCCCTGTGTGACATCAAAGAAATAACCCACTCGCCACATGCTGGACTATTCCATAGCATGTTAATGTAATTTTTACCCATTTCCTGACCAGGCCATTTTTTTGCAATACGGCGCTGCATTACTTTGATGATTGCGCGGTCATGCAACACTAAACCCAAATGACATTTATATCCCTTTTTTCCCTACAAATTCAGCTTTCTTTTGGTGGTGTTTGATCACCTGTGCATTTTTTTTGCACTATAAACAAAGACTGACACTTTTGAGAAGAAAACAATATTTTTTACTTTTTGCTATAAAACATGTCCAGTAAAAAATGTAAAAATCAAATTTCTTCATAAATTTAGGCCAAAATGTATTCTGCAATATGTCTTTGCTAAACAAAATCCCAATACGTGTAAATTAATTGGTTTACATGAAAGTTATAGTGTTTACAAATGGCGGTATAGATACTGGAATTTTTTTTTTTTACTAGTAATGGTGGTGATCAGTGACTTATAGTGGGACTGCGGCAGACATTCTGACACGGGGGGGGGAACTGACTTGGTGTCACTGACATCCCCACTGACACTAATACAGTGATCAGTGCTAATAAAAAGCACTGACACTGTACTAATGGCACTGGGCAGGAAGGTGTTAACATGAGGGGCAATCAAAGGGTTAACTGTGTGATGTGTTTTACTAGGGAGGCATGCAGTTTTGTATGGCTGTGCTACGCAGATCCATCCAAAGCAGTGTGCAGGAGCTGACGGGAGAGATCTATATTGTTTACATACAGACCTCTCCCCTGGCGGTGATACTCAGCGATTGCCGGGTGCTGGCAAGGAATCTCCGGCCAGAGCCCAGTGATTGACATCTCAAGAAAATACAGAACAGGGACTTTAAATGGCAAGAACCTAAATCAAGTTACAAAAAATATATATAACAGAAGGTATTTATTGCAAAAAGTTAAAACGTATCAAAAGGATTTAGTACAGTAACTTGTAATACAGAAATACATGTATAGCATACAGAGCATACACAACGTGCATAGGACTTGACAGTTTGATGCATCAACTGGCTGATGTGTTAGCAGCCCAAAATAAACTTGCACGGTGATGTAGTTCAGACTGATCCAACGCATTTCGGAACTTTTGTTTTCTTCAGGGATTACATAGGTCAGGTCTATAACATAACATCATATAGAATGGGTATAAATATTGTAATGTGTAGTCTAATTCAGAAATACATGTAAAGAAGCTGGTTGCTCAAACACTTACAGATTGCACTATATCAGATGATATACAACCAGTATCGATAGTAAATTAAAGAGGATGCTCTCCGAATTACACCTCAAGGGGAAGGCAGGAAGGGGTGCCCCAGCGAACCGTCCACCAGCAAGGACCACATGGTAGCAGCCAATAGAGGAATCTAACAAATGTAGTAAAGGCGATCAGTATAATCTGTAAAAAGAAACAACAAATCACCCGCACTCTTATGTGTTGAAACAATATGTAGAAAAAATATGAATATACATTTTTTCTGTTTCAATATTTATATTATTAAGAAAGATTTGTTTTAAGAATACAACCGGCTCAAGATATGCCCACGCAGGGGCAGAGCAGAACAATAATACATAATTAGATACATCCTGCTGACTTGTATTAGTCAAATAACGGAATGTCCAATGACATCAAGGAGGGACGGCAAAAGCCGAACCAAATAATAGCAGCAGCAATCCATCATATTACCAGAAAAAAAAGAGGAAGAAAGAAGAAGATAAGAGAAGAAAAAAAAAGGAAAAGAAGAATCAGAAAGAAAACATGAAGGAAAGGAAAACTAGAAGAATCACGGGTCCAGGGCTAGCACAGGCTGCGACTATAAGAGGCCATAACTAATAGGAGGCAGGGATGGCAAGGAATAACGTATCTAAGGTTCCTAAACTTTAACCTCCCTGGCGGTTTTCCCGAGTGTAGCTCGGGGTAGAATTTCTATACCACAAGCGGTAACCCCGAGCTACACTCGGGCTTACCATGCGGCGCTGCTCTGGGGGTCCCTGCAGCACTTACCTTGTCCTTTGTTCCCACGATGTGTCCCCTGCAGCGTCCCCGGCCATCTCCTCCGGCCGATGCCGGCATCCGGCTTCTGTGTTCCGGTCCCCGTGACGTCGGGACGTACGGGCGCCGCCGGCGGCGGGAAATTTAAAAAATTTAAAAAATGTCTTTTTTTTTTTTTTTCAATTTTAAATAGTAAAACATTGCTGTTTCATCCCAATTCACATACATATTGTCCCTAGTGCTTTGCCCTGTGCCCTGCCTGCATTTTGTCTGTTCTTTCTGCCTGGAAACTTAGAAAAGTCCATGGCGTCCAAAAAGCGTCCCTTTACGTCAAAAGCGGTTTTAGACCGGCTAGAGAACAGCGATAGTAAATCAGAACCACTTACAGAATTGAGTGATAATGATTTGTGGGGAAATTTTCCTAAAAATTACAGCCTACAATAAAAAACTATTTCCATGCGAAAAAATGGTACCGCTTTCAGCACAAAAAATCAGAAGGAATCATACCGCCAAGGAGGTTAAGGAATCTTGGATGAGAATCATGAAGAATACTAGACATCTGTTCATTCACTAACATAGCATTCATCCGGGTCTTCACCCCCTGGAAGACAACCAAAGGGGTTCTCCAAGCTTGAGCTATAGCACGTTTGGCCGAAATAGAATGTACATTTTTTAATCTGAATCTGCTAAACAATGCTGCTGTTCAGAAAGTGCAATAACACTAACACATAATATATAATAATAAACAGTGCAAAAAAGAATAATAATAAAATCAAATACATAAATAATCTTAAATGTTTCTTGCTTGAGTGCTCCAATAAACACATGCTCAAAAGAAAAGAAGGTCCAAAAAATAGATATCCTGTGCCTTGAGACATAAATGATTTCACCACGTAGTGCTCAGTGGATCCTCCCCTATGCTCTTCACACTCATCAGATATGATGGACTCCTAGCTTTGTGGGCTGAAGAGTCAAAAACGCTTATTTCTGGTGGAATGTGCTCACAGATGCAGTATCTCACAGAAGTGAGTACACCCCTCACATTTTTGTAAATATTTTATGCTATCTTTTCATGTGACAACACTGAAGAAATGACACTTTGCTACAATGTGACGTAGTGAGTGTACAGCTTGTATAACAGTGTAAATTTGCTGTCTCCTCAAAATAACTCAACACGCAGCCAATAATGTCTAAACCGCTGGCAACAAAAGTGAGTACACCCCTAAGTGAAAATGTTCACATTGGGCCCAAAGTGTCAATATTTTGTGTGGCCACCATTATTTTCCAGCACTGCCTTAACCCTCCTGGGCATGGAGTTCACCAGAGCTTCATATGTTGCAACTGGAGTCCTCTTCCATTCCTCCATGATGACATCACGGAGCTGGTGGATGTTAGAGACCTTGCGCTCCTCCACCTTCCATTTGAGGATGCCCCACAGATGCTCAATAGGGTTTAGGTCTGGAGACATGCTTGGCCAGTCCATCACCTTTACCCTCAGCTTCTTTAGTAGGGCAGTGGTCATCTTGGAGGTGTGTTTGGGGTCGTTATCATGTTGGAATACTGCCCTACGGCCCAGTCTCCGGAGGGAGGGAATCATGCTCTGCTTCAGTATGCCACAGAACATGTTGGCATTCATGATTCCCTCAATGAACTGTAGCTCCTGAGTGCCGGAAGCACTCATGCAGCCCCAGACCATGACACTCCCACCACCATGCTTGACTGTAGGCAAGACACACTTGTCTTTGTACTCCTCACCTGGTTGCCGCCACACACGCTTGACATCTTGGTCTCATCAGACCACAGGACATGGTTCCAGTAATCCATGTCCTTAGTCTGCTTGTCTTCAGCAAACTGTTTGCGGGCTTTCTTGTGCATCATCTTTAGAAGAGGCTTCCTTCTGGTATGACAGCCATGCAGACCAATTTGATGCAGTGTGCGGCGTATGGTGTGAGCACTGACAGGCTGACCCCCCAACCCTTCAACCTCTAACTCAATGGCACTCATATGTCTATTTCCCAAAGACAACCTCTGGATATGACGCTGAGCACGTGCACTCCACCTCTTTGGTCGACAATGGAGAGGCCTGTTCCGAATGGAACCTGTCCTGTTAAACCACTGCATGGTCTTCGCCACCGTGCTGCAGCTCAGTTTCAGGGTCTTGGCAATCTTCTTATAGCCTAGGCAGGGGCGGACTGACAACTCATGGGTCCCCCGGGCAGTAGGGGATCATGGGGCCCCTGTGTCCTTGCCCAAACTCAAAAAAGTCTATAAAAAAGGTACCAGGAGCATCTCATGGGGCCCCCTACTGACCACGGGCCCTCGGGCAGTGCCCAAGTTTCCAAATGGTCAGTCCGCCCCTGAGCCTAGGCCATCTTTATGTAGAGTAATAATTCTTTTTTTCAGATCCTCAGAGAGTTCTTTGTCATGAGGTGCCATGTTGAACTTCCAGTGACCAGTATGAGAGAGAGCAATTACACCAAATTTAACACACCTGCTCCCCGTTCACATGACACCGGGGAGGTAAAATGGCTAATTGGGCCCAATTTGAACATTTTCACTTAGGGGTGTACTCACTTTTGTTGCCAGCGGTTTAGACATTAATGGCTGTGTGTTGAGTTATTTTGAGCGGACAGTAAATTTACACTGTTATACAAGCTGTACACTCACTATGTCATATTGTAGCAAAATTTAATTTCTTCAGTATTGTCACATGAAAAGGTAGAATAAAATATTTACAAAAATGTGAGGGGTGTACTCACTTCTGTGAGATACTGTATATCCAGGATTCTATAGAGTGCCAGACTCATGGTAATGAAGCGTAGGTGCAATCCATCAATATATTCCATAATTCATCGTGTGTGTAATAGATTGAAGCAGAAAGGACACTAATAGTGTAATACTGTTGAGCTATTTATTTCACTAAAAACAGCAATACATATTACAATCACATTTAATCCATAATACAAAAGCCTTGTGAATATATTCCTTGCATTGCTTCAAAGGTATAAAGCAGTAACAAGTTGGCTCCGGAGCACCGCTGGTCCGCGTGCGCTCCACTCACCGGATGTGACCAGACAATGTGAGGACGCCCTGTAGGAGGGGCGAAACGCATTGACGCAACTTCCGGTTCTGGTGGTTCTGTGTGACGTCACGTCTGGTGAGTGAAACACAAGCGATTCAGAGGCACTCCGAACCCATCTTGTTACTGCTGTATACCTTTGATACAATGTAAGGAATATATTCACAAGGCTTTTGTATTATTGATTAAATGTGATTGTAATATGTATTGCTGTTTTAGCTAAATTAATAGCTCAACAGTATTACACTCTTAGTGTCCTTTCTGCTTCCCTCTATTACACGCACAATGAATTATGGAGTATATTGATGGATTGCACCTACACTTCATTACCATGAGTCTGGCACTCTATTGAATCCTGAATATATCTGTGAGCACATTCCACCAGAAATAAGCGTTTTTGACTCTTAAACCCACAAATCTAGGAGTCCATCATATCTGGGGAGTGTGGAGAGCATAGGGGAGGGTCCACTGAGCACTACGTGGTGAAATCATTCTTCTCTCAAGGCACAGGATATTTATTTTTTAACCTTCTATTCTTTTGAGCATGTGTTTATTTATTGGAGCACTCAAGCAAGAAACATTTAAGATTATGGACTTTATTTATGTATTTGATTTTATTCATATTCTTTTTTGCGCTGTTTATTATTTTATATATAATAAGATAGCACCCCAAAGCCACCCAGCGGGTAAACATGTCATTGAATATATATCCATAGGTCCACACACATACAACATGAATGGAGCCAACCCCACCAAAAAAGAGAACAAGCAACCTGGGGGAAAAATAATAATATCAAACCATAGCAAAAACTCACCAATATGGCTTCTGTATGCGATGCATGCAGCTATCTCAGGATAGTCCAGAGAGACTGCAGGTGCCCCAAAGCTGCTATAAATAATGGTAATCAAATGATAAAGCGCCAATGGAAATTGTGCCCTAATTGGTGCCTAAAAGTTTTGTTTGGTTTATTCCATATTGCCCCCAGGTAATGGCAGAGGGATCCACATGGCCGCTATGTCCGGCCCCCCGGCCCCACACTCACATGGTGCCACCTGCCCACCTGCACATCAATGTCACATAAAACGCAATGACGTCACGCACATGGGTGGCGCCGTGCTAACGAAGGGCTGCCTGCGTACCCAGCCGGCCACAAACCCAGGGTGACACCCAGAGGAAGCCCAAAGGCCAATCAGACCCCCTCAGGGAAAAAAGATGGAACTACCACCTGAGCAAGAGGCCGACAAAAACAGGGGGGCCCCCCTGGGACAAAAAAAAGACATCAGGGGGTCCTCAGGCATGCAGGGTGGCGGACAGCATGCTCCTGACGTCCCAAACCAACCCCCCCAAGAAGGGGATCATCAATGGAGGCATCCAAAAATAGGACATAAAGTAACATAGTGGTACAAGCATTACACATAATGTTCATACATTAAAATGCTAGAACATTACAGGAAAAGAAAAGCAAAAACATTTGAAAAACGGAATATAGAGATCAAAATGGATATATAACATAATGCCTACAGTAGATAAGCATGTGTCCCTTAAATGCCCCCAGTGCGAAAGCCAAACAAAATAGATTGGGAAAGAAGGTAGCACAAGGGCCCGTTGGGCAATTATAACTCCTTTTCACAACCCCCGTACGAAATCCAGGCAGAAATGGCTTGAAATTGAAGGCCTTGTTGAGGCCTGGTGGATTGGTGCATTTAGTGAATATATCCACCTTAATTCCCTTTGTATTAGGGTCTTGTTAAAATCCCCCCTTCGTGGGTATGGGTGGATTTGGTCTAGTCCTAGGAACCGTACATGTGGAAAGAGGCAATTCAGGGTCACTTATACTGCTAATATGCTGATAGAATCTGCGCAAAAAGGGTAGTTTTGTCTTCTCAAAATAGAAATATTCACATTCACAAGATAATAAATATACGATCCCCACGGTCCTACAATTAACATAGTGTCTAGGAAAAAAAATGTGCGGTTTTTTTTTGGTAAGTAGGATATGCCAACGTGTATCCATATACTGACAGTGAGAGCAGGATCCACAAGGAAAAGTCCCCCATGTTTTGCATGGATCTCTTTTGTTGGTTACCCTGTACTAGCTGATCATCCACTGAGGGAACCCCCCTGTAAGTGATGACTGGCACAGCGGACACATGGGAAGCCACAACAGAGTCAATAGTGAGCAAATGTCTATATTTTTGTACAATCTGTCACATTTCCATATGTTTTGTGGAATATCGAATGACAATACGTACGATATCATCATGTTTCCTAGTTTTAGTGGAGAAAAGGGGGTCGTGACGTGTAAATGAACAAGCTCTCTTGTAAGCTCGTTTGAGGCAGGAATTGGTATAACCATGTTCCAATAGACATTTTCTCAAAACGTCCACTTGACATCTGTAGCTGCCAATGGTAGGGGTAGGGAGCACGCGCCCCCTACCCGGAAATACAAAATCAAGTATATATACGTGATTTTGCACAGCCGTGATGCCCTGTAGCCATAGTTCTGCTATAGGGCGGTTGGAAAACTGTTAATCTGATAACCTCTCCAATTTTCATTAACCCCCTCAATACCGGGCACTTTCACCCCCTTCCTGCCCAGCCCAGCTCTCAGTGTTGTCGAACTTTGAATGACAATTGCGGGGTCATGCAACACTGTACCCATATTAAATTTTTTATAATTTTTTCCACATAAATAGACATTTCTTTTTGTGGTATTTAATCACCAGTTTTATTTTCTTGCTAAAGAAGGGGGAAGGTTTGTCTGCTGTGCTGGGGGAGAGGTTTATGGGAAGGCTGGAGGAGTATTTAAACTAGGATTGAGGGGGAGGGAGAATTCGATTATAATGGTTCAGACAGGGGTCAGTTCTTATTGGTGGATTGGTGGGTGGAATGGGGAGAGATGGGGGTAAGGCTATGGCAGATGATAAGGTGCCCATGTTCCAAACAACCATTGCAATTGGTACTATTTGAACAAAAATAAAAATATGCAAAATACGTGTGCAAAAGGTGTCAATGCATTAAGGTGTTTGTTCACCAATGCCAGAAGTCTGCCAAGCAAAATTGGTGAGTTGGAAGCTTTGGTGCATGAAGAGAGCTATGATTTAATTGGTATTGCTGAATCTTGGCTTCATTCTTCACATGACTGGGCCATTAATATTCCTGGCTATGTACTCTTTTGGAGAGACCATGTAAATAGGAAAGGTGGTGGTGTCTGTCTCTATGTGAGAAGTGATCTCAGAGCGAGTGTGAAAGAGGACCTTATTGATGGAGAGTGTGATGAGGCTGAAGCATTATGGGTGGAACTGCACATGGGGGTGTGTACTACAAAGGTAATCATTGGAGTTTGTTATAGACCTCCAAGTGTTAATGAGGAGGTGGAGACTCCTTGTCGATTGCATCGAGGACAAATTTCTTCGAATTGTGACTATTTTTGGGTTGCATTTTGAAGGTGAGCGCGCACGCTAGTCGGTGGAGCATTGTTTCGTCTATGTTTGCAGCACTGGATGTATCATGGCATGCACTGAACATTTACTGTGGTTTTTTCTGAACGTTTGGGACTGTCATATTTATATTTATTTTTATTTTTGGGGCTGAGTCACTTTCTGATTTTTTTGGATTGAGTCACTCGTCAATTATTTTTGATTGATCATTTGGGACTGAGTCACTTTTTTATACATCAGCAATACTTATTTATTCACTTGTGTCAACAGCACTATATACAGTTGCAAGAAAAAGTATGTGAACCCCTTGGGATTACGTGGAGTTTTGCATGAATTGGGCATAAAATGTGCTCTGAACGTCATCTAAGTCACAAAAATAGAAGAACACAGTCTGCTAAACATAATACTACACAATGACATTCAGAGCACATTTTATGCCCAATTCATGCAAAACTCCACGTAATCCCAAGGGGTTCACATACTTTTTCTTGCAACTGTAGTATTTTTCTGCGGCCGGTATTTTCACTTGGCATTGTTTGCACCATTTATATGTTTTCATATGTTATGTTCACAATTAGGATGAGGGACATATTTACATTGAGTTTATGTCATTTATTTTTCCACTGATCATTCACTAAGTACTGCAGCACCCTGTCACGCTTATAATTGTTTTTATACTATTTTGGAATATAGTTAGGTGTCTGCGGCCACTTCGTTTGTCTTTTGGGGTCACTCGGGGTAAGGAGGTGACCATAACATGATTTAATTTATTGTTAGCTGTAAACAACGAGCACATATGGGAAAAATAAAAATGCTAAATTTTTAGAGAGCTAATTTTCCAAGGCTTAGAGCTGCTCTCCAAGACTTAGACCAAGGAGGGAATATTGGCATCAATGAACACAACACAGTAATGGGAGTTCTTCAAAAAGACTATATGTGAACACACTGCAAAATATATTCCCATGGGCAACAAGTTTAAAAGGCTAAAAATCAAATCTATGTGGCTTACGGCAAAAGTTAAAAAAGCTATAGATAATAAGAAAAGAGCTTTTATTAAATATAAAAAATGAAGGAACGCTATTATCATTTAAACATTACAAAGAATATAACAGAATATGCAAAAAGGAAATAAAGGCCGCAAAAATTGAAAGCAAATGACAGATTGCAAAAGATAGCAGGACAAACCCGCAAAAATTCTTCAAATATATTAATAGTAAAAAGGTCCGGTCCAAACATGTAGGCCCTTTACAAAATAATCTAGAGTGGGTGACTGGGGACAAAGAAGGCAAATTTATAAAATACCTTCTTCTTTGTGTATACAAAGGAGCATGGGGGAGCTCTTGTCTATAATGGGCATGGTATTGACACAGCTCCAGATGATCCACATTGGCTCACAACTGATATGATCCAGAAATATTTAGACAGAATAAAGGTGAATAAAGCACCTGGACCGGATGGCATACACCCACGGGTCCTCAAAGAATTGAGCTCTGTCAATTCAAAGCCATTGTTTCTCATTTTCAGGGACTCTTTAATGACTGCCATAGTACCTCTGGATTGGTATAAGGCCAATGTGGTGCCAATATTTAAAAAGGGATCACAATCTTTACCAAGTAATTATAGACCTGTTAGTTTAACTTCTATAGTTGGGAAGATACTGGAGAGCTTAATAAAAGACCACATAGATGAGTTCTTGCTGGAAAAAAATATTTTAACCGCTTCCATATCGGGCACTTTTACCTCCTTCCTGCCCAGGCCATTTTCAGGTTTCAGCGCTCTCACACTTTGAATGACAATTGCACGGTCATACAACATTATACCCAAACTAAAATTTTATCATTTTCTTCACACAACTAGAGCTTTCTTTTGGTAGTATTTAATCAACACTGGGGTTTTTATTTTTTGCTAAATTAACAAAAAAAGACCGAACATTTTGAAAACAAAAACAAGTTTTTCTTTGTTTATGTTATAAAAGTTTGCAAATAAATAATTGTTCTTCATAAATTTAGGCCAAGATGTATTCTGCTACATTTCTTTGGTGAAAATAACCCAAATTAGGATGTATTATTTAGTTTGTAGGAAAGTTATAGAGTTCATAAACTATGGGATATATCTGAATATTGATCAATCCTGAAGTACTGACGCCATTCTAATTTCTTGAGGTCCAAGAATGTCAGAACAGTACAGATATCCTCCAAATGACCACTTTTTGCAAAGTAGACAGTCCGACATATTTCATAAGAGGCATGGCGAGTTTTTTGAAGTTGTAATTTTTTTGTCATAATTTTTCAGAAATTTAAAAAATATAAAAAATTATTTCACTATTTTTTTTTATATACTGTCACCAGTGCAGTACAGCATCATCATATAACTGGCATGGCAGTGATCAGGGATACCAACTGGTGACAGTACGAGAAAAAAAAAAAAAATTTTTTTTATTAGTTTAAATTTTTTATTAATTTTTTTTCTCTTTTTTTAAGATTTTTTTTTCATATTTCACTATGACCAAAGTAGTATAATGTTACCATAGTAACATTGTACTACTTTGGGGAAGTGATCAGTATTTTTTATTTTTTTTTTACACAATTTGCTTATAGCAAAGAATTACATTTACCTGAATGACATCGATTCATTCAGGGTTTTTTTTTGTGCTTAGCTATGATTTGGCCACGGCTAATCACATGCGCAGCTGGGCTGTGATTGGCCCTGCTTGTGCATGTGATCGCTGTGACCATTCACAGCTAGACACACTAGTATACAATGGATGGCTTGAAAGGAAGCCATCCATACAACTGTCATGTGACCTGCTGTGATTGGTCACAGCAGGTCACATGGTACTGGAAACTGGGCCGGTACATAGATCTGTCATCGGCCGTGTCCTAGGTACACAGCCAGTGACAGATCGTGCCCCAGAGCGGCTCTGCAAGCAGGCACACTGCGCATGCCTGAAAGGATGCCATATGGCGTCCACCCGGAGGGACGAGGTGTTATGCCGGACGTTTTTGTGCTATTGGCCATGCGGGAACCGGTTAAGCAACAGACAGCATGGATTCATGAAAGACAGAGGTTGTCAAACAAATCCTTGGATAGAGGGGTGGCGGTGGACGTGGTATACTTGGATATTGCAAAAGCGTTTGACACAATTCCTCACACAGGGATAATGCGTAAGGTAAAGTCTACGGGCTTGGAAAAATGCGTATGTAAACGGATAGAAAACCGGCTAAAAGACCGAATTCAGAGTATTGGTTAATGATTCATACTCTCAATGGTCTAAGGTTGTCAGTGGTGCACCCCAAGGTTCAGTGTTGGGACCCTTACGTTTTCATATATTTATAAACAATATAGGGTCTGGGATTAAAAATTCCATTTCAGTCTTTGCAGATGACACCAAGCTGTGCAGTGGAATACAGGGGCGGACTGACCATTTGGAAACTCTGGCACTGCCCGAGGGCCCGGGGTCAGTAGGGGGCCCCATGAGATGCCCCTGGTACCTTTTGAAGAGGCTTTTTTGAGTTTGGGCAAGGACACAGGGGCCCCATGATCCCCTATTGCCCAGGGGCCCCATGAGTTGTCAGTCTGTCCCTGGTGGAATAACGTCCTTACAGGATGTCTCCAACCTACAAGCCGACCTCAATGCACTGTTTAATTGGGCAACAATGTGCCAAATGAGGTTTAATGTTGATAAATGTAAGTTTCTGCACTTGAGGACTAAGAATATGCATGCATCATACATACTAGGGGGAGTACAACTGAGGGAATCAATGGTGGAGAAGGATCTGAGAGTTCTGGTAGATCAAAAGCTTAATAATGGCATGCAATGCCAAGCTGTGGTTTCTAAAGCGAATAAAATCCTCTCTTGAATTAAAAGAGGTATAGACTCCAGAGACAGAGATATCATATTACCCCTGTACAAATCATTAGTAATACCTCATCTGGAATATGCAGTTCAGTTTCCAGTTCCAGTGGGGAACTGGAGAAAAGTGCAGAGAGGGGCAACCAAACTGATAAGAAGCATGGAGGAGCTCAGCTATGAGGAAAGATTAGAGGAACTGAATTTATTCTTTCTTGAGAAGAGGAGATTAAGGGGGATATGATCAACATGTATAAATACATCAGTGGTTCATTTAGTGAACTTGGTGTAGAGTTATTCACCCTGAGGTCATCACAGAGGACAAGGGGGCACTCTTTATGTCTGGAGGAAAAGAGATTTAAGCTCCAAATACGGAAAAGTTTCTTCACAGTAAGAGTTGTGAAAATGTGGAATAGACTCCCTCAAGAGTTGGTTCTGGCCAGCTCCATGGATTGCTTTAAAAAAGACCTGGATTCTTTCTTAGATACACAGAATATAACTGGATACTAACAGTTATAGGTATAGTTGATCCAGGGAATATCTGATTGCCTCTCGGGGGATCAGGAAGGAATTTTTTCCTCTACAGGAGCAAATTGGATCATACTTTTTTTTGCCTTCCCTTGGATCAATTGTGGGTATAGGATATTAACTTTTTTTTTTGTTGAACTGGATGGACTTTTGTCTTTTTTTCAGCCAGACTAACTATGTAAACACAAAACAAAAGACAGAAAAGTTTGAGAAAAAAACTGTATTTTTGTATCTGTTATAAAATTTCGCAAATAAATAAACTTTCTTCATAATTTAGGCCAAAATAACCCAAATCAGTGCATATTATTTAGTCTGTAGGACAGTTCTACTATAGAGTCTACAAACTATGGTCTAGACAGGGGTTGGACAAAATTATGGAAACACAAGGCAAAAGAATGTAATCATTACCTAATATGGTGTTGGACCACCTTTGGCATCCATGACGGCCTATATTCTCCTGGGAATTGACGAATATAAGTCTGGGATGGTAGATAATAAAATCTGATACCACTCGTCATGCAAAAATCATTCTAGTCTTCACAGAGATGCCAGAGGTGGAAAACCAGGCTGAACCTTGTTCTGCAAAATTATCCATAGTGGCTCTATGATATTGAGGTCTGGCAAGGGTGGTGCTCAAGGAAGGTGAAACTTTGTCTGTATGCTCATCAAACCACGATTTGACAACACCAGGCGTGAATCGCAGCATTATCATCTTGGTAATTGATGCTGTCCTCAGGAAACAATGTCTGCAGCATGGGGCACACATGGCCGGCCAAAATTTGTACATAGTCACAAGCAGTGACTCTGCCTTATAAGGTGATAATGGGGCCTGCAGAATACCAGGATACAGCTGTCCAAACCATGATTGCCACAGTCCACAATTTCTAGGTGTTGCATCACTCTCTCCTCTTCTGAGCATTAATATCGGTCACTAGTGGTTTGACAATTGCAGCTCGCCCATGAAAGTTTTACTTATGGAGTTCCCTCTGCACAGTTTTTGTCCACAAAAGCTCTGGAAGACTGAGATTGAGCTCTGCACTTACTTTTGCAGCAGTTGTTTTTTTATTCTGGGTCACAATCCTGTACAATGTCCTTTTGTCTCTTTTGGTCAGTGGACCATCATGACCATGCTTATGCTTATCAGACAACATTTTCCCGGAAACTGTATATGCTTTCACAATCTTTGATACTGTACCTCATGACACGGCAAATAAACTGGCAACTTCAGTCACAGAGGCAGCTGCAAAGTGAGCACCAACAATTTGCCCTCTTTGAAGCTCAGTAAGCTCTGACATGACTCCGTATTAATAGCGCACACAGTGAATGAAAGTGAGGCTTCCCACCTGTTAGCAAGGTGTCTCATCACACAGCGGAAGCAAAAGAATGTTACATCACTTATACTTTCAAAGGGAAACGTCACTTTCACACCTGCAAATCATGTAGTGTTTCCATTTTTTCATCTAACCCCTGTATATTTGAAAATTGATCAGTCCTGATATACTGACGGCCTATCTTATTTCTAGAGGCCCTAAAATGCCAGGATAGTGCAAATACCCCCAAATGACCACTTTTTGGAAAGCAGACAGTCCAAGATATTTAGTGAGTCTTTTTTATACATTTAGGGGTCAATTCACTAAGAGATAAATACCACATGAATATTTGAGTTAAAATAACTCATACAGTATCATCTCAAAAGTAATCAGTTCATTAAAAAAAAGCGTTATTTACCGAACGTGTTAAATATTTATGTTTTGCAATATTTATCACTTAAATTTAGTGTTATTTTTTGCGTTGTTTTTTCAGAATTTTTTCACATGCTACCAATGCACCAGAGGAAGATAGTTCTGTAAATAAATGCACACAGAAATAATTTGAAACTGTGAAAACATTGTAGTGTGCTTTCATTCACAAAATGATCTCCCTCTAGTGAATTGTTACAATTTTTTTCATTCCCGAGCTCAGGGAAGAACAATTCAACACTGATACATTGTATATGATTAATTTATTGGCAAGTGCAGAGTTCCCCTCACTGTTACTTTGTACATTGCTAAAATACGACTGCCTACTGGCAGGTGATAATGTGTGTTCTTTAGTGAATTGACTTTAATTACCCTCTTTTTTTTTTTTGCTTTACCTCACATTTGATATTTTACAATGATGAATTGACTCTTATTATCTCATGCAATATTCTGAAAAATGGGTTCCATTACCTTCATATTGCATGTAAAATCCTTTGCTAAATTGACCCCACTGTCACCAGTGCAGTACGGTGTCATCATATGACTAGTGTGGCGGTGAACACTGACTGGTGACAGTATGTTAAAAACTAAATAATGTTATTAATTTTTATTTTTTTTTTGCATATTGTTTTTTAACTGTGATTGCTTGTACAGTGATGATCACTATAACAGCAACCATTTTAATTGTCATGAATGGCTTTCATTCATGACAGCTTGCTCACTTTTGTGATGCTGTGAATGGCTACAGCTATCACATGGTACACATCCGCTGTGAATGGCCTTGTACTATGTGATAACTATGAATAATCACAATCAGATCACAATAGTAAGCAAGTTGCCATGAATGGCTGACATTCATGACAGTTTTGTTTACATGTTATCATATGATCGCTGTGATTGGTTATAATGATTACATAATACCTAGCAAGTAGCATGCACTGTGATCCGCTGTGTCCACCGGATTGCACTGCTGCACACCTCAAGGGCACACGCAAGGTGCGCGAGTGGGAAGACATCCTTGGACACCCTCAAAGAAATGGAGAACCACAGCAATGCAATATTATTACAATATGGTTGGCGAGAATGGTTAACATAATCCTTGGTTCACACCAAAAGACTAGAATCACGTGCAGATTATTTTTGCTCAGGAATCTTCAATATGTATGGAAGCGCACATGAAAACTGATGATAACTGAGGTCTCTGCAAGTAAAATCTGCATGTCAGTTTCCATCAGTTTTTCTGCACGTATGGTGTGAACAAGGCATAGGACTTGTGCACACCATATGTGTATGAAAACTGATGGAAACTGAAGTGCAGATTTCGCTTGCAGAAATCAGTTTACGTCAGTTTTCATCCTCTCTGCAATGAGTTTTATACACGTTGCAGATTCTTCTGCAGAAAAAATCTGCAAATGATACTAGTGTTGTGGTGTGAACAGGACGCATAGAGAACAATTATTTTTTTGTGCCCTTGCCCTTGCCCTGATACAAAGAATTTGCAAAACATACATATAACAGAATTAATAAAACAATAATAGTGCAATCCTAGCTGTACATCCCTAAGCTAGGTGTACAATTCCTTCCAATACAATAAAAATGATAGAAAAATAAAAGTCCCAATTTCAGGAAATTGAATATATCAAAAGTGCAAACGTGGATTTTCAATTGCTAGATGACCAAACGTTACCCGTGTGACACACATGTCACCCCACTCTGTGCTCAAAGAAGGCTTACCAGATGTGTTTGACCATCATGTTAAAGAGTGGTCAGAATCAGTTCAAGAATGATATTTAACCTCTTCACGCTGGCCGAACACAAATGTGCGGCCTCCCGACATCTGGGCAGAGACGCCGAGTGGCTGCACATTTGCATTCTATTAAAAAAGAATATATGTGCTGAGAGCGCGCACCCTGTTCACTCCCAGCACACATGCCCGGTACTCACCAAAAGGTCCCGATCTCCTCTTTCGATCGGGACCTTTTCCGATCATGTGACCGCCGTGATGGCATGTCACGGCGGTCACATGACCCTAAACCCCACCTCCCGGCTTTTGAAACCCTTAAAGGGCCGGGAGGGATTAAGCAAGCGCTCTAGCCGCCTCCATAGAATCCAAATGTGGTTCAAATAACGTTCGTCCACTCCATATTGACCATCAATGTATGTGTTGTCAGGCATGAAAGTGCCATGTGCATGAAATGAGAAAGCTTCCCATAGTGTAAAATCACTTAAAAAGGTTTATTAAGCCAAAGAAATGCACTTACAAGTTTCAAGATCAAATACAGCGCTGTGTGTCTAAAACCATTGACGTGTTCCCACTTTCAAGATGGCCACGAGTATACACATTTGTGTGGTGACGTACGCCCAAGCTCCACCCGATGCGTTTTGTCACAAATTACATCATCGGGGATTGAATTGGGAATTGGGACTCACTTTTATTTAAATTTTTTATCATTTTTATTGTATTGGAATCAATTTTACACCTAGCTGTTGTTTTGTTGTGCTCTTGCACAACACATGCAAAAAGACTGATGTCTCTGCACCATGGTGTGAATGAGCCTTAAAGTGTAAGGTCCACTTACATGACTGCCCTCCACCTCCTACTTACAAAGTTCTGTATTACAGAAATAAAAAAAAAGACTTTGGGATAAAATTGTAGAAAATACTTACTGTAGGTCACACCAGGACGCTATGCGCTGCAACATCTTGCAAAATTAATTGTCTGAAACACACAGTAACACTCACAACAACAGGGCCAGCTGCATTTTATCGCAGAACAGCACCCAGGACCCCATGCATTGTGCTCTGCTGCACTGAACATGCTTGGCAACAGTGACAAAGGGTAGGCCCAGGCAGCAGGGAAAAGAATATGCCACACTCCTGACAGTGACACAGGGATTGGAATTGAGGGAAAATCTAGAAATTCTTCTTTCTCCACTCCTGCCCAAAACTCCTGCAGTTATCAGACCTCCAGCCAAAAACAACAAGATAAAACAATGTCCAGTAAAATATAAACTAACAAAACCAGCTTTTACTGCAGTATTTGCTTCCAATCCACAGATTTCCCCCCCACTACTTTTTTTCTGCCACTAGATGTTCTCATTCTGATGGCCAGAATTATTCAATCCACAGGTTTGCCCAGGTTGCCTTGGACCTACCCCAGCTTGTGACTGGACAGTGAATGGAGAACCACTCCAGCTTATCTCTCTATCACTCTGCTTTCTCTTCCTATCAGAATGCTTCTTGCCAGCACATAAATCAATCTCCTTGTGCTGTTTCTTCCTCTCACACTCCAGCTCTGCTGTACAGGAATTGCAAGAGGCTAATACCTGGTCAAATTCAGGCACTGCTTGCATTTAAGCTTTTCCCACCAATGTAATGCATATATGAATCTGCACAGTGAGCAGGCTTTAATGACTGCTGCATGCATTGGTTTGCCAGCTGGCCCCACTGTTGAGAATGCACTCACTGCAAGCTCTCAGCACACTGATGGAGCTGTCACTGACAGCTCCTGATCACCATTTACGATTGGAATCCAGTGTGCAGGACTCCTGTTTATATGACCACAGCAAAAGTCAAACACAGTGGTCGCAAGACCAGAAACTCCACCTCTCCCCTCATCTTGTAAGACCTCTTAAAGATCCAGCAGAGGTGGCATCAAGGAGTTAAAAAAAAAGAAGCTTTTTTTGAAGGGTTAATTTACCAAAACTGCCTGTGCAGGTAAGGGGTATCTGTAGATAAATACTGGCTGTTAAATAATGCTCCTGCTATCGGTGTAGACTATTTAGATCTTTCGTGAAGCCCGACTAGAATACTCCCAGGACATTGTGAAGAGAGGCCTAGTCATTACTGTTCATCTCCACCATTGCCGGAATGAGCTCTCAAATGTTGAGCTCAGAGCTATTGCATCAGGGGAGAGTAAGAACATGTGAGGGGGTTTGAATCAGAGAAAAGCTCACTCCTGTGATTGTGGAGGTGAGGAGTAATGACAAGCCCTCACTTAGCAATGTCCTAGAAATATTCGAGCCAGGCTTCATGAGGTACAGAAATGGCCTACACCTATAGCAAGGGCACTATTCAACATTAGTCAGAGCTGCACAATTTGTTTTTATCTATGGACAGCCCTAACCTGCATAGGCAGTTTTTGGTAAAGGTGAACTAACCCTAAGTTAAAGAAGAAGAAAAGGTGATCTGCCAACCAAGCTTTAAATATTACCTGCTGGCTGCCTTTATTAATGATGCAAACTGTTTGTAATGAACACATTTCTTGGACATGTGACCACACAGTTCTGGGTCCTGGAAGGCTGCTGCAGTTGCTGGAACAAGACTCTGAGAACACCCAGAGCATTAGGGCCTGTGGAGTGACATCACTGTTCCACAAATTCAATGCTACTGTCAACTCTCACCAACCCGCCCAGGGTCCAGAGCTGTGTAGTCAAGTGATCAGTAGAATAGTGTATAATACAGAAGTTAAAACAAGTTCATGAAAAAGAAACATGATACTAATGAACAGTTAAACATTACTCATAGCCAGTGGCGGACTGACCTTTGGAAACTTGGGCACTGCCCGAGGGCCTGGGGTCAGTATGGGGCCCCATGAGATGCCCCTGGTACCTTTTTCATAACCTTTTTTGAGTTTGGGCAAGGACACGGGCCCCATGATCCCCTATTGCTCGGGGGCCCCATGAGTTGTCAGTCCGCCCCTGCTCATAGCAGACTAGGTAGTACCCTGTACTAAAGTGGGTCATGGTAAATGCCAAGGCAATATGATGACTCCAATTTCTGACAGTCCAGAGGAGCACTGATTATGTAGCAAATGGGCTTCCGTACCCTATACTCCACCGAAACTGCCTTACTCAAACTTTCCAACGACCTGCTAACCGCCAAAGCTAATGGCCACTATTCAGTGCTCCTACTCCTTGACCTCACTGCAGCCTTCGACACAGTCGACCACCCCCTCCTCCTCAAAAACTACACTCCCTCGGCCTCAGAGATTCTGCTCTCTCCTGGCTCTCATCCTACCTGTCACAACGCTCTTTCAGCGTTACCTATAATGCTACCACCTCCCCCTCACTCCCCCTCTCTGTTGGGGTCCCTCAAGGCTCCGTCCTCGGGCCCCTTCTCTTCTCCATCTACACCTCCTCCATTGGCCAACTCATACACTCTCATGGCTTCAACTACCACCTCTATGCCGACGACACACAAATCTAACTCTCAACCCCCCACCTCACCACCTCAGTCTCCGCATGAATCACACACCTACTGAGCGACATATCTGACTGGATGTCGCTCCACTTCCTTAAACTGAACCTCTCCAAAACCAAGTTTCTTGTCTTCCCCCCAGCCCAAACACCCCCCCCCCCATTGACTTCTCCATCACATCCAACAACGCCACCATCAAACCCGCCCTGCAGGCCAGAGTACTTGGTGTCATTCTGGACTCCAACCCATCCTTCCAGCCCCAAGTCCAATCTTTAACAAACTCGTGCAGACTCCACCTCCGCATCATCGCCAAAATACGCACGTTCTTAACCCCAGAAACCACTAAACAGCTCATCCACTCCCTCATCATATCACGACTCGATTACTGTAACTTCCTCCTTACTGGCCTGCCTCGCCGCTGGCTATCCCCGCTTCAGTCGATCCTGAATACGGCTGCCAGACTCATTCACCTTTCCAACCACTCCATCTCCGCCACCCCCCTCTGCCAATCCCTCCACTGGCTTCCGATTGCGCAACAGATCAAATTCAAAATCCTAACACTGACGTACAAAGCCATCCACCACACTGCCCCGAACTACATCACTGACCTAATATCCAAGTTTCACCCAGCACGCACACTCCGCTCCTCACAAGACCTCCTTCTCTCTAGTTCCCTGTTCTCCTCATCCCATGCCCGCCTCCAGGACTTCTCCAGGGCGTCACCCATCCTCTGGAACTCCCTACCCCAATCCATCAGACTATCACCTACTCTGCTCTCCTTTAGGCGCACCCTGAAAACCCACCTCTTCAGGGAAGCCTACCCCACCCCCTGCTAATTGCCGACCTCCTCCACTCTTCCTACCACTCCATATCCCACAGCTATCTCCTCCTGTGCCACCATCCCCTCCCTCCTAGATTGTAAGCTCGAAAGAGCAGGGCCCTCAATCCCCTCATGTTTTGCATTGTATTGTTATTGTTCTGTCACATGTTCTGTCCCCCTTTGTAATGTTTAATGGTTAATTGGGAAACTGATGGGCCTCTGTTGCCGAGTCTCCCATTAGCTTTTTATTGTTGTTTTTTCCCCTGTTCAGATTTTCCCTCAAAACGCATTGAGTGGGGTAGTGACATCATCATGCTGATGTTTTTTTTCATGTTGACTGTGTTGTGCTAAGAAAAATACCAAGCTATGTGAGCTCCCTATGGGGAGTGGTTTTAAGATATTTGAATAAATTGTATTACATATACTATGTGTCGCTTTGAGGAAATATTCCATTGTTGAAGAGTTTCCACTATATAGATTTGAATTAAAGTTTTTTTTCTAGCTGGTAAATCCAGTGAATGATTTGTTTTATTTATTTTCATTTTATTGAATTAGTTAGCAACACTGGTTAGGTTCCCCTGTATTTATATTTTAGCTATTGTATTTTATTTGCTGTTTGTGGTTAATACTTCTAATTTTACTTTATGTCACGTGCCTTTATTATTCACATTATTTTAAGAAATAAGCTCACCAGCAACAATGAAAGACGGGGTTGGGGGATTTATAGTACTGCTATTGTTTCATGAGCAGTTGCAGCAACAGATTTTTTTTTTTGTAAAAGGTAACTGCTGTAATTAATTCTGACAGTGGTGTAGTTAATCCCAACCCCTGTCATTGTCTCTTCTGCTGCTTAGTTTGCATGTAATACTGAAAAAAGTATAAATAACAGCATGACTATTAAAAAAGAAATGAACATATGGGATATTATCATTACATTTATTTAACTCTATACAGTCCTGGCACTAGCAAACAGTTCTGGGGCTAGGAGCAATAACTGGTAAAAGGACTGTTATGGCAGAGAGGTCTAGTAGTCTCATAACATGTCTCCAGTCTTTAACAGTCTCCTGCGCCACATGTTCCGTCTCCAACCACACTTGTAGCGTAAGCTCAGCATTGGAGTATCTCTATATAGCCTTCTTATGAACATCAAGTTGACTATTACTGTTATACAGTTTCAGAATACAAAGGTAGAAATTAGATAGGTGTTGCTCTGGATGGGAGGGTTAGGGGTTAATGCCCCTTTCCTGGTACTTTAGTTTTTGGTGGGTTATCTCTAAGTCTGACCCTCTGAGGCTGTGATAGAAAAGAGGAACAGTGATTCAGAAGAGAGATTCTCCGAAGAGAGCTGAGAGCCCAGAGCTCATACAAAAGAACCCCATAAGGGAGAGGACCAGAGAGCTACACCCAGGAGGAGAACTGGAATATCACTCTCTGCTACCTGGATGTAAAGTCATCAGAACTTGGGGTTAACTTCACTCTGAAGACTCCAGCTACTGGTGAATGCTTCTGGTGGACTCTAACTACATGGACTCCACCTTTGCAGGTATGCCAGGACAGCACATATAAACCACAAAAAAAGACGGCGCTCTTCAAAAATAATATATCTCTAGATAATATTTACATGAGTGCACACAAGCAATAATATAATGTGAAAAAATTCATATAACAAATAAATTGATAAAGATCAGTGGAAAGGTCAGTGAAGAAAAGAAAAACCTGCAGGAGCGGAAGGTGGACATTGCATGACGAAACGCATAGGGAGGGGCCTCACAGATGACGTCACCATGTGTGGGTGAGCTGCCGTTGTCTGCTTAGACTGGAGAAATAGCTGTCATAGTGATTGTATATGCCTGTGATGCTAGTGTCGGCTCTGACACTGATCTATGTTAGTGGTTTTAATTACGTTTTGTATTCAATAAAGCCTGGACGGTTTTACAGTTTGTGGATTCTTTTTTTTCTTTCTCCATGTCCCATTCCGGTTATATGAGGAGCAAGTGCTAATTGAAGGAGTTTCTGAGTATATGAGGAGCAAGTGCTATTTGAAAGAGCTTTCTGATTGTATGAGCAGCCAATCACTATTTTAACCACTTCCTGTCCGGACACTTTTACCCCCTTCCTGTCCAGGCCAATTTTCAGCTTTCGGCGCTCTCACATTGTGAATGACAATTACTCAGACATACAACACTGTATCTAAATGAAATTATTATCATTTTTTTCAAACAAATAGAGCTTTAATTTGGTGGTATTTAATCATCACTGGGGTTTTTATTTTTTGCTAGAAAAATGAAAAAAGACTGAAAATTTTGAAAAAAAACATGTTTTTCTTAGTATTTGATACTAAATTTTGCAAATAAATATACTTTCTTCATAAATTTAGGCCAAAATCCATTGTGCTACATTTTGTTGGTAGACATAACCCAAATCAGTGTGTATTATTTAGTCTTTGTGAAAGTTATAGAGTCCACAGACCACGGTATATATATTTGATATATTTGAAAATGTATCAATCCTGATGCACGGACTACCTATATAATTTCTTGGGGCCCTAAAATGCCAGGACAGTACAAATACCCCCCAAACGACCCCTTTTTGGAAAGTAGACAGTCTGAGGTATTTAATGAGAGGCATGGGGAGTTTTTTGAAGTTGTAATTTTTTGCCAATTTTTTAAGGAAATGATGAAAGTAAAAAAAAATATTTTTTTTTTTTCCCACAAAGTTGTCATTTAACAAGTTCTTTCTCTCACACGGCATAGGCATACTTGCAATTACACCCCAAAACACATTCTGCTACTCATCCTGAGTATGGCGATACCACATGTGTAAAACTTTTTCACAGCCTAACCACATAGAAGGGCCCCACATCCAATAAGCACCCTTAGGCGTTCTAGGGGCAAAAATTACACATCTAATTTCTTGACTGTCTATCACAGTTTTGGAGGTCCTGGAGCACCAGGACAATTGAATTACCCACAAAATGACCCCATTTTCGAAAGAAAACACCTCAAGGTATGTTTTAAGAGGCATGGGGAGTCCTCTGAAGACTTCATTTTTTGCCACATGTTGTTGGAAAATGTGAAAAGAAAATGAAAATGTATTTTTTTTTACGCAAAGTTGTCAATCTATGAGATATTTCTATTACACAGCATAGGCATACTTAAAATGATACCTCAAAACGCATTCTTTAACTCCTGCTGAATATGGCGATACCAAATGTGTGAGACTTTTTCACAGTCTGGCCACATAGAGGGGTTCCACATCCAATAAGCACCTGTTAGCGTTCTAAGGGCAAAAATTACACATCTAATTTCTTGACTACCTATTGCCGTTTTGGAGGTCCTGGAGCATCAGGGCAATGGAATTATCCACAAAATGACCCCATTTTGGAAAACAAACACCCCAAGGTATGTTTTAAGAGGCATGCAGAGTCTTCTGAAGACTTCATTTTTTGCCACAAGTTTTTGGAAAATGCGAAAAGAAAATTAAAATGTATTTTTTTCTACACAAAGTTGTCAATCTATGAGATATTTCTAATACACTGCATAGGCATACTTAAAATTACACCCCAAAACACATTCTCTAACTCTTCCTGAATATGGTGATAAAAAATGTGTGAGACTTTTTCACAGTCTGGCCACATAGAGGGGTTCCACATCCAATAAGCACCTGTTAGCGTTCTAAGGGCAAAGATCGCACATCTAATTTCTTAACTACCTATTGCTGTTTTGGAGGTCCTGAAGCATCAGGACAATGGAATTATCCATAAAAAGACCCCATTTTGGAAAGCAAACACCCCAAGGTATGTTTTAAGTTCTCCGTCACTCTCATCTGTCATACTCAGAATTTGAAATGCCTCCTCGCTTGTATATGATCTTTTGGCCATATTTTTGACACTGATCAGGACCCACTGGTATGGCAGTGATCAGGATGGTGTTGCAGTGAGGGACAGATATCTGGCTGCAGTTGGTTCACACTAGTCACTGTTGGGCAAAAATCAGAGATACAGTGAGGTGGCTGGCAATGTTTTGTGAGTGTGTGTAAACTCTGTGCAAAGGCTGAAAATTACTCACAGTTAGCTGTACTGGATCTCTCTCCTCACAGACGATGGCAGTGAACAGGATCCACTGGTGTGGCAGAGATCAGGGACACTTTATGAACAGGCACACTGTAAGGTGATCAGGGACACTGATTGGGCCACTGTATGGTGATCAGGGACACTGCTGGGCCACTGCGGTGATCAGGGACACTGCTGGGCCACTTGTGTGGCGATCAGGGACACTGTGGCAATCAGGGACACTGTGGCGATCAGGGACACTGCTGGACCACTTGTGCGGCGACCATGGACACTGCTGGGCCACTGCGATGATCAGGACACTGCTGGGCCACTTGTGTGGCGATCAGAAACACTGCTGGGCAACTGCGGTGATCAGGGACACTGCGGTGATCAGGGGCACTGCTGGACCACTTGTCCGGCGATCAGGGACACTGCTGGCCACTTGTGTGGTGATCAGGGATACTGCTAGGCCACTTGTGTGGTGATCTGGGCCACTGCGGCAATCAGGGACACTGCGGTGATCAGGGACACTGCTGGACCACTTGTGCAGCAATCGGGACACTGCGGTGATCAGGGACACTGCTGGGACACTGCGGCGATCAGGGACACTGCTGGACCACTTCTGCGGCGATCAGGGACACTGCTGGGCCACTGCGATGATCAGGACACTGCTGGGCCACTTGTGTGGCAATCAGAAACACTGCTGGACTACTGCGGTGATCAGGGACACTTCGGTGATCAGGGGCACTGCTGGACCACTTATCAGGCGATCAGGGACACTGCTGGGCCACTTGTGTGGTGATCAGGAACACTGCTGGGCCAATGTGGGGATCAGGGACACTGCTGGGCCAATTGTGTGGTGATCAGGAACACTGCTGGGCCAATGCGGTGATCAGGGACACTGCTGGGCCACTTGTGTGGTGATCAGGAACACTGCTGGGCCAATGCGGTGATCAGGGACACTGCTGGGCCACTTGTGTGGTGATCAGGAACACTGCTGGGCCAATGCGGTGATCAGGGACACTGCTGGGCCACTTGTGTAGTGGTCAGGGACACTGCTGGGCCACTGCGGCATTCAGGGCCACTGCGGCGATCAGGGACACTGCTGGACCACTTGTGCGGCAATCAGGGACACTGCGGTAATCAGGGACACTGCTGGGCCACTGTGGTGATCAGGGACACTGCTGGACCACTTGTGCGGCAATCGGGGACAATGCTGGGTTACTTGTGCGGCGATCAGGGACACTGCTGGGCCACTTGTGTGGAGATCAGGGACACTGCTGGGCCACTGCGGCGATCAGGGACACTGCTGGGCCACTGCGGCAATCAGGGACACTGCGGCAATCAGGGACACTGCTGGACCACTTGTGCGGCAATCAGGGACACTGTGGCGATCAGGAACACTGCTGGACCACTTGTGCGGCAATCAGGGACACTGCGGTGATCAGGGACACTGCTGGGCCACTGCGGCGATCAGGGACACTGCTGGACCACTTGTGCGGCAATCAGGGACACTGCGGTGATCAGGGACACTGCTGGGCCACTGCGGCAATCAGGGACACTTCTGGGCCACTTGTGTGGCAATCAGGGACACTGCTTGGCCACTGCGGCGATACTGCTGGGCCACTTGTGTGACGATCAGGGACACTGCTTGGCCACTGCGGCGATCAGGGATACTGTGACGATCAGGGACACTGTGGCGATCAGGAACACTGCTGGGCCACTATGTGGTGATCAGGGACACTGACAATCAGGGACACTGCTGGGCCACTTGTTTGGCGATCAGGCCACTTGTGGGCAATCAGGGCCACTTGTGGGCGATCAGGACCACTTGTGGGCGATCAGGGCCACTTGGGGCAATCAGGGACACTTGGGGCAATCATGGACACTTGGGGCAATCAGGGACACTTGTGGGGGCAATCAGGGACACTACGTGGGGGCGATCAGGGCCACTTGTTGGCGATCAGGACCACTTGTGGGCGATCAGGGCCACTTGGGGCAATCAGGGCCACTTGGGGCAATCAGGGCCACTTGTGGGGGCGATCAGGGCCACTTGTTGGGGCAATCAGGGACACTTATTGGGGTGATCAGGGACACGTGGGGCAATCAGGGCCACTTTAGGGGCGATCAGGGCCACTTTAGGGGTGATCAGGGACACTTTAGGGGCGATCAGGTGTCACTGAGGTGGAGGGCAGTTAGCTACAACCCTCTTCTTCGCTGTTTCTCCTCTCACAGACAACTCCGTGAGAGGAGAAGGAGGCGGAAGCCGCACCATGCGGCTTTTGTTTACACTTAAGCTGTGTCCTTATTGGACACAGCTGATCACATGGTATGGGACCGATTTCATTGGTCCCATACCATGTCACGTAATCCACCGTGTCCGTCGGACTCGGCGATCATCGGGCTCGCGGGTGCGCGCTCTAGGAGCCGCGCACGAGCCTCAGATACAAGGTGCCGTTTAGAGACGGCAACCCGCTCCTGTAGGTGTCCCGTCCTGCCGTTTATAAACAGCGGCCGGACGGGAAGTGGTTAAGGATTTTCCATCAGCTTTTGTGTGGTGCTGCAGATCATTGCTCCCAGAGCATAAGCGAGTATAGCTGGTTGATATCTTACCAGCATGGAGCTCTGTTGAGTGAATCCAATTCATTTGGTGGTAGATTTTTCACATTTTTTTCACATTATATGAGAAGTTAAAGAAGATTTATTGGTTCACATATTAATTCATTAATTTTGGACACTTTCTTATATATTTTTTGATGGACACAGGTTCATATTTTTTCACAGATTTTTTTTCCATTGACTTTTCCACTGATCTTTATCAATTTATTTGCCATATTTATTTGTTATATGAATTTGTTCACATTATATTATTGCTTGTGTTCACTCATCTAAATATTATCTAGAGATACAGTATGTTGTTTTTGAAGAGCGCTGCCTTTTATTTTGTGGTTCATATTGATTACCCTGTTTTACAGGGGTTAGTTAGCAGCTATTCCTAATATATCTGTTTGATACATGCAGATTTATTTTTATGTGATATTGGTTCCATAGGCGCTTTCCACAAATTGTTACTCAGGACAGCACATAGCCTGAGTAGGATTAGAGACTTAGGGAAAGACTGTGTGTGTATAGAAAGGACTCTGTATTGTCTACACTTAATTCAATAAAGCATTGAAACTTTACTTTTGCCTGGTCTGAAGTTACTCAAAGGGGTGTAATGCAAGTAACCAGCACAACTTTACACTTGGTCTACAACGTTGGTTACTAGCATATGGGTATAAAGAGTCAGCATGTTAAGAGTCATTCTAGTGCAAATTATAGATGTGGTTGCCATGAGCAATGAAGGTACAGTCAGCAAGCAACCTGTCATAAACGTGTACCTGTTATAGGTAGCATTGCCTCTTGCTGTGAAGGAGATGTTGTCAGCACTCCTTAAGCCGAAGTCCGTCTCTCACAGCTAAAGAAGCGGAACTGGATTTTAGAGTTCCCCATCCTGTACAGAGGTATGAACATTCAAGAGTTAAAGTCAAGTGCATTTTAGAGCATGTAGGACCAGTAGTGGGAAATGCTGGACAGGTGGCTCAGTGTTTGGCATGATCTGCCTAATTGCAAGCTACAGAGGGAAGGTATACATTTACACGGATCCAAGAGTAACTGAAGAACAGTTATTGTTCAAGTGTACATGGAGTATGGGTCATCTCTAAAGTCTGAGGCCTGCTGTAAGGTCAAGCATTCCCCCACTGCAGTCCCAGCCTTGTCCCAAGGCATTGATGGAACGTCACTAAAGTTAAGTAACCCCATGTGTAGGAGAGTGACCCTGTGTCAGGTGCCATGCAGACATACACTGCAGTGACATAGAAAGAAATGTAATCAACTTTAATATTAATTTAGTTTTATTTAATATTTCTAAAGATAGAAAAACAAAAATGGTCCATATAATAAACTTGGTGTTGAGTTTTTCACTTACAAGTCATTACATAGGGCAAGGGAGCCGTTGTAAACCTTTTTTCATTAAAATAACAAATCTGGTATGCTTACCTGCTCTGTGCAATGGTTTTGAACAGAGCAGCCATGCTTTTCTTCTGGGATCCCCTGCAGGTACTCCTGGCTATTCCCAGCTTCCTATGGTGGGCACGCGTGCAGGCTTGCATCTATTCGGACACACAGCCCGGCTCAACCCTGCTCTCTGCTCACAGGTTTTGACTAAGAGCAACAGGAGCCAATGACTACTGCTGCTCTCAGACAATTTGTTTTTTTGGTTTTTTTTCTATTGGTTTAGCTCAAAGGACTTGTGTGATTTTTCAACCTGACTAGTTATATATGTAACTATGTAATTATATACAGTATTTGTACAAACAAGGGTACTTTGTGAAAATAGAGTGCCTAAGATCATAGGAATTGTCACTAGCAAATGCCATATTTCCAGTTCCAGAAGAGGAAAAGGACCAGTTAACTCTTTAATCTTGCCCTGAAGTCTTCAGGAAAGTACAGCCCTGTTTTAGACTTAAAAACCCAGTACTTTCATGACATTCAAAGTTTCAGGATGAAGTCTTTGCAAACCACTGGTTATTTGCTTTGCCTTCAGGACAGGATGATCACTGTGGATTTGGCTGACACCTATCTTTATGCTCCCATTGCCCCAAGTCACAGAAGTAACTCATATTTCATCAGTCCTATCAACTGCATGGTCTTCTATTGGGTCTGTGTTCAAAGTTTACTCCAAGACTCCCCTGATAGTGTTAGTTGTGCTTAGTCTCAAAGGGATACAAATGTTTCATTTTCTGGACAATATTCTAGTGCTTGCCAGTTCCAGAACACCTCTTCTTTCTCACAGGAACATAGTTCTGAATACCATTACCAAATGTGGGTGGCTTGAAGAGTTGCCTGGAGACAGCTCAATGTTTTGATGCTAGAGTATCTGACATAGTATTTGATTCCCTTCAGGCCAGAATTTTTCTGCCATCTTGGACGGTGTGGGGGATTGAGTTGCAATCGATGAGATTCATGCATGCTGTGAAAGTGATGGCAGGGGATTGTATGAGTTACATTGGACTTCTGTCCTCGATTATCCTGGCAGTTCAATGCGCATGCTGGAACCTCCCTTGTATTCAGTTTGAACCAGACAATCAGCCCCATGCCAGTAAAGGCATAGACCACATCTTAGGCGACGCGATCGCTCTTGAGGAGTAAGGTGTTTTCGGCCTAACTGCATGAGCTCTTCAGAAGTTGGTACGGTTGCAGAGGTAAGTTGATCAGGGACTTTCTGGAAAACAGGAGCAAAAGAACCTACTGGAGGGCGACGTGGATGAGCCCTTTCCAGATCTTGCTCTTGGAAGCGGATATCGATCTGGATGCTAAGAGCAATCAAGTCATCCAGGGAGGTGGGTATGGTTCTTCCAGATAGTTCATCCTTAATACAGTCTGTTAGACCCTGCCAAAAGGTTTCAGAGAGAGCCTCATTATTCCATGCCAGTTCCGAGGCTAAGGTGTGAAACAGAACTGCATATTGTCCAACAGTTCGCTACCTTGACAAAGCTGAAGAAGAGCTCCTGCGGCAGATGAAGTCCTGCTGGGCACATCAAATGTCTTATGGAAAGCTTGCAGGAAGGCTGGGAGGCTGCAAATAGTTGGATCTTGTCGCTCCCACAGTGGCGAGGCCCAAGCCCGTGCTTCAACAGATAGGAGGGAAATCATATACACCACCTTGGAACGATCAATAGAAAAATGGTGGGCTGCTAGCTCAAAGTGAAATGAGCACTGATTGATGAAGCCCCGACAAGCCTTGGGATCACCAGAGAAGTGAGGCGGTGGAGGCAGGTGGAGTTTCGAAGGACAATGTTCCACTGGGGGAACAGAGGAAGGTGGAGCAGCCGGAGCCGGGGCCGAAACAGAGGGTGAGGAAGTGGACACAACCTGTAGCTGATCCAAGTGGGAGGAGAGTTATTGCAGACAGCGCATGATTTGTTCTTGGAAGGCCTGCTGGACCTCGACTCTCAGCGCCAAAGCCTGAAGTTGTTCCAGGACAGGCTGCGGTGTCTCTGAAGAGCTCATCGCTTGAGTAAACTGTCAACGCCTATGGTAGTGAGCTCTATAGATCCACAGCTTGGGGTTCCCTAGGGCGCGGAATCTAAGCCCCAGCCTGCTTGTTCGCCAGGGCCCCTGATGGTTGAGATGGACTTTCAGCAGGCTGGGACCAGGTCGTGGCCCCCAGGTACACCCAGCTGAGGTGGAGGAGACCGCTAGCGGGAGCAGGGTGCAAGGGAGAAGACACAGGGAATCCAATGGGCAAGCCGAGGTCAGGACAGGCAGAAAACTAGCAAGGTCAGGAACGAAGCCGGGGTTGGTACACAGATAGACAATACAGGATTCACAGCAGGAACACACGGGAGCTCCAACAACAAGACGTTGCTCAGGCAAAGTGGGAAACACTGAGCATGTCTTAAATAGACAAGCCAGCTAGTAGGAGGCCCAGGAAGTGATAAAAGGGAAGGACATAAAACCCAGGGAATAGCAAACGACACCCACAGGTGAGCACAGACAAACACACATGTGAAGGAATCAAGAGCAGCAAGGAGGTAAGAATAAACACACAAGAGGCTGCAAGCTAACTTGTGACAAGTATAGTGCAGCAATTATACTTCTTTTGTGTGGACATTCCTTTCTTTAGAAAAGAAAGACTAAGGGCTGGAAATGTTGGGGAAGGCCTCTGGCAAGGAGATGGGCACAAAATGGTGGAGGTAGAGGCAGGGGCAGACTGACAACTCATGGGGCCCCCGAGCAATAGGGGATCACTGGGCCCCTGTGTTCTTGCCCAAACTCAAAAAAGCCTATGAAAAAGGTACCAGGGGTATCTCATGGGGCCCCCTACTGACCCCGGGCCCTCGGACAGTGTCTGAGTTTCCAAATGGTTAGTCCGCCCCTGGGTAGAGGGCTACAAACAGGGGTTTTGTTCTATAGAAGAAGTGGGGCAGGAACTTCCTTGGCACCAACACTCAGCTAATCATAAGCCCCTTTACATGCAGCCCTAACTTTATATATCATTTTTACCTATCTGTAATGAACAGACTCCTATTATCAATTACTTATATAATTGCAAATACATACATGTAGCCTCAAATCCTCTTCACTGTGCAGACTCCCTGGCAACATACAGTCTTTTCTTTAGAATCCTCCCAGTTAGCTAATATACCTACCACACATGGCATTCTCTGGCTGTACACAGCCTTTGGTAGATCCACTTTAACCCCTTCACGCTTAAGGGTTAAAACAAATCTTAATGCCCAAGCACAATTTTTCAACTTTGACATGTGTTAGTAAAACCGTACATATCATCATAACTACTTTGTACATCCAGGTGCATTATATCTTGTTTTTTTCAGGACAAATTGTGCTTCCGTTTGGTGGTAACTGGTAATGGATATCCCCTGATTTTTTTTTTATTGTCAAAGGAAAACTGGCTCAAAATAGTAAAAAAAAAAATTTTTTTTTTAAATTTAGCTGTGTGTTTCTTGCTACCACCATAACCTACCAAAGAACAACCCAAAATAAATTTTACAGCTTTTGACGATCGCAGCGATACCATATATATGTGTATGTTATTTGTTGTTTGTACTTGTACTACAGTCCAGAAACAATTTTGTTTTTTGTGTTTTTACCTAAAACACACTGACACTGATACCAATTTAACAAAAAAAATCCTGACCCTTGACCTTGAGCTTTGACCCTGACCTTGACCCAAACACTAACCCTGGCACTGAACTAGATCAAACCTTGCTCTAGGTATTTTTTCTTAATATTTATTTATGTATCTGTTTTTTTTTTACAAACAGTTGTTTTTTTTTCTCTATGTAAGGAGAGAGAGAGATACAATGTATCTTCTTCTCCGTACAATTATTATTTTCCTGCTTATTTTTTTTTTGTTAGTTTCTATTTTATTAACTAATAATGTTTAAACTTTTGTTTAAATTTTTTGCTTCTTTAACATACATTTAAAAATTTCACATTTAGAAAAGTGCAAAAGTGAAAAAAAACAACTTTATTTCATTTGTAAAAAACTTCGCAATGTTTTGCACCAGAATCATACTTTTAGTGTCATTTTAACCACTAGCCTACAGGGCACTTATACTCCCTGCCCAGGCCAATTTCCAGCTTTCAGCACTGTTGCACTTTGAATGACAATTACGCGGTCATGCAACACTGTACCCATATGACATTTTTATCATTTTTTTGTGACAGAGCTTTATTTGGGTGGTATTTCATCACCTCTGGAATTTTTATTTTTTCTTAAACAAACCAAAAACCACTGAAAATTTTTCTTAGTTTTTGTTATAAAATTTTGTAAATAAGTGATTTTTCTAATGAGGCTGCACTGATAGGCTGCACTGATGGACACTGATAGTTGGCACTGATGGGCACTGATGAGGAGGCACTGGTAGGTGGCACTGATGGGCACTGACAGGCATCACTGATGGGCACTGAAAGGCAGCACTCATATATGGCACTGATAGGTGGCACTGATAGGCGGTACTGACTGGCACTGATAGGTGGCACTGACTGGCACTGTTAGGCGGCACTAATAGGCGGCACTGACTGGCACTGATTGGCAGCACTGATAGGTGGCACTGACTGGAATTGATAGGTGGCACTGACTGGCACTGATGGGTGACACTGAAAGGCAGCTCGGATGGGCACTGATATGTGGCATTGATGTGCACTGGTAGGCACTGACATGTGGCATTGATGTGGCACTGATGGGCACTGGCAGGTGGCATGGATGAGCACTGACAACTGGTACTGATGGTCACTGACAGGTGGCACTGCTGGGGCTACACAGATCATCAGGGCACACTGATCATCAGTGCCCTAATGATCAGTGCACATGTCCCCTCTGAGTAATGCCGATTACCGTCTCTCCTCTCCTCTCAAGCTGTTAGCGTGACAGCTCGAGAGGAGAGAAATGCCAATAACTGGCATTTCCCTATTTTCATGCGATCAGCTGTGATTGGACACAGCTGATCACATGACCGAGCCGACATCTTCAGCTCTTTCTGTTGATCGGTGATCCGCTGTGTCCGCCACGCTGCCTGCTCCCAGAGCCGCGCATGCACGGTTAGAATGGGAGGACATCATATGACGTTCTCCCAGAACGAGAGAACCGCCTTGCGTCCGTCATTTTACTATATGGCGGGTGGGAGGCGTTTAATAGCAAATGTACCTGGGGGGGTCAATTCTTAAATGCGTTTCTCAGGTTCTGCTACCTGCTTCATCAGGAAGCAATAGAATTTGATTACATGTGTAGACAAAGGTGTGCCCACTCATCCAAGCAGAAAACAGAGGGTATATATAACTGCTCCCAAATCCCAAGACAGAAATGGGGTATAGGGGAAGGATCCAAACCAAGATGATCATGTGACACTAACCACTGGTGGAGTATCCTTATTATGTTAGACTCCTAGGTCTCACAGGAGAATGAACATCCTAAAAGAAGCATTGCCTGCTCAATGAACATTAGCAAAAATAAAAGTGGGATCTGCCGAGTGCAAGCCCTAGTCCAGTATTAAACCCAAAAGCAAACATTTATTATATTGCAGCTTACCTATTCTTGAATGTGTTGGTTGAATTAATTTTCTTTAGGCTTTCTTTCCTTTGTTTCACCTGGTGATCCAGCCAATGAGCCTGTTGGCTTTCAATAGAATACGCTCTCCTGGAAATGTATCAGTTACAGGGATGAGACAAACCATTTACCATTGACAGATGTGCTTACAGTAATCATCTTTTATTTATTTATGTAATACATTTATCCCAAAAGGGAAAAAACTGCTGTAATTGCTTAAAACTTATTAGCTGGAGTTCAGCTTCAATTTGTTAGTGTACCTAAATCTGCTAGTCCATCTAACACTCCCCCCTCCCAGACTGATAATGCTGCTATTGAAAGGTGCCCCCCTGTGCTCCAGATTGGGGGCATTCTAATACAGGAGGTGTGTTACTGGCCAGATCACCAGGTGAAAACAGAGGGGAAAAAAATGGCTAAAAAAGAAAATGAATGCGGCCGGCACATCTAATGATTGGTAAGGTACAATATATAACATTTTTTGGATTCGAGTTTAATACTGCTTTAATGTATGGTCCCAATATAGATTCTCTGTGCATGCCAGTAAACTCCAAAGGAGCTGCAGAGGTAGGGGGAAACCCTATGCCAGGTATGAATATTATTATCATTAATATTTTTTTTGCAAAGTTGTTGTATGTGTTATGACTCTAAGTAGCACCTGAAGAGTCCAAATACTTTTCTTCTTTCTGTACATATGTGACAGATGGTGTTGAGGCTCCTACCCCGGGACTCCCGATTCCCAATCAGAGGCTATCACAGCGATCACTGTGTAGCCCGGCCCCCTTGTTTTTTTCTCTCTCTATGAATGGAGAAGAGAGATACAGTGTATCTCTCTAACTCCTGGCATACAGAGAAAAAAAATGTTTGTAAAAAAATAAATACATAAATAAATATTAAAAAATAAAATAAAAAATACCTAGATCAAGGTTTGATCTAGTTCAGTGCCAGGGTTATTGTTTGGGTCAGGGTCAAAGGTCAAGGTCAAAAGGTCAGGGTCAGAGGTCAGGATTAAAAAAAAATTGGTATCAGTGTCAGTTAGAGTCAATGTCAGTGTGTTTTAGGTAAAAAAAAAAAAGACAAAAACAAAATGCGCACTGTTTCTGGGCTGTACTACGGGTACAAACAACAAATAACATACACATATATGGTATCATTGTGATCGCCAAGAGCTGGAGAATTTATTTTGGGTTGTTCTTTGGGGGTAGGTTATGGTAGTAAGAAGAAACACACAGCTAAATAAAAAAATATATATTTTTTACTATTTTGGGCCTGTTTTCCTTTGATAATAAAATAAATCCTGAAAAAATCACGGTATAATTCACCTGGATATACAAAGTAGTTGTGATGATATATAAGAAAGGGCGCAGCGCTAAAATACAACTAATGAACATACATAAATTAATAATAACAATGTGCCAAGAACTGTGCATGTGAAGCAAAAAAAAGTCCTTAAGAAATCAATGGTGACTTAAAACACGTGCGTCTTCCGGTGATCAGAGTAGTAGAATTATGCACTCACCAGATGCATAATTCAAATATGCATATAGATGGTATCCCGATATCCAAGCGAAGCAAGTCTTAGGCGGATAGGGTCATCATCCGGATACATCAATGCGTCCAAGTTCCTCCTCATGGATCGTGTGTTTCCACACTAGAACACCCCTCAGCTGTCCCCTAGGTGACTCTGCAAGTAAAGGACTCAGCAGGGTCCCAAGAAAGAAAGCCAGGATGGTGTGATATCGTTTAAAATAAATTTAATGATCCAAAACGAAGACAAGGACTACATATACAAAATTAACCATATAGGTATACAAATATGGCCACCGCTCCCTGCGGTGGCGTAATGTCTGGGATATGCTGCTCTTACCCTGACGCGTTTCGTGCCATGTGCACGTATTCATAGGGAGTGTGTCAGCTAACCAGACATCTACTCCAAGTCCTGTATAAATAGTGTATGGCGATTGTGTAAGCGCGTCCGCCATTTTTTCGGCGCCCTTGTGCATGCGCAGAGCAAGCAACGCTACGGTGTCTGCATCACAGTCCAGCGCCATTTTGCTGTGGACTTAACAATGACCATCGGCAGCTACGATACCAGCCGCAAACTCAGCTGTGTGATGGGCATAATGTCATTACACCGTAGTCACTAACAGCTGTCAGCCATAACAATACCTACAGGGCAGGATAGAAAACGGAAAATGCAACGAAGACACCAAATGCTTGATATGAAAACATTGTAAACATAAACCCAAGTATATAGATGAATCAACATCGATATACATTATATGCACGTATATTGGTAATATGACTAAACTTTAAATATACCAAATAATACATGCTAGTGTGCAAAAGATCAAAGTCATAAGGTGTCTGCCGTGCAAATATGCAGTAAATACAGTTATATATGGTACAAGATATACATTAAAATATCTAAACAAATAATATCTCCAATTAAAAACAATATACATAAAGTACATGACCTCCATACAGAAAAAAGTGCATTATAAACTTAGGCTCACAATGACCAAGAACCACATCAAAATAAGCTACATATTTAAATTATATGCAATAAATATCTGTATAAAAATCCATAAATATAAGGTTGCATTATATCTACAGATATTAGTAAATATAGTAAATAGATTAAAAATAAATGGATTAAAAATATGCATAAAACATAAGGTAACAAGCGTTAGATATTATATGAATTCCAACGTTATTGATAATCAATAACAAGCCCATCAATTGAATGATAGTAAAAATGTTAGTAAAACCAGTATAGGTTAATATAGAATGTAATAACCAAGATTAAATGACTCAACTTAAATAAATAAAAAATGTGTATAATGGCAACATGTCTGAAAGTATCGTCAAAGTCAACTATTATCAATAAAGCTATTGATGTCAAATTCTACATTATGCCCTTTAGGATAAAAAGTGTCCAATTCGTAAATCCACTTGGATTCCTTCTGCGAGACTGATCTCTTTTTATTGGTGCCTCTCCAATGAGTTTTAACTATATAAATTCCAGCGAATGTCAGTGAAGTGGGGTCTTTATTATGAAATAAACGATAATGTTTTGACAGGGAATGCTCCTTGTACCCCTTTTTAATATTACTGACATGCTCTCTTAAACGATCTTTTAATTTCCTTGTAGTTCTTCCAATATACTGTTTTCTACACGGGCACTGCAACAAGTAGACCACAGACCTACTGTTGCACGTGAAGAAGCCATCAATATTATAGCTTCTTCCTGTAACTGTTGAGTTGAACTTATCAGTACTCTTTTTTCTAGTTCCATTACATCTACAAATAATACATTTGTTACATGGAAAAAATCCTTTAAGTCCTGAGAAAAACGAAAGACTACTAGGGGGATTGACAACATTGGGGGCTATCCTGTCTCTCAATGTTGATGCCTTCCTGAACGTTATTTCGGGCTTATCAGGCAAGAAATCCGTTAAAACAGGGTCGGCCTTCAATATTTTCCAATTTGTCTTAATAATTTTGGAAACCGCTTTATGTTGGATTGAAAAGCCCGTTACAAATGGGCATACTTTCTGTTGTTTCTGCTTGTTGTCTCCATATAAAATCGAGTCCCTCTCCAAATCGGTTACCTCTTTAATAGTATTATCCAATTTATTTCCATCATAACCCTTTTCTAAGAAGCGACCTTTAAGGATGGAAGCTTGACGGAGAAACGTATTCTTATCTGTACAGTTTCTCCTGATCCTTAAAAACTGGCTCTTAGGTATATTATTTAACCACATAGGGTGGTGACAACTGTCAAGGGGGATGAAGCTATTTCTATCAGTGACCTTAAAAAAGGTTTCAGTAACAATCCTCCCTTCATAGTTGTATAAAGTTAAATCCAGAAAATGAATACTAGTTGTACTATACTCAAATGTGAGTTGGATATTCATAGTGTTGTAATTTAAAGTGTTAAAAAAGTTCAATAACGCTTGTTCCTCACCATTCCAGATTAAAATTATATCGTCGATATAACGTCTATAAAATAAAAGTTCTGGCCAATCTCTTCCATATATAATGTCTTCCTCCCACCTAGACATGAAGAGATTGGCCAGACTGGGAGCGAACTTCGCTCCCATTGCAACCCCCTTAGTCTGTAAATAAAATTGGTTATTAAACCAAAAATAGTTCTTGGTCATCGTGAATTCCAACAACTCAAGAATAAAATCCTTCTGTGTACTCGGCATCCCATTAAAATCACCTAGATAAAACTTTACCGCTTCCATACCATCTAGATGGTTAATATTAGTATACAGTGATGTGACATCAGCGGTCACTAAAAAAGTATCATGTTTAATAATAATGTTGTTAATGTCCTGTAAAACCTGTTTCGTATCACGTAAATACGAGGGAGTATTCGTGACTAGAGGTTGCAAGAAATGGTCAATGTATTCACCTGCTCTAGATCCAAGTGAACCAATGCCACTGATGATAGGCCTTCCCGGAGGGTTAGTCATACTCTTATGTATTTTTGGTAAAATGTAGAGTATGGGTAATCTCGGTGCAGAGGGGCATAAAAAGTCTTTCTCTTTCTTATTTATGATCTTATTATCATAACCTTTGTTTAAAATATTTTTCAATAATTTTTTATAAGAATAAAGCGGATTTTTCGGTAAAAGGGAATAAGTATCATTATCACTCAAAATATTATTAACTTCATTAATGTAGTCAGTTTTAGATAAAACCACCACACCGCCCCCTTTGTCTGCTGGTCTTATCACCAGGTCTTTATTTTCCAACAAAGTGTCCATAGCTTTTTTACACATTACATTGGTTCTCACTTTCTTTACTTCCAATGTATTAAGATCCTTCAAAACTGTATCACGAAAAGCATTAATGTAAGTTAATGACTGTACGGGAGGATTAAATAATGAAGCATTTCTCAAATGAGAATTAATGCTGGTGTTTGAAGGATCATTACGTGTAATAGGGTTAGTCAAAAAATACTTTTTAAGGGTTAATTTTCTGACATATTTCCTTATATCAATGTATGTTTGAAATTTACTCAAAGTTGCTGTAGGTGCATATTTTAAACCTTTGCCAAGGAGATTAAGTTCATCTGGTGATAATTCTGTTTTACTAAGATTAAAAATGCCTATCTCATTCACATTTTTCTTTTTTTCGGATTTATTGACCCTCTGGCCTCCTCTTTTTCCTCTCCGTGGGCACTCCTTTTCTGTGCCTGTCCTGGGCCTAAAAAAGGCTGCTGTATTTGTTTACCCTCACTTTTCTGATTACCAGGATGAGGGGGGCCAGTTTGTGGGGTTCTAGATTGTTCATAGTAAGGTCTGAAACCAGGTTTTTTAAAATTACGGCCATTTTTTCTTTTATTTCCTGGAACGTAAGGCTTATAATGGTGTTGGTAATAATTACCATTATTTCCACCATTATAATAATAAGGCCCCGGATAAAAATTATCTCTCTGTCGTTGCCAATTCGGGTGCCAATTATTACTTCGTGAGCCTATGTTATGATCAGCCATAGGGTCCAAAGCATCATACCTATTAGATGTAGGCACATCAAATTCTGTACGACGTTTCACAGGAGTTTCATAGTGATTATAATTACTTTTATTATGTCTAGGTGGATGACCTCTGTTATTACGGGGAAATTTAGAGGATTTATTTGAAGGTGTAAAATGAGGTGTAGATGGGACTTGGCTCACAGGTATATTATCCTTATCCTTTTGCCATCTAAAAACATAATCATCCTGATAATCCTTTACATCTCTAGCATACTTTTTACGTTTTTTAGTCCTTTGTTCCTCCTCTAAATGCTCCATATATGTTTTTAATCGATCAGACTCTGACTTATATTCATCTTTATCTTTATGTAATAAAAGCTGTTCTTTAAGTTTGTTAATCTCTATATCCAGGTAGGAAAGTTTCTTTTTCTTTCTAGATATGAGAAACTTCAATAATTCAATACCAGAGTTGTTAAAAAACTGAAACCATTCAACTGAACTATTAATGTCCTCATTTTCCGGAGGTACATCCCAACGTAGGGATCTCGGGACCATCTTTTCTTTAACATATCTGTCCAAGAATGATATGTCCCATAACGTTCTAATTTCAGCAGAGGTCAGATTTTTTAGGTGCACAAATAAACCCTTCAAATTAAATTGCTCAATGGGTGTAGAAAATACATCATCTGGTATAATGGACCTCATTGATCTAATATCAAAGATATCTGCCATTATATAATTAATCAATAGAGGCAAAGATAGAAATCCAGCTGCTACAACTTAATTGGTAATATAGACAAGTTGAAAAAATAGGAAAGTGAGCGCTAGATAAAAAAGCTGCTATGCGCCAATAAGTACCAAAAGACTTAATAAAAAGACATATAAGAAAGGGCGCAGCGCTAAAATACAACTAATGAACATACATAAATTAATAATAACAATGTGCCAAGAACTGTGCATGTGAAGCAAAAAAAAGTCCTTAAGAAATCAATGGTGACTTAAAACACGTGCGTCTTCCGGTGATCAGAGTAGTAGAATTATGCACTCACCAGATGCATAATTCAAATATGCATATAGATGGTATCCCGATATCCAAGCGAAGCAAGTCTTAGGCGGATAGGGTCATCATCCGGATACATCAATGCGTCCAAGTTCCTCCTCATGGATCGTGTGTTTCCACACTAGAACACCCCTCAGCTGTCCCCTAGGTGACTCTGCAAGTAAAGGACTCAGCAGGGTCCCAAGAAAGAAAGCCAGGATGGTGTGATATCGTTTAAAATAAATTTAATGATCCAAAACGAAGACAAGGACTACATATACAAAATTAACCATATAGGTATACAAATATGGCCACCGCTCCCTGCGGTGGCGTAATGTCTGGGATATGCTGCTCTTACCCTGACGCGTTTCGTGCCATGTGCACGTATTCATAGGGAGTGTGTCAGCTAACCAGACATCTACTCCAAGTCCTGTATAAATAGTGTATGGCGATTGTGTAAGCGCGTCCGCCATTTTTTCGGCGCCCTCGCGCATGCGCAGAGCAAACAACGCTACGGTGTCTGCATCACAGTCCAGCGCCATTTTGCTGTGGACTTAACAATGACCATCGGCAGCTACGATACCAGCCGCAAACTCAGCTGTGTGATGGGCATAATGTCATTACACCGTAGTCACTAACAGCTGTCAGCCATAACAATACCTACAGGGCAGGATAGAAAACGGAAAATGCAACGAAGACACCAAATGCTTGATATGAAAACATTGTAAACATAAACCCAAGTATATAGATGAATCAACATCGATATACATTATATGCACGTATATTGGTAATATGACTAAACTTTAAATATACCAAATAATACATGCTAGTGTGCAAAAGATCAAAGTCATAAGGTGTCTGCCGTGCAAATATGCAGTAAATACAGTTATATATGGTACAAGATATACATTAAAATATCTAAACAAATAATATCTCCAATTAAAAACAATATACATAAAGTACATGACCTCCATACAGAAAAAAGTGCATTATAAACTTAGGCTCACAATGACCAAGAACCACATCAAAATAAGCTACATATTTAAATTATATGCAATAAATATCTGTATAAAAATCCATAAATATAAGGTTGCATTATATCTACAGATATTAGTAAATATAGTAAATAGATTAAAAATAAATGGATAACATAAATGGATAACAGAATAACATTGGTAATATGCAAATTGAACTGATTATGTGGACTTGATCACGACTGGTGGATTGTATCACAACCTTATCCATGGATATTTGTATGAGTGACTGGTATATGTTGATTTTTTATCAAAATTATACATGTATATACAGTATGTAGCACTATTTTTATTTGGTTGTTGTTTATTTGGTATATGAATCAGCACAGCATATTTCTATACACCTGAACTTTAAGGAGAGGGAATGTTCTGTTTTAAACGAGGTGCACATTTTGGAAGGAGAGGACAAATGGCTTGCAAGAGGTATTAAAGAGGTAATCTTGGAATAGCCATCCTTTTTTTTTTTTTTCCAAAATTGTTTTTATTGGTTTTTAGAAGAATACTCTACAAAACAGAGCCTTTGGGCATTCCCCAGCTGAAAAGAAAACATACGATAAAAGAACAATCCCAAGTGAACTCACAACTCCGGTACCCCTCAATTGGTAACTAAGGTAGGCAATCAGAAGGTAGAAGTTAGGCACTATCATATTGAATAGGCACATATGAAATTTCAGAAATATAAGCAAGAAAGTTAGAAGTATAACACAATAAATAGTAAAATGCAGTGTGAGCAATGTATAGTCCCAAAGCGATGCAAAAAAGTGGAGATGGTGCACAGGGGGACTGCCAGGTCAACCCCCACATAGTCCCTCCCCCTCAAGGAACATAGCATTCACTCAAACTTCACCTTAGTCAAGCACATCGGGTGACAGATTAGTGTACTGAGCCATTACCATGTGATTGCTGTGACCAATCACAGATCAAATGACAATTGTACAATGGATGGCTTCCATTCATGTCATTCATTGTGTACTATTGTGTTCCTCGCTGTAATTGGTCACAGTGATCACATGGTACAGACAAGACCAATCACAGCCCATCTGTACCATGTAATTAGCTGTGGCCAAGCACAGCGAATCACAACAATAAACACTGAATGAATTGATTTCAATCAGTAAAAATGGTGATATTGGAGATAATGGTGATATTCACTGGTTTAAGTGATCATAATGTATAAAAAAAAATCCTGATCACCACCCCATGGAAGTACAGTTTTATTATGGTATCTGATCACAGTATGCAAAAAAAAATTCATTAAAAAAAAAATTCATAAAAAAATTAATTAAAAATAAGTTATAAATTTTTTTTGTTTTTTTACACACTGTCACCAGTCAGTGTCCCTACTCCACCGCCACACCAGTTATATGATGATGCTGTACTACACTGAGGACAGTATTTAAAAAAAATTGTGAGAAAAACTATTTTTTAAAATTTCTTTGTTTTCCAATATATTGTGACAAAAAATTATAACTTCAAAAAACTTGCCATGCCTCTTACTAAATACCTCAGACTGTCTACTTTTCAAAAAGGAGTCATTTGGGGGTTATTTTTACTGTCCTGGCATATTAGGGCCTAAAAAAACAAGATAGGTCATAAGTACATCAGGGTTGATCAGTTTTCATATATACAGTATATATTTGTGCAATCTATAACTTTCCTACAAACTAAAAAATACAAACTGTTTTAGGCTGGTTTTACCAAACAAATGTAGCAGAATACATTTTGGCCTACATTTTTGCAGAAAGATTATTTATTTGCATAATTGTATAACAGAAACAAAGAAAAATGCATTTTTTAAAATTCTCTGTCTTTTTTCATTTATTTAGCAAAAACTTAAATAAAAAACAGTGGTGATTAAATACCACTAAAAGAAAGCTCTATTTGTATGAACAAAATGTTAAACATGTCATTTGGGTACAGTGCTGCAATTGTCATTCAAAGTGTGTCAGAGCTGAAAATTGGCCTGGATAGGAAGGGGGTGAAAGTGCCCGGTATTGAAGTGAATAAAGGAATGTTGGTTCTTTTATTCAGTTATTATTTGAGTGCATTTTCGTCTTTCTTTTAATATTAAAAATACCTCAGTGAGCACTATGTCAGCGTTTTGTATCTTTTTGAGTACTGATCTATGATTTATCACCTGAGCCAAGAGGAGTGCTGAATTTACAGAGTGAGAGGGTTGTTAGAGCCCTGGGAAAGTGCAGCTGGATTCATGAGGTCCAATTGATTTGATTAAAGGCACAAAAAGACCTTTGTAATGAAGGTCAATCCATATGGTGATCGTTTGCCCAAAAGGGGATTGGTGCAGATGTCGACTATCACACAATTTGTTCACTACTGCTGCACCACATTGCACCTACTCACATACCCATCAAAAAAAGGAAACAAAAAAATAAACTGATATCAGTTATAACTCTTTCCTAATCCAAATTTTTTTTAAAAATGTTAGTTTTACATACTCTTAGGGTCCTTTCACATGGGCATTCCGTTTCATATGATCAATCACATTTTTTTTCAAAGAAAAAAATGGATTCAGTTTAAATCAGATTTTACCTCCACTAGCAATGCAAAAACAGATGCAAAAACAGACTGTTTGTCCATTTATATCCTCTTTTGTCCATTCTGTTTTTTTAATGGAACAAATATAGGGCTTTGATCTGTGTCAAAAAAATGGAATTTGACAGATGCAGATGTAAATGGATGATCAGCCGTTTCCTTCCGTTTTTCCATAGAGATGCATTGATGTCTGTTTTTCATACATCAATGGATGGATGAAAAACGGACAAATGGAAAGCCCATGTGAAAGAAACCTAAGGTATAGGAAGACTACTGAGTCCTCAACCTCAATACTCCCATGTTAAGCCACGCATTTGCTGGGTGGTTATTTTGTTTCTCCAATTTAGAAGTCATTGTGTTTCTAACTACTCTGGACTGCATATAGTTTATGATCTCCTTTCTTTTAATGAGACTCGCAACAAACCATGTTTATACCGGCCATGCCAGTAAAATACAAACCAGATGAAAAACCTGCAAAGTGAAAAAGTGACATTTTGGCAATAATAAAGTAATGAATTGCTAGGAGGATCAATAGCTAACACTTTTTATAAACAGATCGAAAAAGAACATTTTAAATGTACTTTTTAAATAGGCAGGAAAATGCTTTAATCATTTCCCGTGAAAGGGCTGGATCTCACCCTTCCTTATTTTCATCTATTATTCCTGAAGGCTTTGTCCTTCATTTTATCTGCTGCAGTTATATAAATATAGACAGAGGGGTTACATCTTATCTTGACATTTGTGCAGTTTTTGTTGCTCTGAAGGCTTTCATATGATTATTTGACTGTTTGCCTGGCTGTATCAGAGGGCTCTTAACTTTTGAGGGTAGACTCAGATTAGAGAAGTTATTTTATGATTTGTGGTTGTTTGTGTATATATTGAACATGCCAAGGTAAATTCATAGAATGATTAACAAATCACGTCTTGACAACAAGTACAATCAGTGAACTTCTTCTGTTGGGGGCGGATCACACTAGAACATGTGCATTTTTTAATTATTTATTTCAATGAGCTGCCAAATGCACAGGAACGCACAAAAAGTAGTGCAGGTGTTACTTTTACAAATCCAGCCATACCAAACCGCATGGTACCACAGTATTGGTGTCCACAAATGCGCTGTGCTTGCTAGATGCGTTTGGGGTGCTATTAACAATGAATGACACCATTGCACATTTAGCAATAGCAGCGTGTTCATGTGCAGTGCAGGAAACAAGCGTGGAAACGGGCCTTTCCCACACCAAGTCCCTTATTAAGGAAACAGTACTAATATCACACGCCTTCTGATTGTAACCTTATAGGTTCATTTAAACCACAATCTCTGCATTTTGATGGCACATTTGGTGCATTTTCAGTGTGTTTGCAGTGCTTCTTCATGTGTTTTCACTGCATTTGTGGTGCGTTTGTGGGAACAACCTCTTAATTAATTGCAATATATTTTATTTTATTTAAGTTGCCTTACCTGCATTTGCACGATCATGCGCATTTATGGTGCATTTGCATGCATTCTTGCTCGTTTGTGATGCATTTGTGCACGTGTGTTTGCTGTGTGCTCTGGTGCAGAAGAATGCAGCACGCTGTACTTTTTAAAGGTACATGAAAGAATTGCAATGGTGAAAACTAGGTATGTTTGGAGTACATTATTTTTCTTGCATATGCATTCATACTGGATTTATGCTGCTTTAAAAAATGCACTCTGCATCTGCAAGTGAGCCCTATAGGGCAAGGTTACCTTTTCATGAAAAATGAATAGGTAACCTAACTCCAAATGTCCTGGACACCCCCCTTGACCTCACTGCCGGGATGCTCCCTGCTAGAACATTCAGGGAAAGATAAGGGCCCCCCTGACCTCTGGCCGGGGCCCTTCCCTCCGATCCCAGTGGCAGAACATCACATGTGTGACCTTTGTGATCCTGGTAGTTTCACCACGTGTCAGTAGTTTTTATTTTTGTTATTTTATTTTTTTTTATTATTTTTTACCATTGTTTGTAACAATTTTTTAAAAGTATTTTTAAATTTTTTTTTTTGGAGCCCCATTGGGTTTCAGTTATGAATGGACAGAGTTGCTATCACTGACTGTCCATTCAGAAAAGGAAGGGGCCAGTAAATGACACATTTACTGACTCCTTCCCCGATCTCCATTCTGACAGATCCCCCTAAGCAGCCAGCGGAAGAGGGAAGGGGGGAACCTAGCAGAGCTGGTGGGGGAGCAATGAGCATGGGAGGGCCTAGGACAAGGGGGCAGAAGAAAGAAGCTGGATAGGAAGAGTGGCAGGGGTAGCTGCATATACTGGAATCAATCTCTCCATTTTCCTCCTGCAGCCGCTGAATGCATGCGGGAGGGAAGGATAAGCCAGCGTTCAGTGGCTGCAGGAGGAAAATTGAGAGATCGATTCCTCTATATACAGCTGCCCCCAGTGCTCCTCCTATCCAGTCGTACAGGGGTCTGCATGGGCCCCCTTCAGCATGGGGCCAGGTTGCAATTGTGACCACTGCGATATCTGTAGGTACCCCCCTGGCTGCTGGTGTAATGGTCCGTACACCAAACACCACAATACACAGCCCCTGGAGTATCCATCATAGTACTCACAATAGCAAACGCTCATTGGTCAGCGCAACCAAGTGAAAGTGCTGACCAATGCATCTAAAGCTTTGTCTTCCAGTAAGGTGTCCCAGAAGAAAGAAGTGCTTCTCAATAAAAGGTAAGTTCACCTTTTCATGAAAAATGAAAAGGTGAATTCCAAATATTCTGACCACCTGTCTGGAGTCTGCTGCACATAGAGGCCATGCTGCTTTGGAGTACAGGCCACTGCACTGGCAGCATCGGATATCACAGCCACTATATACAGTGGCAGTGGAGTCTGGAGGAGTGACCTGGATTTTTGGAGTAAGACCTCATTCACATGGGCACACTACAGCGTACAGCCAATGCGGAGGCTATATTTGCTTGCATGCATTGTATTCTTTACTAAAATTTTACAATTCCTAAATCATCATGGTAATATTCTGAAACATAAGAAATTGGAACTACCGCTATTTTATTCTCTAATGTATACTTTCAGAAAATATATATTGTTTGGGGGTTTTATGTAATCTTCAAGGCTAAAATGATTTCTTAAACATGTGTGCAAGAACAGTTCTGGCAGCAAAAGGGTTCGAGCATATCTAATCCCAAAGTGGAGAGGTTTGGGAGCTCACGGAGCACATTACAAGGAAGAAGAAAAACACAGTAAGAAACAGTTTCATTAAAAATAGATTACATGGCCATTAAAATAGCTATTTTGGTCATACTTCTCCTCAGGGGCGCAGGAGTGCACTTACTTGTGCTCTCCTTTGACCCAGAACATTACATAATCAAAAAATGTTAGCCCACTTGTCTACACTTCAGCAGCACCTCTGCTATTAGTACTGGTCCCCCAGACCTCAGGTTCTTCCACCTTATTCAGGCTCTTGTCACAGCAACTCGCTGCAAGTGCCCACTCCTGGCCTCCAGATAGGTTTCTCCCAGCACCCTGGGTTCTTTCACACTTCTAGGGAACTTAGACTCCCTCCAGCCACTCCTGGACTCGCTAGTCATCTCACCTTTCCCAGTCCCTCAAAACCTGCATAGCTGTCCTTACTTTTTCAGTACTGTGGGCAAGAAGTCCCCCCAGCATAGGGTCTTTTCTCCCAGGAAGGTCACCCCTCTTGGCTGGAGCACACCTCTGTCTTCACACAACGACTCTTATCTCCAAATGGCAGCAACTGCCCTAAGTTCTCATCGGGCCTGTGTGCACCTGGTCCCACACCCTGCTGGTTTTCAACCAAACCTAGACACTGATTTAGAGATTTATTCTCTCCCAATACATATTGAAATCTCCAAACTATGGACCCCCATCCAGTAATACCAAAATCTGGAGAAAGCTGTAAAAACAGAAAACTGTAAAATACTTACGGTAATTTCCCTTTCTTGGCACCAATCCATGGCAGCATACTACCACATATGTGCTGCCATGTTGGCACCAAGAAAGTTTTCTCTGTTCCAAACCAATACTCTGTAGTCCTGCACTCTGCACATGAGTGAATCTTGTGTCCTTTTTCCAACCATTTCCACAGTGTTAGGGCCTTGAACTGTCACAAAGGATATTGTTTAGTGTCACTTTATTTCTATATCTCTATTCTATATCCTGATATTCTGCTTGTAGAAAAGTTGATGTAATGAAAGGGTTTTAGTTTTCCATTTGACTATTCGTAAGTATGTTTTATTGCATTGTTCTGTCTATAGACCCATCAGAAAAAGTTAGCATCTTATCTATTTTTGTCAGCCAAGAGAACAATTGCTCAGGCTTGGAAAAAACCCATGATCCCTTTCCAGTGTGTATGACTGCTTTGATGAATAATGAACAAATGTACAGTATCCTCAAGGATGCTCATGCCAAGTTTTTTAAAATTTGGAAACCTTGGCTTGCATATGCCTTCCCTTCACTTTCTCCATCCAGCTTGGGCACCTGTGACCGACTCCACTGACAATCCCAAGTCGGTGCTCTGCTTCCCCCCTCCCTTTTTCCTTTTTAATTTCCTCCTGCTACTTTTTCTTTCCTATGGGGTTTCTATGCCTTTTTTTTTTTTTGGGTGTTTAAGCCATACTGCACTATGGCTAGGAAGTTTCTATGTCCAGATTTGACGTGCGATCAACGTGGATCGTACCTGGACATCTGTACTCATTTGTTTACACCCAAAAATGTATAAGCCAGCACGTCATTTCCGGCTGGTGGAGCGCATGGCGGTGTGATACTTCCTGGTTTGATAGTTTTAATGCTTGTCAATACTTAATCATTGTAAGTGCAATATATATATTTTATCCTTTGGAATTTAATAAATGGAATTATACTATTTGGCCTCCTTCCTCCATTCCTTATGTATGAGCATCCAACTGCCACAGCTGATGGATTGAGAAAGGCCAGTGCAGCTGTACAGAGGCAGACTACAAGTCAAAGCAGAAATTCTCCTCTACAAAAGCGAGTCTGACTCTTGTTTGATTATAAGAGTCCACAGGAGTTGGTGAGTGAGGGGGACCACTGATGGGGAACACTGAGTACGGACTGCATGATCGTATGAACAGCACTTTGATATTATTCGGAAGATATAGATTTCACCAGCTCCAAGTCACTAGGGACTGTATTGAGATTTATTGATGTTTGTTTGGTATTATGAGGGAAGCATACAGGGCAAGACGCCTATATATTTTTTATTGTACATTTTGTGGGGGACCGTACCCTTAATAGGAGCTGCAGCCATTTTAGATAATCTTTTGTCAGCTCATTTCTTGATGACTAATTTTTTGTTGGATTATTTATCCAAGGTTTATTGTATGTGTCATTTTGATTTAAGGTGTTGGTATCACAGGGTGTTATATTCACACTAAAAGTTTATAATCCTGGGAGCAGGATAAAAATAATATTTGTTTGCACCTGTTTTGTTTAAATCTGCATTTATTTTGCTAGAAGAATTACTGAAAACCGCTAAATATTATATATTTTCTGAAAGCAGAGGTCCTGTAGAATAAAAAGTAGTAGTGATAGTTGCAAATTTTCATGTTGTTTTAATGATATTTGCACATATGTTTATCATACATACAATATAATACCCAATATACCCAATAATACCCAATATTTGGTCAAAGATGAGGGTGCGGTGAGAAAAATAGATATAAAAAATGTTAAGACTTAAAAAAACCTGTGGTACCCAAAATTGTTGTTGCTTCCTATTTTCCTGGCCCCGTATAAGGTTTTGTATTTACCTCTACTGCAATTGCAAGCCACTGCATGGGCAGATTTAGTGCTTTCATTGTTATTCTTAGCTGAATAAAAATTATTGAACAAGAAAGGGTTTCAGCTTAAAAAATATAAGGCAAATGTGTGTCTCCAACGGCTTCTTTTCCACCTACATCTAATTATTTGATTGGCTGAGCCAGCTTTGCATTGGGCACAGTAACACATTCCTGCTCCTTCACTTTTTGATGGCGGTGTAAAATCCTCTGCTGACTAGTATAGCTTAGTACACAGTTTTGCTCAGTTCTGTTGCTATGCTATAGTAAATTGTTGTTATGTAATGTGAAGAAAATATGTTGTTGAGGTTTATACAAAGGATTTGTTGATGACTTAGAACAGTACAGTAGTTGTCATTGTTTGGTAAATAGTAGTGGCTCTCAGTTCCATGGGTCAGAAATGTATGTGTGCTTCTATAATGTTTGGAGGGGAGCCCATAATTAAAAAGAAGCCATGGACCCAAAGAACTCTTTCTGGTTAAACATCTGTTTTAATTTTTCTCTCCCAACTGCTGTCTCTGTTCTTAAACCGGAACTATACTTACCTTGCCTCCAGCGATGCCGCGTCCCCGAACTCCCTGCCCCTCCGAAGACATATTCAAAAGGATGGCTTCTGGGTCTCAATTGCTGGCCGTGTTCACTGGCCAGGTGGGGGTGGCGTCACTCCCACTAATGTGTTTAGTCAGATTTGGTATTGCTGAATTTGTACATTAATCAGTTCATGCGCAGCTCACTGTACAAGGGCAGACAGACAGGTAAGTAACTTTAGTGCATGTAGTTTTCTTTTTTTAAGCTTTTTTTCCCTCTGTTTTCACCTGGTGATCTGGCCAGTAACAGACCTGCTGTATTACAGTGTCTCCAATCTGGTTGAAGGAGCACAGGGGCACATATGGACAGCAGCATTGTCAGTCTGGGGGGAAAGAGTGTTAGATGTACTAGCAGATTTACATACACTAGCAAATTGAAGCCAGACTCCAGCTAACACCCATCCACAACCCATTTTCAATGCCCTGGCTGAGGGAAGAAGGTTCTCACCCAAGATTTGATGGTACATTGTCCCGTCCATCGTCCCTTTGATGCGGTGCAGTTGTCCTGTCCCCTTAGCAGAAAAACATCCCCAAAGCAGAATGTTTCCACCACCATGTTTGAAAGTTGGGATGGTGTTCTTGGGGTCATAGGCAGCATTCCTCCTCCTCCAAACACAGCAAGTTGAGTTGATGCCAAAGAGCTCGATTTTGGTCTCATCTAACCACAACACTTTCAACCAGTCCTCCTCTGCATCATTCAGATGTTCAGTGGCAAACTTCAGACGGGCCTGGACATGGGCTTTCTTGAGCAGAGGAACCTTGCGGGCACTGCAGGATTGCAATCCTTGTCGGCGTAGTGTGTTACCAATTGTTTTCTTGGTGACTGTGGTCCCAGCTGCCTGGAGATCATTGACAATATCCTCACGTGTAGTTCTGGCATGATTCCTCACTGTTCTCATGATCATTGACACTCCACGAGGTGAGATCTTGCATGGTGCACCAGACCTAGGGAGACTGACAGTTGTTTTGTGTTTCTTCCATTTGCGAATGATTGCACCAACTGTTATCACCTTCTCCTCAAGCTGCTTGGCGATAGTTTGGTAGCCCAGTCCAGCCTTGTGTAGGTCTACAATCTTGTCCTCGACATCCTTGGACAGCTCTTTGGTCATTGCAATGGTGGTGAGTGTGGAATCTGATTGTTTGATTGCTCCTGTGGACAGGTGTCTTTTATACAGGTAACAAAACGAGATTAGCAGCACTCCCTTGAAGAGACTGCTTCTAATCTCAGCTTGTTACCTGTATGAAAGACACCTGGTAGCCAGAAATCCTGCTGAATGATAGGGGATCAAATACTTATTTCCCTCATGAACATGCAAATCAGTGCATAATTTGTTAGACATGCATTTCTTTTGAATTTTGTGTTGCTATTCTATCTCTGTGTTACAATACACCTACCATTCAATTTTTAGACTGATCATTTCTTTGTGAGTGGGCAAACATTCAAAATCAGCAGGGGATCAAATACATATTTCCTTCACTGTACATATATAAAATCTGATTACTGTAAGCATCCATGTCAGAGTTAAATGGTTTTTCTCAACCGTCTAACTGCTACATTTGCAGAACAGCATGTTCTGTAAAAAAAAAAAAAACAGACGTACTAGCCAGATAACCAGGAGAAAATAAAAAAAAGGTCTAAAAAGAAAACAAATGCAGCCATCACATCTAAAAATTGGTAAGCTGCAATATAATAAATGTTTTCTTTTGGGTTTAATACCACTTTAACCACTTCAGGACCTGGCCTATTTTTTCTTTTTTGTTTACATGTAAAAAAATCAGTACTTTTTGATAGAAAATTAATTTAACCCCCCCACCCCAAACATTTTTTTTAAGCAGAGGCCATAGTGGATAAAATGGTGGGTGTTGCAATGCTTTGTGTCACAAAATATTTGCACAACATTTTTTCAAATGCAATTTTTTGGGAAAAAATAAACTTTAATGAATTTTAATGCACAGAAAGATAATATAATACCCAATTGTTTGGTAAAATGTAAAAGATAATGTTATGCCGAGTAAATAGATACCAAACATGGCAAGCTTTAAAATTGCATAGTGACAAACTACGTACATTTCATTATCCATAGGTGACACTTTAAAAGCCTTTACAGTTTACGCTTTAGATTTACACAAGAGGTCTCATGCTAGAATTATTGCGCTCAATTTGACATTTGTGGTGATACCTCACATGTGTGGTATGATCTCTGTTTACATACCAATGCGGGACTGACATGTCCATTCACCTTTGTGCGCAAGCATGGGGGGCTAGGTACTTTTTTTTATTTTTACACTGTCCCTATCATTTTTTAAAATCACTTTTATTGTTATCACATAGAATGTGAACATCCTTTGTGATAACACTACGCAGTAACAGGCACTCTTTATTAAGAGATCTGGGGCTATTAGACCCCAGATCTTTCCTCTGCCCTTAACAGCATCGGATAATACCAAGATCAGTATGATCTGATGCTTTTTTTTTCAAACCACTAGTGGCCTGAAGCCATCCTCCAAAACCAAAAACGTGGCAGAATACTCATAGCTTTTAGTTTCTCAGACCATAGAGATGACCAGGGCCATTCTGGTCTCTGATCAGCTCTATGGTCAGCCGGTGGAACTGCTGGCTGCACACTCAGGTCTCCCAGTTGGTGGTAGAGCCCAGGACAGCCACAGAATCCGTGTATATTAAACAGTGTGTGTTTAGTATCACTTTAAGTTAAAAAAATAAGTTAAACCTTACCACTTGCCATTTAGAAATGGCCTGGACTTCAAGCGGGTAAAACAAACTTGGTATCTGTCAGGGAACAAGAAGATTGCTGCAGCACATGAATCTGCACAGGCGCAGGATCCCGACAAGGCACACAGGCAGGCGGGCACTAGGACCCAGGTGCGCCTGTCACCAATGACGGAACTGACAGGCACTAGGACCCAGGCGCACCTATCGGCGCTGGGTGGGCTATTTAAGGAGCACCTCAATGATGATTCACTGCTGACTGGTCTTCAGCCTTCCCTTGTGTCCTGCTGTTCCTGTGTGATTCCTTTGTGCTGACCCGGCTTGTTCCTGACCCGACTCTGATTGCTCTCCTGCTCCTGGTTCCTGACTTCGGCTCTGCCCCTGACTTTGGCTTCTCCTACTGATTCTGTACCTTGCTGCCCGACTGCTGATGACCTTGGCTTCCTTTGACCCTGCTCCTTTCCTGTGTCCTGGCTACCTACCTGCTCTGCTGCACATCAGGCATTATCCAGAACCTGCTCTGTCTGCTATTACAATACTCAAATCAGGGGATACACTGCCTTCTCAGGCCATCATCTGCAAGAGCCACAAGCAACCACCTCAGGCGCTCTTGTCCCCCTGGTCCCTAGACTCCCTCTGTTCCAACCTCAGCGGGGTCAGGGCTAGTGACACAAGTGAGGCCGACCTCATCAATTCAGTCTACTATCAGGTACGTGACAGTATCATTCTTCTCAGCCGTCGATCAGCATTTCAGTAAAAGTGATCCAGGCAGCTTTAGAGCTGACTGATCACTTTTACTGCATTGTGAAATAATTCCCCCTCCCACCGACATCTACCATGGTTTTTGGGTTCTCCTGTTCTTCCAGGGAGACTCGGACTACTGTAAAAAGTCTCAGGTTGCCAAGCAGAAGGAGCTTGGGAACATCTATTCCTCGATCTCCTCTGCGACTAATGAACCCCAAAGTGACAAACATTTCTGGGTTCAGAGATGTCATTCCTTGGCTGCTGTTGTCGGGAAGCAGCTAATCAAGTGTGATCTATGCTTGATTAGCTGCAGTGGAGGACAGGGAAGACATTAGGGTCTAATAGACCCCTGATGTCTACTTAAAAGAAACCTGTCACCTTCCCATGCTATCACACATGGGGCTTATTAGCTCCTTTGTGATAGCAGTTGTCAGGGATGCGGGTGTGACCAGAAGTGTGTGGACTGACACAGGGAAACTCAAGCTTCAGATATGTTATAAATAAGACAATTTAATAAGACTAACAATACAAACATAAACGCAGTGCACCAAACCCCAAGCTAACACAAATACATACAACAAGGTGAAACAAACCCAAACCTAAACTGATAAAGATACACAGGTAAATACACATATAGAGCACAATGTAGTGAGGCAGGCCGGGTCGATAACTATCGGGCTGGTAGGTACAGGAGGAGCAGGCGGAGAGAATGGTCAGGGTCACAAGCCAGGGATCAAACAGGAGAAGTCAGCAGAGGTCAGGATCAGGCAGGGTCGGCAACAAGTCAGGCAGAGACAGGAACAGGAATGCAGGTTACAAGGTACAGGGGCCCATGGAAAAACACACACCAAGGCACAGACTGCAGGTCTGGCCATCCCTTAAATACACCACCTGCAATCAGCCCCAGGTGATGGCTAATTGCCGAAGTGAACCTCTGGTTGTTGAGAGCACTCGCTGACCAGCCCTGGTACTGCAGCTCACAAGGCAGGTGAGTCCCACCACTATTGGCAAGTCCATTCCTGACAGCAGTAAAGCAAAATGAAAGAAAAGTGTTTAAAAAAAGGACACATGTAAATACAAATGTGCACACAGGGCAGCAACGTGTATGTAAACCACAATCTATATCTACATATGAGGTTTTGCAGAAAACATCACAGTGAGAGCAATAGTTCTAGGACCATAGTTCACAGGTATCACTAAACTGATGAGCTGTAAAGGCTTTTAAATATTTTGCCTATGGATAATTTTAGGTACTGAAGTTTTTTTTAAGGTTTGACACTTTTAGTACTTGTTTACTCATTGCAACCCCATCTTTTATATTTTATCAAATATTGGGTATTAAATTGTGTGTGTGATAAACATTTTTGCAAATATCATTAACCACTTGCCTACCGGGTACTTTTACCCCCTTCATGCCCAGGCCAATTGTCAGCTTTCAGCGCTGTTGCACTTTGAATGACAATTGCGAGGTCATGCAACATTGTACCCATATAAAATTTTTAGATATTTTATACATAGAGCTTTCTTTTGGTGATATTTAATCACCACTGTGTGTTTTATTTTTTTGCACTATAAACAAAAAAAAGAGCAAACAATTTGAAGAAAAGTTTTTTTCTTTGATTCTATTATAACATTTTGCAAACAGGTAATTTTTCTCCTTCACTAATGTGCGTAGATGAGGCTGCACTGATAGGCAGTACTGATGGGCACTGATGAGATGGGATGGATAGGCAGCACTGATGGGCACTGATAGGCTGCACTTTTGGGCAGTGATGGGTGGCACTGACTGGCAGCACTAACTGACAGCACTGACTGGCAGCACTGCTGGGCACTGATGGGTGCAACTGCTGGGCAGCACTTATGGGTGGCACTGCTGGGCACTGATGGGCGGCATTGCTAGGCAGATGGGCGGCACTGATGATCAGGGCACTGCGCATGTTCTCTGTGACATTTGCCAGTTATCGGCAGTACTTTCCTCACGCTGTGACAGTGTAAGGAAAGTGCAGCCAATAACCGGCAACTGTATTTACTTTGTGATCTGCTGTGTCATTGGACACAGCTGATCACATGGTAAAAGGCCACTGTGATTGGCCTTTTATCTAGTCATGTGATCAGCTGTGTCTGTAGGACACAACGATCACTGACAGCGATGGGTGCGCTCCCCTGGGGGGAGTTCTGGGAGGACGTTATGACACCCTCCTAGAACTGGACAAACATGCTGTAGCCATCATTTGGCTATAGCGTGGTTGTAAAGTGGTAAAACAACAGGAAAAATTACAACTACTACTGTTTATTCTACGGGACCTCTGCTTTCAGAAAATATATGTTTGGTGCCTTTAAGTAATTCTCATGCAAAAAATGCAGATTTTAACATATGTGTGAAAAATAACAAACTTGCCCTGGATGCAAAATAGTTAATAAAATACATTTAAAAAAATTATGAAGCCCCCCACACCCATTTTTATGCATGAATGAACACAAATGTATGCTGGGTGAGCATGCATACAAACACAATCAGTGGTGTATTTAGGTTTCGTGCTGCCCTAGGCAACACAAAAATTGGTTCCCTCTCATGGAGAGACCCTGACACCAGCCAACTCCCCCCTTCCCCATGAAGAGAGCCTGACATTGACCAACAACACCCCAGCCCCCCTGTCAAGGTCCTACCTTTTCCCTGAGGTTATGTTACTCCATGTGCTGGCGTCCATCTTGGATTCTGCTGTGCATGGCGGGAATCCTTTTATGCCTTCAGGTCTCTGTGGTCCATCCCCCAGTGGGGTGTGGCTGATGACATATAAGCCTGTGGCCCGCACATGCTCTTTGCACTTGTGTCTTGGTGTCGCTATTACGCTGTTCTGACTCTCGTGACTCTCGTGACTCTCCTGGTATCTGATTTGGCTTGTGACTCGACTATTCTTTGTATTCTCCTTTGATCTGACCCTCTGTTGCTGAACCCGGCTCGTGACCTGTGATTCTCGTCTGCTGTCCTGTACTGTTTTGTCCTGTTGTTGTTGACCCGGCTTGTCTGACTACTCTTTTGTCTCTTCCACCAGCTACACGCCATTGGCGGCGGCCATTACCACAGCTGAGGTGTCTCGGGGGCCGCGACCTGGTTCCTGGCTGCGTCAAGTCCATCCCCACCATCAGGGGCCCTGGTGAAGGGCAGCGCGGGACTTAGACTCCGCGCCCTGAGGAACTTCGGTCTGTGGGTGGTGGTTGTCGTCAGCCAGTGCGTTACATTGTTAGGCCTGCCTATCCGTTCCTCGGCCCTGCCCTGACATTACACAAGTGCCATGAACCCTGACAGTGCAGGCACGCCTTCGCTCCCAATGCTAGTCGCCAGACTCGATCAACAGGATCACCTGTTGGATCAGTTCGCTCAGGCGTTGCAAACTCTGCTTGCACGCACTGCACACCTTGCTCCTGGTGCTATTAGGCCGGTAGTCACTCCGGTGGTCTCTCCCGCTGCTTCTCCGCCTATTGCGTCCACCACCTCGACGGCTGCATCAGCGGCGCCCAGAGGTATGACTGGTTCTGCCCCTTTTCCACAGCGCTTTGGGGGTGAGCCGAGTCAGTGTCATGGGTTCCTCAACCAGGTGGGTATTTATTTTGAATTAATACCCCACGCCTTTCCGTCTGAGAGGTCAAAGGTGGGGTTCCTAATTTCACTACTCTCAGACAAGGCCTTGGCCTGAGCAAATCCCTTATGGGAGAGGAACGACCTGGTGATTCAAGGTTTTTCCGGTTTTGTCGATGCCTTCCGTAGGGTATTCGACGTACCGGCTCGTTCCGCCTCGGCGGCCAAGCTGCTCATGACCATGCATCAGGGTTCACGGACCGTGGCCGAGTACGCTATAGAGTTTCGTACCCTGGCGGCAGAGGTCGGTTGGAACAATGAGGCTCTGGTGGCTGCGTTTTCCCATGGTCTTTCTGACACATTGAAGGACGAGATTGCAGCTAAGGAACTGCCTGTGGTGTTGGAGGAGCTCATCTCTTTCCTGATCCTGATTGACACCAGGCTCAGGGAGAGGCCTTCACTCAAGGAACGCCTGCGGAGGCCTTCCAATCGACTGGCACCTGCGTTTTCTGTCCCACCCGTTCCTCCCTCTCCTCCCACGCCTCCTGGGGATAGCTTGTCTGGTGGGGAACCCATGCAGCTGGGGTTTGCTCGCCTTTCCGAGGGAGAGCGGGCCGCTCGGCGTCGGGAGGGTCGCTGCCTGTACTGTGGCCTCGGTGGGCACTTTCGGCAGTCTTGTCTGGTCCGTCCGGGAAACGCTCGCACCTGAGATCATGTCGGGGACAGATCTTGGGTGGAGTTTCCTCGTCCCCGGCGTTCCGCAAGGATAAGCCACTGGTCACCGTGGTCCTTTCTTGGACGGAGAGCTCGGTGACGGCCCAGGCGTTGGTAGACTCTGGGGCCGGTGGGTTGTTCTTGGACAGCTCGTTTGCTGCACAGCACTCCATTCGTCTGCAGGCTCGTGCTACCCCATTGGTTCTCGAAGCAATAGATGGCAGGCCCCTGCAACCGCCGCAGGTTACCCACGAGACTCTGCCGATAGAGGTAGCCATTGGTGCTGTTCACAGGGAGTTGGCCTGTTTTCAGGTGATTTCTTCCCCACACTATTCGGTGGTTTTGGGGTATCCCTGGCTCCAGAGACACAATCCAACCTTCAATTGGCAAACAGCCGAGATTCTCTCATGGTCTCCACAGTGTGGGGCCGGGTGCATCCGGGGGCCGGTTAAGGTATTGTGTGCCTCCTCGGACTCTGCGTTGCCCACCGACTATGGGGAGTACCGGGACGTGTTTGATAAGGTACGCGCTGGTACCTTACCGCCGCATCGTCCTTACGACTGCGCCATATCCTTGCAACCCGGGGCCACTCCTCCGCATGGCAGGGTGTACCCTCTCTTGGTTGCGGAGAATAAGGCCATGGAGGAGTACGTTGTGGATGCGCTTTCCCGGGGGCACATTTGTAAGTCTACTTCTCCAGCAGGAGCAGGGTTTTTTTTCGTAAAGAAGAAAGGTGGGGAATTGAGGCCCTGCATCGATTATAGGGGTCTCAATTGGATTACCATTAAAAATGCATATCCAATTCCTTTGATTTCTGCATAAAACCTCGTACGGATCAGACAGGGGGATGACTGGAAGACCGCGTTTAACACTAGAACCGGGCACTACGAATACCTGGTGATGCCCTTCGGATTGTGTAACGCGCCCGCGGTTTTTCAGGAATTCATAAACGATGTCCTTCGTGATTTGTTGCAGCAGTGCGTAGTGGTTTACCTGGATGACATCTTGGTTTACTCTACCTCCATGGAGTCCCATGTCCAGGATGTCAAGCAGGTGCTGCAACGATTGCGTGAGAACGGACTCTTTTGTAAACTCGAGAAGTGCGAGTTCCATCGATCCCAAGTTGCCTTTTTGGGCTACATAATTTCCGCGGAGGGATTTTCCATGGACCCTCAGAAGGTTTCGGCGGTTCTGCAGTGGCCTCGTCCCAATGGTCTTCGGCCCATTCAGCGCTTTCTGGGTTTTGCCAACTACTATCGGAAGTTCATCAGGAACTTCTCCACATTGGCAAAGCCTCTCTCTGAACTAACCAAGAAGGGGAGTAACCCTCACGAGTGGCCATCTGAGGCCATCATAGCTTTCGAGGCTCTAAAAGCCGCCTTTGCTTCAGCTCCGATTCTTTCGCATCCCAATCCTGGGTTGCCCTTTGTCCTCGAGGTTGGTGCTTCCGAGACGGGAGTAGGGGCTCTCCCGTCTCAGCGTCGGTCGCCCGATGGACCCCTACTTCCCTGCGGGTTCTACTCCAGGAAGCTTTCCTCTGCAGAGTGCAACTACCAGATTGGAGATCGGGAGTTGTTGGTCATCATTCTGGCTCTCAAGGAATGGAGGCACCTGCTCGAGGGTTCTGCAGTTCCGGTCCTCATTCTTACCGATCACAAGAACCTGACTTATCTTTCGGAGGCCAAGAGATTGACACCCCGCCAGGCCAGATGGGCTCTGTTCTTGTCACGCTTCAACTATGTGGTTTCATATTTGCCTGGTTCCAAGAATGTCAGGGCTGATGCGTTATCACGGCAATACTCTGAGTTGTCCAGGGAAGACTCTGAGCCAATCTCACTTATACCTCCAGATCAGATCCTGGCTGCCATTCGCACCAGTCTGACCTCTCCTATTGGGGAGCAGATTTTGGCGGCTCAAACTGATGCTCCTCCCGGGAAGCCGGAGGGTAGATGTTTCGTACCTGAGGAATTGCGCACCCGCCTGCTGCGTACCTACCATAACGCCAAAACTGCCGGGCATCCGGGGAAGAACCAGCTGTGTTGGGTCGTCTCTCGCTTATTCAGGTGGCCAACCCTCCGTGCCGACATTGCCTCTTATGTAGCGGCATGTTTGATCTGTGCCCAGAATAAGTCTCCACGGCATCTCCTTTTGGGTCTTCTGCAACCCATTCCCAATGGGGAGCGTCCTTGGTCACATCTAGGTATGGACTTTATTGTAGACCTTCCGGTGTCTCGGGGTCATACGGTCATCCTCATGATCGTCGATCGGTTTTCCAAGATGTGCCATTGCATTCCACTCAGGAAATTACCCACAGTGCAAGAACTGGCCACGGTCTTTTCCAGGGAGATTTTTGGCCTGCATGGGTTGCCTAAGGTGATTGTCTCGGACCGCGGGAGTCAGTTCGTGTCCAGATTCTGGCGCGCCTTCTGCTCCCAGTTGGGTATTAGTCTCTCCTTTTCTTCTGCCTACCACCCGCAGTCCAATGGGGCTGCGGAGAGTTCCAATCAGGCCTTAGAACAATTCCTTCGGTGTTATATTTCAGACCATCAGGACGATTGGGCCGATCTCCTGCCTTGGGCAGAGTTTGCCAGGAACTCGGCGGTCAACTCCTCCTCCGGGATGTCTCCCTTCATGGCCAACTATGGGTTCCAACCCGCGGTATTACCTGAGAGGTTCTCACCACAGGACATTCCGGCTGTGGAGAACCATCTTGCTGCCCTGCGTTCTTCATGGGGGCAGATCCAGAGGGCCTTGAGGGACTCAGCGCAGCGCCAGAAGTTCCAGGCTGATCGCAGACGGTTGCCCGCTCCTTCATACCAGGTCGGCGATCAGGTGTGGTTGTCTACTCGCAACCTCAATCTTCGGGTGCCCACACCCAAACTAGCTCCCCGTTTTGTTGGTCCTATCCGCATTCTCCGCAAAGTGAATCCGGTGGCCTATGCCCTTGCCCTTCCATCTGGGATGCGGATCTCCAATATCTTTCATGTTTCCCTGTTGAAACCTCTGATCTGCAATCGCTTCACTACCTCTCTGCCTCGGCCCCGTCCTGTCCGGGTTGACGGTCATGAGGAGTATGAGGTGAGCCGGATCCTGGACTCTCGATTGGTGCGCGGTCGATTACAGTTCCTGGTTCATTGGCGCGGTTATGGTCCCGAGGAGCGTTCCTGGGTTCCTTCCGCGGATGTCCATGCTCCTGCCCTCCTCCGTGCTTTTCATACCCGCTTTCCTCAGAAACCTTTTGTTGAGCCGCGGAGGGGGAGGGGCCCTTGAGGAGGAGGTACTGTCAAGGTCCTACCTTTTCCCTGAGGTTATGTTACTCCATGTGCTGGCGTCCATCTTGGATTCTGCTGTGCATGGTGGGAATCCTTTTATGCCTTCAGGTCTCTGTGGTCCATCCCCCAGTGGGGTGTGGCTGATGACATATTAGCCTGTGGCCCGCACATGCTCTTTGCAATTGTGTCTTGTGTCTTTGTGTTGCTATTACTCTGTTCTGACTCTCGTGACTCTCCTGGTATCTGATTTGGCTTGTGACTCGACTATTCTTTGTATTCTCCTTTGATCTGACCCTCTGTTGCTGAACCCGGCTCGTGACCTGTGATTCTCGTCTGCTGTCCTGTACTGTTTTGTCCTGTTGTTGTTGACCCGGCTTGTCTGACTACTCTTTTGTCTCTTCCACCAGCTACACGCCATTGGCGGTGGCCATTACCGCAGCTGAGGTGTCTCGGGGGCCGCGACCTGGTTCCTGGCTGCGTCAAGTCCATCCCCACCATCAGGGGCCCTGGTGAAGGGCAGCCTGGGACTTAGACTCTGCGCCCTGAGGGACTTCGGTCTGTGGGTGGTGGTTGTCGTCAGCCAGTGCGTTACATTGTTAGGCCTGCCTGTCCGTTCCTCGGCCCCTGCCCTGACACCCCCCCACTCGAGAGAGCCTTTCACTACCACCGCCTCCCATACACTGGCAACCCCCCCTTCCCTATCCCAGCAAGGCACTCACCTTTACAGCTCCCCGGGAACAAGAGTCAGGCTCTGCATACACCATCAAGCAACCTGCAGCCTCTCTGAGATCCCACCTGGTCCCCGTGCTGTGTGTGTCCCTTCTTCCTTTCATTCTTTCAGGGGATGGCACTGCCCCCCTGAAAAATGCTGCTGCCCCCCTGAAAAATGCCGCCCTAGGCAACTGCCTTGTTTGCCTTGTGGTAAATACACCCCTGAACACAATTGCAGCACACATATTAGATATCGATATGAGAACAATTAATGTCAGGGCTCCCATGTATGACCAGAGGTGTGTGACTGAAGCAGGGAAACGCAGACTTCAGATATGTGATTAACAATGTTATTTATTAACACTAACAATACAAACATAAACGCAGTGCAATACTAAACATAATACAGTGCAAACAAACCCAACCAACCACCCACAGATAACAGTACATACAAGCAAGCGTCGTCAGGCAGGCCGAGTCAATATCAATTGGGCAGGTAGGTACAGGGGGAGCAAGCGGAGATTGGTCGGGGTCACAGGCCAGGTTCAGCAGGTAGCAAGCAGCGTAGTACAGAGGGTCAGGCAGAGGGATGGTCAGGGTCACAAGCCAGGGATCAGAACAGGTACCAAGCAGCGTAGTACAGAGGGTCAGGCAGAGGGATGGTCAGGGTCACAAGCCAGGGATCAGAACAGGTAGCAAAGGAACAGAAACAGGATGCAGGACAGATACAGGGCCCAGGACAAACACAACACCAAGGCAGAGTCTGCAAGTCTGGCCATCCCTTAAATACACCAGTATCATCAGTTCCAGGTGTTAGCTGGCTGAAAGGTTGAGTCTCTGATTGCTGGGAGCACCCGCTGGCCAGCCCTGGTACTGCAGATCAAAAGGCAGGTGAGTCCCACCATTGCTGGCCAGTCCATTCCTGACAGTACCCCCCCCTCAAGGAGCGGCCTCAGGACGCTCCAAACAGTCCTAGCTGGGAAAAATGTTCCACCGCCCGGGTCTGGTAACTGGCGGGATATCAAAGACTGGCACACCGGGCAGGACTCCGGGCAGCGGTACACCGGGCAGAGGCACATCGGGCTGGACTCCGGGCAGAGGCACACCGGGCAGAGCCACACCGGGCAGAGGCACATCGGGCTGGACTCCGGGCAGAGGCACATCGGGCTGGACTCCGGGCAGAGGCACATCGGGCTGGACTCCGGGCAGAGGCACATCGGGCTGGACTCCGGGCAGAGGCACATCGGGCTGGACTCCGGGCAGAGGCACATCGGGCTGGACTCCGGGCAGAGGCACATCGGGCAGAGGCACATCGGGCTGGACTCCGGGCAGAGGCACATCGGGCAGGACTCCGGGCAGAGGCACATCGGGCAGGACTCCGGGCAGAGGCACATCGGGCCACCAGGCGAAGCGGCAGGCAGCGGCCACCGGGCGGAGCGGCAGGCACCGGGCCCCCGGGCGGAGCGGCAGGCACCGAGCCCCCGGGCGGGGCGGCAGGCACCGGGCCCCCGGGCGGGGCGGCAGGCACCGGGCCCCCGGGCGGGGCGGCAGGCCTCGGGCCCCCGGGCGGGGCGACAGGCCTCGGGCCCCCGGGCGGGGCGACAGGCATCGGGCCCCCAGGCGGAACTACAGGTCTCGGGCCCTCAGGCGGAGCGGCGGGTGCCGGACCCCCAGATGGAGCGACAGACCTCGGACCCCCAGGCGGGGCGACAGGCATCGGGCCCCCGGGCGGGGTGACAGGCATCGGGCCCCCGGGCGGGGCGACAGGCATCGGGCCCCCGGGCGGGGCGACAGGCATCGGGCCCCCGGGCGGGGCGACAGGCATCGGGCCCCCAGGCGGGGCGACAGGCATCGGGCCCCCAGGCGGAGCGGCGGGCGCCGGACCCCCGGGTGGAGCGACAGGTCTCGTGCCCTCAGGCGGAGCGGCGGGCGCCGGACCCCCAGGCGGGGCGACAGGCATCGGGCCCCCAGGCGGGGCGACAGGCATCGGGCCCCCAGGCGGAGCGGCGGGCGCCGGACCCCCAGGCGGAACTACAGGTCTCGGGCCCTCAGGCGGAGCGGCGGGCGCCGGACCCCCGGGTGGAGCGACAGGTCTCGGGCCCTCAGGCGGAGCGGCGGGCGCCGGACCCCCAGGTGGAGCGACAGGTCTCGGGCCCCCAGGCGGAGCGACAGGTCTCGGGCCCTCAGGCGGAGCGGCGGGCGCCGGACCCCCAGGTGGAGCGACAGGTCTCGGGCCCTCAGGCGGAGCGGCGGGCGCCGGACCCCCAGGCGGTGCGACAGGTCTCGGGCCCTCAGGCGGAGCGACAGGTCTCGGGCCCCCAGGCGGGGCGGCGGGCGCTGGACCCCCAGGTGGAGCGGCGGGCGCTGGACCCCCAGGTGGAGCGGCGGGCGCTGGACCCCCAGGCGGAGCGACAGGTCTCGGGCCCCCAGGCGGAGCAGCGGGCACCGAGTCACCAGGCACGACAGTGGGCTCCGAGTCAACTGGCATGACCGCTGGCACTAGGTCAGACATTGGATCGTCTGGCTGGACAGCGGGCATCGGGTCACCAGGCATCAGGTCATTTGGCTCGACAGCGGGCACCGTGTCATCTGGCAAGGCAGTGGGCTCCGAGTCAACTGGTATGACCGCGGGCACTGGGTCAGACATTGGATCGTCTGACCGGACAGCGGGCATCGGGTCACCAGGCATCAGGTCATTTGGCTCGACCGCGGGCACCGCGTCATCTGGCAAGGCAGTGGGCTCCGAGTCAACTGGTATGACCGCGGGCACTGGGTCAGACATTGGATCGTCTGACTGGACAGTGGGCATCGGGTCACCAGGCATCAAGTCATTTGGCTTGACAGCGAGCACCGCGTCATCTGGCAAGGCAGTGGGTTCCGAGTCAACTGGCATGACCGTGGGCACTGGGGCAGACATTGAATCGTCTGGCTGGACAGCGGGCATCGGGTCACCAGGCATCAGGTCATTTGGCTCGACAGCGGGCACCGGATCAGGTACCGGATCATCTGGATCAACAGCGGGCATCGAGTCAACTGGCCTAATAGAATCGTCAGGCTGGATCAGTTCATCATGCTGGGTAGAGGCATCAGGCTGAATGCCGGCGTCCGGCTGAGTAGAGGCTTCAGGCCGAGTAGAGGCTTCAGGCCGAGTAGAGGCTTCAGGCCGAGTAGAGGCTTCAGGCCGAGTAGAGGCATCAGGCCGAGTAGAGGCATCAGGCCGAGTAGAGGCTTCAGGCCGAGTAGAGGCATCAGGCCGAGTAGAGGCATCAGGCTGAAGAGAGGCATCAGGCTGCGTACCGGCATCAGGCTGAAGAGAGGCATCAGGCTGAGTAGAGGCTTCAGGCTGAGTAGAGGCTTCAGGCTGAGTAGAGGCTTCAGGCTGAACCACGGAAGGCAGGCTCACCGGTTTGGATACTGGCAGGATGGTAAGAATTTTCGCTTTTTTCTGGTTTTAACTACTGGAGCACTGCAAGTAAACGCAGGTCTGCAAACGAATGGAGCAGCTGGAGACAGAGAAGAACTGGAGGATGGAACAGGAGAGGGAGCAGTTGCTACAGAGGGCTTTTTTACAGGGTTAAAGGCAGGATAGGTGCAGCGAGTGGGAACAGGGTACTGACATGCGGTAGATAGCCAAGTATACTGGGCTGTAACTGGAGGAGCTGGTGGGAATACAGGAGTAGAGTTAGAAGCAGGACTGGGTTTTTGTAAGCTGACTGAGGCTGGGTGCAACAAGTCTGTCCATGTCTGCAGTATGGGTTGAACAAAGCTGAGCTTACACAAAGCCTGTCTGGTCAATGACTGCACTGCGTTTATACAATCTCTTAGTGTCTGTGGTGAACATGTGGAATAACGCTCCAGAAAGTAACCCACATCATCCTCTAATAACCACACCAGGGACTCTACCTGGTCTGCACTAAATGGTGGCAAAAATTCATCCCTGCATTCGGGGGTACCAGATGAAACCAACTCTGCACAAACCTCAATCAAAGGCTGCACCTCAGAGAACTCTGTGCCCTGATCTACTAAAACATGAGCGAGCCGTATACATTCTAGCAGTTCATCCCGGGTATACTCCTTCAGAGTTTGATAAGCATACTCCCTGTCATCAAACACTAGCAGATATAAATACGCAACCTCATCCAGATCCATCCTTCCCATCAACAAGCCAAGATGGCTTCCCTGTGCAGCCACTTCTGGTCAGGATAGGCCTTGGTGTAATGTCAGGGCTCCCAGGTATGACCAGAGGTGTGTGACTGAAGCAAGGAAACGCAGACTTCAGATATGTGATTAACAATGTAATTTATTAACACTAACAATACAAACATAAACGCAGTGCAATACTAAACATAATACAGTGCAAACAAACCCAACCAACCACCCACAGATAACAGTACATACAAGCAAGCGTCGTCAGGCAGGCCGAGTCAATATCAATTGGGCAGGTAGGTACAGGGGGAGCAAGCGGAGATTGGTCGGGGTCACAGGCCAGGTTCAGCAGGTAGCAAGCAGCGTAGTACAGAGGGTCAGGCAGAGGGATGGTCAGGGTCACAAGCCAGGGATCAGAACAGGTAGCAAGCAGCGTAGTACAGAGGGTCAGGCAGAGGGATGGTCAGGGTCACAAGCCAGGGATCAGAACAGGTAGCAAAGGAACAGAAACAGGATGCAGGACAGATACAGGGCCCAGGACAAACACAACACCAAGGCAGAGTCTGCAAGTCTGGCCATCCCTTAAATACACCAGTATCATCAGTTCCAGGTGTTAGCTGGCTGAAAGGTTGAGTCTCTGATTGCTGGGAGCACCCGCTGGCCAGCCCTGGTACTGCAGATCAAAAGGCAGGTGAGTCCCACCATTGCTGGCCAGTCCATTCCTGACAATTAATCTAGGACTATCATTACGCACTGCACTTGCAGTTCCTGTGCGGGCTGCAGTTCCAAAAATGGAGCAGGGACCTTTTCCCTGCATTTCAGGAGGCACGGCATCCCATTAAGCCCCGGTGTCCACTGGATGCGACTTGACATACGATTTACATGCCATGCAACTTGCAAATTGCATGCCAAGTCGCACCCTATTGTCCGCAATTGGAGCAGTCATATCGGTGCGGCTCTGACCAATTTCAAAAGTAGTACATGCACTACTTTTGGTGCGATTTGCATAGACCTGAAATCGGCAGGTCCACTGACTTTGAAATCATGCGACTTCACTGTAAGTCGCACAATTTCAAAGTCAGGCTTGATGTGGAGGATAACATTAATGAACAGTGTGAACCTAGCCCAAAATTGATGAGTTCTAAAGGCTATTTTAGCTACTGCAGGTTTTCGCTATTTTGCAGGCACATGCAAATTTAAGCCTCCGTTCACATCAAGTCTGACTTTGAACTTTGACTTCACTGTAAGTCGCACGATTTCAAAGTCAAGGGACCGGCCGATTTCAGGTGCGATTTGCAAGACATCTGACACAGATGTCTATGCAAATCGCACCAAAAGTAGTGCATGTACTACTTTTGAAATCAGTGCGGTTCCAACCAAGTCGTTATGACCGCTCCAATTGCAGAAATAGGGTGTGACTTGGCATGCGATTTGCAGGTCGCAGGGCAAGCAAATTGCGTGCCAAGTCGCAGCCAGTGTGAACCAGGGCTAAGGCTTGGCATACTGTATATGGTATCTATTTAATCAGCATAATCTCAATTTTTATGTTTAGCCAGAAAATTGGGGATTTTTTGTGTGCTTTAAAAGTCCACTTTAAGCTGATCACATTCATATGTTTATCTATAAAGGTTGATTCCCTTTAAGGAAATGCAGGCAAGTTATCTGTTGATAGCTCACAGAACATTGTAATCCATCCTTTTCAACAGCACGGAAAAAGAAACATTATAGCTAATTATAGACTAGACAGCAGTCGGTATACTGAAACCGTTTTGTCGGGTAGATTAAACTAGGCTTGCAGCTTTGAAATTGACTATAGTTAACCACCATAGCTATTGAAATGTACTAAGCGTGCTAAGAGCTATCTTCAAGAGGCTCATGGCTAACAGTCACATCACTTCTGGCACTGTTTCTACAGAAATAGTGGAAAGTGAAAGCACACCTGCCATCTAAAACCTGGCTAAGAGAACATGTAATCTGGTTCTGCATAGAGAAACATATCATTAAAGTACATTTAATCCCAGTCATGTATTCTCTTTTAAAATGTTAATACAATTTCATGCCATTTCCATACTTTTAAAATCTGCATTTAAATCTTTTAAATCCTTCATTAAAACTATACCTAGTGACCTTGCCATAAAGGTGTAACTACACTTTGTCTTTCTCTCCACATTGAGTTGAGTTTTTACCCTTAGGCTAAGTTTAGATGTGCAGTTGTTGTGTGTTTGGGGGAGGGGGGGCAGTAAAAATATGCAGTTGAATTAAGTCTTTATTGTGCCCCAACCACCCCACCTTGAGCTACAATGGCAGCAGATGGGGGTGTTTACATGAAACAGTCCCCTACATATAGCAACTGGTGAGCGCAAGAACTCACCACCTGTTAACCACCTCTAAAAACTTTTTAATCTAGACTATTAACCGTTTCAATACCGTGCAATTTTACACCTTCCTGCCCAGGCCATTTTTCAGGTTTCAGCGCTCTCACACTTTGAATGACAATTGCGCAGTCATACAACATTGTACCCAAACTAAAATTTTATCATTTTCTTCACACAACTAGAGCTTTCTTTTGGTGGTATTTAATCACCGCTGGGGTTTTTATTTTTTGCTAAATTAACAAAAAAAGACCAAAAATTTTGAAAAAAAAACACATTTTTCTTTGTTTCTGTTATAAAAGTTTACAAATAAATAATTGTTCTTCATAAATTTAGGCCGAGATGTATTCTGCTACATGTCTTTGGTGAAAATAACCCAAATTAGGATGTATTATTTAGTTTGTAGGAAAGTTATAGAGTTCACAAACTATGGTATAGATCTGAATATTGATCAATCCTGAAGTACTGACAGCCAATCTAATTTCTTGAGGTCCAAGAATGTCAGAATAGTACAGATATCCCCAAATGACCCCTTTTTGCTGAGTAGACAGTCGGACGTACTTCATAAGAGGCATGGCGAGTTTTTTGAAGTTGTATTTTTTTGTCATAATTTTTCCGAAAATGAAAAAATGAAAAATATTATTTTCACTATTTTTTTTTTTACATACTGTCACCAGTGCAGTACAGCGTCATCATATAACTGGCATGGCGGTGAACAGGGACACTGACTGGTGACAGTATGAAAAAAAAAAAAAATTATATTTTTTTTTAATTTTTTTTTATTTTTTTATTATATTTAATTTTTTATTACATTTTTTTTTTATTTTTTTTAAGATTTTTTTTCATATTTTACTATGACCAAAATAGTACAATGTTACCATAGTAACATTGTACTACTTTGGGGAAGTGATCAGTATTTTTTTTTTTTTTTTTTTTTTACACAATTTGCTTATAGCAAAGAATTACTTTGCTATAAGCAAGCATTTAGCTGAATGAAATCGATTCATTCAGCTTTTTTTTTTTTTTTTTTTTTTTTGTGCTTAGCTGTGATTTGGTCACAGCTAATCACATGACATGTGCATGTGATTAGCTGTGACCATTCACAGCTAGGCACTAGTATACAATGGATGGCATCATGAATGAAGCCATCCATTGTATACAACTGTCATGTGACCTGCTGTGATTGGTCGCGGCAGGTCACATGGTACCGGCAACGGGAGCCGGTACTCGGATCTGTCATCGGCCGTGTCCGAGGTGCACGGGCGGTGACAGATCCCGCTGCTGCGCCGCTCTGCAATAGCGCAAACGGCGCATGTGCGGGAGCACGCCAAATGGCGTGGACCCGGAAAGCTGCAGCGCTTTTCAAGCCGCCAAACGGCTATTGGCCGGGCGGCTAATGGTTAAATGATCTTCTGGTGCAAATTGCAAGGCAAGAGTGCATACAGCTAGACAGCAGATTGCTACAGGAGATCAACAGTGCTGAGATGCAACAATGAGAAAAGGTGAAAAATATTTTAACTCATTGACAGCTTTATCTGGTGGCCTAAACCCACAACTACCAGAGAGACTCATTTTTTCCCTACCATCCAAGGATTAACCCCTTCACGCCTAAGGGTAAAGCAAATCTTAACGCCTAAGCATAATTTTACAACTTTGACATGTGTTAGTAAAACTGCACATATCATCACAACTACTTTGTAATAATTATAAAGTATATTAGTATATTAAAGTATAATAAATACTTTGTAATAATCAAGGTGAATTATTCCGCGTTTTTGTCAGGACAAATTGGGCTTTCATTTGGTGGTAAATGGTAATGGATATCCCCTGATTTTTTTTATTATCAAAGGAAATCTAGCTCAAAATAGTACAAAAAAATATTTTTTTTAAATTTAGTTGTGTATGTTGTTACTGCCATAACCTACCACCAAAGAACAACCCAAAATACATTTTCCAGCTCTTGATGATCGCAGCGATACCATATATGTGTATGTTATTTGTTGTTTGTTCCCGTAGTACAGCCCAGAAACAATAGTGCACATTTTGGAGGTTTTTTTTACCTAAAACACACTGACAATAACTAACACTGATACCAATTAAAAAAAAAAAAAGAGAAAAATCCTGACCATTGACCCTGACCTTGACCTTTGACCCTGACCTTGACCCAAACACTAACCCTGGCACTGAACTAGATGAAACCTTGATCCAGCTATTTTTTCTTTATATTTTATTTATTTATCTATATCTTTTATTTAACAAACATTTTTTTTCTCTGCAAGGAGAGAGAGAGTCATAATGTATCTCTAGTCTTCATTCAGAGAGAGAAAAAAAACAAGGGGGGCGCGCTGTACATCAGAGGCTATCACAGCGATCATGTGTCCCGGAATCGGGCCTACCGGGTCCCAATCGTTAGAGCGGGAATCAGGGCTCTCAGTGACACCCGGGCTTTGTGCTGGGAGCAGGGGCAGACTGACCATTTGGAAACTCAGGCACTGCCCGAGGGCCCGGGGTCAGTAGGGGGCCCTATGAGATGCCCCTGGTACCTTTTCCATAGGCTTTTTTGAGTTTGGGCAAGGACACAGGGGCTCCATGATCCCCTATTGCCCGGGAGCTCCATGAGTTGTCAGTCCACCCCTGGCTGGGAGCGCACTGTGCGGCGCACTCCCAGCGCAAAGACAGGTACGCAAATATGCGGCCCCATGGAAAAAAGCCCAGTTCTGTGAGGCCGCATATTTGTGTTGGCATGAAGGGGTTAAGGATATGTTATTTCAAAGACACCCGGGCCCCAGTTAGAGGGCAATTGGTAGAGGATAATTAGTAAATAGGAGGTAGATCTTAGAAGATGAGTGTGGGGAAGGAGCTATGGGATAGAGATGGGGGGAGGGGTGAGGATACATAGAGGCCCCCCACCCCTGGTGGTTGGGGGGGGTTTGTTCCTCCCTCTCCGTCCAGTGTCCCACTGGGCTGCATAAGAATTTTGTAGTTCCTCATTGGCTTATATCCCCTTCTGCTGATGATCAAGGGGATAGGGGAGGGTTAGAGCAGGCTGGCAGTCTAGCAGGCTCAGCGCATGACTATTTGACAATTAGAGATGTCAGATACAGATGAAAGGGAGGTGGTCATGGTGCGAGTCTCACCCCAATCAAGGAATTACTAGGGGGAATCCTTCTAGTCAAATTCTTAGGCTTATGATTAGCCAGGGGGGTGGGGGGGAGAAGGAAGGGGGTTGAGGTGGAGGAGAAGGAGGATGGGAGGGTTGGGGAGGGGGTTGGGGGGGATGGGGGTGGGAGGAGATGGGGTAGAGAAAGGGTTTAGTAGTAATTATCTGTATTCAAGTGGAAAGGAATAAAAAGGGAACAGATCAAAAAAAGAACAGAGGGTATGAATGAGATTAAGTTTATGACCTATAATGTGAAAGGGCTAAACTCGCCCAGCAAAAGACATAAGATATATTCTTCCAAGAGACTCACCTAACTAGAAATATAAATGTGAAATTATATTCGAAGCATTATCAAACATGGATATATGTGGATTCACCTGTAAAGGGGGCAAAAGGAGTAGCAATTCGCTTTTCAGTAAAAGTTGATTTCCAATTGGAGGATAGAATGGAAGATTTGGAAGGTCGATTCTTGTTTATCAGGGGGAAATTATTAGGAAAGGAATATACACTCGCTAACATATATTGCCCAAATAAAAACCCGGCGGGATTTTTAGAAGGGACATTAAGGAAGCTCATGGAGTTTAAAAAGGGGAACCTGGTTGTGGTGGGAGATTTTAACCTGTGTTTGGATCCCAGATGGGATGTGTCATCTGAGGGGAGGAGAGAAGGAGAGAGGAGTCTTAAATCTTTGAAGGGGTATTGTATAGATATCAGTTGGTTGATGTGTGGAGGATAAACCATCTGAGGGAAAAAGATTACACCTTCTTCTCACATGCCCATGGTACATGTTCAAGATTGGATTATACAGTCAGGTCCATAAATATTGGGACATCGACACAATTCTAACATTTTTGGCTCTATACACCACCACAATGGATTTGAAATGAAACAAACAAGATGTGCTTTAACTGCAGACTGTCAGCTTTAACTTGAGGGTATTTACATCCAAATCAGGTGAACGGTGTAGGAAATACAACAGTTTGCATATGTGCCTCCCACTTGTTAAGGGACCAAAAGTAATGGGACAATTGGATTCTCAGCTGTTCCATGGCCAGGTGTGTGTTATTCCCTCATTATCCCAATTACAATGAGCAGATAAAAGGTCCAGAGTTCATTTCAAGTGTGCTATTTGCATTTTGAATCTGTTGCTGTCAACTCTCAAGATGAGATCCAAAGAGCTGTCACTATCAGTGAAGCAACCCATCATTAGGCTGAAAAAACAAACCCATCAGAGATAGCAAAAACATTAGGCGTTGCCAAAACAACTGTTTGGAACATTCTTACAAAGAAGGAACGCACCATTGAGCTCAGCAACACCAAAAGACCCGGAAGACCACAGAAAACAACTGTGGTGGATGACCGAAGAATTCTTTCCTTGGTGAAGAAAACACCCTTCACAACAGTTAGCCAGATCAAGAACACTCTCCAGGAGGTAGGTGTATGTGTGTCAAAGTCAACAATCAAGAGAAGACTTCACCAGAGTGAATACAGAGGGTTCACCACAAGATGTAAACCATTGGTGAGCCTCAAAAACAGGAAGGCCAGATTAGAGTTTGCCAAACGACATCTAAAAAAGCCTTCACAGTTCTGGAACAACATCCTATGGACAGATGAGACCAAGATCAACTTGTACCAGAGTGATGGGAAGAGAAGAGTATGGAGAAGGAAAGGAACTGCTCATGATCCTAAGCATACCACCTCATCAGTGAAGCATGGTGGTGGTAGTGTCATGGCGTGGGCATGTATGGCTGCCAATGGAACTGGTTCTCTTGTATTTATTGATGATGTGACTGCTGACAAAAGCAGCAGGATGAATTCTGAAGTGTTTCGGGCAATATTATCTGCTCATATTCAGCCAAATGCTTCAGAACTCATTGGACGCCGCTTCACAGTGCAGATGGACAATGACCCAAAGCATACTGCAAAAGCAACCAAAAAGTTTTTTAAGGGAAAGAAGTGGAATGTTATGCAATGGCCAAGTCAATTACCTGACCTGACGCCGATTGAGCATGCATTTCACTTGCTGAAGACAAAACTGAAGGGAAAATGCCCCAAGAACAAGCAGGAACTGAAGACAGTTGCAGTAGAGGCCTAGCAGAGCATCTCCAGGGATGAAACCCAGCGTCTGGTAATGTCTGTGCGTTAAAGACTTCAGACTGTAATTGACTGCAAAGGATTTGCAACCAAGTATTAAAAAGTGAAAGTTTGATTTTATGATTATTATTCTGTACCATTACTTTTGGTCCCTTAACAAGTAGGAGGCACATATGCAAACTATTGTAATTCCTACACCGTTCACCTGATTTGGATGTAAATACCCTCAAATTAAAGCTGACAGTCTGCAGTTAAAGCACATCTTGTTCGTTTCATTTCAAATCCATTGTGGTGGTGTATAGAGCCAAAAATGTTAGAATTGTGTTGATGTCCAAATATTTATGGACCTGACTGTATAATGGTGGAGCATAAACAGTTGGAGATAGTAAAGGGATCTAAGATAGAAGGTATGTCATTATCAGATCATGCCCCAGTCACGATGAGATTTCAAATGGGGAGTGGAGGAGATAAAACATTATATTGGAAATTGAATTATTCACTTTTACAGGATCCGGAAGTGGAGAAGAGGATAAATAGGGAAATTGAACAATTTTTTTAGATAAATGAGACCGAGAAAATGTCAGAGGCAATAGTGTGGGAGTCACATAAAGCTTACATCAGAGGGATATTGATTTACATAGGCATAGAGAGGAAGAAGGAAAGGGGAAAAAAATAAATAAAACAGGCCATAGAGGAACTGCAAAAACTGGAACAAACTCACAAAAAGGAAAAGGGGATGGATAAATATCAGAAGATAATACAAAAAAGGGATGAGTTGAAAGAACTGATGGAACAGGATTCTAGGAGGATATTTAATAGAATGGCTAAAGAAAGATATCAATGGGGGGATAAACCAGGAAAATATTTAATGAGAAGACTCAGGAATAAACAGGCAAGGAATTTTATTGAAAAAATTAGTGACGAGAAGGGAGAGAATTTTATTATTATTATACAGTATATAGCACCAACAGTTTGCTCAGCGCTGTACATTACAATGGGAGACAATACATGAGACAGTACAATAACAATACAGTGCGATACACGAGGGGTTCGAGGGCCCTGCTCCTTGGAGCTTACAATCCAGGAGGAAGGGGCTAGTGGTACGGGAGGAAAAGCTGTGGGGGATGGAGTGGTAGGAAGAGTGGAGGAGATCGGCAGTTAGCAGAGGGTGAGGTAGGCTTCCCTGAAAAGGTGGGCTTTTAGGGTGCATCTAAAGGAGAGGAGAGTGGGTGCTAGTCTGATGGATTGGGGTAGGGAGTTCCAGAGGATGGGTGATGCCCTGGAGAAGTCCTGGAGGCGGGCATGGGAGGAGGAGATCAGGGAACTAGAGAGAAGGAGGTCTTGTGAAGAGCGGAGAGTGCGTTTTGGGTGGTATTTGGATATTAGGTCGGTGATGTAGTTTGGGGAAGAATTATGGACAGCTTTGTACGTCAGTGTTAGCAGTTTGAATTTGATCCTTTGAGCAAGCGGAAGCCAGTGGAGGGATTGGCAGAGGGTGGTGGCGGAAACGGAGCGGTTGGTAAGGTGGATGAGTCTGGCCGCCGTATTCAGGATTGGCTGAAGTGGGGCTAGCCTGTGGTGAGGCAGGCCAGTGAGGAGGGAGTTGCAGTAATCGAGTCGTGATATGATGGAGTGGATGAGCTGCTTAGTAGTTTCTGGGGTTAGGAATGGGCGTATTTTGGCGATGTTGCGGAGGTGGAGTCTGCATGAGTTTGTTAGCAATTGGACTTGGGGCTGGAAGGATAGATTGGAGTCTAGTATGACACCAAGTACTCTGGCTTGCGGGGTGGGCTTGATGGTTGCATGGTTGGACGTGATGGAGAAGTCAGTGGGGGGGGGGGTGCGCGGGCTGGGGGGAATACTAGGATTTGGATTAGGTTTTGGAGAGGTTCAGTTTAAGGAAGTGTAGTGACATCCAATCTGATATGTTGTTCAGTAGGCTGGTGATTCGGGCAGAGACTGAGGCGAGGGGTCGAGAGATAGATTTGCGTGTCGTCGGCATAGAGGTGGTAGTTGAAGCCGTGAGAGTGTAGCAGTTGGCCAAGGGAGGAGGTGTAGATGGAGAAGAGAAGGGGCCCGAGGACAGAGCCTTGAGGGACCCCAACAGAGAGGGGGAGTGGGGGGTGGTAGTGTTATAGGTAACGCGTTGGAGCGTTGTGATAGGTAGGATGAGAGCCAGGAGAGAGCGGAGTCTCTGAGGCCAAGGGAGTGTAGTTTCTTGAGGAGGAGGGGGTGGTTGACTGTGCTGAACGCCGTGGAGAGGTCGAGGAGTAGGAGCACTGAATAGTGGCCGTTAGCTTTGGCAGTTAGCAGGTCGTTTGTGAGTTTGAGTAAGGCGGTTTTGGTGGAGTGTAGGGGATGGAAGCCGGACTGTAGGGGGTCGAGGAGGTTGTTGTCGTTGAGGTGGGAGCTTAGGCGAGTATAGACTAAGAGCTCAAGGAGTTTGGATGTAATTTGGATGTAATATGAATTTGTTTAAAACATCTGATATTGCTAGGAGGTTTCATAATTACTATAGTGAACTTTATAATTTAAGAAAGGATAAGTATGGGGGAGGTGAAGAGGAGGAGAAAAGAATACAGGAGTATTTAAGTGAGGTGGAGCTCCCAAATATAGCAAAGGAAAAACTAGAAAATCTCGAAAGCCCGATCAACCCCAAGGAAATTAATGTTGCTTTAAAAAATACGAGAGTGGGTAAGAGTCCTGGGCCAGATGGGTATACAGTAAGATACCTGAAAAAATGTAAATAGATATTGGTTCCCAAAATATGTAAATATATGAATGTGATAGGAGTGGGAGTAGAAATGAGGGAAGAATCCCTCAAGGCTTATATCACCCTCATTTTGAAGGAGGGGAAGGATAGTTCTCAGTGTGCAAGCTATAGGCCGATTTCATTGCTAAATGTTGATACCAAATTGTACGCAAAAGTACTGGCTGCAAGGTTGAAGGATCTGATGTTCGAATGGGTGCATTTAGATCAGGTGGGTTTTATACCAGGGAGAGAGGGGAGGGACAATGGTCTGCGATCTTTGATGTTGGTACAAAAAGCTAAAAAGGAAAAAACATCTGCGATCTTATTGTCGATCGATGCGGAAAAGGCATTTGACAGGGTCAACTGAGGGGTTTATGTTTGACATGCTTGAAAAATTGGGACTGGGACCTAAAATGATGAACTGGATAAAAGGATTATATAAGAACCCATCAGCGGCGGTAAAGGTAAATGGAACCTTATGCCAGTTTTTTCGGGATGAATAATGGAACTAGGCAGGATTGCCCCCTCTCCCCCATGTTGTTTGTGTTGTCATTAGAACCACTGTTGGAGAGGATCAGGAAAAGTAATGACATGGGTTAAAAATAGGAGATAGGGAACACAAAGTTGCTGCTTATACATGCTGTTCTACGTGGCTAACCCTAGGACAACTTTGCCCAACTTAATGAAAGAACTAAAACATTATGGAGGAGTATCAAACTTGAAGATAAACCCGGTTAAATCGGAAATCCTAAATATCAATCTTGCAGTCACAGAAAAGCAAAGAATACAAAATGTGTTCCCTTTTTCCTGGAGGAAAAACGAAATAGGATATCTTGGAATAAAATTAACAACTTCGGTAAAAAGCATATACCAAATAAACTATATTCCCATGATAGATGAAATAAAAGACGAGCTGAAAAGACTAGTAAAAGGGGGGGGCCTTGTGGACTGTAAGAATTAATTTAGTCAAGATGGTGATACTCCAAAAAATTCTGTATAAGTTTCAGATGCTCCCGATATCTTTACCGGGAACTTTCTTTGTAATAATTAGAAAGATGATTACTAAGTTCATATGGGCAAATAAGAGGCCTAGGATTAGTTATAAAGTGTTAAGCAGAGTAAAAGCAAATGGAGGACTGGGGTTTCCGAATATAAAGAAGTATTATACAGCTGTAATATTGTCAAGGGTGATAGCTTGGTTTTTTAATTCACAAGGGAAAAGTTGGGTAAAGATAGAAGGGGAATTAAGTATATCATAATTATATAAAATGATTTGGATACCTCACGGGTTTCGTACCTTAGATGTAGAAACAAGTAAATTGACTAGGATAGTGTTGGATACACGGGATAGATTACACAATAAGGAAAAATGGGAATTTAATTCACTATTGATACCACTAGTGGGAACAGATTTTTTTGCACCAGGAAATGTTAAAATAAGTGGAAGATGGATAAAAGATAAAAACGCATGCTTGAAAGTTATTATAAAAGGGGGGGGGGGGGATTATGCACGTTTCAGAATTTAAAAAAGAATAAGGATCTGTTTGTTAAAATACAGTTGCAAGAAAAAGTATGTGAACCCCTTGGGATTACGTGGAGTTTTGCATGAATTGGGCATAAAATGTGCTCTGAACGTCATCTAAGTCACAACAATAGAAGAACACAGTCTGATGAACATAATACTACACAAACTAGATGTTGCCATGGTTTAATTGCACATAACATGTGAACATTCACAGTTCAGGGAGGAAAAAGTATGTGAGGCCCTAGCTTAATGACTTCTCCTAGAGCTAATTGGAGCCAGGAGTGAGCCAACCTTGACTCCAATCAGTGTGATGATATTGGATGTGTTGCTGACAGCTGTCCTGCCCTTAAAAAACACACACCTGTTTTGGGTTTACTGCTTTCAAGAAGCACTGTCTGATGTGAACCATGCCTCGCAGAAAAGAGCTCTTAGGAGACCTACGATCAAGAATTGTTGACTTGCATGAAGCTGGAAAGGGTTACAGAAGTATCTCCAAAAGCTGTGATGTTCATGTGTCCATGGTAAGACAGACTGTCTACAAATGGAGAAAGTTTAGCACTGTTGCTACTCTCCCTAGGCATGGTCGTCCTCTAAAAGTGACTGCAAGAGCACAGCGCAGAATGCTGCATGAGGTAAAGAAGAATCCCAGAGTGTCAGCTAAAGACCTACAGAAATCTCTGGCACATGCTAACATTTTTGTTGACACATCTACAATAAGGAAAACATTAAACAAGAATGGAGAACATGGGAGGACACCACAGAGGAAGCCATTGCTGTCCAAAAAGAATATTGCAGTTTGTTTGAAGTTTGCAAAAGAGCACCTGGATGTTCCACAGCACTACTGGCAAAATATACTGTGGACAGATGAAACCAAGATTGAGTTGTTTGGGAAGAACACATATGTGTGGAGAAAGAAAGGCACAGCACACCAACATCAAAACCTCATCCCCACTTTAAAACATGGCGGAGGGACCATCATGGTTTGGGGCTGCTTTGCTGCCTCAGGGCCTGGACGGATTGTTGTCATTGATGGGAAAACGAATTCAAGAGTTTATCAAGACATTTTGCAGGAAAACGTACGACTATCTGTCCGCCAACTGAAGCTCCGCAGGGGATGGGTGATGCAACAGGACAATGACTCAAAGCATACAAGTAATTCAACAAAACAATGGCTGCAACAGCACAGAATACGCCTTCTGGAGTGGCCCAGTCAGAGTCCTGACCTCAACCCGATTGAAATGCTGTGGCATGACCTTAAGAGAGCGATTCACACCAGACATCCCAAGAATATTGCTACACTGAAACAGTTTTGTGAAGAGGAGTGGTCCAAAATTACTCCAGATCGTTGTGCAGGTCTGATCTGCAACTACAGGAAACGTTTGGTTGAGGTTATTGCTGCCAAAGGAGGGTCAACCAGTTATTAAGTTCAAAGGTTCACATATTTTTTCCTCCCTGCACTGTGAATGTTTACATGTTATGTGCAATTAAACCATGGCAACATCTAATGTTTGTGTAGTATTATGTTCAGCAGAGTGTGTTCTTCTATTGTTGTGACTTAGATGACGTTCAGAGCACATTTTATGCCCAATTCATGCAAAACTCCACGTAATCCCAAGGGGTTCACATACTTTTTCTTGCAACTGTAGATGAATGGAAGTATAACCAGTTATCTCATTTCGTTGCAAATTTACCACAACCATTTAGGGATGTAGGAGATATGAACCCGTTTGGAAAACTAGAGAAGGCCTTCATGTAAGGATGTAGTGGGAGTTAGTGCCCATATAAATGGCAGTGTCAGGAATGGACTTGCCAGTGGTGGTGGGACTCACCTGCCTTGTGGGCTGCAGTACCAGGGCTGGCCAGCGGGTGCTCTCAGCAACCAGAGGCTCACTCCTGCAATGAGCCATCACCTGAGGCTGATTACAGCTGGTGTATTTAAGGAATGGCCAGGCCTGTGATCAGGGCCTTGGTGTATGTTTCCCATGAGCCCCTGTACCTGCATCCTGTCTGCTTCCTGCCTGATCCTGATTCTGCTTTAATCCTGATTCTGCTTGAACTCTGCCTGTCCTGACCTCGGCTACTCCTGACTACGCTTTCGCCTGCTCCTTGTACCTTGCCTGCCCGTTTGCTACCGACCCGGCCTGCCCGACTACGTTTAGTATTGTTCTTATTGTTATCTGTTGGAGGTTTGGTTGCACTGTGTTTATGTTTAGTCTTGCACTGCGTTTATGTATTGTTTAGTCTTTAATAAATTGTATTGTTTATACTATACCTGGAGCCTGTGTTTTCCTGTGTCAGTCCACACATTTATGGTCATACCCGGATCCGTAACAGGCAGGATGGGAGAAGCCATCAACTTACTGTATGTCCTGGCATTCTGCACTGAAGAGTTCCATCAGTATATCAATATAATGCCGCTGCCATATTTGAAGAGTACTAGTAAATGCAGAAAATGCATTACTTGTGTGGTCATTCCTTTATTCTTTAATGTTAAAGTGATACTAAAGTCTTGTTTTTTTTTCTTTTAAAATAACAAACATGTTATACTTACCTGCTCTGTATAATGATTTTTGCACAGAGCAACCCAGATCTTCCTCTTCTCGGGTCCCTCCCTCCTGTCTGGTGCCCCCACAGCAAGCATCTTGCTATGGGGGTACCATGTTTTATTTTATACCTAAATATTAGTGAAACATGGTCAGAGAGAGGAATTAACCCTTAAAGAGTTAGTAAAGGCCATATTTTAACTTGTACCTACAGGTGAGCTTATAATCAGGCTTACCTGCAGATACATGAATATCTCCTGAATGTGCACCACGCATACACAGTGAAGCTCTGCATTCACAGCACACAGTATGCCACTGAATGCAGAGCGTCATGTCCGGGACTCCCATGCACATGTGCGAGAGTAATGTCATTGCAGCTCTGGCCATTTGCATGGTCGGAGCCCACAAACCCAAAAGGAAGACCGAGTGAAGATGGAAGCACCAGGGAAGCTGTGACAGCACTGTGCTGGAGGGCTCTGTGTGCAGATAACGGTTTCATAATGTGCTAGTATACAGTGCATACTAGCATATTATGGCTTAGACCTGCAGGGGACCCAATTCTTTTCTCCTGGAGGTTTACAACCTCTTGGAGGGATTTGTACAGTGTGTCATTCAGGGTTATCTCACACTGAATGCAAAGTGATCAAAAGGTGATCTCCGCCTTCACCTACTGTGTCAGATATCTATGAGGGAGATGTTTTTGAGTTTCCTGTTACCAGCTGGGAAACTTGGATGTGGGATTGCCAAAATCTCTCACTGAGGATGAGAAGTTGCCACATCCCTTACTTGTGGTAAGAAGATGGTTTTTGCATCTCCCAAGAGGTCTTCTGTTGCCTTTCATGAAATAGTAGTATGTTTATATTTTTGATCGCTGTAATTGGTCATTACAACAATCAAAGGGTACAGAGCTTCTCAGATCAGCTCTTTACACAGTGTCTGTGAATCTAATGATGGCTTCGTTCACAGCCGTTAACAGGTGCAATGACCACCTGTGAGTGATTTCTCTGACCACGTTTATAAACAGCACTGGGAAAATAACAGTATACCACTTTGCCATTAACAAACCTAATAAGGTTATGTAGGATTTAAGGACTGAACTGATCAGAGGGTAAAGTCAGTAGCTTGATCCTTATACTCAGTATCAAAATTGCTGTTACAGCCATTCTTGGCCAAGTTCTCAATATCTTAAACATTTACCAAATGAGCAAGTCTTCTGTGCCAGGACCTAGTTAGGGAATAGGCTACTTTAGACCTGATACAATTAACAGACACTCAGGTAAAGGGTCCAAGTCTGCAAAGCCATCTTTCTCTGTCAGTACTAAAAACCTCTGTTAAAAAATTAATTTCAGCATAAAGGTTTGCTCCCACCTATATTTTACAAAGTGAGGGGACAGCTTCTATCTTTCATTGACTCTTGGACCAGTCACATTGCAGGTTTGTGATAGACTGAGAGTTCAGGAGAAAGTCCCAATATGGTGAAGCCATCAGTGTTTTGAGGTTCGCAGTAGATAAAACCCACAATCAGTTCCTCCCTTTGACCTCTCCTCTGTCACAAAGGTTTTCACAAAGGTTTTCACAAAGATGCTAGCCCCGGTGCTAGCACTCCTTCATTTGAAGTGGTTCTCCCTAGTGGGGAGCTAGAAGAGAATCTTTGTGTTACACTGGGGAGATGGGGAAGGTGGTGGTAGTGATTCATCATGGTCCTGGATTAACCATAAAGGGCTTGGTATGTGGATCTGGTTTGACTGTGTGCAGATTCTCCCTGGCATATACCAAATTGGTCAAATCTTCTGTCACAAGGTCCAGTCTTCCACCCTGCTTCTCAGTAACTTGTTTACAACCATGGCTGTTGAGGTCCAGGTGCTAAGACAGGGGACTTCCAGATGCTGTCACATCCATGATGCTGAAGGCTTGTAAGTCCACTTTTGGGTAGATTTTTCACCATACTTGGAAGGCCAGTTTCAAATGGCATGAGCCTTTTGAGGGATCATCTCTGGGCCTTTTTCTATAGGAAGATTGTATCCCTATTACAGTAAGTGGTGGATGAGTGTCCTTCGCTGAGGACAATTTATGGTCAGGTGGGATCCTTGGCTTTCATGTTCCAACATCCACTGGCTTAAGCAGTGAGCTTGCTTCCTTCTCTTTGCCCAGCCCAGTTTAGCACAAACAAATAGCTTTATACACACTATACATAGTAAGGTCCATAAGAATGCATAGATAATTAGAAATATGACGAGTGGTTGACAAGCACAATGTTGCACCACATCCCTATATAAATATATACAGATCAGGACAGGTTGTGGGATTTTGTAGGTGCACAACAGTAACTAGAATAGTTTCTTTTTTTTTTAATTTTTTTCACAGTTTATTTAATATAAAACTGGTTAGAGCAGACTTGACAATCACAGAGCTCTTGACTGTTTACTGCGGTGTACAGATGATACTTCCCAACAAGTTTCGGCCAACCTGGGCTTCTTCAGGAGAAAAAAAAGATTCCTGAAATATAGTCTAAAATTACATTACAAAATGCAAAATTAATTAAAAAATACACAAAATATTTTCAATTTATATCAATGCAGTGCATACACATACTTAAAGCAAGCCAATTGTCCAGATATATATGAACCCCCTGCTTACCCTTTGGGAATATAATATCAATATTACTCTTTGAGGTGGAAATAAGCATGAGTTGGATCAGGGACTCAAGCGTCTGTACGGTTGCAGAAGGTACACAGAGGATCCAAGTCTTTGTATGCCTCAGTGTTGAAACATAACCCATGTGGCCAAGAGACCAGCTCCATCGGCTCTTATATATCTTTCACCCGGCCGGCGTGTGATGTCATCGGCTGTGTGCAGACACCTGTCGTGTCACTGTGCATGCGCCAGATGCGATCAACATAGATTCCGATATAGCCAAGAACAGCTGTAGAAAACGCGGGGTTCTTGATGGAAATAGCACCACCTATGGTTGGAGGGCCAGTAAACCAAGGGAAGACTAACCAACAGACACCACATCATCTAGTGGTGAAATAGGTGACAACATTTTAAGAAGTAGATGTGGCTGCATATATGGATGCCAGCAGTGATTTGAATCACCTTGCTTTGGTGAGAGGGTGTTCTTTTATGTTTTTGGTGATTTTGCCTGCTGACCATTTGGGTACTATTTGTGAATGCCCTGGTTAATCTTTTGATCAAAGACCGTGGAGCTTAATGAACGTGAGATTGCCTTTTCTTATGTATCTAGCTTCCTACTCCTGCAGATAGCACTATAACCCATTGGTTCTGGTTGATCTTTCAATAAAAGGCTGTGTATCTCAATGAACTCAAAAAGACAATTGTTTTTGATAGCCAGTGATTAACCCCTTGATGTCAACCGTACAGAAATATGCGGCCTCTCGGTGGCTGGGCCTTGATGCCGAGTGGCCGCATATTTGTTTACCATTTGAGAACACATATGTGCTGAGAGCGCGCGCCCTGCGCACTCCCAGCGCATTTTTCAATGTTACACAGAAAGGTCCCGTTCTCCCCTTGCGATCAGGACCTTTTCCGATCATGTGACCGCCGTGACAGTGAATCACGGCCCGCCTCCCGGTATCTGAAACCCCTTAAAGGGCTGGGAGGCGCCGGCGTGAAGAGGTTAACCGCTTCCCAACTGCCCTATAGCAGAAATACTACTACAGGGCGGCACAGGTGCATAAAATATATAAGTGATTTTGCATCTCCTCCGGGTAGGGGGTGCACGTGAGGCGTGCGCATGCCCTACCCGCACCCTAACCCGCGCCACCATTCGTGGCTGCGGCTGTCAGTCGGTGGGTCCTGGCCGGTGATTACTCCCCGCCACCCAGTGATTGCCGAGCATCTACGACGGGGAGGAGAACTGTTTGTAAACAAAACAGTTCTCCTCCCTGTCAACTTGTCAGTGTCAGAATGCTAGCTGCGGTCCCGCTATAAGTTGGTGATCGCTGCCATTACTAGTAAAAATAAAAAATAAATCCCAGTATATACAGGTGAAACTCGAAAAATTAGAATACCGTGCAAAAGTTCATTTATTTCAGTAATGCAACTTAAAAAGTGAAACTAATATATGCGATAGACTCATTACATGCAAAGCAAGATAGTTCAAGCTGTGATTTGTCATAATTGTGATGATTATGGCTTACAGCTCATGAAAACCCCAAATCCACAATCTCAGAAAATTAGAATATTACATGCAATCAATAAAACAAGGATTGTACATAGAACAATATCGAACCTCTGAAAAGTATAAGCATGCATATGTACTCAGTACTTGGTTTGGGCCCCTTTTGCAGCAATTACTGCCTCAATGCGGCGTGGCATGGAAGCTATCAGCCTGTGGTACTGCTAAAGTGTTATGGAAGAGCAGGATGCTTCAATAGCGGCCTTCAGCTCTTCTGCATTGTTCGGTCTCATGTCTCTCATCTTTCTCTTGGCAATGCCCCATAGATTATCTATGGGGTTCAGGTCAGGCAAGTTTGCTGGCCAATCAAGCACAGTAATCCCACGGTCATTGAACCAGGTTTTGGTACTTTTGGCAGTGTGGGCACGTGCCAAGTTCTGCTGGAAAATTAAGTCAGCATCCCCATAAAGCTCGTCTGCGGAAGGAAGCATGAAGTGCTCCAAAATCTCCTGGTAGACGGCTGCGTTAACCCTGGACTTAATGAAGCACAGTGGACCAACACCAGCAGATGACATGACTCCCCAAATCAACAGACTGTGGAAACTTCACACTGGGCTTCAAGCATCTTGCAGTGTGTGCCTCTCCATTCTTCCTCCATACTCTGGGTCCTTGGTTTCCAAATGAGATGCAAAAGTTGCTCTCATCAGAAAAAAAGGACTTTGGACCACTGAGCAACAGACCAGGTCTGTTTTTCTTTAGCCCAGGTAAGACGCTTCTGACGTTTTTTTGTTGTTCAGGAGCGGCTTGACAAGAGGAATACGACATTTGAAGCCCATGTCCAGGATCCGTCTGTGTGTGGTGGCTCTTGATGCGCTGACTCCAGCCTCAGTCCACCCCTTGTGAAAGTCCCCAACACTTTTGAATGGCCTTTTCCTGACAATCCTCTCCAGGCTGAGGTCACCCCTGCTGCTTGTGCACCTTCTTCTTCTACACTTTTCCCTTCCACATAACTTTCTATTAATGTGCTTTGATACAGCACTTTGGGAACATCCAACTTCTTTTGCAATTACCTTTTGAGGCTTTCCCTCCTTATGGAGGGTGTCAATGATGGTTTTCTGCACAACTGTCAGGTCAGCAGTCTTTCCCATGATTGTGATTCCTACTGAACCAGACTGAGAGACCATTTAAAGGCTCAGGAACCCTTTGCAGGTGTTATGGCTTAATTAGCTGATCAGAGTGGAACACTTTGAGCCTAGAATATTGCACCTTTTCACAATATTCAAATTTTCTGAGATTGTGGATTTGGGGTTTTCATGAGCTGTAAGCCATAATCATCACAATTATGACAAATCACGGCTTGAACTATCTTGCTTTGCATGTAATGAGTCTATCTCATATATTAGTTTCACCTTTAAGTTGCATTACTGAAATAAATGAACTTTTGCACGCTATTCTAATTTTTTGAGTTTCACCTGTATACCGCCATTTTTAGATGCTATAACTTTCACATAAACCAATTAATTTACACATATTGGGATTTTTTTTTTAGCAAAGACATGTCGCAGAATACATTTTGGCCTAAATTTATGATGAAATTAGATTTTAAATTTTTTTTTACTGGACATGATTTATAGCAAAATGTAAAAAAAATATTTTTCTGAAAATTGTCGCCTTTTTGTATAGCGCAAAAAATTAAAAATCGCACAGGTGATCAAATACCACTGGAAGAAAGCTTAATTTGTGGGAAAAAAGGATATAAATTTCATTAAGGTGCAGTGTTGCATGACGGCGCAATTGTCAGTTAAAGTAACGCAGTGCCATAAAGCAAAAAATGGCCTGGTCAGGAAGGGGGGTAAATACTGTGGCGGGCAAGTGGGTAAAGTGGAACTAAAGTCAGAAAATTAAGTCCTGCTAGATGACTTCAGGCTGGCCCCTTTTGCAGGTACAGCTATGCAAAACATTAAAATTAAGGTGGAACTTCACTCTCTCAACATTGACTATTTTTAATCCTTATGCTGCTATCATTATTAAATAGATAGGGAACGATATCAAATTTACTTCTTTTAAACTTTTTTTTACATTTTTTTAGTTACTTCCTGGTTTCCAGGTCTAGGTAAAGATGTCTCACATCCCAGGAGCCTACGGGAGGGGAAGGAAGGTTCTCAGCTCAGCCAATGCCTGAGCTAAGGGCAGAAAGTAAATGTTACACAAATCATCTGTCCTTACTCAAGATGGCCACGGCCAGAAATACCAGGGGGTGTTTTTAAAACAAATTCTCAGCACAATAAAGCATGGAGACATGGATGGATAGGTGAGTTTACTCTGAATATTAACAATGAATGAAGTAGCATTTTTGTTTTGTTCCACTTTAAGTGCCTATACTGTTTAAAATCTAGTAATACACCGTCTCACCCCACTCTGCACATGCTCAGTTGCCCTCTGTTTTTAGGCACTGCCGAATTTGTAGAGACTGATCTGCTGACAGCCTTAAAGTGGAATTAAACCCTCCTATTCTTTTACAACCAAGGAAGCTGCTTCTGTTTGATCTGCAACGGTCATGGTGCTGCACATGTGATCAGTTATGACACCAGCCATTGATGGTTTGACAGTTCGGTTAAAGGACACAAGTGAATGTGACAGTTAGCACTCCCAGCATTCCAGGAATATAACTGTTTTTTAAACTGTTAAATCGATGGGTTTAGTTACACTTTATGATTTACTGCTGCTCTGGGGCTCTGGGCTTCAGCAAAATGGCAGCCTCCAGCAAGAAGATAAAGGAGCAGGTGGCAATTTACAGCACACACTCGTTTTGGTAGCATGATTATTAATGTGGAATGTACATTTCTGGCTAAAGAACATTCATTTTTACCAAGTTGTTATATGTAGTCTTCTGCTTTAAAAAAATAAAATGTAATTTAAAATGGATTTTTATTTGCTTTAGGGCTCGTTCACACCATACATGCATGAAAACTGGTGGAAACTGATGCACAGATTTCACTTTCAGAGACATCAGTTTACATCAGTTGCCATTCACACTTCAATGTGTTTTATATGCCTTGCAGATTCCTGCGTAAAAAAAAAAAAATCTGGACGTGATACTAGTGTTGTGGTGTGAACAGGGCACACAGAAATCAATTGATTTTGTTGTGCCTTTGCAGAACGCGTGCAGAAAAACTGACATCTCTGCACCATGGTGTGAACAAGCCCTTAACCTCCCTGGCCATATTCCCGAGTGTAGCTCGGGGTAAAGTTTCAGTACCACAAGCGGTAACCCCGAGCTACACTCGGGAATACCATGCGTCGCTGCTCCGGGATCTGTTCTTCTCTTACCTTGTCCTGCGCTCCCGCCATGTCCCTCCTGCAGCGTCCCCTGTATTGTCCTCCGGCGAATGCCGGCATCTGTCTTCTGGGTTCCGTTCCCTGCGACGTCGGGATGTACGGGAGACGGAACGGCGGGAAATTTGAAAATTACAAAAAGTGACATTCACTAAAATCACATAGTATAACATTACTGTATCAAACCATTTCACATACATTTTGTCCCGAGTGCTTTGTCCTGTGCCCTGCCTGCATTTTTACTGTTCTTTCTGCCTAGAAACTGAGAAACGTCCATGGCATCCAAAAAGTGTCCCTTTAGGTCAAAATCGGTTTTAGACCAGCTAGAGAACAGCGATCGTAAATTAGAACTACTTGCAGAATTGAGTGATAATGATTCGTGGGGAAATTCGTCATCCTACACTGAAAACGATTTTACGACTTTGCTCAGTGATGTGCGAACTTGGCGCTATATTTCAAATTTCAGTGTTTTTGGTTTGATTATATTATTGAATTAAATTTATTAGTATTATAGTATTATTTTTTATAATTATTTATTATATTATAATTTATGATTTCGTGTTTCAAATTTTAACATACCCGGGATGTTTACTAGACTCTTGTTCGGACAGATTTCAGTGAGTTATTCCTAAAAATTACAGGCCTACAATAAAAAAAATACATATTTCCATGCAAAAAAATGTACCGCTTTGAGCACAGAAATATGGACATAATCAGACCGCTAGGGAGGTTAAACTGAAACATTTCTATGCCCTGAAAATGTAAACACAGTGGTATTTTTACAATCCATTGCATCAGCTGTTTCAAATTATTTTCCCAAAATTTGCAGCCTAAGCAGATGCTCTATCTGATATTCAAATTTAGACTCAAAAGTCAGCAGCTAAACCTTCACCTGCATCTCCACTTGCTGCCCTGGTTGTAGACACATGCAAAAAGCAGTTATGTGTAGGCTGTGATTGATGGCCTGACTCCACCTTCTCTGTGCTGTTCAAGAGGCAAGATGGGTGCCAGCAACAGAGAAATAACTGTTTATGAGGACAAGTTAGAGCTGAGTTTTTGTTCCCTGATAATGATGAGTTGTTTATAGGATAAATAGTTCATATCTGCCAGGAGTTTCTATAAACAGTGGCTAAAAAGGGTGCTTTAAAGGGGATACAAAGTAACATTATTGTTATTTTATTGCTGATTCATTCACTAGCAAATCAAATGGGCAAGCAATCTTTTATAAGTAAACAAAAAAAATGTTTAAAGTTTGATTCTATTTAGACCTCGGTCACAGCAACCCAACTTTGAAATTGTGTGACTTCACTTCAAGTCACATGATTTCAAACTAGAATGTCAGTGTGACTTCAGGTGCGATTTGTAAGACATCTGTGCACCAATGTCTATGCAAGTCGCACCTGAACTTGCAAAAAGTAGTTCATGCACTACTTTCAAAATCGGTGCGACTTTGACCAAGTCGGAATCACACTGATATGACTGCTTCAATTGCTGACAATACGGTGAGACTCGTCATGCAATTTGAAACTCAAATCGCATGACAAGTCGCACTGTTATGACCGGGGACTTAAAGTTTTTAATTCTTTTTTTAAGAGTAATGTTTATCAAACTTTTAAACATAAAGTAAGCATGTAAGCAGTGCAGGGGCTAGCTGATGATGGACCTTCTTTCATGCTTCCTAATTAACTCCTAGATTGTAAGCTCCAAGGAGCAGGGCCCTCCTATCCCTCTTGTATTGAACTGTATTGTTACTGTATTGTCTCCCACTATAATGTAAAGCGCTGAGCAAACCGTTGGTGCTATATAAATCCTGTATAATAATAATAATAACTCGTTGGGCACCAAGTGTGGGTCACATGCGAGGACTACCCCTGGGTTGGGTTCTTCTGAGCTACGCTAGGCACCTGTAACAGGATCACTCCACTTCACACATATGGGGTACTCTTACTCTCGTGCGGTTTTTACCAATGCCCTGGATCAAGGCTGAGGCCGCCGTGTGGGAATGCTTGACCTTAAGGTGGGCCTCTACTTTTAGAGATGAATGTACACCATGCACATTTGCACCACAACTGTTTTCCAGCTAACCCTCAGGTCCCTTGTAGAAATACATCTTCCCACTTTGGCTTGCAATTAGGATGGCCATGCTGAACCACCTGTCCAGCGTTTCCCACTACTGGTACCAGTTGCAACATAGTGTGGGCTCCAATGTGCACTTGACTCTTAACTCTCGAATTTCCATATCTCTGTACAGGATGGGGATTTCTTAAATGCAGGTTTGCTCCAGTTGCTAAGGGAAATGGAATGTGGCATAGAGAGTGCTGACAACATCTTCCTCGCAGCTAGAGGCAATTCCACCTTTAAAAGGTACACGTAGGAGAAATAGAAGATATGGTTATTAGCTGAAGGCAGGATAGACTTCCCTGAAGAGATAGGTTTGCTGCTCACTGACTGTACCTCATGACAACTACATGTAGAACTTACACTAAGATGACTGTAGATGTACTGACTCTTCATACCCCATGTGCTAGTAACCCAAACCTTAGACCATAGGTGCCGTTTACCTGCATTACACTCCTTTAGAGAGCTTCAGTCCAGGCAGAAGGCAAAGTTCTAACGGTTTATTGAATAAAGTGCAAAACTGTACAAAGCCCAGCAAAATAGTCTTTTTCCCGTCAAACAAAAAACTACGTTAACCCCTAACTAGCTTGTTCTAATCTGCTTTCACACATACAAAGTGGGAGTGAATAAAAAGTATTTGGGCAATAACAGTATGGTAAGTCCTCATGCACACTGGATGTTTTTATAGCTTCTGTTTTTGTCTTTTGGCGTTTTTTTCAACAGCAAGTAAACCCCCAGCATGTTATCCTATGTGTCCATGCACACATAGACTGTGATCAGCGTTTTTTGGCAGGGGTGCTTTTTGTCTGGAAAAAAACCCCAGAACTAGTGGGTTTCTAGAGGAGTTTTTTAGCTGTAAAAATGAAGCAAAATGCAGCACATGGGCGCTTTTGGACTTTTTTTGAGCAAAAAAATAATTTTTTTTGTAAAAAAAAACCCCTAAAAGCAGAAAAATGCGGCTAAATGCTAATACTAAAATGCCAAAAAAATGCAAAATTCACATTTTTAACATGACTTTACACAGCTAACGCTACCAGCAATATTAAAACACCCCGTGTGAATGGAGCCTAAGGGACCATGACATCAGCAAAAAGAAAGCCATAGTTTTAAATAGCATTTAGTCCAACATGAATCACAGCCTCTAGCAAGCATCTACAATATAAAAACATTCTTATGAAAGCAAACGTGACTCACCTCTTCCTAATGGTACAACACAAAGGGAGAGATTTACTAAAACTGGAGAGTGCAAAAACTGGTGCAGCTCTGCGTGGTAGTCAGTCAGCTTCTAACCTCAGCCTGTTCAATTAAGCTTTGACAAAAGAAAACTGGAAGCTGATTGGTTTCTATGCAGAGCTGCACCAGATTTTGCACTCTCCTGTTTTAGTAATCAGTCCCACTCTGTCTGCCATCTCTAACCCACCAAATGTTTTGACTGCAAAAAAAAAAAAAGCCAACCATTCCATCACTTTAGAAACTGTTGTTACTCTCCAGTGTCTGGGAATAAATCAGGGCTGGATATAGCCTGCCTCATTTGGAGGTGCAGTAAAAAATGTCAGAGGGGCAGAGGATGCAAAGTCAGCAGGGCAGTGTATTGGGGTTAGTAGGGCAGTGAACAGAATCAGTAGTTTGTAGGGCAGTGTACAGTGGGTTATCAAGGCAGTGTACAGGGGACAGAAGGGCAGTGTCCAGTGGGTCAGCGGGGCAGTGTAGAAGGGGTCAGAAAGGCAGAGGATGAGATGACAGTAGGGGATTGTACAAGAGTCAGTAGGGCCGTGTACATGCAGTCAATGGGGCAGGGGACAAGGGTCAGCAGGGCAGAAGATGGGGGTCAACAGAGCAGATGACAGGGGTCAGCAGGGCAGAGGACAGTGATCAGAAGGTCAGTGTACATGGATCACCAGGACGGAGGACAGGGGTGAGCAGGGCAGGGTACAAGGGGTCAGCAGGGTAGAGGACAGGGGTCAGTAGGGCAGTGCACAGGGAACAGCAGAGAGGAGGACAGGGTAACTGCTGGTAGAACACTCAGAAGAGCTCCTGTTCCCATCCCTGCACTGCACACAGCCTGGGCACTCAGCTGATCTCTTCTTCCTCACACAAAACATAGCTGAGCTTGGATTCCCTTACAGACACAATCTTGATGTGTAGCTGGCTACTGCAGCTTTGCTGCCATTCCAATCTTGGAATTTCACAGGTCAGAACTGCAACATAGCAGCCAGTTGCACACTGTGTAGATTGAGGCTGTGTCTATAAGGGAATCTGATCTCAGCTATGTGCTGTGTGGGGGGGAGGAGGTCTGTTGAGTGCCCTGTGTGTAGTGTGGGCTGTGCCGAGCAAGGTCATATAGCACCCAGGGCGAAGGTGACATACTGTGCCACACCGATGTGTGAGCATCATATCTCAGCATAAATCCCTTCCCATAAAAAAAGCACTACTCAGCAAGCTCACCCCCTAAGCATAGCCAAAATTCTCCCCAAGAAAAAATTCAAATATTCCCCCTCCACCCAGGTCCCAATCCCCACACCCAGCACAAATCTTTGCCCTCCCGAATGCCACCTTCCAGCTCAAATTTCACTCCCCCCCCAGCACAAATCTTCACCCAAAAAAATCACCCCTCCTAACACACATCCTCTTTCTTCTCAAATTTCCCATTCTAACAAATCTTCACTCCCAAACCCCCCACCTAGCACAAATCCCCCCCAATCCCCAGTCCTAGCACAAATTCCCCCCTCCCATGCCCCCTATTAGCCCAAATTTCCCCATCCCCTCCTGGCACAAATTCCCCCCCAATCCCCCCTCCCAGCACAAATTCTCTCCTTCCAATTTCCCCTTCTAGGAAAACTCCCCCCAAATCCTTCCTCCTAGCACATCCCCTCCAACTGACCCTTCCCAGCATAAATCCTCCCTCCCTATCCAAATTCCCCCTCTTAGCACAAATGCTCCCAAAACAAAAATTCTCGCAATCCTCCTCCTAGCACAAATGCCCCCAATCTCCATTACCCTTCCCAGCACAAATAACCCCCATCCCCCCTCATCCACAAACATCCAAAACACAAATGATTGCCTCCCCCTTTATTGTGTACAGTTTGCATGCAAGTTCACCCCCCCCCCCCCCACCCTATAGTGGGAAACTGCTACAGAGCCAAGAGGTGGCGCATTGTGCTGTGCTCTCCCCTCCTGACAGAACTATGCTCCTTCATGCAGTAGATGACACAAGGTTGCTCTTACATGGTACTGTACACACAAAGTTTGAGGGGCTTTTCAAACTGTTTACAGTACAATGTCATGAAGGAGCAAAGTTCTGACAGGTGACAGGACTTCACTGTTCCAAGCTTTCCTCCCCTTGTCCAGGCACTGAGTGCATGGATGGGGGAAGGAGCTCAGCAGCCAGGCACAATATCCATGGGAGGGTAGGTCGGGGGGGGGGGGGGGGCGGACAACTAAAATCTGGGGGGGCGCAGCCCACCACAGAACTCCCTAGATCTGGCCATGGAATAAACACTTAGCCTGTGGACAAGAGAAAGCAAAAGAGGCCCTTTTTGATTCTGCTGATCCTGGAAAAATGAATATTAACACTACTTCCTGGGTCTCTGGCCATGTGGTGCCAGTAACTTTATGACATATCTGAAAGATAGATTTCCACTAGAACCTAATTTGGGCACAAGACCACCAAATGTGAAGCATAGGTCACCTTTTTTTCCACACCTCCAAAAGCGATCAGGAACTGTTGGGAACATCTGATGTAACGTAGAAGGTCATCTATACCACCTTGACACCTTGATAGTAGCTTATAAATTCTCTCCTGAGTTTGGCTGGCTATAGAAGATTTGAACATCATAAAAAGGATGTAGCCCAGTCTTCTCCTGGGATGTGGTGCCTTACTTCCCTCTTCCAGTCCCTAATGAAAGATGGTTCATTCAGGAGTACATGAGTTAGGAGAATATTATAAAGTTGCAAAACTATATGTGGACAGTCAATATTGGTAAGACACAAGTGTTCAAACGGGCTAAGTCCCTAAATAGTACCCGAGTACTGATAAGGTGAGTATAAAGTTGCAGATAATGCACCCGTCTACCAGGCTGGGCAATTGTTGGAGAGGCAAGTGCAGATAGTGGTTTTAAACCAGATGGACCTAGAGCTTGCTGGATCAGGGACAGTTCAGTTGCTGTCCAACATAAGAAGCTACCACATTGTAGACCTGTTGGAAATTCGGGTTTACCCAAGATAGGAGTTGGGGGGTCCATATGGGTTAAAAGTTTATACTAATGGATGGGAGAGTCCCATACTCCTAGAAGTGAAAATCTAAGGAGGGAAAAGACTGCACGTTTGAGCAATGTAAAGGACAAATACAGGGTAGAGAAGTTAATGGCAGGGGAGTTATTAAGTGCTCAGTCGCCACCCAGCATTTGGTATGGGCGTGAAAAAAACAATCTGTAATATGACTCAATACCAGTGCAACATCATTTAGTTCTAAGTGTGGAAGACCCATTCCACCTTCTAACTTTTGTTTCACTAGTATGACATATCTCAAATGGGCTGTGGATTTAGGCCAAGGATAAGTAAGAACGGAAGACCTAAAAGAATGAAATAAATCAAGAGGGGCTCAAATGGGCAGAGTCTGAAAAGCTAAGGACATCCAGGTAAGCTGTCCATTATATAGATGGACATTCGCCCATCCATGAGTGCTTCTTTACATTCCAAGATGACAGACCACATTGAGTGGAATGCATTCAGGGAAAATATTTGAGCTCATATCATTATTCCATATGAGGAGAAATGTCCACTCCAAGATATGTAATGGAAGATGTTGTCCATTCAAAAGGAAAAGCACCCTCCAAGAAACCTTGGTCATGGGGTGGTATGTTAACATTAAAGCATTAGGACTTTGCAGCATTAAACCTGAAATTGCTCCGATGACCAAACTGGTCCAGTTCTTTTAATAGGGATGGAAATGTGATTCTGGGATTGGACACATTCAGAAGTAAATTATCTGCAAATAAACTCAATTTTGGCGATGTATTGTGTACAGTAATACACTGATGGAATCATTGGCTCTCGAGGCTTGGCCAGATGCTCTCTAGCTATAATATACAGAAATGCTGAAAGGGAGCAGCCCTGGCAGGTTCCATTGGTGATAGGCACCAGTCTGAAATATGGCCATTGATCCTAATCTGCGCTGTTGGTGAAGTGTATAGGACCATACTTTTATGTATAAAGGAAGAAGACAGTCTAATTTTTGAAAGGGAGACTTCCAGAAATCTCCAATCCAGGTTATCAAATGCCTTTTTAACGTTTGGGTATAGTCAATTCGGGAGAGAGTTTTGACAGTATTGTCGTGGGCTTCATGACCTGAAACAAAACCCAACTGATCTTAATTGATCAACTTGGGGATAAAAGGTTGTAAGCAAAAAGAGCAATTTGGTATAAATCTTATAACATTAATAAGGGAAATTGAGTGATAGTACAAACATTATGTGGGATTAAAGTAATATGGGCTTGCTGTGTTTGTTGAGGAAAAGTACAAGATTTTGATATTGCATTAAAAACATTATTTAATATGGGGGCTAGACTATCCCAGAATGGTTTGTAAAAAACTCCTGAATAGCCATCAGGACCAGGGCATTTGCCAAAGGGTAGGGATTTTACAGTGTGCAAGATTTTTTCAGTGGTGAAAGGTTTCAAAAGTGAAGCAGCTGCTGTGGGGTCAAGTTGGGGTAAGGCAGTCTTGGATTTATATTCCAGCAATTGAGATGTTCCTGACGTATTATTCGGGTCTGTCATACGATTGTAGATATTATATACTTTAAATCCAAATAATCCAGTCCTTATATCGTTGATAAATCTAGAAGCTTATGAAGAGCTATATGTTGCAGTTGTACGTACATTGTACACTCCTTGAGGGTTAGGGACTGATGTGAATGTACAGTTGTGTTCAAAATAATAGCAGTCAGACATCACTAACCTGATCAATCACTGTTTTTGGTAGAAATTATATTTCTACATGACAAATAATTTACTAGCAGGTGTAGTAGAGTAATAGAAATCCAACAGACCCAACAGTCATGACATGCATGCTGCTGATTCTGTGTGATTGAATCACTAATTGAAAGGGCCATGTTCAAAATAATAGCAGTGTGGAGTTCTATTAGTGAGGTCATTCATTCTTTGATAAACAGGTGGCAATTATTGCCCTTATTTAAAGAAGGAAGGCAGCAAATGTTGTACATGCTGGTTACAGTACATTTCTCTCTGAAATTCTGAGGAAAATGGGTCGTTCCAGACATTGTTCAGAAGAACAGCATACCTTGATTAAAAAGTTGATTGGAGAGGGGAAAACATATAAAGAAGTGCAGAAAATGATAGTCTGCTCAGCTAAAATGATCGCAAATGCTTTAAAATGGCAACCAAAACCTGAAAGACGTGGAAGAAAGCGAAAAACTACCATTCAAATGGATAGAAGAATAGCCAAAATGGCAAGGACTCAGCCAACCATCAGCTCCAGGAAGATCAAAAAAGTTCTAAAATTACCTGTGAGTACTGTTACAATTAGAAGACGCCTATGTGAAGCCAAGCTATCTGCAAGAAGCCCCTGCAAAGTCCCACTGTTGAAAAAAAGACATGTGCTGAAGAGGCTACAATTTGCCAAAGAGCACATTGACTGACCTAAAGAGAAATGGCGCAACATTTTGTGGACTGATGAAAGTAAGATTGTTCTTTTTGGGTCTAGTGGCCGGAGACAGTTTGTCAGACGACCCCCAAACACTGAATTCAAGCCACAGTACACTGTGAAGACAGCGAAGCATGGCTGCGCAAGCATCATGATATGGGGATGTTTCTCATACTACGGTGTTGGGCCTATTTATCGCATACCAGGGATCATGGATCAGTTTGAATACATCAGAATACTTGAAGAGGTCATGCTGCCTTATGCTGAAGAGGAAATGCCTTTGAAATGGGTGTTCCAACAAGATAACGACCCCAAAAACACCAGAAAACGTGCAACATCTTGGTTCCAGACCAACAAGATTGACGTTATGGAGTGGCCAGCCCAATCCCCGGATCTTAATCCAATAGAAAACTTGTGGGGTGACATCCAAAATGCAGTTTCTGAGGCAAAACCAAGAAATAGAGAAGAACTGTGAAATGTAGTCCAATCATCCTGGGCTGGAATACCTGATCACAGGTGCCAGACGTTGTTTGACTCCATGCAACACAGATGTACAGCAGTTCTCAGAAACAGTGCTTATACAACTAAATATTCATTAAGTGATTCAAAGGAAAGCAAAATCTTCAAACATTTTTCAGTTTATATAGTGAATGTTTGCGTTTGTAAAGAAGAATACAAACACTGCTATTTTTTTGAACAGTCTAATATTCACTTTTCTTCAATTTTTTTAGAGGAACAACACAAATTTGATATATTTTTCTTCATGTTTTGATTTGGAATAGAATGTGTAGTGTTCCCAATGCATTTGTGTGTATGGAAATAAAAGCTATTAGAAGGATTTTGAGCTTTATTCACTTTTTTCAACACACTGCTATTATTTTGAACACAACTGTACAATATACATATATAAAGCATTGCGTAAATTGACAGCGATATATAAGTACCTGTAATAAATAAATAAATACTGTCTGAAATATAGCGGCATTGTTAGTTTGCTTATGTTGTAATTTAAGTGAATCCATTTCCTGAAGGAGGTTAGTAATAGGGGATGCCCTTTTATTTAGATGTGCTCCTTGGGAAATCTACACACCCCCTAAAATGCATTTCAGGGCTTCCCATGTAACCTGTGCTGCAGTAGGGTCCTAAGCATGGTCTATAAGAAAACTGGAAATAGATCAAGGGGCAGCTGCCCTATTTGGTTCATCCTTCTGGAGGGTTTAATTTAACCTCCATGTAGAGAAGGGCTTAGAGGTGTTTGGGTGTTGGATTGTAAAACTGATTGGAAAGTGGTCTGACCAGAGCTGAATTCCAATAGTTGCCTGCAGATCCCAACTGAGGACACAATGGGTTGTTAGAAAAAAAATAATTGCTACTATAGGTGGAATGTGACAACGAGTAGCAAGCATAATCTTTGTCCATGGGATGTAGAATGCACCAAAGATCAACTAGTTGGAGGTTATGGAATCGGTGCTTCAATTTGTTTGCGTTTATCAAAAAAATACAGAAGGAATCAGCTGTGGAATCTGAGGAAGGGTCCAGGTATAAGTTAAAATCCCCTCTAACTGTAACTGTAACATTTGTTGAAGATCTTACAGGTATATTTATATATAAGATTATCTACCTTCCTCATCTGAGAGCTTCTGAATGTCAGAATTTTTGTTATCTTTTAGCTTACCTTTATCAGCCCTATTGATGTTTTTGTAATTGATTTTTTTTTTGCATAGTATTTATTTATGTACAAAAAGATGCATAGTACAGAATATGGAGCAGTAGAATCATACGTTGATTTTTGTATACCTTTTTTTATACTTTAAGAGCCAGTAATACAAGTTCCTTAATTTTTTTAGTGTTACATTAAAAAAGTTAGCAAAATTTAAAATTTTTATTTTATTTGTAAATATCTTTGCAATGCTTTGTACCAGAAGAAGAATTATAAGTATTATTATAGACCGGTTAAATTATAGAACACAATGTATATTTTTTTATCTACTACAATACAGTTTTAAACTAATGCCCCTTTCACATGGATATTCCGATCAGGTCTGCCTGCCCGTTTCAGGTGGACCCGATCACAACCTCTATTCTCCTCTATGGAGCAGCAGGTGTAAATGGACATGTGTCCATTTCCCCCCGCCAACATCCAATCTGACCCGATCCAAAGGGACGGATGGGGATCCGTTTCCCTTCTATCTGTCGGATCGAATGGCAGTCAGATGGAAATGGATAGGCAGTCCGTTTCCATTCGATTCGACAGATCCCCCGCTGAGCAAGCGGATCTGCTGACAGGTCCACCCCATGTGGAAGGGGCCTAACAGTGGTCAAAGTAGAAAAAAATTTTTTTTTTCTTTGTTCAATAATTTTTACTGACTCTTGTAACAAAAACAGTATACAACAGTATAGCTTGAAAGACAAGACAATATTTTTCACGATCATAATGGAAACACAGCTTGTCCATAAGTGTAATATTCAGAATATGGACAGCACCAAAAAATATTCAACTATTCGAAAAAATATATAAAATAAATAAAAAAAATATAAATTTTATATATGTATATCAAAATATATAAAGCAGCATAACCTAACCAGCACAAGGTGTGCATAGAAATTAATAAAAAAGGTTTGTGCTTATTAATTAATTAACCAATTAAGATATTTAAACATCAACAACAAAAAATTATGCTATTATTTTGAATTGATATAAATCACAAAAAAGTCCTTTGTATCAAATATAGTGTTAAATGTCCAACACCAAAAAATTTGCTAAAAATCTTCAATTAATCAATTTTCATGGGAAAACACAAAACACCGTGCTCAAATTCAGCACCGAATAAATTGAATAAACTCACCAGAGCAACATGCTGGTCAGATTATGAACCAGCACAAATGCTTCTGCTCTGGGAGCAATGCTCTGCAGATGAATACCAGCGTATATGGGACAATTCAGAATGGTATACACATCTTCTCAAACTCGGAATGGACTCAGAAAGCAAGAGAGGAGAAAACTCATAGTGTAGCAATGTTAAAAAAGGAATTTATTTAAAACACATTATCGCACTTACAATAACTGGTGTCCGAGCCGACACAGCATAAACAGTGTTCACAGTAAAATCAAACACAGCCTCCTTCAGCATCCACACACGCTGACAGTTCGCCCAACGTCATGACTTTTTTTACATTGCTACACTGAGTTTTCTCCTCTCTTGCTTTCTGAGTCCATTCCGAGTTAGAGAAGATGTGTATACCATTCTGAATTGTCCCATATATAGAATTCCTGATTTCTATACTTTTTCTGGGTCCAGAGGAACCAGCAGATCGGTATGACAACCTGACAACATGAAACATATTTCTTTCATGGCAGTTTTTTTAAGAACTTTGATTATTGCAAACATTTTACCAGCATGCAACAAAAGTACAATCCAAAGTCAATACACTTGGACAATGGGCAACAGCTTAGAACAGCTTCTTCGCTGCAGGACTGGAACTAATACTTTAGATACCCAAACCACACACAAATGAGTTTCTGGGTCTGCTGTTTTACTATGACTAAAGTTAGGAGAACAATCTGGGGAAAAAAGTGTAGGGTTCAGAACAAGTCCAAGCACAGAATCTAAGGCAGGCCATACATGATTCATTTTCGTTTGCTCAACCAGCATGTTGTACGAAAGAAAATTAATCAATTCCTCCATCCACACATTCAGGGTGAATGGGGGAATCCCTGCCATGGAGCTATTGTATTCTGACAGCAGGAAACCCTGATTGGCTTCTGTACAAACAGTCTGTCCACAGAGGGATCAAAATTCGCCGGTCCTTGCTGAACCAGCCAAATTTCAATCCATATTTGGCTGGCTTAACCGCTTCCACGCTGCCCTATAGCAGAAACACTGCTACAGGGCAGCACGGGTGCGCAAACTGATTTCCGACAATCTCTGACGGAGAGGAGAATCGTTTTGTTTACTAACAGTTCTCCTCCCTGTCAGCTCGGGCACACTGCTCTGTGCACAGCCATCCAAAGCAGTGAGTTTACAGTGAACCACACTGACACAGCCCCCTAGTAAAACACTCCCAGCACACAGTTAACCCTTTGAATGATCCTCATGTTAACCCCTTCCTGCCCAGTGCCATTAGTACAGTGTCAGCGCTTTTTATTAGCACCGATCACTGTATTGGTGTCACTGGGGATGTCAGTGACATCAAGTCAGCCCCCCCAGTGTCAGAATGCCCGCTGTAGTCCCTCTATAAGTTGCTGATCGCAGATATTACTAGTAGAAAAAAAAATCCAGTATCTATACCGCCATTTGTAAACGCTAAATCTTTCACATAAATCAATTAATTTAAATGTATTTGAATTTTTTTTAGCAAAGACATGGAGCAGAATACATTTTGGCCTAAATTTATGACACGATTTAATTTTTTAAATTTTTTTTTAAGTTTAATAGCAAAAAGTGAAAAATATAGTTATTTTTTGAAATTGTCGGTCTTTTTTTTTTGTAGTGCAAAAAATAAAATATGCAGAGGTGATCAAATACCACCAAAAGAAAGCTCAATTCGTGGGGAAAAAGGGACGTAAATTTCATTTGGGTGCAGCGTTGCATGACCGCGCAATTGTCCGTAATGTAAGTAATGCAGCGCCATGACGCAAAAAATGGTCTGGTCAGGAAGGGGGGTAAATCCTCAAGAGGGCAAGTGGTTAAGTAGTTATAGTTAAGTATAGTTCCTTGCAAAAATCTACAGTATACAATTTGAAGGGGGAATACATGTTGACTTGCAGTGGATTTGTATTGATACTGCAGCCAGAAGGTCAGGAAAAGCTTCTCCTAAAGGAACAGGTCATCAGCATGTGCACACCGTACATTTTGGTTTTGTTTCAGAAGCATTGGCTCATTGATGAATTTAATTTTGTCATATTCGTTACGCTGAACAGATTCATCTTTTGAATTTGTTTAGTTATATTCAGCATTCATTTCACGTATTCATTGGTCTGGGTGGATTTGAAAAATTTTTCAGTTTTTTCAAAAGATTGCTACAATATGTATTAGTTTTTGGTTTCAATATATTGGGTGGATTCAATATTCTTATACTGAAACTATTCGGAAAGATTTGATATTTTCAGATGCACCAGAATATATAGTGCAAAATTTGATAGCTCTGAATTTTTCAAACCTAATAATTGCATTCGACTGTTAAGCTGAACTGACTGACTGTGACAATTACAATTTCAAATTAAATCACAAATTTAATAGGTGAACATAATGGCGCCTATAGAAAAGATTTTGATGGATCACTCTCCAATATACCAGCTGCAAATTCCACCCTATAGAAATAAAGTATATGACCAGAGAAACAAAAGTAATTTCCGCTAGTAAATAAATACACATGAATACCCAAAAAAACAATAATAAATATAAACATAAATAAGTAAATAAAAAAATAAGTGTCCAAAAGAATGTCCAAATTAATGTGTAAGTCCAAAGGTGAGAAAAAATATATATAATGTGACAATCCATCACCATATATACTAATTAAACTCACCAGAGCTGAATGCTGATAATAAATCAGCATAAACCCTGAGGACGTCGATGAAGAAACGCGTAGGGCTGGGTTTTGATCGATGTGACCAATAAATGAAGTGTTTTAAAAGGTACTGCACAATGAAGCTGTTGTTGTTCTTTTCCGAGTGTCTGGCCTAATACCCTTTGGATACAGATATGGTGGAGTCTAGGAAATGTGGATGTCTTTAGTGGTATATTCGATTACAGATCATTGCTTCCTTTACATCGTCGTTTTTTGAGCTGGCTTCTGCAGATTATCACCCCCTGGAGATTAATCTACTAGTGGCTCAACATCCTGCTGATCATCGCTCCCAGAGAAATTACGGTTTATGTTGATTTATTATCAGCATTCAGCTCTGGTGAGTTTATTTAGTATATATGGTGGTGGATTGTCACATTTATATATATTTTTCTCGCCTTTGGACTTTATTGATTTTTGCACATTAATTTGGACATTCTTTTGGACACTTATTTATTTTTTTTATTTACTTATTTATGTTTATATTTATTATTGTTTTTTGGGGTATTCATGTGTATTTATTTACTAGCACAAATTACTTTTGTTTCCCTTAAATCACAAATTTACTTGAATCTGAATGATCAAATTCATTTCCCCATGGGCCAGAACTACTTTTGCATTATGTGATGTCATCTGAATGAATATAACTTTTTTTCAGATTCATTGACATTCGTTGCTACGTCCATTTAGAGATTCAGATACATCAGAACTTCGAAAACCAAATTTTTGTCCAAAAATTGATTCGTAACCGAAACACGTCTACCATTTAACAGAACTGCTAACTCATTTGGGTGGCTCATGGCTGGATGTACAAGCTCAAACTCACAAAATTAGAAGTACTATGCCCTATAACATATATTAGAAAAAAAATCCTGACAAAAGTAATATTCTTAGAGCCAACTGAAAAAGCTCAGTGTAAGCTCCAGTTTGGCCTGGTAAGAGCTTACACTGCCATGTGACAGCATTCAGGCATAGCAATTGGTGCATGATGCTTAATTATGAATGAAAGGAGAGAAAGTCACATGCTCCCAAATACCGAGAAATACCAAATATTTCAGTAGACTGAAATCCGCAAAAAAGGGCAGCAGGGAATTTAAGTATGAGCAGAAGGGACAATGTTCCTTTTACTTTGCCATACGTACATTACCTTAATACCGTTCATTGTAAAGCTGAATTCCAGTTATGCATTTTATATCTTAATGAAATTGATTTGACTTAGGCCAATGTAAATGTGTATGAGCCATACCTGAGGGATGTGGCAGCTGGAAATCACTGTAGTAGTCAACATGACTACAGTGATCACTGCTGCCTCTGCTTCTGGGTCCTGTGCTGAGTGGTGACCCTGCTGCACAGGGAACTCAGGGGGTCACTTGCTTGCTCAGTACAAGCGCCATTCAGAGAACTCTTGTTTTTCTCAATGAATGCAAGATGTTCTCCGATTGGACTAGGTGGAGATTGTGATGGCATTGCTCCACCTCTCCACCTCATCCTTTCAGAGAATGCCTTGCAATCGTTGAGAAAAATGCAAGGTGTTCTGTGAAAGGTGCCTAACCCAAGCGGGTGATGGTCACTTTTGTAGTCATGTCTACTACAGTGATTTCCAACTTCCATGGGGATCCCACAGGTATGGCGCGTACATACTTATGTGGTCGTATGAGTATTTTCTGCACAGAACACAGGTTCTTGTTGGCAGAACTAGCAGAAGATCCTGCATAAAATACATGCCTAAAGTATGCAGAGGAGAGTAGGTTATAGGATTTTGAAGGTGTGGAATTATAAAGCAAATAATCTTTTATAAAAAAAGATTTTTTACAATTTATTTATATCAATAAAATTAAATAGGATGCAAATAGTTACAACAGACTTCACAATCACAACATGCTTGACTGTTTCCTGCAGTGCACAGATGATACTTCCCAACATGTTTCACCACATTTAGGTGTACAGCATACAGTTCTTCTAATGACTTTATAGGTGTATAGGTATACACATTTAGATGCGTTAGTCCTCATGCACACTGGACGTTTTTACAGCGGCTGTTTTTGGCGTTTGACATTTTTTTCTACAGCCAGTAACCCCCCCCCCCCCCCCCAGCATGTTATCCTATGTGGCCATGCACACATAGACTGTAATCAACGTTTTTTGGCTGGGATGCTTTTTGGCTGGAAAAAAACCCAGGACTAGTGGGTTTCTAGAGGAGTTTTTTAGCTATAAAAACGCTCTAACGCTAAAAAATGTGGCAGAACATGGTGAAATGCTGCAAACTGGCGTTTTTGGATTTTTTTTGAACAACAAAAAACATTTTATTTTTTGTGGTAAAAAAACAACTAAAAAACACAAATGTGGGAAAATGCGGCAAAACGCCATTAAATGCTATTGAACAAATGCTAAAAAAAGCTGAAAAACTCATGTTTTTGACATGACTTTACACAGCTAAAGTTATCAGTGTTATCAAAACACTCAGTGTGCATTCAATTTATAGGCATTTATACGCATACATGTGTTAAATCTGCAGATATGTGGGGCTAAGTGATGCACATTTCCGTTTGTACACACAGCTGTTTGTATTGTTCAGTGTTTCTCAACCTTTTTTCAATCAAGGCACCCTTTAAAATTATGGATAATCTCAAGGTACCCCATTCTAAAATGTAAAAAACTGTTTTACACACATCCAGGACATCCAACATTGGAGGTGATTTATTCTTCCAAAGCAAATCCACCTTTGCACGCTGGTACTGACTAGTATTCCAGTGTGTCTCTGTTTCTTTCCCTCGCTCTGCTAATGTGACCCCAGTGCTGAAGGAGAGGGGCAGGGGAGGGCCAAACAAACATGATGTGGATGTACCTGATGTCCTTCTTATCAACTGAGATGTCATTGGTTGTCAGGATGCTGGCAGCTAGAAGGTCATAATGGTGCACACCGATGTGGAGGTACCAGACGTCCTTCTTATCAACTGAGATGTCATTGGTTGTCAGGATGCTGGCAGCCAGAAGGTCATAATGGTGTACAATGATGTGGAGGCACCCGACGTCCTCCTTATCAACTGATGATGTCATTGGTTGTCAGGATGCTGGCAGTTAGAAGGTCATATTAGTGCACAACGATGTGGAGGCACCCGACGTCCTTCTTATCAACTGATGATGTCATTGGTTGTCAGGATGCTGGCAGCTAGAAGGTCATAATGGTGCACACCGATGTGGAGGTACCCGACGTCCTTCTTATCAAATGAGATGTCATTGGTTGTCAGGATGCTGGCAGCTAGAAGGTCATAATGGTGCACAATGATGTGGAGGCACCCGACGTCCTCCTTATCAACTGATGATGTCATTGGTTGTCAGGATGCTGGCAGTTAGAAGGTCATATTGGTGCACAACGATGTGGAGGCACCCGACGTCCTTCTTATCAACTGAGATGTCATTGGTTGTCAGGATGCTGGCAGTTAGAAGGTCATAATGGTGCACAATGAATACCGGTGGCTTTGTGTACTAAAAGGCAGGACTGATCCACCTGCTGGCTTGTATACAATTTTTGGGCATTTTGCCAAGGCACCCCTGAAGAAGCCTGAAGGCACCCTGGTTGAGAAAGACTGATATACCTGCATTGCTTTACAAAGTCCTTTGTTTACATGCATACAAAGCTATAAATGTACTCATCTGGCGTGTGGCGTTTGAAATTCCCATGTGAATAAGCCCTAAAACACATTGCCATGATTCCATACTTTTGTTTTTGGTGAGAATAAAGACATTTACTTTTGGTTTACTTTTTTACTCTGCATATACCGTACTAGAGTGCTCCGATTCATGTGTCTTGAATACAGCCACACTGCATATGATGAACACAGGTAAAGGGGGGGGGGGGGTGATTACAAGTAAACATCGGAGAAATCACATGACTTCCAGAATAGTATGAAAGGGAGGGGGCAGGAAGCAGACACAGGCTGACAGATACAGATTCACAAAAAGATACACAGAACAGCAGAGAGAGACACGCAAGGCACAAACACACATATATACCTACAAACGCACATATTTAACCACACATACATATGGATTGTGCACATAACCACAAAAGATGACAACAGCGAAAAATAGAGCAACAGACCGGGCACACTGACACCATTCACTGCCTCATATGTCCATGTGGCTATGTGTTCAGCATTCTTACAGTGCTGGGGTCTTGGGTTCAATCCACAAGCAGAAGTATTTAGAGTTTGGAGGGGAACTTATAGAAATTCTGGCAGAGGAAACATGACTGGTTGTAACATATTTTATACACTTCTGTATGACCTAAAGTATGTGCAGGTGCCACGGCTACACCAGAACATACAATGTTGCTGTTTGTGCAACATTTTGCACTATTTGTTCAGTTTTTGTGCCACTAACTTCAAATGTGCATTTCTGTACACAAACTGCACCAATCCTGAACTTGAGAAATTCCTTGTGACTATTATTATAACAGTATAATTAACCACTTGCCCTTCAGAGGATTTACCTCCCTTCCTGACCAGGCCATATTTTCCGTTATGGCACTGTGTTACTTTAACTGACAATTGCGCAGTCATGCAACACTGCACCCAAATGAAATTTACGTCCTTTTTCCCCCACAAATAGAGCTTTCTTTTGGTGATATTTGATCACTTGTGCATTTTTTGACCGACAATTTTGAAAAAAAAACTATATTTTTGACTTTTTGCTATTAAATAGGCCCAGTAAAAAAAATAAAATTCCATCATAAATTTACGGCAAAATGTATTCTGCTCCATATTTTTGCTAAAAGAAAATCCCAATACATGTAAATTAATTGGTTTAGGTGAAAGTTATAGCATTTACAAATGGCAGTATATATACTTGGATTTGTTTTTTTTTTTACTAGTAATGGCAGAGATCTATAGCGGGACTGAGGTGGGCGTTCTGACACCGGGGGGGAACTGACTTGGTGTCACTGACATCCCCAATGACAATGATACAGAGATCAAAGCTAATTATTATTATTATTATTATTATACAGTATTTATAAAGCTCCAATAGTTCACTCAGCGCTGTACATTACAAAGGGGGACAGAACACGTGACAGAACAATACCAATACAATGCAAAACATGAGGGGATCGAGGGCCCTGCTCTTTGGAGCTTACAATCTAGAAGATAAAAAAGCACTGACACTGTACTAATGGCACTGGGCAGGAAGGTGTTAACATGTGGGGCGATCAAAGGGTTAACTGTGTGCTGCTTTACTACATGGGCTGTGTGTGTTTCACTGTAAGCACACTGCTTTGTATGGCAGTATTTCTGCTATAAGGCAGCGCGGAAGCGGTTAATATGACTGAAAACTGTCCTGCATAGATGTCTGTGTCCAGGACTGATTATCTGCAGGTAATTGCTGTCTGAGAGATTACATGCAAATTGCCGCAAATAGCTGCAGAAGCTGTCAGACTCCCATTGCTTTCAATGGGGCTTCCCACCTGCAGCTAATTGCAGGGAACCCTGCGGTGTCTCCCACAGGTCAGCATAAACCACTCCATTCATACTGTAAGTGTGAATGAGATCTTTCTTCTATGTATTGTCCATTTAGTATGTCCTTTGAAAAACCATATGACTGCAAAACCTTTTTGATGTTTGTGGCGTATATATAAATAAATGTATTTGTAATTAATACAAATTGTGAGCATTTATATATTTTAATAGTCAACTGTTTTTTGTGCTTCTATATACTGTATATATAGACACACACATTGTATTAGGTTTTCCAGATCTAGCCCAAGCATTTCACTTTCTTTGGGGAAGTGTGGCAGCCATCTTGCCCATGAGTTCCACCCTCCTTGCAACCGCTGGTAGGTTGTGCATTCCACGCCTCTTTCAGAAGTGTGGCAGCCATCTTGCCCATGCGTTCTACCCTCCTCGCAACTGCTGGTAGGTCAAGTGACAGTCCCAATTGAGGCGACATCAGATGTGTGCATTCCACACCTTTCCCAGAAGTGTGGCAGCCATCTTGCCCATGCGTTCCACCCTCCTCGCAACCTCTGGTTGGTCGAGTGACAGTGCCTGGAGCCGGAGTACTGATGAGCCTGTATCTTACAATACTTCTGTAAGTGGTTTTTATCCTTGTGCCCTAATAAACTGCTTTCAAAATGCACATCCCTGTTGTTAACACTTTCTTTGGAATAAATTATTATTATTATACAGGATTTATATAGCGCCAACAGTTTGCTCAGTGGTTTACAATATAAAATATCTTTTTATTCAAAGTTTTAAGTATTTCAATACAAAGACATGAAATAACAATTCTAAATGGTGAGCAAAACATGTCATAAGTGACACCCCTCAAACAGATAAGAGCGGCATACCATTCTCATGAAAAAACAGATGTAACAACATGTAATGAGTAGAAGATGTTGCCAACCTCACGGTATATGACAATCAGTGGTGATCAAATAGTTGCAGCAAGGTAAAAGATGGAAAGGTGAAGGAGAGGAAAGGAAGGAGGGGGGAAAAAAAAGGTGTGGGGGGGGGGAGGGGAGAGAGAAAAGGGATAACTGAGCAATCTGAGAAATGCTCAAAAAATTGATAGAAGTAAAAAGAAATAAGGCCAATCACTGGGAGACTGAGGCTCAAAAAGTGTGTGATTTGCTGTAGGCCTTCCAACATGTCCAGGTGGTGCGGACATTTTCGGGATTGAGGTTGTTTCCTGCAACCAATGTCATCATGGCTATTATCTCACTAAGTATCTGGGCCCATTACAATAAACTGGGGGAAGAGACAGATTTCTAGTGTCGGGAGATAGCAGTGCGAGTTGCCAGTAGGCAGTGCTTCAGAACACCCTTTTTGATCTTTGAGAATATGGCAGGGATCATGGACAGCAGAGCCACTGCGGAGGATGCCTGTATAAAAGAAATATACATCAAATTTGGGATTTAATTTTCTTTATTCAGTGGTACATATTTCTTCAAATATTTAAATATATTTCATAAAATGTTCCATCACTTTGGACTTATTGTTGAAGGTGAACATTAGTTTGACCCCATTAAGAAATAGAAAACTGAACAACCTTCTTAAAACAAAAAATGTGGAACAAAATTCTACTACTGTATGGTCATTTTGAGGGTAGAAGTGCCTGTATTGAATTCTAAGTTTAAAACAAGAATCAATAAAGCTGACCACACACGTTCTAGAGAATTTTGTCCCAGTGGCAGAACTACCAGGGTCGCAAAGGTCGCAGTTGCGACCGGGCCATAGGGTACCACCACTGTGGAGGAACCACAACAGGGTTCTGAGCTGTGTGTCTTGCTCACAAACAGCTCAGAGCCAGCACTGACAGTCCCCCCTCCTCACATGAAGGGGAGAGGAGAGAGAGAGCGCTCATCTGCTCCTCCTCCTCCCACCCCCTCTCCTCCCATTCTTCCCCGCCCACACGCCCCAGGGATGTGTGGATGGGAAGTTAGCCATCAGCCGCCAGCCAAAAAAAGAAAACTACTGACAGCCGATGCCTGTGCGTCCATCTTGGGGTGAGTAAGCTCACCCTCCGTCCCCTGTCTCTGACTGAAGTCTCCCTCCCTTCTCTCTCCTGCCACCCAGTGAATACAATAATGTAAAGGGTGCTCTGTGGACTCTGATGTAATGGGAGCCTTGGTGAGCAGAGGACCCCTTACATCAGAGTTCCCCTTTACACTAGAGTCCACAGTATTCCCCCTTACATCAGAACCCCCCCTTAAATCAGGGTTCCCAGAGCACACCTTATATCAGAGTTCCCATTTACATTAGAGTCCACAAAGCTGCCCCCTTAATGTGTAAGTGGAAACTCTGAGGACTGATGTAAGGGGGGCTGTGTGGACTCTGATGTAAGGGGGCTATAAGGACTCTGATATAAGGGGTGCTCAATGGACTCTGATGTGAGGGGCGCTCAATGGACTCTGATGTGAGGGGCTCTCTGTGGACACTGATGTAAGCGGGCTCCTTGGTCACTAATGTAAGGGGGGCTCTGCGGTCTCTGTTGTAAGGGAGAACTTTGCAAACTCTGATATAAGGGGGGCTCCGTGAACTCTGATGTAATGGGGGCTCTGGGAACCCTGATTACAGGGGAATGCTGGGAACTCTGATGTAAGTGAGGGTTCTGGTTATCAAAGATTCCCTTATATGAGAGTTCCCTTTTACATCAGAGTCTGCAGCATTCCCTTCATACATCTGGGTTCTCAGTGTTCCACCTTAAATTAAAGTCCCCAGAGTTCTCCCTTACATTAGAGTCGACAGAGTCCCCCTTACAGTCTAAGTTCAGCTGTAAGGGAAGCTCTGCAGATTCAGATGTAAAGGGGAACTCTGTGGATTCAGATGTAAAGGGGAACTCTGTAGACCCTGATGTAAGGGGGGACTCTTGTGATTAAATCCATATGATTAGAAATGTTAGTTAATCACAACTAGAGATGAGCGAATTATTCAAAAATTCGATTCGACTGATTCGGCGAATTCGTGAAAAAATTTTGATTCGAGTCGAATATATTCGCTGCGAATTTAACTTATAAAAGGGTGTTTCTAGGCTTCAGAGAGCCTTTATATTAGTGCAGAACACTGTACCTTTAATTTAAATGCCCTTGGAGTCTGCTGGGGAAGAGAAATAATACTGTCAGTCAGTATGACATGCAGATGAGTGCCGTCGATCTTAGAATCACCGCACACTTCACTCATTTGGGCAGTCACGGGGCCAAAACCAGAGTGTGGAGCCACAGTGTGGCGGTGGAGGCAGCAGCAATGGGAGGCCATACAGCACCCTATGACAAAATGGAACCCACCAGCAGTGTGAGGAGACCTGAAAGTGGCACATGGCAGAGTGTGGCGATGGAGACAGCAGCAATGGGAGGCCGTACAGGGACCCATGAGACACTCTGGACCTGGCAGCAGCATGAGGAGGCGGTACAGGGGCCCATGACAGATTACGGGCCTGGCAGCAGCATGAGGAGTTGGTACGGGGGCCCATGGCAGATTACGGGCCTGGCAGCAGCAATGGGAGGCCGTACAGGGACCCATGACACACTCTGGACCTGGCAGCAGCATGAGGAGGCGGTACAGGGGCCCATGACAGATTACGGGCCTGGCAGCAGCATGAGGAGTCGGTACGGGGGTCCATGACACACTCTGGACCTGGCAGCAGCATGAGGAGGCGGTACAGGGGCGCATGACAGATTACGAGCCTGGCAGCAGCAACTTGGACAGGAGGACGTTCAGCTTCTGCACCGTCGGGTGCGTGCTCGCAAACTGTTGTCTCTTGGAAACGGATTCCAAAAAAGACTGCTGACGGAATCCGTGAAGAGGAGTAGCAGGAGAAGGAGCATCTGAACGAGCGGAATATGCCAACAAGCGACAACAGGGGCCCATGACAGATTACGGGCCTGGCAGCAGCATGAGGAGTCGGTACGGGGGCCCATGGCAGATTACGGGCCTGGCAGCAGCAATGGGAGGCCCGTAATCTGCCAGCACCCTATGACAAAAAATGGAACACACCAGCAGTGTGTGAGGAGACCTGAAAGTGGCACATGGCAGAGTGTGGTGATGGAGACAGCAGCAATGGGAGGCCGTACAGGGACCCATGAGAGACTCTGGACCTGGCAGCAGCATGAGGAGGCGGTACAGGGGCCCATGGCAGATTAGGGGCCTGGCAGCAGCTATGGGAGGCCCGTAATCTGCCAGCACCCTATGACAAAAAATGGAACCCACCAGCAGTGTGAGGAGACCTGAAAGTGGCACATGGCAGAGTGTGGCGATGGAGACAGCAGCAATGGGAGGCCGTACAGGGACCCATGAGAGACTGTGGACCTGGCAGCAGCATGAGGAGGCGGTACCGGGGCCCATGGCAGATTACGGGCCTGGCAGCAGCAATGGGAGGCCCGTAATCTGCCAGCACCCTATGACAAAAAATGTAACACACCAGCAGTGTGAGGAGACCTGAAAGTGGCACATGGCAGAGTGTGGTGATGGAGACAGCAGCAATGGGAGGCGGTTCAGGGACCCATGAGACACTGTGGACCTGGCAGCAGCATGAGGAGGCGGTACAGGGGCCCATGGCAGATTAAGGCCTGGCAGCAGCAATGGGAGGCCCGTAATCTGCCAACACCCTATGACAAAATGGAACCCTGGGCTGGGGCAGGCAGAACCGCCGTATCTTTATCACGGTTTTCCCAGGCCACCGAATGGCGACGCTGCATATGCTGATGCAACGCTGTAGTCCCAACATGGGCCCCCTGGCCACGCTTGACTTTCTGGCCACATAGTCGACATACGGCTACGTTTACTTCCTCGGGCGTCTTGACGAAAAATTGCCACACCGCCGAGTAGGAAACTTTGCCCCCGCTACTCCTCACTGGCTGACTGCTACTTCCTCCATGCACACCGGCACCACTACTGGCCGTGGTGGTAGGCTGCAGTGGAGCTGGTGCTCTACTCCGTGGCCGTTTGCCTCCACTGACACTGCTGCGACCCTGCTGCCTCCTGGCAGCAGCGATGGGAGGCCGTACAGGGACCCATGACACACTCTGGACCTGGCAGCAGCATGAAGAGGCGGTACAGGGGCCCATGGCAGATTAGGGGCCTGGCAGCAGCAATGGGAGGCCCGTAATCTGCCAGCACCCTATGACAAAAAATGGAACACACCAGCAGTGTGAGGAGACCTGAAAGTGGCACATGGCATGAGACACTGTGGACCTGGCAGCAGCATGAGGAGGCGGTACAGGGGCCCATGGCAGATTAGGGGCCTGGCAGCAGCTATGGGAGGCCCGTAATCTGCCAGCACCCTATGACAAAAAATGGAACACACCAGCAGTGTGTGAGGAGACCTGAAAGTGGCACATGGCAGAGTGTCGCGATGGAGACAGCAGCAATGGGAGGCCGTACAGGGACCCATGAGACACTGTGGACCTGGCAGCAGCATGAGGAGGCGGTACAGGGGCCCATGGCAGATTACGGGCCTGGCAGCAGCAATGGGAGGCCCGTAATCTGCCAGCACCCTATGACAAAAAATGGAACACACCAGCAGTGTGAGGAGACCTGAAAGTGGCACATGGCATGAGACACTGTGGACCTGGCAGCAGCATGAGGAGGCGGTACAGGGGCCCATGGCAGATTAGGGGCCTGGCAGCAGCTATGGGAGGCCCGTAATCTGCCAGCACCCTATGACAAAAAATGGAACACACCAGCAGTGTGAGGAGACCTGAAAGTGGCACATGGCATGAGACACTGTGGACCTGGCAGCAGCATGAGAAGGCGGTACAGGGGCCCATGGCAGATTAGGGGCCTGGCAGCAGCTATGGGAGGCCTGTAATCTGCCAGCACCCTATGACAAAAAATGGAACACACCAGCAGTGTGTGAGGAGACCTGAAAGTGGCACATGGCAGAGTGTGGCGATGGAGACAGCAGCAATGGGAGGCCGTACAGGGACCCATGAGAGACTCTGGACCTGGCAGCAGCATGAGGAGGCGGTACAGGGGCCCATGGCAGATTACGGGCCTGGCAGCAGCAATGGGAGGCCCGTAATCTGCCAGCACCCTATGACAAAAAATGGAACACAACAGCAGTGTGAGGAGAACTGAAAGTGGCACATGGCATGAGACACTGTGGACCTGGCAGCAGCATGAGGAGGCGGTACAGGGGCCCATGGCAGATTAGGGGCCTGGCAGCAGCTATGGGAGGCCTGTAATCTGCCAGCACCCTATGACAAAAAATGGAACACACCAGCAGTGTGTGAGGAGACCTGAAAGTGGCACATGGCAGAGTGTGGCGATGGAGACAGCAGCAATGGGAGGCCGTACAGGGACCCATGACACACTCTGGACCTGGCAGCAGTATGAGGAGGCGGTACAGGGGCCCATGGCAGATTACGGGCCTGGCAGCAGCAATGGGAGGCCTGTAATCTGCCAGCACCCTATGACAAAAAATGGAACACACCAGCAGTGTGAGGAGACCTGAAAGTGGCACATGTTTGGGGCATGATTCATGGCGGATTTAGTCAGTTGTGTCAGGAACTGTTGGTTTGAAATCCAGACTAATCCACGCCTGATTCATTTTCACAAACGTGAGTCTCTCCACACTTTGGGGGGACAGTCGTGTCCTCCGCGGAGTTACAATACCTCCTGCCGCACTAAACACGCGCTCCGATGCCACGCTACTGGCCGGGCATGACAGCCTTTCAAGGGCAAATTCAGCTAGTTGGGGCCAAAGGTCAAGTTTCGTTGCCCAGTAGTCAAGGGGATTGTCTACCTCGGTTGGCAGGGTGCTGTCCAAGTAGGCCTAAGCCTGTTGTTTGAGGTCCTGCTCCAGGTCCACCTGATGCTGCTGCTGCTGAGGCTGGTTAGTAGTTTCCTCACTGCGCTGGTGAAGAAAGCTACTCATCATCGACTGCAGACTGAGGCAGCCGCTGCTGGTGGAGCTGCCACTGCTCCTACCACCCCACCCCTCCCCTGCTGCCATGGCAGCGGAACGCGAGCGCACAGGGCCCACAGTGTCTGAGGATGGACGTTGGCGCAGAAAGGCAGAGACCAGCTGACTACATAGGTGGTTTTTATAGTACGTTATTTTGGCCTCCCTCTCAGCAGGTGTGAAAAAGGCCACCATTTTTGAACGGTAGCGAGGGTCCAACAAGGTGGACAGCCAAAAGTCATCCCTCTGTCTGATGGTTATTATTCGGCTGTCGCTACGCAAGCAAGCGAGCATGCTATGGGCCATTTGTGCCAAGGAATGCGAGGGACTCCCTGCCTCCATCTCCACAGCATACTGCCACGGTGCGTCTGGGTCCTCTGTCTCCTCCTCCTCTACCAGATGCTCCTGCTCCTCCACTTCTGTCCGCTGAGTGGAAAAACCACCCATTTCACTCAATAATTCCTGAACACCAATGTCCTCCTCTACCTCCTCCTCTTCTTCCTGTCCTGCCCCCACAGGGGTCATGTGGCGTTGAGATCTGTGCGCCACGTCTACCGCACCCTGACCAGCCATTGTTAACAGCATTTGTTCCAGGACGTGCAACAGAGGAATGACGTCGTTCATCCCATAGTCCTGCCGACTCACGAATAGCGTGGCCTCCTCAAAGGGCCTGAGCAAGCGCAGGTGTCACGCATGAGCTGCCAATGGCTGACATCTAAGTTACACAGGGAGTACCTTTATCCGCTTGTAACATCAGGAAATCTGTGATGGCCTTTCGTTGTTCGTAAAGGCTGTCTAACATATGTAGGGTTGAATTCCACCTTGTTGCAACGTCACAGCATGAGGAGTCGGTACGGGGGCCCATGGCAGATTACGGGCCTGGCAGCAGCAATGGGAGGCCTGTAATCTGCCAGCACCCTATGACAAAAAATGTAACACACCAGCAGTGTGAGGAGATCTGAAAGTGGCACATGGCAGAGTGTGGCGATGGAGACAGCAGCAATGGGAGGCCGTACAGGGACCCATGAGAGACTCTGGACCTGGCAGCAGCATGAGGAGGCGGTATAGGGGCCCATGGCAGATTAGGGGCCTGGCAGCAGCTATAGGAGGCCCGTAATCTGCCAGCACCCTATGACAAAAAATGGAACACACCAGCAGTGTGAGGAGACCTGAAAGTGGCACATGGCAGAGTGTGGCGATGGAGACAGCAGCAATGGGAGGCCGTACAGGGACCCATGAGAGACTCTGGACCTGGCAGCAGCATCAGGAGGCGGTATAGGGGCCCATGGCAGATTACGGGCCTGGCAGCAGCAATGGGAGGCCCGTAATCTGCCAGCACCCTATGACAAAAAATGTAACACACCAGCAGTGTGAGGAGATCTGAAAGTGGCACATGGCAGAGTGTGGCGATGGAGACAGCAGCAATGGGAGGCCGTACAGGGACCCATGAGAGACTCTGGACCTGGCAGCAGCATGAGGAGGTGGTATAGGGGCCAATGGCAGATTAGGGGCCTGGCAGCAGCTATGGGTGGCCCGTAATCTGCCAGCACCCTATGACAAAAAATGGAACACACCAGCAGTGTGAGGAGACCTGAAAGTGGCACATGGCAGAGTGTGGCGATGGAGACAGCAGCAATGGGAGGCCGTACAGGGACCCATGAGAGACTCTGCACCTGGCAGCAGCATGAGGAGGCGGTATAGGGGCCCATGGCAGATTAGGGGCCTGGCAGCAGCTATGGGAGGCCCGTAATCTGCCAGCACCCTATGACAAAAAATGGAACACACCAGCAGTGTGAGGAGACCTGAAAGTGGCACATGGCATGAGACACTGTGGACCTGGCAGCAGCATGAGGAGGCGGTACAGGGGCCCATGGCAGATTAGGGGCCTGGCAGCAGCTATGGGAGGCCCGTAATCTGCCAGCACCCTATGACAAAAAATGGAACACACCAGCAGTGTGTGAGGAGACCTGAAAGTGGCACATGGCAGAGTGTCGCGATGGAGACAGCAGCAATGGGAGGCCGTACAGGGACCCATGAGACACTGTGGACCTGGCAGCAGCATGAGGAGGCGGTACAGGGGCCCATGGCAGATTACGGGCCTGGCAGCAGCAATGGGAGGCCCGTAATCTGCCAGCACCCTATGAAAAAAAATGGAACACACCAGCAGTGTGAGGAGACCTGAAAGTGGCACATGGCATGAGACACTGTGGACCTGGCAGCAGCATGAGGAGGCGGTACAGGGGCCCATGGCAGATTACGTGCCTGGCAGCAGCAATGGGAGGCCCGTAATCTGCCAGCACCCTATGACAAAAAATGGAACACACCAGCAGTGTGAGGAGACCTGAAAGTGGCACATGGCATGAGACACTGTGGACCTGGCAGCAGCATGAGGAGGCGGTACAGGGGCCCATGGCAGATTAGGGGCCTGGCAGCAGCTATGGGAGGCCCGTAATCTGCCAGCACCCTATGACAAAAAATGGAACACACCAGCAGTGTGAGGAGACCTGAAAGTGGCACATGGCATGAGACACTGTGGACCTGGCAGCAGCATGAGGAGGCGGTACAGGGGCCCATGGCAGATTAGGGGCCTGGCAGCAGCTATGGGAGGCCTGTAATCTGCCAGCACCCTATGACAAAAAATGGAACACACCAGCAGTGTGTGAGGAGACCTGAAAGTGGCACATGGCAGAGTGTGGCGATGGAGACAGCAGCAATGGGAGGCCGTACAGGGACCCATGAGAGACTCTGGACCTGGCAGCAGCATGAGGAGGCGGTACAGGGGCCCATGGCAGATTACGGGCCTGGCAGCAGCAATGGGAGGCCCGTAATCTGCCAGCACCCTATGACAAAAAATGGAACACAACAGCAGTGTGAGGAGAACTGAAAGTGGCACATGGCATGAGACACTGTGGACCTGGCAGCAGCATGAGGAGGCGGTACAGGGGCCCATGGCAGATTAGGGGCCTGGCAGCAGCTATGGGAGGCCTGTAATCTGCCAGCACCCTATGACAAAAAATGGAACACACCAGCAGTGTGTGAGGAGACCTGAAAGTGGCACATGGCAGAGTGTGGCGATGGAGACAGCAGCAATGGGAGGCCGTACAGGGACCCATGACACACTCTGGACCTGGCAGCAGTATGAGGAGGCGGTACAGGGGCCCATGGCAGATTACGGGCCTGGCAGCAGCAATGGGAGGCCCGTAATCTGCCAGCACCCTATGACAAAAAATGGAACACACCAGCAGTGTGAGGAGACCTGAAAGTGGCACATGTTTGGGGCATGATTCATGGCGGATTTAGTCAGTTGTGTCAGGAACTGTTGGTTTGAAATCCAGACTAATCCACGCCTGATTCATTTTCACAAACGTGAGTCTCTCCACACTTTGGGTGGACAGTCGTGTCCTCCGCGGAGTTACAATACCTCCTGCCGCACTAAACACGCGCTCCGATGCCACGCTACTGGCCGGGCATGACAGCCTTTCAAGGGCAAATTCAGCTAGTTGGGGCCAAAGGTCAAGTTTCGTTGTCCAGTAGTCAAGGGGATTGTCTACCTCGGTTGGCAGGGTGCTGTCCAAGTACGCCTAAGCCTGTTGTTTGAGGTCCTGCTCCAGGTCCACCTGATGCTGCTGCTGCTGAGGCTGGTTAGTAGTTTCCTCACTGCGCTGGTGAAGAAAGCTACTCATCATCGACTGCAGACTGAGGCAGCCGCTGCTGGTGGAGCTGCCACTGCTCCTACCACCCCACCCCTCCCCTGCTGCCATGGCAGCGGAACGCGAGCGCACAGGGCCCACAGTGTCTGAGGATGGACGTTGGCGCAGAAAGGCAGAGACCAGCTGACTACATAGGTGGTTTTTATAGTACGTTATTTTGGCCTCCCTCTCAGCAGGTGTGAAAAAGGCCACCATTTTTGAACGGTAGCGAGGGTCCAACAAGGTGGACAGCCAAAAGTCATCCCTCTGTCTGATGGTTATTATTCGGCTGTCGCTACGCAAGCAAGCGAGCATGCTATGGGCCATTTGTGCCAAGGAATGCGAGGGACTCCCTGCCTCCATCTCCACAGCATACTGCCACGGTGCGTCTGGGTCCTCTGTCTCCTCCTCCTCTACCAGATGCTCCTGCTCCTCCACTTCTGTCCGCTGAGTGGAAAAACCACCCATTTCACTCAATAATTCCTGAGCACCAATGTCCTCCTCTACCTCCTCCTCTTCTTCCTGTCCTGCCCCCACAGGGGTCATGTGGCGTTGAGATCTGTGCGCCACGTCTACCGCACCCTGACCAGCCATTGTTAACAGCATTTGTTCCAGGACGTGCAACAGAGGAATGACGTCGTTCATCCCATAGTCCTGCCGACTCACGAATAGCGTGGCCTCCTCAAAGGGCCTGAGCAAGCGCAGGTGTCACGCATGAGCTGCCAATGGCTGACATCTAAGTTACACAGGGAGTACCTTTATCCGCTTGTAACATCAGGAAATCTGTGATGGCCTTTCGTTGTTCGTAAAGGCGGTCTAACATATGTAGGGTTGAATTCCACCTTGTTGCAACGTCACAGCATGAGGAGTCGGTATAGGGGCCCATGGCAGATTAGGGGCCTGGCAGCAGCTATGGGAGGCCCGTAATCTGCCAGCACCCTATGACAAAAAATGGAACACACCAGCAGTGTGAGGAGACCTGAAAGTGGCACATGGCAGAGTGTGGCGATGGAGACAGCAGCAATGGGAGGCCGTACAGGGACCCATGAGAGACTCTGGACCTGGCAGCAGCATCAGGAGGCGGTATAGGGGCCCATGGCAGATTACGGGCCTGGCAGCAGCAATGGGAGGCCCGTAATCTGCCAGCACCCTATGACAAAAAATGTAACACACCAGCAGTGTGAGGAGATCTGAAAGTGGCACATGGCAGAGTGTGGCGATGGAGACAGCAGCAATGGGAGGCCGTACAGGGACCCATGAGAGACTCTGCACCTGGCAGCAGCATGAGGAGGCGGTATAGGGGCCCATGGCAGATTAGGGGCCTGGCAGCAGCTATGGGAGGCCCGTAATCTGCCAGCACCCTATGACAAAAAATGGAACACACCAGCAGTGTGAGGAGACCTGAAAGTGGCACATGGCATGAGACACTGTGGACCTGGCAGCAGCATGAGGAGGCGGTACAGGGGCCCATGGCAGATTAGGGGCCTGGCAGCAGCTATGGGAGGCCCGTAATCTGCCAGCACCCTATGACAAAAAATGGAACACACCAGCAGTGTGAGGAGACCTGAAAGTGGCACATGGCAGAGTGTGGCGATGGAGACAGCAGCAATGGGAGGCCGTACAGGGACCCATGAGAGACTCTGGACCTGGCAGCAGCATGAGGAGGTGGTTTAGGGGCCCATGGCAGATTACGGGCCTGGCAGCAGCAATGGGAGGCCCGTAATCTGCCAGCACCCTATGACAAAAAATGTAACACACCAGCAGTGTGAGGAGATCTGAAAGTGGCACATGGCAGAGTGTGGCGATGGAGACAGCAGCAATGGGAGGCCGTACAGGGACCCATGAGAGACTCTGGACCTGGCAGCAGCATGAGGAGGCGGTATAGGGGCCCATGGCAGATTAGGGGCCTGGCAGCAGCTATGGGAGGCCCGTAATCTGCCAGCACCCTATGACAAAAAATGGAACACACCAGCAGTGTGAGGAGACCTGAAAGTGGCACATGTTTGGGGCATGATTCATGGCGGATTTAGTCAGTTGTGTCAGGAACTGGTGGTTTGAAATCCAGACTAATCCACGCCTGATTCATTTTCACAAACGTGAGTCTCTCCACACTTTGGGTGGACAGTCGTGTCCTCCGCGGAGTTACAATACCTCCTGCCGCACTAAACACGCGCTCCGATGCCACGCTACTGGCCGGGCATGACAGCCTTTCAAGGGCAAATTCAGCTAGTTGGGGCCAAAGGTCAAGTTTCGTTGCCCAGTAGTCAAGGGGATTGTCTACCTAGGTTTGGCAGGGTGCTGTCCAAGTAGGCCCAAGCCTGTTGTTTGAGGTCCTGCTCCAGGTCCACCTGATGCTGCTGCTGCTGCTGCGGCTGGTTAGTAGTTTCCTCACTGCGCTGGTGAAGAAAGCTACTCATCATCGACTGCAGACTGAGGCAGCCGCTGCTGGTGGAGCTGCCACTGCTCCTACCACCCCACCCCCCCCCTGCTGCCATGGCAGCGGAACGCGAGCGCACAGGGCCCACAGTGTCTGAGGATGGACGTTGGCGCAGAAAGGCAGAGACCAACTGACTACATAGGTGGTTTTTATAGTACGTTATTTTGGCCTCCCTCTCAGCAGGTGTGAAAAAGGCCACCATTTTTGAACGGTAGCGAGGGTCCAACAAGGTGGACAGCCAAAAGTCATCCCTCTGTCTGATGGTTATTATTCGGCTGTCGCTACGCAAGCAAGCGAGCATGCTATGGGCCATTTGTGCCAAGGAATGCGAGAGACTCCCTGCCTCCATCTCCACAGCATACTGCCACGGTGTGTCTGGGTCCTCTGTCTCCTCCTCCTCCTCCTCTACCAGATGCTCCTGCTCCTCCACTCCTGTCTGCTGAGTGGAAAAACCACCCATTTCACTCAATAATTCCTGAGCACAAATGTCCTCCTCTACCTCCTCCTCTTCTTTCTGTCCTGCCCCCACAGGGGTCATGTGGCGTTGAGATCTGTGCGCCACGTCTACCGCACCCTGACCAGCCATTGTTAACAGCATTTGTTCCAGGACGTGCAACAGAGGAATGACGTCGTTCATCCCATAGTCCTGCCGACTCACGAATAGCGTGGCCTCCTCAAAGGGCCTGAGCAAGCGGCAGGTGTCACGCATGAGCTGCCAATGGCTGACATCGAAGTTACACAGGGGAGTACCTTTATCCGCTTGTAACATCAGGAAATCGGTGATGGCCTTTCGCTGTTCATAAAGGCGGTCTAACATGTGTAGGGTTGAATTCCACCTTGTTGCAACGTCGCAGATCAGGCGATGCTGTGCAATTCCGTTCTGCCGCTGCAGCTCAAGGAGGGTGTGCTTTGCGGTGTAGGAATGGCTGAAATGCATGCAAAGTTTACGTGACATTTTAAGGATGTCTTGCAGTGGGATGGTGGATTTTAGGAACCGCTTGACAACCAGATTGAACACGTGAGCCATGCATGGCACAACCTTCCTTGACGCAGAGCAGACACCATGTTCTTTCCGTTGTCGGTCAACATGGTTCCGATTTTCAGTTTGCGCGGAGACAGCCATCTGTCGATTTCTCTGTTCATTACACTCAGAAGTTCCTCCCCTGTGTGACTACGTTCGCCAAGGCATACCAGGTGCAGCACAGCGGGACACCGTTGCGCCCTGCACATGTGATATGCCGGTCGGGTAATGGGACTTGGCACGGGGGTGGCGGCTGAGGACACGGCGGAAGAAGAGGTGGTAGAGGCGGACATCTTTGCCGGACCAAGGACGTGCAAACGTGGAGGCAAAAGCGGCGTGACCTGTCCAAGTTGCTGGTGCGGCTGTGACGGCACCACGTTCACCCAGTGGGCCGTAAATGACATGTACTGTCCCTGACCGTAGTTACAGCTCCACACGTCGGCGCTGCCGTGCACTTTGGCAGAGACCGACATGCTCAAAGACTGGCCCACCATCTCTTCTACATGTGAATGCAGGGCTGGCACTGCCTTTTTGGCGAAGAAATGATGGCTTGGCACTCTCCACCGCGGCGCGGCACAAGCCATCATTTCTCGGAAAGGTGCGGAGTCCACCACTTGGAAAGGGAGGGACTGCAGCACCAGCAACTTGGACAGGAGGACGTTCAGCTTTTGCACCGTCGGGTGCGTGCTCGCAAACTGTTGTCTCTTGGAAACGGATTCCAAGAAAGACTGCTGACGGAATCCGTGAAGAGGAGTAGCAGGAGAAGGAGCATCAGAACGAGCGGAAGATGCCAACGAGCGACAACTCCCCTCAGCAGAGGTGTTGGAGCCTTGACTGGCTGATAGAGGGCGATTGACGTCGGGTGACGGAGCAAGTAACGGAGCGGGTGATGGAGCGGGGGCTGGGGCAGTCAGAACCGCCGTATCTTTATCACGGTTTTCCCAGGCCACCAAATGGCGACGCTGCATATGCTGCCGCAACGCTGTAGTCCCAACATGGGCCCCCTGGCCACGCTTGACTTTCTGGCCACATAGTCGACATACGTCTACGTTTACTTCCTCGGGCGGCTTGACAAAATATTGCCACACCGCCGAGTAGGAAACTTTGCCCCCGATACTCCTCACTGGCTGACTGCTGCTTCCTCCGTGCACACCGGCACCACTACTGGCCGCGGTGGTAGGCTGCAGTGGAGCTGGTGCTGTACTCCGTGGCCGTTTGCCTCCACTGACACTGCTGCGACCCTGCTGCCTCCTGGGCAACCCACCGACTGTTTTGCTCGCTGCCAAGCTGCCACCCTCTTCTCCTGATGATGCGGAAGCAATAGCCTGATGACGACGAGGCTGCCAAGTGCGATCAGCCTCATCATCATCAATTAGGGTCTCCGCCTCACTACTAGCCCCCTCGGCTGCGTGTGGGTCAGGAGACAGACCTGTCTCTAGACCGGCTACCGAGCCACTCTCCTCGCCACTACTTCTTCGCCTGGCTGCTGAAGAGGCGGATGTCTCCCCCCGTTCCTGACCGCCCTCTGTTAGCTCTTCCTCACTGTACAGTGGGGCTGAGCCCACAGCATACGATACTTCGCTTGGTGAGGGAGCACCAAAGGACAGGGGCAGGTCGAGGACACGTGATTTAAGTGGGCTTGCTCCCGGGCCATGCCAACTAACGGTTGTGTCTGACGTACCCACCGACCGTTGGCTGTAGGTGTCAGAGGTGACCTGGGAAGAGGAAGACGACCGCGCCAACCAATCGATGATGGCAGGGTTGTCGGTGGAGACACGACCGCTGGATGACACCGGGAGCACTGGCCTCTGGCTGCGACTAGTGCTGCCTCGACCCCTTCCTCTGCTGCCACGTCTGCTCGCTCCTAAAACATTGCCTCCTCTGCCACTCCTATGCATGTTGTCTGACATACTCTTTAATTAAACGATTCTGTGTCCCTGAGTAACAATTCTGTGTCTGTCCCTGAGTAACAATTCTGTGTCCCTCAGTAACAATTCTGTGTCCCTCAGTAACAATTCTGTGTCCCTCAGTAACAATTCTGTGTCCCTCAGTAACAATTCTGTGTCCCTCAGTAACAATTCTGTGTCTGTCCCTGAGTAACAATTCGGTGTCTGTCGCTGAGTAACAATTCTGTGTCCCTCAGTAACAATTCTGTGTCCCTCAGTAACAATTCTGTGTCTGTCGCTGAGTAACAATTCTGTGTCCCTGAGTAACAATTCTGTGTCCCTCAGTAACAATTCTGTGTCCCTCAGTAACAATTCTGTGTCCCTCAGTAACAATTCTGTGTCTGTCCCTGAGTAACAATTCTGTGTCTGTCCCTGAGTAACAATTCTGTGTCCCTCAGTAACAATTCTGTGTCCCTCAGTAACAATTCTGTGTCCCTCAGTAACAATTCTGTGTCTGTCCCTGAGTAACAATTCTGTGTCTGTCCCTGAGTAACAATTCTGTGTCTGTCCCTGAGTAACAATTCTGTGTCCCTCAGTAACAATTCTGTGTCCCTCAGTAACAATTCTGTGTCCCTCAGTAACAATTCTGTGTCCCTCAGTAACAATTCTGTGTCTGTCCCTGAGTAACAATTCTGTGTCTGTCGCTGAGTAACAATTCTGTGTCCCTCAGTAACAATTCTGTGTCCCTCAGTAACAATTCTGTGTCTGTCCCTGAGTAACAATTCTGTGTCTGTCGCTGAGTAACAATTCTGTGTCCCTGAGTAACAATTCTGTGTCCCTCAGTAACAATTCTGTGTCCCTCAGTAACAATTCTGTGTCCCTCAGTAACAATTCTGTGTCTGTCCCTGAGTAACAATTCTGTGTCTGTCCCTGAGTAACAATTCTGTGTCCCTCAGTAACAATTCTGTGTCCCTCAGTAACAATTCTGTGTCCCTCAGTAACAATTCTGTGTCTGTCCCTCAGTAACAATTCTGTGTCCCTCAGTAACAATTCTGTGTCCCTCAGTAACAATTCTGTGTCTGTCCCTGAGTAACAATTCTGTGTCTGTCCCTGAGTAACAATTCTGTGTCTGTCGCTGAGTAACAATTCTGTGTCCCTGAGTAACAATTCTGTGTCCCTCAGTAACAATTCTGTGTCCCTCAGTAACAATTCTGTGTCTGTCCCTGAGTAATAATTCTGTGTCTGTCCCTGAGTAACAATTCTGTGTCCCTCAGTAACAATTCTGTGTCCCTCAGTAACAATTCTGTGTCCCTCAGTAACAATTCTGTGTCCCTCAGTAACAATTCTGTGTCTGTCCCTGAGTAACAATTCTGTGTCTGTCGCTGAGTAACAATTCTGTGTCCCTCAGTAACAATTCTGTGTCCCTCAGTAACAATTCTGTGTCTGTCCCTGAGTAACAATTCTGTGTCTGTCCCTGAGTAACAATTCTGTGTCCCTGAGTAACAATTCTGTGTCCCTCAGTAACAATTCTGTGTCCCTCAGTAACAATTCTGTGTCCCTCAGTAACAATTCTGTGTCTGTCCCTGAGTAACAATTCTGAGTCTGTCCCTGAGTAACAATTCTGTGTCGCTGAGTAACAATTCTGTGTCCCTCAGTAACAATTCTGTGTCCCTCAGTAACAATTCTGTGTCTGTCCCTGAGTAACAATTCTGTGTCCCTCAGTAACAATTCTGTGTCCCTCAGTAACAATTCTGTGTCTGTCCCTGAGTAACAATTCTGTGTCTGTCCCTGAGTAACAATTCTGTGTCCCTGAGTAACAATTCTGTGTCCCTGAGTAACAATTCTGTGTCCCTCAGTAACAATTCTGTGTCCCTCAGTAACAATTCTGTGTCTGTCCCTGAGTAACAATTCTGTGTCCCTAAGTAACGTTTCTGTGGCCCTAAGTAACGGTTCTGTGGCCCTCAGTAACAAATCTGTGTCTGTCCCTAAGTAACAATTCTGTGGCACTAAGTAACGTTTCTGTGGCCCTAAGTAACGGTTCTGTGGCCCTCAGTAACAAATCTGTGTCCCTCAGTAACAATTTTGTGTCTGTCCCTAAGTAACAATTCTGTGGTCCTAAGTAACGTTTCTGTGGCCCTAAGTAACGATTCTGTGGCCCTAAGTAACGTTTCTGTAGCCCTAAGTAACGTTTCTGTGGCCCTAAGTAACGGTTCTGTGGCCCTAAGTAACGGTTCTGTGGCCCTCAGTAACAAATCTGTGTCCCTTAGTAACAATTCTGTGTCTGTCCCTAAGTAACAATTCTGTGGCACTAAGTAACGTTTCTGTGGCCCTAAGTAACGATTCTGTGGCCCTAAGTAACGTTTCTGTAGCCCTAAGTAACGTTTCTGTGGCCCTAAGTAACGTTTCTGTGTCCCTCAGTAACGGTTCTGTGTCCCTCAGTAACAATTCTGTATCCCTCAGTAACAATTCTGTGTCTGTCCCTGAGTAACAATTCTGTGTCCCTAAGTAACAATTCTGTGTCTGTCCCTGAGTAACAATTCTGTGTCCCTAAGTAACGTTTCTGTGGCCCTAAGTAACGGTTCTGTGGCCCTAAGTAACGGTTCTGTGGCCCTCAGTAACAAATCTGTGTCCCTCAGTAACAATTCTGTGTCTGTCCCTAAGTAACAATTCTGTGGCACTAAGTAACGTTTCTGTGGCCCTAAGTAAAGTTTCTGTGGCCCTAGGTAACGATTCTGTGGCCCTAAGTAACGTTTCTGTAGCCCTAAGTAACGTTTCTGTGGCCCTAAGTAACGTTTCTGTGGCCCTAAGTAACGGTTCTGTGTCCCTCAGTAACAATTCTGTATCCCTCAGTAACAATTCTGTGTCTGTCCCTGAGTAACAATTCTGTGTCCCTAAGTAACAATTCTGTGTCCCTAAGTAACAATTCTGTGTCCCTAAGTAACAATTCTGTGTCTGTCCCTGAGTAACAATTCTGTGGCCCTAAGTAACGTTTCTGTGGCCCTAAGTAACGGTTCTGTGGCCCTCAGTAACAAATCTGTGTCCCTCAGTAACAATTCTGTGTCTGTCCCTAAGTAACAATTCTGTGGCCCTAAGTAACGTTTCTGTGGCCCTAAGTAATGATTCTGTGGCCCTAAGTAACGATTCTGTGGCCCTAAGTAACGTTTCTGTAGCCCTAAGTAATGTTTCTGTGGCCCTAAGTAACGTTTCTGTGGCCCTAAGTAACAGTTCTGTGGCCCTCAGTAACAATTCTGTGTCCCTTAGTAACAATTCTGTGTCTGTCCCTGAGTAACAATTCTGTGTCCCTAAGTAACGTTTCTGTGGCCCTAAGTAACGGTTCTGTGGCCCTCAGTAACAAATCTGTGTCCCTTAGTAACAATTCTGTGTCTGTCCCTAAGTAACAATTCTGTGGCACTAAGTAACGTTTCTGTGGCCCTAAGTAACGATTCTGTGGCCCTAAGTAACGTTTCTGTAGCCCTAAGTAACGTTTCTGTGGCCCTAAGTAACGTTTCTGTGGCCCTAAGTAACGGTTCTGTGTCCCTCAGTAACAATTCTGTATCCCTCAGTAATAATTCTGTGTCTGTCCCTGAGTAACAATTCTGTGTCCCTAAGTAACAATTCTGTGTCTGTCCCTGAGTAACAATTCTGTGTCCCTAAGTAACGTTTCTGTGGCCCTAAGTAACGGTTCTGTGGCCCTCAGTAACAAATCTGTGTCCCTCAGTAACAATTCTGTGTCTGTCCCTAAGTAACAATTCTGTGGCCCTAAGTAACGTTTCTGTGGCCCTAAGTAACGATTCTGTGGCCCTAAGTAACGTTTCTGTAGCCCTAAGTAATGTTTCTGTGGCCCTAAGTAACGTTTCTGTGGCCCTAAGTAACGGTTCTGTGTCCCTCAGTAACAATTCTGTATCCCTCAGTAATAATTCTGTGTCTGTCCCTGAGTAACAATTCTGTGTCCCTAAGTAACAATTCTGTGTCTGTCCCTGAGTAACAATTCTGTGTCCCTAAGTAACGTTTCTGTGGCCCTAAGTAACGGTTCTGTGGCCCTCAGTAACAAATCTGTGTCCCTCAGTAACAATTCTGTGTCTGTCCCTAAGTAACAATTCTGTGGCCCTAAGTAACGTTTCTGTGGCCCTAAGTAACGATTCTGTGGCCCTAAGTAACGATTCTGTGGCCCTAAGTAACGTTTCTGTAGCCCTAAGTAACGTTTCTGTGGCCCTAAGTAACGTTTCTGTGGCCCTAAGTAACAGTTCTGTGGCCCTCAGTAACAATTCTGTGTCCCTCAGTAACAATTCTGTGTCTGTCCCTGAGTAACAATTCTGTGTCCCTAAGTAACGTTTCTGTGGCCCTAAGTAACGGTTCTGTTGCCCTCAGTAACAAATCTTTGTCCCTCAGTAACAATTCTGTCTGTCCCTAAGTAACAATTCTGTGGCCCTAAGTAACGTTTCTGTGGCCCTAAGTAACGTTTCTGTCGCCCTAAGTAACGATTCTGTGGCCCTAAGTAACGATTCTGTGGCCCTAAGTAACGTTTCTGTAGCCCTAAGTAACGTTTCTGTGGCCCTAAGTAACGTTTCTGTGGCCCTAAGTAACAGTTCTGTGGCCCTCAGTAACAATTCTGTGTCCCTCAGTAACAATTCTGTGTCTGTCCCTGAGTAACAATTCTGTGTCCCTAAGTAACGTTTCTGTGGCCCTAAGTAACGGTTCTGTGGCCCTCAGTAACAAATCTGTGTCCCTCAGTAACAATTCTGTGTCTGTCCCTAAGTAACAATTCTGTGGCCCTAAGTAACGTTTCTGTGGCCCTAAGTAACGTTTCTGTGGCCCTAAGTAACAATTCTGTGTCCCTCAGTAACAATTCTGTGTCTGTCCCTGAGTAACAATTCTGTGTCCCTAAGTAACGTTTCTGTGGCCCCAAGTAACAGTTCTGTAGCCCTCAGTAACAATTCTGTGTCCCTCAGTAACAATTCTGTGTCTGTCCCTAAGTAACAATTCTGTGGCCCTAAGTAACGTTTCTGTGGCCCTAAGTAACAGTTCTGTGGCCCTCAGTAACAATTCTGTGTCCCTCAGTAACAATTCTGTGTCTGTCCCTAAGTAACAATTCTGTGGCCCTAAGTAACGTTTCTGTGGCCCTAAGTAACGTTTCTGTGGCCCTAAGTAACGTTTCTGTGGCCCTAAGTAACGATTCTGTGGCCCTAAGTAATGTTTCTGTGTCCCTAAGTAAAGTTTCTGTGTCCCTAAGTAACGTTTCTGTGTCCCTAAGTAACGTTTCTGTGGCCCTAAGTAACGTTTCTGTGTCCCTAACTAACGTTTCTGTGTCCCTAAGTAACGTTTCTGTGTCCCTAACTCTCTCCCTGAATACAGCCAGGTCTGCCTCTGTTGAATGACTGGAGGCAAATGGAGAATTCTAAAATGGCCACCATTTATAGCTCGACCATTACACAGTGCTGGCTGGCTGGCTGCTGATTGGCTAATGCGATCACATGTCATGAATGAATGCATTATGGGTCAGCGCGCCTTGTCTGCGCGCCTTCCCAGACATCCCCGCTCCGTCGCCGCACATGTCGCCGCCATTTTAGGAAAAATTTCGATTCGCGCATCCGAAGTCTGCTTATTTTCGGATTCGGCGCGAATCGAAATTTTCCTAATATTCGAAACGAATTCCACTTCGCCTACTTCGATTCGCTCATCTCTAATCACAACATATATAACAAAATTGCTGTGTGCTGCTAAAGTGCTTGGGTTTGGGTTGAAGAATAACTGGCAAACCTACCCAAGACAGCAGGAAGGGGGCCCAGAAGAAGTTTTTATTGCCTTCCTCTAGATCAACTGTGGGTATAGGATTGTGCATATAGAGCTTTTTTTCTGTTGAATTAGATGGACTATCTTTATCCTGACTAACTGTGTAACTATATATACAGTCATGGCCGAAATTGTTGGCACCCTTGATATTTTTCCTGAAAATCAAGTATTTCACACAAAAAAGGTATTGCATTAACACATGTTTTGCTATACACATGTTTATTCCCTTTGTATGTATTGGAACAAATATAAAACAGAGGCAGAAAAGCAAATATGACATAATGTCACACAAAACCCCAAAAATGGGCTGGACAAAAGTATTGGCACCCTTAACTTAATATTTGGTTGCACACCCTTTGGAAAACATAACTGAAATCAGTCGCTTCCTATAACCATCAATAAGCTTCTGACACCTCTCACCCGGAATTTTGGACCACTCTTCCTTTGCAAACAGCTCCAGGTCTCTCTTATTGGAAGGACACCTTTTCCCAACAGCAATTTTAAGATCTCTCCACAGGTGTTCAATGGGATTTAGATCTGGGCTCATTGCTGGCCACTTCAGAACTCTCCAGCGCTTCTTTGCCATCCATTTCTGAGTGCTTTTTGACGTATGTTTGGGGTCATTGTCCTGCTGGAAGACCCAGGATCTTGGACGCAAACCCAGCTTTCTGACACTGGGCCCTACAGTGCGACCCAAAATCCTTTGGTAATCCTCAGATTTCATGATGCCTTGCACACAGTCAAGGCACCCAGTGCCAGAGGCAGCAAAACAACCCCAAAACATCATTGAACCTCCACCATATTTTACCGTAGGTACTGTGTTTTGTTCTTTGTAGGCCTCATTCCGTTTTCGGTAAACAGTAGAATGATGTGCTTTACCGAAAAGCTCTATCTTGGTCTCATCTGTCCACAAGACGTTTTCCCAGAAGGCTTTTGGCTTACTCAAGTACATTTTGGCAAACTGTAGTCTTGCTTTTTTATGTCTCTGTGTCAGCAGTGGGGTCCTCCTGGGTCTCCTGCCATAGCGTTTCATTTCATTTAAATGTCGACGGATAGTTCGCGCTGACACTGATGCTCCCTGAGCCTGCAGGACAGCTTGAATGTCTTTGGAACATGTTTGGGGCTGCTTATCCACCATCCGGACTATTCTGCGTTGCAATCTTTCATCAATTTTCCTCATCCGTCCACGACCAGGGAGATTAGCTACAGTGCCATGGGTTGCAAACTTCTTGATAATGTTGCGCACTGTGGACAAAGGCAAATCTAGTTCTCTGGAGATGGACTTGTAACCTTGAGATTGTTGATATTTTGCCACAATTTTGGTTCTCAGGTCCTCAGACAGTTCTCGTCTCCTCTTTCTGTTGTCCATGCTTAGTGTGGCACAGACAGACACACAATGCAAAGGTTAAGTGAACGTCTCTCCTTTTTATCTGCTTTCAGGTGTGATTTCTATATTGCCCACACCTGTTACTTGCCCCAGGTGAGTTTACAGGAGCATCACATGCTTGTAACATTCTTATTTATCCGCAGTTGTGAAAGGGTGCCAATACTTTTGTCCAGCCCATTTTTGGAGGTTTGTGTGACATTATGTCGAATTTGCTTTCTTTCCTCCCTTTTTTTGTTTTGTCCCAATACACACAAAGGGAATAAACATGTGTATAGCAAAACATGTGTTAATGCAATACGTTTCGTGAGAAATACATGATTTCCTGGAGAAATATCAAGGGTGCCAACAATTTCGGCCATGACTGTAACTAACATTCTCATGAGGATATCAGCAATGGCAGCCCCTATATTCATCCTGGGAAAGGATTACTTTAGTACAGGCTCATATCTTCCTGCTGTGTTTCAGTCATCAACTTCATTCTGCTTCAGGCCTTAGGACACGATGGAGGAGACATTTTGACAATGCACACAAATGTAAGGCTTGTATTCGGAAGCAGAGCAATATCTCCCATGTAAGCTTAGAAAATGTGCTCCTATTCTACAGGCTAACACAGCTAGATAGCATGGCGGCCAGACTGGGAGGAAAAGCAGCACATCTGCAGGGGTGTGGACAATTTTTTAAAAAGTACTTGTCCAGGGACTAAATTGGTGTCCCAATCTCCTTGTCCCTCATGGCAATCTAATTTTCCTGTTTAATGTTTTTTTAACCAAAACCGTATTTAAATTAGCTTTAAGTAATGTCTGGGGCTTTTAAAAACAAAAGGGGCTTTATGGTGACTTAAACATTTAATATTTAGAACATTGCACTGTATACCTCCTACTCCCCTCCCTGCCTGTCTCCAGCACTGCACCTGGGGACTAGCAAGGAGGAGAGAGACCTTGCAGTGTAATGAGCACCGATTGGGTGCTTGTCAGGAAAGGGGAGTGTCCGGCATATCCTTTATCCCTTTCTCTGCCAGAGCTATTTTTGCGTTTTTTGCACACATTCAGAAAAATAATTTAAGGCCTGAAGATTACATAAAACCCCCAAGCATTATATATGTTCTGAAATCAGAGATCCTAGAGAATAAAATATCGGTAGTTCCAATTTTTTATATCACATGATATTATCACAAAAGTCTAAGAAATGCAAAATTTCAGGAAAAAATACACTTAAGTTGATTTTAGGGCACAAAAAGCAAAAAATATCCAATTTTTTTTAATAAAAAAAAAAGATGAGATTGCATCAAGTAAATAGATATATAACATGTAAAACTTAAATTTTCATGCACTCGGGAAATGGCAACAAATTTTAGTAACCCAATATATGTATATGATGCTTTTAAAGCCCCTTATAGGTCATCAGTTTAGTGTTACAGAGGTCTGTTGCTAGAATTATTGCTCTCATTCTGGCATGCGCAACAATATGTAACATGTGTATCACAATTGACGTTTTCATGTGTAGGCACCCCAGTGCGTGCTTTACGTTTGTATATGTATACATATGTGGGGTTGGGGGTCCTTGAAAAATGTTGGGGGGGCTATATGCTTGGATGTAATTTTAATTTTACTCAACTGTTTTTTTTCTTTAATCACATAGGGGACAAAAAGTCCCCTATGTGATTATTTTTTGTTACAGGTTCTCTTTTTTGAGACATCCAGGGTCTAAAAGACCCTACATGTCTCCCCTGTGCGCCACTGAATGTAATGCAGTGCACATCGCACGGCACTACATTCTTTCCTGGTCGTGATTGCTGGCAATCTGTCAACGGGGACCAGGAAGGCCGTCACATCACTTCCGGGTCAGGACAAGGAGGGGAGGGGAGTGGATGTGTCCTCTCTCCTGCCTGTCCTATACCCACCAGCAGCCACTGGACTGGTTCCGGGCCCGCAGATGGGCAAGCGGAACCTGGGACATACAGCAGGCGGGGGGGGGGGGGTGGAGATTAGCAACATAGGGAGCTGTGTGGAAGCAATTGGGTAGCAGTGCTGTCACTCGAATGCTTCCACCTAACCCACAGAAGGGCAAAAGGTAAAAGAAAACTACCTGCTTGGCACCCAGAACTACAGGTCTCAGGAGTCGGGCGATATGAATTCAACATCCCTGCATCTGGTAACATTTGTATTTATGAAAAAATTTGACATGCATGGGAGATGTAAGATCCTTACTTTCTTTTACAGCATCCTTTAGGCACATACATGATCCATTAATGCTCTCTGGTGGACCAAAAAAACAGTAAGTGTGTGCATGGTTATCCCAGCACGTTTGTCTTGAGATCCACATACATACACATTTCCATGCACGTGTACATGGGACTGACACAAACTTTCCAGTGAATTCCATCAAGGCCACAATCCTTGATACTTGAATTACTGTAACTTTGTCAGTTTTTTTTTCATTTGATTCCTGATACTGTCATTGTTGAGGCCTAGTGGTGGATGGCCTTTTCCTAGGTATGGAGATTCTTCTGCACATGCGTGAGAAGAGCCCCCAAGAGTTCAGGTGCAGACAATGCGCAGCTCCCATGAGGCTGCATGACAACGATCCTGGAGGAATGGGGACAAGCTGGCATAACACTTGGGGTGGTTTCTGAGGGAATGGGAATCTTTCAGGCTCCATGCACACAGGACGTTTTAATAACGCTGGTAACATTAGCTGTGTACAGTCACATTAAAAACGTGAGTTTTTCAGCGTTTTTAGTGTTTTTGTATTAGCATTTTGCCTTTTGTTTTTGGTAAAAAATGTCCAAAAATGCTGGTTTACCGTGTTTTACCACGGTTTACCTCATTTTTACCTCGTTATCCATTGTTAGAGCATTTTTACAGCTAAAAAACTCCTCTAGAAACCCACTAGTCCTGAGCTTTTTTTTCCAGCCAAAAAACGCTGATTACAGTCTATGTGTGCATGGACACATAGGATAACATGCTGGGGGTTTTACTGGTTGTAGAAAAACATCAAAAGCCAAAAACAGCCGCTGTAAAAACATCCAGTGTGCATGAAGACTTAAAGGAAAGTTGTACTAAAAGTACAGGTATACTTTAGGACCCCCTCAGGCCATCATGATGTGGTAACCAGTGTGCACGAACATGGGGCCTTCATGAGATGGGGTTGATAAATGTGGTTACAGTAGGTATTATACCTAAACTTGAAGATCAACAAAAGTTTTATAAAACGTAACATTAACAGCCCTTGCAATGCTGTGCATACTCCAGTCTAGCCCTAATAATAAGCAGGGGACTAGGACCAGGAGCTGTGATCTATACTGGACTGGGTGGCACCCCAGTCCTCTTCCAAGCCAGTAAAAGATATTATGCTTTCATGGTCAATCCTCACCTCACCCCTTCAGTCTCATCTCGCATTACTAACCTGCTAAGTAACATATCGGCATGGATGTCACTCCACTTCCTCAAACGCAATCTTTCCAAAACTGAACTCTTACTATTCCCTCCAGCCCGTGCCCCCTCCCCTGACTTCTTCATCAAGATCAATAACACAACCATCAGTCCCTCCCCTCATGTCAGGGTACTAGGTGTAACCCTAGACTCCCATCTGTCCTTTCAGCCCCAAATCCAATTGCTGTACAAATCTTGTAGACTTCACCTTCGCAACATCTCCAAGATACAACCGTTCCTAACCTCGGAAACCACTAAGCAACTTATTCACTCCCTTGTTATATCTCGCCTTGACTATTGTAACTCCCTCCTCATTGGCCTACCTCATCGCAGGCTATACCCTCTTCAGTCTATCATGAATGCTGCTGCCAGACTCATCCACCTTACTAACCATTCCATATCTGCCATCCCTCTCTGTCAATCCCTCCACTGGCTTCCCATTGCCCAACAAATAAAATTCAATACATTAACAATAACATGAAAAGCCATTTCTAACTCTGCCCCAAACTACATTATCAATCTTGTCCCCAAATATCACCTAAACCATACTCTCTGCTCCTCGCACGACCACCTGATTTCTAGCTCCCTTGTCTCCTCCTCACATGCTTGTCTCCAGGACTTCTCCAGAGCCTCTGAAAACCTCTCTGTTCAGGGAAGCCTATCCTGCCATCAGCTAATGGAATCTTCTATTCCTCCTACCAGTCCATCCCCCACAGTTATTACCTTTTGTACCACTAGCCCCTCCCTCTTAGATTGTAAGCTCCAAGGAGCAGGGCCCTCCTAACCCTCTTGTATTGAACTGTATTGTTGCTGTATTGTCTCCCTTTATATTGTAAGGCGCTGAGCAAACTGTTGGCGCTATATAAATCCTGTATAATAATAATAATTACTCCAGAGGGGCCCATTGGAGAAGATGTCTATTTAGAAGTCTGCAGGGACTAGCTTCCAGTCTAGGCTGTCAAGTGGCCTAAATGGTGTAAAGCAGGTATACATAGCAAAGCAGGGAACACTACAGGGCTTTAGAAACATAAGGAACAAAAGTGTATAAACGGACTGTTGCACAATTAGTGACTTCCCTAAGCTAGATAGTAAGAGCAAATGCAAGCTTCTTGTTGTATCTGCACATCTTTGTGAGAGTATAGCAGAGTCATAGTGGCATAGCAGGTCTCATTATTATCAGTCCATGGGGTCTTTGCTGTTTCAGTCTGCTAAAGCTGCAACCACAGGATATCATTGAGCAAGACTATCCGGTCACTGTAATCAGGAGTGCCAAACGCCCAAACTCCAGTTTCACTATTCATTTCTCAAGAATGTCTTTCAGCTCTTTGTTTCTTGTATACAAACTATTATACTGTACAGTCATTTAAGGAGACTGGAGTACAGCGCTGAATTTACCTACTTATCTCATATACAGCATATACTTTATTTTATTGTGGTTAAATAGTAGAATAGTTTTCATAAAAATTAAATAGTAAATAAAAATGTAAAAGGGGATACATAGAGGTCTTCTTTAAGGCTAAATGCACACCTTTGCTTTCATCCCACAATGCGTTTTCTATTGAAATCAATGGCAATGCATCAAAACGTATGTCAACATCCGCTGCTGTGAGTTTTCAATGCGCATTGCAATGCACTTTGTATTGAAGGCATGCCATCAATGAACATTGATTCACATCAGGATGCATTCACATGCATCAAGGTATGTCGATATTCTCCGAAGTGCCTCACGACACGTCAACATTTAGCCTTCATGCACACTATACGTTTTTTTGGCCGCTGTCTTTGGCTTTTGACATTTTTTTCTACAGCCAGTAACCCCCCCCCCCAGCATTTTATCCTATGTTTCCATGCACACATAGACTGTAATTAATGTTTTTTGGCAGGGGCGCTTATTGGCTGAAAAAAAACAGAACTAGTGGGTTTCTAGAGGAGTTTTTAGCTGTAAAAACGCTCTAACGCTGAAAAACGCAGTAAAATGTGGCAAACCGGCGTTCTTGGACTTTTTTTGAGCAAAAAAATTATTTGGGGGGGGTAAAAAAATACTAAAAGATGCAAATGTGAAGAAATGCTGAAAAAACGCAGCTAAATGCTAATGCACAAACGCTAAAAAACTCACGTTTTTAACATGACTTTACGCAGCTGACGTTACCAGCGTTATTAAAACGCCCCATGTGCATGGAGCCTTATCATGGCATCACCATATGTCAACATCCTAAATGTTTTCACCAAAGATTTACACAACTTTCGCCCAGGATTCACATGTTTCAAGTTGAATACTATTAGAAAAATTGTGAATCTTAGGCCCCCTTGTGGTTGAAGGATGGGGGGGTGGTAAACATATGCAGTTGAGTCATGTTTTAACTATCCCCACAACAGCTTGCCCTAGAGATACAAAGGCAGACAAGAAGGGTTACATATCACGGCATGGCAAAAACTATCCCCACTGTTACGTTTCAAAAGGCAGTAGAATCTGGGATACAGGATCCATTCAACTGAATGGGGGCACCTTGCAACTGCATGCAATACATGTGGTTGTGGCGTGCTGGTGTAGTGTTTAAGGGGTTAAAACAGGCAGTGAAAAGGCAATACAACACCACCTGTCAAAGGCCCTCTGAAGAGCGATCCAAGTGCTGCAACACTATGTTCAGCTGTCCATGATGAAATAACATACATGGTAACACACATGGTCAGAATAGCACCAGTTGCACAGCTCCTGATATACACAGAACAATGTCTTTAGGCTGAATGACTTATGAAAGTCGGTGCTCCCTGCGACTGTGCGTGTAGCCATGTGCTGCCATCTGTTGGCGTGTTACTAGTCTCGAAACGTTTTGATACTACCTCGTACAGTGGTGTACAACTTTGAAGAAAAATGAGATGTAAGGCTTCAGCTGGACCTTAAACTGCATTTAACCACTTGCTGACTGCTGTATGTAGATATATGTTCTATCAGCAAGTGGTCATACCAAGCTCATGGCTGCAGCCGGTGATCAACTGCTTCATTTGGGTGCAGCGTTGCATGACTGTGTAATTGTCAGTTAAGGTAACGCAGCGCCGTAACCCAAAAAATGTCCTGGTCATGAAGGGGGGAAAATCCTCTGGAGGGCAAGGGGTTAACTGCAACCCCCCTCTTTGATCACACATGAATGCAAATGCGTACAAGTGTAAAAAAAAAAAAAATAATTTAAAAAGTTTAAAAGCACTCCATTCCCCCCAGCGCATACACACAAATGTAAAAAGCACATAGGTCCCACACAAGTATTTAAACAGCGATTGCACCACACAAGGTATCGTATTGTGCAGGAACAGAGCCTTGTTAATATTGCCCTGTGTCACAGACCAGCCGGTTCCACTGCTGACAGGTGCTGTTCTGCTGATGGAGCATATCAGGCTCGATAGTAGGACTGCCAGGTATATTGTGGATACAGCCCACCATACATGTGAGCCATGAAAACAAACCCACATGGAAGAAAAAAAATATTTTAAATATATTTTAAAAATATTATTCCAAAATATATTGACATATATTTGAAATACTACATTTAATCTACATTCTTGGAATGCATTTACAAATATATGTAAAAATATATGTTAAAATTACTTTTTTATATGTTAAAAAAAATCAGAAGAATATATTTAAAACATATATATTTTTAAAAATATTTTTCATATATTTTCTAATATATATAAAAAATATCAACATATTGGTATATACTGTATCTATCTATCTATCTATCTATATTTTGAATACGGCCAAAATTGTAGTATTTCAAATATATGTCAATATATTTGGGAAGAATATTTAAAAAATATATTTAAAATATATTTTTCTTCCATGTGGGTGAGGAGGCTTCATTTGAGTCTCCCATCCAGCTGAAGCCTTCTCATGAACTTTAGTTTTTGTAGATCACATGTACAGTGTGCAGTATCAGCAATGCAGTCCTCAAATCATAATGGATATTATATTGTGCTTCTATGTACACTAAAATGTATTTTAACATTTTTTCCTGCAAATTTGTGTTTGATAAAGGGCTGCACAAATTTTGTGTGACATTAAAAAATTGCAACAGCCATTATTTTATTTTCCAGGGTTTCTGCTTTCATAAAATATATAATATAATATAATATAATAGAGCGCTGCACAGCAAGATTATACAAATATATATGTGCATGTGCAAACAAGCAATTATAAGAAATATAGCAATAATTATAAATATAACAGTGATGAATAAATCAGAAAAAAGGAAAGCATAAAAAAACTCAAATCCAATAAGTGTGAATAAAAGTCCATAATAAATAACATTCCCACTCTTGGAACAAATCTTCTTCAATAATGTGCTTCATATAATTATATATTTCCACATGCATGTTCACCATGCTTGCTTCAGCATAAGAATGCCCATGTATTACATCACTGAGTGCCACCACCTCTCACTACGACCGCTTACCTCAAACCTTAACCCACACTAAGGTAAGGTCAGAGCAAGCTTTTTTTTTTTTTTTATTCCATGAGTAAGTCACACTTCCTGTGATGAAACGCGTCAGTGGCAGGGCTTCATCACGCCAGAAGTCAGAGATCAGTAATTTTACCTGTGTTTACTTAGATGGATATTTATTCTTAAGGGGTCAATGTTTATGTAATTTAAAAAGCCAATTTTCCCTGTACACTAGTTTTAAGTGCACTGATTTTGTGAGTAGCATTTTATTTGCTTTTGTGCTAATAAAGCAATTAGTCTCTTTATTACACAATTGTTTTTATTTTTTACACAAAGTTGTCATTTAAATGGTATATTGCTCACACATGCCATCGGTATATTTGGAATTATACCCCAAAATATATTCTGCTTCTTCTCCTGAGTATGGGGACACCACATCTGTGATACTTTTTGGGAGCCTAGCCACATACAGGAGCCTGAAATCCAATGACCCCTTTGAAAGCCTGAAGGTGCATAACTTCCTTATTTCACTTCCTCACTACCTATCAGTTTCAGAGGATCTGAAATTCCAGGATAACACAATCCTCCCACAAATGACCCCTTTTTGGAAAGTAAACACCCCAGATTATTTGCTGAGAGGCATGTTGAGTCAATGGAATACTTTATTTTTCACCACAGGGTTTCGTAAATTACCAAAAAAAAATGTTTTTTGTACACAAAGTTGTCACTTAAATGCTATATTGCTCACACATGCCATGGGTATATGTAGAATCACACCCCAAAATACATTCTGCTACTTCTACCGAGTATGGGGATACCACATGTGCAAGACTTTTTGGGAGCCCAACCACATACAGGAGCCCAAAATCCAATGACCACTTTGAAAGCCTGAAGTGCGTAACTTTCTTATTTCACTTCTTCACTACCTATCACAGTTTCAGAGGCCCTGAAATGCCAGAATAGCACCAACCCCCCCAAATGACCCCTTTTTGGAAAGTAGACACCCCAAGGAATTTAAAAAGAGGCATGGTGAGTATTTTGCAGTTCTAATTTTTTCTCACAAAGTTTTGAAAAATCTCACAAAAGAAAAAAATGTTTGTTTCCTTTCTTCATATTCCAAAAACTTGTGGCAACAAACGAGATCTACAAAATACTCACCATGCTTTTTATCAAATTCCTTGGGGTGTCTACTTTCCAAAAAGGGGTAATTTTGGTGGGGGGGAGTTGTACTATTCTGGCATTTCAGGGCCTCCAAAACTGTGATAGGTAGTCAGGAAGTGTAATGAGGAAATAAAGCCCTTTGAAAGCCTAAAGGTGCTTATTGGATTTTGGTGTCCTGTACTTGGCTAGACTGCCAAAAGGTCTCTCACATGTGGTACCCCCATACTCATACCCATGGCATTTATCATTTAAGTGACAACTTTGTGTAAAAAAAAAAAATGACCAGTGATGTACCAGTACGTCACTGGTCCTTGTTGGGTATATATGCTGTGTTCTTTTTTGTATGCAGCCTGAGAAGAAATCTATAGCAGAAAGTGTGTGGTATGCCCACCATTAGAATATATTGCCCTGCATCCACCCACTATTAATGGTGGGCACACATGAAATGTCCTTTTTTTCATTCAGCCCATGGGCTGAACGAAAAAAAAAAAAACAGATTCCTCTATTCACATCGATCGAAACCTCTGCCAACATTTTTTTTTTAATAATATATATTCTGAAGCATAGGGGCCATCTGGACACCCCAGGCCCCCATGCTTGGGCATATAAGCTCTTTTTAACTGCAGATGAAAAATCTCATCCAACAGCGCTTCATACACTGACATATATTCTAAGAGCAAGACCGCTACTGCAGCTGAATGGCATTCTTGCAAAGGAAACAGCAATGGTTAACAATAAAACAGTGACATAATAAAACAACTAGTTTTATTGAAATCTGTGCCAAAAATATTATAAAATATATAGGCCAAAGCATAGGGGCAATCCACCCACTGGCCCTCCCAGTCTCACATGCTTGGGCATATATGCTCTTTTTTTAACTGTGGATAAAAAAAATCTCATCCAACAGCACTGCACACACTTAGGTATATTCTGAGAGCAAACCCCCCCCCCCCCTGTTGCTGTCAGAATAAACAAATTGGTATTGCAGCTCAATGGCATTCTTGCAAAGGAAACAGCAATGGTTAACACTAAAACAGTAACAATAAAAGAGTGACTAAAAAAACATTAACACATTTTTCCATTTTCCAAATGAATTTGAAGTACAGACATTCAACTTTAATTCAAGGGGTTGAACATAAATACCAATTACAAATTTTAGGAACTGCAACCATTTTTGCAGTGTGTTTTGGATTATTGTCCATCTGTGAAGTGCCGTCCAATCAACTTTGCTGCATTTGGCTGAATCTGGGCGGACAGTATGTCTCCAAACACTGCAGAATTCATCCAGCTGCTTCTGTCTTCTGTCACACCATCAATAAACACCAATGACCCAGTGTCACTGGAAGCCATGCATACCCATGCCATCACACTGCCTCCACCATGTTTTACAGATGATGTTGTGTGATTTGGATCATGAGCTGTTCCAAGCCTTCTCCACACTTTTTTCTTCCCATCATTTTGGTACAGATTAATCTTAGTTTCATCCATCCAAAGAATGCTTTTCCAGAACTGGTCTGGTTTTTTTAGATGTTTTTTGGCAAAGTCTAATCTGGCTTTTCTATTCTTCAGGCTTATGAATGGTTTGCACCTTGTGGTGGACCCTCTGTATTTGCTCTCATGAAGTCTTCTCTTGATTGTAGACTTTGACAATGATACGTCCACCTCCTGGAGAGTGTCCTTCACTTGTCTGGATGTTGTTAATGGGTTTTTCTTCACCATAGAGAGGATCCTGCGATCATCCACTACTGTTGTCTTTCCGTGGGTGGCCATGCCTTTTTATGTTGCTGAGCTCACCAGTGCATTCTTCTTTCCTCAGAATGTACCAAACTGTTGATTTGGCCACTCCTAATGTTGCTGCTATCTCTCTGATGGATTTGTTTCTTTTGAAGCCTCCTTTGAACAGATGATGTAGGTTCACAGCAATAGATTCCAAATGCAAATACCACACTTAGAATCAACTCCACACCTTTTGCCTGCTTGATATATACCTGAAAAAAACTGAAATCGTGCCTGTGTCCAAATATATATGGACCTAACTGTATGTTCCTAGACTGAGCCGTGCTGTACCCTATACTAATACTCCACTAGTGTGTGGTAGCGACGGCAGTAGTCCTTGAGGCAGAGACTGGGTTGGTCTGGGCAGGAAGGACAAAAAAAAGCGGGTGTCACTCCTAATTCCATGTCTGTTACAGACACAACATCTTTCCTCTGGGTTGGGGTAACAGGGATGGCATCAGAAAAATGCCTCTCATGCAACCGGCTAACTGCATCTGGGTTGGAAGTTTGGGCCATAGCACCTTCTGGATACAAAAGGGCCATGATGATCTCTTCCTGGAATTTTAGGAAGGATCCACTTCGTCCAGTTGCTTTGTAAAGCATAAAAGCTTTGTACAGAGCCAATTTAAATAAATAAACAGACACTTTTTTTGTACCAGCGTCTGGCTTTTCGGGAAACTAAGTACGGCTTCATCATCTGGTCATTGAAGTCTACCCCTCCCATGTTAAGGCTATAGTCGTGGACACAGAGGGGCTTCTCAACAATACCAGCTGCCATGGTAATGGTCGTGTCTGCGTGAATGGAAGACAGGACAAAAACAATTTTGTTTGTACTTCCACTTCATCGTGAGCAATTTATCATTTTTCAAGCAGGCTTTTTCCCCCTTTCTAAAATGGGTATTTACAAGCCGTTGGGGGAAGCCCTGGCAATTAGGTCGCACGGTGCCACATGCGCCAATTTTAAGATTGTATAAATGTCTAAATAGTGGAACGCTTGTATAAAAATTGTGCACATATAAGTGGTACCCCATATAGAAAAAGGATGACACCAAGTCCCAAACTATCTTGCCACTGCTCCCCTTGTAGTCTGGGCATCCACGGGGTTCCACGTGACTATCTTCATAAATCTGAAAATTACATGTGTAGCCTTATACATTTTGATCCCATATCTGGCACTCTTGCTGGGGCAAAACTGTTTGAATGCAAGGCAGCCAGAAAAACGAATGTGTGTACACAAGCAATTATGTAAATTAAATGAGATTAAAAACACCACCAATGGAGTATATACAGTCAGGTCCATAAATATTGGGACATCGACACAATTCTAACATTTTTGGCTCTATACACCACCACAGTGAATTTGAAATGAAACAAACAAGATGTGCTTTAACTGCAGACTGTCAGCTTTATTTGAGGGTATTTACATCCAAATCAGGTGAACGGTGTAGGAATTACAACAGTTTGCATATGTGCCTCCCACTTCTTAAGGGACCAAAAGTAATGGGACAGAATAATAATCATAAATCAAACTTTCACTTTTTAATACTTGGTTGCAAATCCTTTGCAGTCAATTACAGCCTGAAGTCTGGAACACATAGACATCACCAGACGCTGGGTTTCATCCCTGGTGATGCTCTGTCAGGCCTCTACTGCAACTGTCTTCAGTTCCTGCTTGTTCTTGGGGCATTTTCCCTTCAGTTTTGTCTTCAGCAAGTGAAATGCATGCTCAATCGAATTCAGGTCAGGTGATTGACTTGGCCATTGCATAACATTCCACTTAAAAAACTCTTTGGTTGCTTTTGCAGTATGCTTTGGGTCATTGTCCATCTGTACTGTGTAGCGGCGTCCAATGAGTTCTGAAGCATTTGGCTGAATATGAGCAGATAATATTGCCCGAAACACTTCAGAATTCATCCTACTGCTTTTGTCAGCAGTCACATCATCAATAAATACAAGAGAACCAGTTCCATTGGCAGCCATACATACCCACGCCATGACACTACCACCACCATGCTTCACTGATGAGGTGGTATGCTTAGGATCATGAGCGGTTCCTTTCCTTCTCCATACTCTTCTCTTCCCATCACTCTGGTACAAGTTGATATCGGTCTCATCTGTCCATAGGATGTTGTTCCAGAACTGTGAAGGCTTTTTTAGATGTCGTTTGGCAAACTCTAATCTGGCCTTCCTGTTTTTGAGGCTCACCAATGGTTTACATCTTGTGGTGAACCCTCTGTATTCAGTCTGGTGAAGTCTTCTCTCGATTGTTGACTGTCACACATACACCTACCTCCTGGAGAGTGTTCTTGATCTGGACAACTGTTGTGAAGGGTGTTTTTTTCACCAGGGAAAGAATTCTTCAGTCATCCACCACAGTTGTTTTCCGTGATCTTCCGGGTCTTTTGGTGTTGCTGAGCTCACCGGTGCGTTATTTCTTTTTAAGAATGTTCCAAACAGTTGTTTTAGCCACGCCTAATGTTTTTGCTATCTCTCTGATGGGTTTGTTTTGTTTTTTCAGCCTAATGATGGCTTGCTTCACTGATAGTGACAGCTCTTTGGATCTCATCTTGAGAGTTGACAGCAACAGATTCCAAATGCAAATAGCACACTTGAAATGAACTCTGGACCTTTTATCTGCTCATTGTAATTGGGATAATGAGGGAATAATACACACCTGGCCATGGAACAACTGAGAAGCCAATTGTCCCATTACTTTTGGTCCCTTAAGAAGTGGGAGGCACATATGCAAACTGTTGTAATTCCTACACCGTTCACCTGATTTGGATGTAAATACCCTCAAATTAAAACTGACAGTCTGCAGTTAAAGCACATCTTGTTCGTTTCATTTCAAATCCATTGTGGTGGTGTATAGAGCCAAAAATGTTAGAATTGTGTCAATGTCCCAATATTTATGGACCTGACTGTATATATATATATATATATATATATATATATATATATATATATATATACACATATATATATATGTGTGTGTGTGTAAAAATTGAGTCCTTAATATACTTGAGGATTAAACAGCGGTTGCCATCCTGCAGCGTGAGCCAGCTCTGTACAATAGAGACAAGGGAGAGAGGGAAGGAGGCGCCACTAAGTGCAGTATGGTAAAAAAAACTTTAATGACAAATAGTAGAAATGCACCCACAGTAGTAAATAAAGGTAAAGCATATCTGCATATCTGGAAGGGGGGTCTTTCTTCTCCATCCTATAGGGAACCGCTAGTGGAAAAAAAGCCAATGGTAGTGCTGGAAGTGAAGTCCAGGGAGGCAATCTAATATGGAGCAGGAAGCTGCCCTGCTGACCAGCATGGAACACATGGGCGGATGTGACATCACCAGAGGAACAAGGAGGACCGGAAGGGGAAAGCAGTAATCACAGGCTACGCGCTCGGAGTCTCTAGCTCCTTCTAAAGGCCTGGGGGAAAGGGAGGAAGTACTGGGGCTGCATAATTTCTGGGCTGCCAATCAGGATTTGCAAACACATCCGGAATAACACTAGGAGCTCTACAGGCCTGTGTGCGAATTCTTGGTGGCTGCGGAACACTACCTGTACTCGCCACCGCACCAGCTTGTACTGCACTCTTGGGACTCACCACGTAACCAAGTAATACTGCAGTGCTGGTATGTGAAAGACCAGGATGTATTAGGCCACTGGTGCTCGCCTGTTCCCCAAAAGGTAGAGCGGCACTAGTACCGGCACTCTGCTGCATATGAGAGTCATCATGTGATTGTAAAATCTCAGCAACCTGAGAACGGGGTTGGGTACACCTGACCTCTACTTCATCGTCTGAGCTATCTGTCAGGGTGCCACTGCTGTCTACAGGTTCGTATTCTGAGGCTGATTGTGTCATTGAGTCTTCCCCTTCGCTCTTACCTGACATGCTCAGAATCCTGTATGCCTTTTCGCTAGAGTACCTTTCGTTGGCCATTTTGGCCACTAAATTTATAGGTACCTAGTGCGACTGACGGGAAAAAAAGCACCTGGCTGTCAGGGACTGCTTGAACAGCTACAAAAAAAGCAGAGATCTGGCCTGATCTTGCTAACCCTGCAGTTTTGTGTACAATGTATCAACTGACCGTTATCTACTGACAATGCACTTGCTGGGGGAGATGTGGGGGCAAGCGTAGGGACTAAATGCTGACAGGTCCTGGGGCTGATCCCTCTAACTATGCATTTTTGGGGACACTATACTGATGTGAACGCTGGTATAGTGCTGATCTGATCAAATATATTGATCCATTCTGACACTATACTAGCAATGGAGGTTTATTGTGTATGTGAGCGTGGTTCTGGCAATCAAGGGGTTAAATGTGATGACTGATATAGTCGTGGGCAATCTGACATATTTTGAGAGGGACGCTAACTGAATACAGTGATCAGTAAAAAATCTGCACACTACTAATGACACTGCTGACAGGGCAGTGAAGGGGTTAACTTGGGGGCGATGTGACCCATTAGTGCTTTTACTATAAGGTGTAGTGCTTTTGACTGTATCAGGGAAGGCCTGCCCATGGTGCAGGTGAAGTTCCGCGGCGCACAAATATGCGCATGCACAGAGTCCTTACCAATCAAACAGATGTGCAGGTACTTGGACATTGGCGCGCACACGTATGTGCGCACATGTGCACTCGCACATGCAGGCGCGCGCCTGTCACTAATGCTGGCGCCAAAAGGGCTATTTAAACTGGCTGCAGTAGTTGTCCCATTGCCGTATGGTCTTCTCTCTGCTTGTGTTCCCTGATTCCTGTGATTGACTCCTGATACCGAACTAGCCTGTTCCTGATCTCTGCTTTATTGCTTCCTGCCCTGACCTTTGGCTTGTCTTTGGATTATTCTCCTGTCTCTGTTCCTGTCTGATTGATTTTCCGTTGCTGACCTGGCCTGTGACCTGACTACTCTTCCTCCTGCTGCTGTAAGTCTGATCTGCCTGACTGATAACGAACCCGGCTCGTCTGACCCTGCATCCTCAGCACGCTGCGCTGGGTAAGCCTGATCTGCCTGACTGATAACGAACCCGGCTCGTCTGACCCTGCATCCTCAGCACGCTGCGCTGGGTAAGCCTGATCTGCCTGACTGATAACGAACCCGGCTCGTCTGACCCTGCATCCTCAGCACGCTGCGCTGGAGTATCCATCCCACATGGCTACATCAGAGCCCTGCTCCCGGCCTGCAACTCATCAGCTCACCTGCTATTACCGGACTGATCACAGGCACTCATACCCCACCGTGCCCCTGCGACCGCTGTCTCACTATCAGCAGTCCTTGAGCCGGGTTGTACGGGAAGCCTGCCTCTTCACGTCAGGCTTACTATCCAGGTACGTGACAGAGTGGCATGGATCTGCTTTCTTCTCTCTCTGGCACGGAATGTGCCTAGGGAGAGAAGATTGCATCATTTCCTGTGCCTGTGTAATGTAAACACAGGTACAGGAAGATCTGTGATAGGCCAGAGATCGGTCATCAGATTTAGGCCGAACATCACTGACCTGAATCTGGTAACTGATCGGTGCTGCACTGAATCACAGCACCACCGGCCGGCAGGCATGTGCGCGCACGTCCCCTACCCGCGAACACGTTTGGAGCATGGATCACACACACACACATATATATATATATATATATATATATACACACACACACACACACGATTTTGCACAGGGAGTCCACCCTGTGGCAGTAAACCTGCTATAGGGTGTATGGCAACTGGTTAAAGACTTTTGTTCACATTTATTGGATTTGGTCACAATTTGAATCTTTTTATGCTGTCCTTTTTTCTGATTTATTCATCTCTGTTGTTATTCACCGTGTGCACAATTATTAGGCAAGTTGTATTTTTGAGAAATAGTTTCATTATTGAACAACAGTGCTCTCGGTTAATCCAAAATGTTAATAAACCTTAAATGTGAATATTTAAGAAGGCAAAAGTGAGGTTTGGCTTTCCTAGCAGAATATCTATGTGTGCACAATTATTGGGCAACTATTAGTGTGCAGAACTGTCATGCAACTAAATGAAAAATAAAAATGTTCCTATCTCACTTGTTTATTATTATTATTATTATACAGGATTTATATAGCACCAGGGGCGTACTGACAACTCATGGGGCCCCTGGGCAATAGGGGATCATGGGGCCCCTGTGTCCTTGCCCAAACTCAAAAAAGCCTATGAAAAAGGTACTAGGAGCATCTCATGGGGCCCCCTACTGACCCCGGGCCCTTGGGCAGTGCCCGAGTTTCCAAATGGCCAGTCCGCCCCTGTATAGCACCAACAGTTTGCTCAGCACTTTACAATATAAAGGGAGACAATACAGCAACAATACAGTTCAATACAAGAGGGATAGGAGGGCCCTGCTCCTTGGAGCTTACAATCTAAGAGGGAAGGGCTAGTGGTACAAAAGGTAGTAACTGTGGGGGATGGACTGGTAGGAAGAGTAGAAGATTCCATTATTAGCTGAGGGCAGTTTATTTTTATCTGTTAAAGAATAATAAGCTCAAAATGTATAAATACATTTTTCTGACACTATAGCCACCCTTCTTTTCAATAACAGTCATAAGCCTTCCATTCATGGAGTCTGTCAGTTTCTTGATTTGTTGACAATCAGCTTTTTGTGCAGCAGCAACCACAGCCCCCAGACTCTGTTCAGAGAGGTGTACTGTTTTTCTACACCGTAAATCTCCCATTTAAAAAGGGCCCACAAGTTCTCAATAGGGTTTAGGTCAGGTGAGGAAGCGGGCCATGTCATTATTCTTTTATCTTTAGGGCTTTTATGTTTATATACATGTAAACTGTATATGTATAATCTTTTTTCGCAGCACCCTATTGTAGTGTATATTTCTGATGTGGTTTACACATGACAGTTGCTAGCGGCAATGCATTCACTTACTATTATTTACTATTTATTTAGTATGACATTTGTTGGCTAGTGAGGGGTTCTTTTGTGGCATAAATATATTATGTTTAGGGGTTGTAGGTAATTTTCTAGCAAAAAAAAGTTGATATTAACCACTTCCCGGCCTCCCTAGAGTAGAAATACTGCTACAGGGCAGCACTGGTGTGCAAAATCATGTATATATACGTGATTTTGAATTTCTGGGTAGGGGCGTGCGTGAGTCACGTGCGTGCCCTACCTGTGCCGCCATTCGTGACCGCGGCGGTCAACCAAAGGGCCCTGACCGGTAATTATTCGCCGGCGCCTGGTGATTTCCAAGGATCTCCGATGGGGAGGAGGACTGTTTTCTTTACTAACAGTACAGCCATCCAGAGCAGTGTAATTACAGTGAAGCACACAGACACCGCCCCATAGTAAAACACTCCAAGAACACAGTTAACCCTTTGATCGTCCTCCATGTTAACCCCTTCCTGCAAAGTGCCATTAGTACAGTGTCAGTGCTATTTTTCTTAGCACTTATCACTGTATTGGTGTCACTGGGAATGTCAGTAATACCAAGCCAGTGCCCCCCAGTGTCAGAATATCCGCCGCAGTCCCGCTATAAGTCGCTGATTGCCACCATTACTAGTAAAAATGGAGAAAACAAATCACAGTATATATACACCGCCATTTGTGAATGCTATAATGTTCACGTAAACCAATTAATTTACACGTATCAGGATTTTTTTTTTAGCAAAGACGTAAAGCAGAATACATTTTGGCCTAAATTTATTTATGATATTAGATTTTTAAAAATTTTTTATGGGACATGTTTCATAGCAAAAAGTCAAAAATATTGTATTTTCCTCAAAATTGTTGATCTTTTTTTTTTTTTTATAGCGCAAAAAAAAGAAAGTAATTATGGGAAAAAAAGGACATAGATTTCATTTAGGTGCAGCGTTGCATGACTGCGTAACGCAAAAAAAATGGCCTGTTCAGAAAGGGGGGTAAATCTTCAGGAGGGCAAGTGGGTAACATGTGTGTGAAAATGTAAAACATTGCCCTGGATAACAAGAGGTTAAACTCAAGAACAAAGATGTAATATATTGAAGTCTACCAGTCTTTAGATGCAGGGACTGCCATGCTTTTTTCAGACTTTTTGCCTTTGTTTTCCCCTGGGAACCTGCCAGTAACACACTTCATGTCCTAGGGAGACAAGGCTTACTCACTATACTGTACGTATGGAAGAGCTGCATTGTCACCGTGAGCAGGACTACAGGATTCTCCATAACATAGGATGTGTTTTGTAGCTCACAGGAAGAGCTAGGAACAAAGCTTACTGATAAAAATCAGCACAGGCAGAGAGCACAGGAAGTTAAGAGTTTACACAATTTCTGGCAGGATCAAGAGGTATTCTTGCATTTACTGAAAATATATTAAAAACACATTCAGGGGTATTTTTACCAGACTGAAAGGGGGCAGATAAGAGAGGTTCATCGCTAGGTTTATATACACAAAGGGGGCATATGGCATATTTATAATAGTGATTGTTACTTTCACCATACATTCAATGATGGTGAATAAATCACTCTTTTAAAACACATACATCAGAAAGATTCACTTACAGTGACTGTTTGGTAAATGTCAGATTGTCTGCTTCATAAATATGCCTATGTTCAGCACTGCTAGACTAGTATGAGCCTTTTAAAACATTATACTTTCCACCTTTTTTTTTTGGTGCGCTGAAAGCTTGGCTGATTTGTTTCTAATGCAGTGGCGCCAGCTGCCTGAGATAAGGTGTAATTGCATCCATAAATATTGAAGTTAAACTAAAGGCAAGATGAAAAAAGACACTTATGATACAGTCTGTCACTAGCATTTACAAATATGTCTTTGTTTTTCGCAGTTCAAACAAAATTTTGTGTTTTTACCTGTTGATCCTGCTCTTTTCAGCCTCCGTTAACAGACCAAGCTGTGCAGCAAAAGCAGCAGCTGTTGAGACAAACCATTTAACACAGAGGTGCTTACAATGATAAGTTAAAAAAAAATGATTGCAAAACCTTTATCCCAAAAAAGCTGTTGCTGTAACTGCTTATAAAGTATTAGCTGGAGTTCAACTTTATTTGTTAGTCACGTATGTAAAGTCCATCTAAATCTACTAGTCCACCTTAAGCTGGCCATACACATTCATAGAAAAATTCTCATCAGTACATTTGATGACTTGATGAATGTCATTCGAAAGTATTTTAAAAAGTTTGCATTTAACAATCAATTTTGGAACCAATTGACTTCCCCAAACAAAAACTACATTCACAATTAGAAATTTGTTTCTTTAAGAAAAATTTTACATCCTGCCACATTGAATTTTCTGGTCCCTGTGGTATAAAATGAACTTTGATTTGACCTCACTTATAATTGGAAAATTGAAAGAAACAAAAATTTTAGAACAAATTTCCAATAGTGTATGGGCAGCTTAACACTACCCTCTTTAGACAGTGCTGCTGTCCAAGGGGTGGCTTTGTTGCCCCTCCATAGATAGCAGAGCCACCCTAAAACAATAAGTGCGTTATTGGACTGATCACCAGGTGAAAATAAAGGAAAAAAAAAATAATGCAGTCATAACATTTAAGGAATAGTAAGGCGCAAAATTTTAAAAAAGTGTTTGGGGGTTTAAATATTTGAGCTCCAAAGGGTTTTACCTCCTGACCAAGCCTTTTTTTGCTATTCAGCACTGAGCTACTTTAACTGGCAATTGCTCGGTCATGCAATACTGTACCCAAATGAAATTTATATAATTTCTTCCACAAAAATAGAGCTTTTTTTTGGTGACATTTGATCATTTGACATTTTTTATTTTTTAGGGATATAAATGAAAAAAGACGAAAACATATTGACAAAAAAAGCAATATTTTCTACTTTCTGTTATGAAACATATCCAATAAAAAAGTTAAAAAAAATCACATTTCTTCATAAATTTAGGCTAAAATGTATTCTGCTACATGTCTTTGGTAAAAAAAATCCCAATAAAAAATTAATTAGTTTGCGCAAAAAAAAGTTCCTCAAGAGGTTGCTAGGTGTTCCTTGAGCAATACACAATTTCTGCTTCCCAGATGAGTAACTAGTGACACCATTGGTAGTTGTACGAAAGTGGGGGATTCTTCACAGTGATCACAAGTGTAAGGAGCATTCTTCACACTGACCATCACAAATGTACTGCCAGCAGTAAATATTATAATTATTAGCAGGGGTTCCCTGAAGTCAAAAAGTTGTTTCAAGGGTTCCTCAATGTTAAAAAGGTTGAGAAAAGGCTGTGCATCCTCCAAACCCATCTCTATCGAAATTCAGAACTCTTTTTTTTTTTTTTAATCCATTGAGCTGCAGACTGGGTCTCTCCCACCCCACAGCTCATGTAAACAACGAGGTAGGCTGCAGGGTGGGAATGACCCAGCCCGAAACACAATGAACTTGAAAAATAGAACGTGTGTAGGCAGGTGCCTAAAAGAGGAATGTTTAAGTGAAGTAGTCTGCCCAGGATAGGGAAGAGGTAAGTGCTGGATCACCGGTTTCCTGGGTCTTTTGGGTCCTGCCTTGCTTCTCGACCGATATATAAAGGGGGAAGGCCGGGCTCGATGGACGTTTTCTTTTTGGTATGAGAACCGGAGGGTCCGTGTCATCTGGAAGGATGTAGCCTTTGTCTGCCACCCTAAGGGATTCACCAGTATTAAAAACTACCAGTTATGGACTCACACCTCACAGGTATGCCTGGGCAGCCACAGAATAGTTAGCTGGGAAATGGACTGTTTGCACAGTAAAGTTGATTAAAATGCTCTTAAGCCTGGTCTGAAGTAATTCAAAGGTGTGCATGTGTCAAGGTCCTACCTTTTCCCTGAGGTTATGTTACTCCATGTGCTGGCGTCCATCTTGGATTCTGCTGTGCATGATGGGAATCCTTTTTATGCCTTCAGGTCTCTGAGGTCCACCCCCCAGAGGGGCGTGGCTGATGACATATAAGCCTGTGGCCCGCACATGCTCTTTGCACTTGTGTCTTGTGTCTTGGTGTTACTATTACTCTGTTCTGACTCTCGTGACTCTCCTGGTATTCTGATTTGGCTTGTGACTTGACTATTCTTTGTATTCTCCTTTGATCTGACCCTCTGTTGCTGAACCCGGCTTGTGACCTGTGATTCTCGTCTGCTGTCCTGTACTGTTTTCTCCTGTTGTTGTTGACCCCGGCTTGTCTGACTACTCTTTTGTTTCTTCCACCAGCTACACGCCATTGGCGGCGGCCATTACCGCAGCTGAGGTGTCTCGGGGGCCGCGACCTGGTTCCTGGCTGCGTCAAGTCCATCCCCACCATCAGGGGCCCTGGTGAAGGGCAGCCTGGGACTTAGACTCCGCGCCCTGAGGGACTTCGGTCTGTGGGTGGTGGTTGTCGTCAGCCAGTGCGTTACATTGTTAGGCCTGCCTGTCCGTTCCTCGGCTCCTGCCCTGACATTACACAAGTGCCATGAACCCTGACGGTGCAGGCACGCCTTCGCTCCCAACGCTAGTCGCCAGACTCGATCAACAGGATCACCTGTTGGATCAGTTCGCTCAGGCGTTGCAAACTCTGCTTGCACGCACTGCACACCTTGCTCCTGGTGCTATTAGGCCGGTAGTCACTCCGGTGGTCACTCCCGCTGCTTCTCCGCCTATTGCGTCCACCACCTCGGTGGCTGCATCAGCGGCACCCAGAGGTATGACTGGCTCTGCCCCTCTTCCACAGCGCTTTGGGGGTGAGCCGAGTCAGTGTCGTGGGTTCCTCAACCAGGTGGGTATTTATTTTGAATTAATACCCCACGCCTTTCCGTCTGAGAGGTCAAAGGTTGGGTTCCTAATTTCATTACTCTCAGACAAGGCCTTGGCCTGGGCAAATCCCTTATGGGAGAGGAACGACCCGGTGATTCAAGGTTTTTCTGGCTTTGTCGATGCCTTCCGTAGGGTATTCGACGTACCGGCTCGTTCCGCCTCGGCGGCCAAGGTGCTCATGACCATGCATCAGGGTTCACGGACCGTGGCCGAGTACGCCATAGAGTTTCGTACCCTGGCGGCAGAGGTCGGTTGGAACAATGAGGCTCTGGTGGCTGCGTTTTCCCATGGTCTTTCTGACACACTGAAGGACGAGATTGCAGCTAAGGAACTGCCTGTGGTGTTAGAGGAGCTCATCTCTTTCCTGATCCTGATTGACACCAGGCTCAGGGAGAGGCCTTCACTCAAGGAACGCCTGCGGAGGCCTTCCAATCGACTGGCACCTGCGTTTTCTGTCCCACCCGTTCCTCCCTCTCCTCCCACGCCTCCTGGGGATGGATTGTCTGGTGGTGAGCCCATGCAGCTGGGGTTTGCTCGCCTTTCCGAGGGGGAGCGGGCCGCTCGGCGTCGGGAGGGTCGCTGCCTGTACTGTGGTCTTGGTGGGCACTTTCGGCAGTCCTGTCCGGTCCGTCCGGGAAACGCTCGCACCTGAGATCCTGTCGGGGACAGATCTTGGGTGGAGTCTCCTCGTCCCCGGCGTTCCGCAGAGATAAGCCACTGATCACCGTTGTCCTCTCTTGGGCGGAGTGCTCGGTGACGGCCCAGGCGTTGGTAGATTCTGGGGCCAGCGGGTTGTTTATGGACAGCTCGTTTGCTGCCCAGCACTCCATTCCCCTGCAGGCTCGAGTTACCCCATTGGTTCTCAAGGCGATAGATGGCAGGCCCCTGCAACCACCGCAGGTTACCCACGAGACTGTGCCAGTGGAAGTAGCTATTGGGGCTGTTCACAGGGAGTTGGCCTGTTTCCAGGTGATTTCTTCTCCGCACTATTCGGTGGTTTTGGGGTATCCCTGGCTCCAGATGCACAATCCAACCTTCAATTGGCAAACAGCCGAGATTCTCTCGTGGTCTCCACAGTGTGGGGCCGGGTGCATCCGTGGGCCGGTTAAGGTGTTGTGTGCCTCCTCGGACTCTGCGTTGCCCTCTGATTATGGGGAGTACCAGGACGTGTTTGATAAGGTACGCGCTGGTGCCTTACCTGCTCATCGTCCTTACGACTGCGCCATATCCTTGCAACCCGGTGCCACTCCTCCGCGTGGCAGGGTGTATCCTCTCTTGATTGCGGAGAATAAGGCCATGGAGGAATACGTTGCGGATGCGCTTTCCCGGGGGCACATTCGTAAGTCTACTTCCCCAGCAGGAGCGGGCTTTTTCTTTGTAAAGAAGAAAGGTGGGGAATTGAGGCCCTGCATCGATTACAGGGGTCTTAATCGAATCACCACTAAGAATGCCTACCCGATTCCCTTGATTACTGAGTTATTCGACCGCCTTAAGGGGGCAACAGTCTTTACCAAACTTGACCTTAGGGCGGCGTACAACCTCGTACGGATCAAACAGGGGGATGAGTGGAAGACCGCTTTTAACACCAGAACCGGTCACTACGAATACCTGGTGATGCCCTTCGGGTTGTGTAACGCGCCCGCAGTTTTTCAGGAATTCATAAATGATGTCCTTCGTGACTTGTTGCAGCAGTGCGTGGTAGTTTACTTGGATGACATCCTGGTTTACTCTGCCTCCATGGAGTCCCATATCCAGGATGTCAAGCAGGTGCTGCAACGATTACGTGAGAACGAACTTTTTTGTAAACTTGAGAAGTGCGAATTCCATCGATCCCAAGTTGCCTTTTTAGGCTACATCATTTCTGCGGAGGGATTCTCCATGGACCCTCAGAAGGTTTCGGCGGTTCTGCAGTGGCCTCGTCCCAATGGTCTTCGGCCCATTCAGCGCTTTTTGGGTTTTGCCAACTACTATCGGAAGTTCATCCGGAACTTCTCCACGCTGGCAAAGCCTCTCTCAGACCTCACCAAGAAGGGCAGTAATCCTCACGAGTGGCCACCCGAGGCCATCGTAGCGTTCGAGGCTCTGAAATCCGCCTTCGCGTCGGCTCCGATACTGTCTCATCCCAATCCTGGATTGCCCTTCGTCCTTGAGGTTGATGCATCCGAGACGGGAGTAGGCGCTCTCCTGTCTCAACGTCGGTCGCCCAATGGACCCCTACTCCCCTGTGGGTTCTACTCCAGGAAGCTTTCCTCTGCAGAGTGCAACTACCAGATTGGAGATAGGGAGTTGTTGGCAATCATTCTGGCTCTCAAGGAATGGAGGCACCTGCTTGAGGGCTCCGTGGTTCCGGTCCTCATTCTTACCGATCATAAGAACCTGACTTATCTTTCGGAGGCCAAAAGATTGACACCCCGCCAGGCCAGATGGGCTCTGCTCTTGTCACGCTTCAACTATGTGGTTTCATATTTGCCTGGTTCCAAGAATGTCAGGGCTGATGCGTTATCACGGCAATACTCTGAGTTGTCCAGGGAAGACTCTGAGCCAATCTCAGTTATTCCTCCAGATCAGATCCGGGCTGCCATTCGCACCAGTCTGACCTCTCCTCTTGGGGAGCAGATTTTGGCAGCCCAATCTGATGCTCCCCCCGGGAAGCCGGAGGGTAGATGTTTTGTACCCGAGGGATTGCGCACCCGCCTGCTGCGTACCTACCATAACGCCAAAACTGCAGGGCATCCGGGGAAGAACCAGCTGTGTTGGGTCGTCTCTCGCTTATTCTGGTGGCCAACCCTCCGTGCCGACATTGCCTCTTATGTAGCGGCATGTTCGATCTGTGCCCAGAATAAGTCTCCACGGCATCTCCCTTTGGGTCTTCTGCAACCCATTCCCAATGGGGAGCGTCCTTGGTCACATCTAGGGATGGACTTTATTGTAGACCTCCCGGTGTCTCGGGGTCATACGGTCATCCTCATGATCGTCGATCGGTTTTCCAAGATGTGCCATTGCATTCCACTCAGGAAATTACCCACAGCGCAAGAACTGGCCACGGTCTTTTCCGGGGAGATTTTTCGCCTGCATGGGTTGCCTAAGGTGATTGTCTCGGACCGCGGGAGTCAGTTCGTGTCCAGATTCTGGCGCGCCTTCTGCTCCCAGTTGGGTATTAGTCTCTCCTTTTCCTCAGCCTACCACCCGCAGTCCAATGGGGCTGCGGAGCGTTCCAATCAGGCCTTAGAACAATTCCTTCGGTGTTATATTTCAGACCATCAGGACGATTGGGCCGATCTCCTGCCTTGGGCAGAGTTTGCCAGGAATTCGGCGGTCAACTCCTCCTCCGGGATGTCGCCCTTCATGGCCAACTATGGGTTCCTTCCGCGGATGTCCATGCTCCTGCCCTCCTCCGTGCTTTTCATACCCGCTTTCCTCAGAAACCTTTTGTTGAGCCGCGGAGGGGGAGGGGCCCTTGAGGAGGAGGTACTGTCAAGGTCCTACCTTTTCCCTGAGGTTATGTTACTCCATGTGCTGGCGTCCATCTTGGATTCTGCTGTGCATGATGGGAATCCTTTTTATGCCTTCAGGTCTCTGAGGTCCACCCCCCAGAGGGGCGTGGCTGATGACATATAAGCCTGTGGCCCGCACATGCTCTTTGCACTTGTGTCTTGTGTCTTGGTGTTACTATTACTCTGTTCTGACTCTCGTGACTCTCCTGGTATTCTGATTCGGCTTGTGACTTGACTATTCTTTGTATTCTCCTTTGATCTGACCCTCTGTTGCTGAACCCGGCTTGTGACCTGTGATTCTCGTCTGCTGTCCTGTACTGTTTTCTCCTGTTGTTGTTGACCCCGGCTTGTCTGACTACTCTTTTGTTTCTTCCACCAGCTCCACGCCATTGGCGGCGGCCATTACCACAGCTGAGGTGTCTCGGGGGCCGCGACCTGGTTCCTGGCTGCGTCAAGTCCATCCCCACCATCAGGGGCCCTGGTGAAGGGCAGCCTGGGACTTAGACTCCGCGCCCTGAGGGACTTCGGTCTGTGGGTGGTGGTTGTCGTCAGCCAGTGCGTTACATTGTTAGGCCTGCCTGTCCATTCCTCGGCTCCTGCCCTGACAGCATGATGGTAAATGGTGTATGAAAGGAACAGGGCCTGTAAAAGCATACACAGGGCACTGGAGGAAGGCTACTACAAATGGTTAACTCGGCAGTGGAAGAAGAGAGTAGTTGCCATGGGTAACCAAGTACTGGTTAGAGTGTATAGCAGCCGGTCAATAAAGCGTGGTACTTGGCATAGGTGACAGGTGCTCCGGTAGTGAGGGGGTCAATGTTCTGACTACCTCCCTAGTGGTCAGTTCTCCCAAAAGTAGTTGGAACTGAACCTGTGCTATGGAGATCCCATTTACCTAGCCACATGGTACAGGAGAACAGAAGCAGGGGCGGACTGACCATTTGGAAACTCGGGCACTGCCCGAGGGCCCCTGAGTCAGTAGGGGGCCCAATGAGATGCCCCTGGTACCTTTTTTAATAGTCTTTTTGTGTACGCATCGCATGAGGTTTGAGTTAGGTGCAAGGCAGGACCCCATTCTGTCACTGGAAGAGAGGTGGCAGAGTTATGCTGGACTGGTGGAGAGGGCATAGGCTCAGCAGTGTCCCTTCTAAATGCAACTTAGAACTAGGGAGGCATGCAGTGACATGGGCTGAAATGCTTCACAGAGGAACTCTGTAGGTCATATAGCTGCACACCGTGTACAGCTCGTCTACCGCCCTATTTTGACTTGAATGCAGCCCTGCGCATTGATGAGCGTGCACACACAAGAAAGGTACCCCTATGTGTACTGGCAAGTTGGCTGGGCCCACACATGAGTTTTGGAGTTTGGTAAGGAATGAGTTTGGAGGATACTTAAGCTCATCTTCACTCTGGAGGATCACAGCAGAAATATCTCTTGTACTTGCCCCAGCTCTGCCCAACTAATGTAGCCATTACAAATAAGACATACTACCCCTGCTGGACATTTATTTTTTAGAGAACATAGCAGAGAGAGGTGAGAATTCATAGTAGGGTGAGTGGGATGGTGGAGGATATGCAAAACATGGCATTCTGCTTGCTCTAGGTGTTCCTTGACCCAATCCACCAGTGTCCTCCTTTCAATGAAACCACAGTTTTTGATTAACTATGTAATAATTAATCTGCACCCAGGACAAATATTATATAAGAAAAAACAAATTGCTTATATATTTTTTAACCTAATAAACATAATACACTATTTGGATGCCTTTCTCCATTTTTTGCATGCGCATGCTCCATACTCTGTTACCATACCAAGATGATTGAGGGTGACAAGTACAGTTAATCCCAGGAGGACCACAAGATTCAGTGGAACTTCATTTGCCCCACCGAAGTGTGATTATTGTTATTATTCAGGATTTATATAGCGCCAACAGTTTGCGCAGCACTTTACAATATAAGGGAGACAATACAATTACAATACATTTCAGTACAGAAGGAATATGAGGGCTCTGCTCGTGGACTCTTGTTTCATTATAAGAGTCCACTACAGCTGGTTAGTGAGAGGGGGCACTGGTGGGGAGCACAGAGAATGAACCACGAAGTGTTAGTGGAAGAAGCACGAGCACTATTTCAATAATCAGCTTTGATATCAAGGACTTTTTATTTATTTCATTGAATTTATGTGTGGTGGATGTTTAGTTTATGTCATTTTGAACTTATTGGATTAGGCAGCACTCTTATATGTATATTGTTTTCACAGTTTTTGACTTGACTGGGAAAAACTTTGATTGATTTTCCCAAATCTTCCCATTTTATTTGATGTTGGTGAATCCTACACATTTATGCCTTAGCCACCTGTTCTGTAAAGTTCATATGATACAGTACATATATGAATCTCACAGTGCATGTGGTAAACTGTGAATGCAATAAGTTGCTCGTATTTTAGCTGCAGTATTAATTTCCATCTCTTATCTTATACTTTGCATGTTGACAGTACAAATAAATCACTGTGATTTTTACATACGTTACTTGAAGTATACGGTTGAATGTTGTGATCTTTCAGAGAGAGACCGATGTGACTTATCATTCAAGATTGTTATCCCAGCTTTACAACTTCTGTGCTGAAAACCTGAACTGAATAGATGAAGATTTGTTCATTCTTGGCATAATACACAGTAGCCTACTTCAGAAAATTTTTCTGTAAGATGTTAATCACATCTTACAGGTATATGTGCATCTAATCAGGTAAATTCCATTCAAAACTAATAAAGGATGCCATGAAATGCATTCAGGGAGTACATCTTGTTTTGTCCTTGCTACACGTTAGCCTGTATAGTACTTGACTTGCAGCTAAACCCTCAGAATCTGCAATACACCAGACTGAATGTAATCTTGAAGCTTTATTAACAAAACAGTGGGGTGAAACTATTAGGAAAAACAGACTAGAAGTACATACAATCAATGTATGATCCATACAGAAACATAATGAAATAACTAGGATGAAGATGGCAATAAGTCAATGCTCACCATGGGATATACATTTAGTCCACAAAACGTGCTGTGGGTATGGCTGTTTACCTCTCCCTTGGTTTTAAGATGGAGTCTGAGCTCCCAGGATGCATCTGTTTCCTTTTCTGAGAATGAAGGATGATCAGGGCTCTTAAAGCTAAACAGTTTCTGGTTTCTGTAAAACAGTAAATTTATTCTCAGTTCCATCTAGTGGCCAAATTTAATATTGCGGACAGGACATCATAACGAATGTCTCTGCCTGGTATCAAAAGATACCACTATTTGGATTCTCTGTTCTTGTCCTTTGAAGTTTGATTTCAACCTTTCTTACTCTTCCATCCTCACTTGGAAGTGTTTTGGTGACAAAGCCTAGAGGACACTCATTTCTTTGCAATTGACAGTCCTTCACAAAAACAGTGTTGCCCTTCTTTAGACTAAGCTTTCTTTCCTGCCACCTTTTCCGTGGTTGCACAGTGGAGATGTACTGTTTTTTTCACCTATCCCAAAAGATGTTTGCACTTGTCTCCATTGGTGCAAATACAAGTTCTTAGTGTTGAAGTCTCCAGGAGCAACACTGACTACTCCAGTTTTCTGGCTTAGGAGTGTTTCTGGAGTAAGCAAAGTAGGGTCTTCTGGGTCATTTGAGACTGGAACTAGAGGTCAGGCATTGATGATGGCTGAGACCTCTGCCATGAAAGTTCTCAGACTCCCATGAGTGAGTTTTGCAGTCCCTACTTGAAGGAATATAAAAGTATAGTATCAAGTATTCTGCAAGCTATGCCAATAATTCTTTCCCAAACTCCTCCCATGTGCGTGGAGTGAGGTGGTTTTGCCAGTTCCTGCTCGGCCAATAGCAAAATGATGGGCGAGCAGGACTCTCGTCGATCCGGGTGGGTGTCTTATGACATCCTCCCAGATTGCACCTCACATGTGTCTGTGGGGCTGCGCTGTGACGAGAACTGTCACCGGCTGTGTCCCCCAGACACAACCGATGACAGGTCTGTGTACCGATCCATTGCCAGTACCATGTGACCACTTGGACCAATCACAGCAGGTCACATGACAATTGTAAACAATGGATGGCTTCCTTTCATGCCATCCATTGTATACAATTGTGTCACTCATGATTGGTCACAGTAATCACATGGTACAGACTGGGCTAAAACAGTCCATCTATGTCATGTGATTAGCTGTGACCAATCACAACTAATCACAACAAAAAAACCTGAATGAATCAATTTAATTCAGTTAAATGCTTGATTATAGCAATAAAATAAAAAAGAAAAAAGTAATAAAAAATACAAATATAAAAAAAAATTTGAAAAAAAAAATATTCTTTTTTTTCTTTTGTACTTTCATCAGTCAGGGTCCCTGATTCCCTCCACACCAGTTATATGGTGATGCTGTACTGCACTGGTGACAGGATGTTAAAAAAAAATGTGAAATTTTTAGTTTTTCATTTCTTCATTTTCCAAAAAATTATAACTTCAAAAAACTTGCCATGCCTCTTATTAAATACCTTGGTCTACTTTGCAAAAAGATGTAGTTCGGGGGATAACTGTACTGTCCTGACATTTTTGGCCTCAAGAAATTAGACTGGCCGTCAGTACTTCAGGATTGATCAATTTTCAGATACTATATCCCATAGTTTGTGGACTCTATAACTTTCCTACAGACTAAAAAATAAATACTGCTACATTTCTTTGGTGAAAATAACCCAAATCAGTATTTATTATTTAGTCTGTAGGAAAGTTATAGAGTCCACAAACTATGGGATATATCTGAAAATTGACCAATCCTGAAGTACTGACAGCCAATCTAATTTCTTGGGGCCCAAAAATGTCAGAACAGTACAGATATCCCCCAAATGATCCCTATTTGCAAAGTAGACAGTGCGATGTATTTCATAAGAGGCATGGCGAGTTTTTTGAAGTTGTAATTTTTTTGTCATAATTTTCCAGAAAATTAAGAAATTAAAAATGTTTTCACAATTTTCGTTTTCATACTGTCACCAGTGCAGTACAGCGTCATCATATAACTGGTGTGGCGGTGATCAGGTACACTGACTGATGACAGTTCGAAAAAAAAAAGATAATTTTAAAAAAAAATTTATTAATTTTTTTCTCTTTTTTTAAGATTTTTTTTCATATTACACTATGGCCAAAGTAGTATAATGTTACCATAGTAACATTTTACTACTTTGGGGAAGTGATCAGTATTTTGTTTTTTTGTTTTTTTTTCTTTTTACACAATTTGATTGCTTATAAAACCTTTGTAAAAGAAAGTTTTATATCAACCTTTCTCAACATAGAGGAACCTTGAAATAACAAAATAAAAATTACTATATCTACAGCTTATGATACATTATTGTGATGGCTCACCTGAAAAAAGGAATTGGTAAGCTGCAATATGTTATATTTTTTGTTTTTAGGTTTAGATATACAGTCAACGGTCACTTTATTAGGTCCACCTGTTCAATTACTTGGTAACACAAATTGCTAATTAACCAATCACATGGCAGCAACTCTGTGCATTTAGGCATCTAGATATGGTGAAGACGACTTGCTGAAGTTCAAACCGAGCATCAGAATGGGGAAGAAAGGGGATTTAAGTGACTTTGAATGTGGCATGGTTGTTGGTGTCAGACAGGCTGGTCTGAGTATTTCAAAAACTGCTGATCTACTGGGATTTTCATGCACAACTATCTCTAGGGTTTATAGAGAATGGTCCAAAAAAGGGAATATATCCAGTGAGCGGCAGTTGTGTGGAGGAAAATGCCTTGCTGATGTCAGAGGTCAGAGGAGAATGGGCAGACTGGTTGCTCTGACATTCAGATGGTAGGATCAGAATTTGGCGTAAACAACATGAAAGCATGGATCCATCCTGCCTTGTATCAACGGTTCAGGAGGGTGGTGGTGGAACATGTTCCCAAAGGTGAACTTATCCTTTAACTTCTAATAAACATTTTGCAGGTCTTTTTGCTGATAAAAAAGCAAGTTATATGGTCTAACATGTTCTTGTGCTACTTTGTGCTTTTTTGTGTAAAGAAGTTTTAAAAAAAACAATTATCTGTATTATCCATGGTTGTCTATGGCTGATCGGATTGCATTGTCTTGTGTTGGGTAAGAGATCCAGCTAAAAGATAATGTTACTACTAGGATTAATTACTAATTTCCATTTCCCTGTGTAGCCAGCAGATGGAGCTATGCTACTAGAGATGACGGCTCCTATATAGTATTTACCACAATTTCTAGATCTACAACTCATGATACATTAGTGGTGATCTGTGGGAAGAATGCTCCTTACACTTGTGGTCATTGGGAAGAAATACCACCTTAGGCTGCAATCACACTTGAGCATTTTGGGCTTGAAACTCAAAGCTGGAAGCTCCAAAACTGCTCAAACTTAAAAAATCAATTGTTGTCTATGGTGCCTGTTTGCACGATCAGGTGAGAACAGGCACCATAGAGAACAATTGATTTTTTTTTTTTTTAACTTTGAGCTTTGTTTGGAGCTTCGAGCTTCAAGCTACAAAACACTCAAGTGTGAATGCAGCCTAACAGATAGGTAAAAAGATCAATGGTGTCAGTGGGAACTTATCTGTGATGCAGAAATCACTCATTGCTCATTGAACCCCCTAGCTATCTTTAGAGGAACTCTGGTGTAGAAGATCCTGGAGCAGGGGCGGACTGACCATTTGGAAACTCGGGCACTGCCCGAGTGCCCGGCGTCAGTAGGGGGCCCCATGAGATGCTCCTGGTACCTTTATCATAGGCTTTTTTGAGTTTGGGCAAGGACTAAGGGGCCCCATGATCCCCTATTGCCCGGGGCCCCATGAGTTGTCAGTCCGCCCTTGTCCTGGAGGGTCACTATGGCTTCATTCACATGGACGGATGTGTATGTTCTTTCTGGCAGAGCTAACGGAAGATATTGTGTAAAGTTTGCACCTAAGGTGCTGACATTGAGACGTGTACGATTCTTCAAACAGCTTTATGAGTGTATGTGGACACATGTCTACATGCATTTACATGCAGAAAATCCAAACATATGTATGACCCCACATGCTGTTATGTCTTACATTTGTGTACACTGCTCAGCGCAGCACGTATTTCCATTTGTAAATACAGCTACAGTCAGGTCCATAAATATTGGGACATCGACACAATTCTAACATTTTTGGCTCTATACACCACCACAATGGATTTGAAATGAAATGAACAAGATGTGCTTTAACTGCAGACTGTCAGCTTTAATTTGAGGGTATTTACATCCAAATCAGGTGAACGGTGTAGGAATTACAACAGTTTGCATATGTTAAGGGACCAAAAGTAATGGGACAGAATAATAATCATAAATCAAACTTTCACTTTTTAATACTTGGTTGCAAATCCTTTGCAGTCAATTACAGCCTGAAGTCTGGAACGCATAGACATCACCAGACGCTGGGTTTCATCCCTGGTGATGCTCTGCCAGGCCTCTACTGCAACTGTCTTCAGTTCCTGCTTGTTCTTGGGGCATTTTCCCTTCAGTTTTGTCTTCAGCAAGTGAAATGCATGTTTAATCGGATTCAGGTCAGGTGATTGACTTGGCCATTGCATAACATTCCACTTCTCTCACTTAAAAAACTCTTTGGTTGCTTTTGCAGTATTCTTTGGGTCATTGTCCATCTGCACTGTGAAGCAGCGTCCAATGAGTTCTGAAGCATTTGGCTGAATATGAGCAGATAATATTGCCCGAAACACTTCAGAATTCATCCTGCTGCTTTTGTCAGCAGTCACATCATCAATAAATACAAGAGAACCAGTTCCATTGGCAGCCATACATGCCCACGCCATGACACTACCACCACCATGCCTCACTGATGAGGTGGTATGCTTGGGATCATGAGCAGTTCCTTTCCTTCTCCATACTCTTCCCATCACTCTGGTACAAGTTGATCTTAGTCTCATCTGTCCATAGGATGTTGTTCCAGAACTGTGAAGGCTTTTTTAGATGTCGTTTGGCAAACTCTAATCTGGCCTTCCTGTTTTTGAGGCTCACCAATGGTTTACATCTTGTGGTGAACCCTCTGTATTCACTCTGGTGAAGTCTTCTCTTTATTGTTGACTTTGACACACATACACCTACCTCCTGGAGAGTGTTCTTGATCTGGCCAACTGTTGTGAAAGGTGTTTTCTTCACCAGGGAATGAATTCTTCGGTCATCCACCACAGTTGTTTTCTGTGGTCTTCCGGGTCTTTTGGTGTTGCTGAGCTCACTGGTGCGTTCCTTCTTTTTAAGAATGTTCCAAACAGTTGTTTTGGCCACACCTAATGTTTTTGCTATCTCTCTGATGGGTTTGTTTTGTTTTTTCAGCCTAATGATGGCTTGCTTCACTGATAGTGACAACTCTTTGGATCTCATCTTGAGAGTTGACAGCAACAGATTCCAAATGCAAATAGCACACTTGAAATGAACTCTGGACCTTTTATCTGCTCATCGTAATTGGGATAATGGGGGAATAACACACACCTGGCCATGGAACAGATGAGAAGCCAATTGTCCCATTACTTTTGGTCCCTTAACAAGTGGGAGGCACATATGCAAACTGTTGTAATTCCTACACCGTTCACCTGATTTGGCTGTAAATACCCTCAAATTAAAGCTGACAGTCTGCAGGTAAAGCACATCTTGTTTGTTTCATTTCAAATCTATTGTGGTGGTGTATAGAGCCAAAAATGTTAGAATTGTGTCGATGTCCCAATATTTATGGACCTGACTGTCTGTGTATAGACCCATTGATTCCTATAGTGTTGAATTTACAGTAGATGCATAAAAAACTGTACGAATCTAAACGCAGCACTTTCAATACCTATGTGAATAAGAAACTGGCTTCTTTCTGACTTCACAAACAGCTCTCAGATTTGGAGGTTGGTAATACTTAATAGCAACTTACTGCAATAATTTCCTGCTAACCTGGAGCCCATCACACAGTTTACACATGTCCCATACACGCGGCTTGTCCAAATATTACCAAACCCATCATGTTGGAGCCTGATGCAGACATGTGCTTTGCTCATTCAAGGCAAAACAACTATGTGAGGAAGTAAAAAATAAATTGTATGATTGCAGTGCCTTGTGAAGAAAGCAGCTATACACCTGACTGGACCTCGCATGGTTTGTGGAGACTTCTCTCTGTAGCTGAGCCACTGGCTCTGGTCCTATTCAACTCCTCTGGTGTGTCTAATAATGTGTTCCTTGGCTGGCTGTGCTGGTTCCTCCTGCTCCCTGGTCATCATAGGACATTAGTAATGTCAAGGTCAGGAGGAACCACAGGGGGAAGCACTCTTCTACACACCCAGAGGTGTGGGATAGGAGGCTACAGAGGGAAGTTTAAGCAACCTGACTGATGGACAAGTAATTATATAGCCGCTTTACTCAAAGGGTATGACAGATGTCACTTTTCTGTTACCTCCTAATGGGTTTATTTATTTCCCCATCCCCACTAGAATATACTTACCTTCTCTTTCCTCCCTCACTGCTTGAATTAAGTACTGAGACTCCAAAACAATAGCTGATACTTCTGGGCAGTGATGTACTTAGGTTTCGTGCTGCCCTAGGCAACACAAAAATCAGCTCCCCCCCGCCCATGTAGAGATCCTGACACCGACCAACACCCCCTCCCCACAAAGAGCCTGACATTGACCAACAAAACCCCAGCCCCACCCCTACCTGTGAGAGCTGTCCACCACCACCACCCCCCATACACTTGCAACCCCCTCCCACCCCGGGAAGAGAGAAGACACTCACCTTCACAGCTCCAGACATCCCCAGGAGCAAGAGTCATGCTTTGCATACACCATTAAGCACCCCACAGCCTCTCTCAAATCCCACCTGGTCCTCATACTGCGTGTGTCCAAGTGAACCTGTCAAAGAGTGGGTGAGGGAGATAGTGTCATTCCACATGTAATGGGCCACATTGCACCCCTTACACAAAACACCCTTACTCTGTTATATATTGAAAACGTTGCTGTAATCAACCAGTCACCCTCATATTTAAATTTTAAGATCAACTTTACAAAGGCACACTATGTTGTCCCATATGGGTATAGCAGTATGCCAACACGTACCTACCAGACAGGGCTCCTTTTCTGTTTAAACAATGAAGTCCACAATCGCATTTAGAAGAAGTTTGTTAAATCACCTGCAGCCAGTGATGGCTTCATCCCGTGTTATTGTGGGGATGGAGCAGCTGTTGGGACCAATGCTCCATAGTGCCACGGGAGGGAGCGCCATCTTGTTCCTTTAGGCCGCACATGTGAAGTGTGTGTTCTCATCTGTCACAGCTGCTGAGCTCAGCATAGGCGACAGGAGAAAGTACACACAGCGGTCCACCGAGTGCTTGTGTGATGCTCAGGACTACCTGTTTAATCGGTGCTCTAGTTACACACCATGCCAGCACCTACTAGGTGGCCCATTTACCTTTATTAAGACGCATCACACAAAGGGCTATTCTGCGGTTTGTCACCATCGACCTGGATCACTCATGCCACTGCTGAGTGCTTCTGAGTTGAAGTGAATACTTTTTGTTCAATATTTTTATTGGCATAAAAAAGCACACAGTGTAAAAAAAGAAGAGATATCACTTATACATTGAAGAGTAGATTGAACAGAATGTTACAATGTGGCATAATAAACAAGACTGCGCCCAACAGGAAATAGATACTTCTAACAAGAGCAAGCATTCCCTTCCAGTTTGCATTGAATGTTTGACTAAGGACTCCAATCACACATCATACCAGCATCTGAGACTACAGGACTGCAAACGTAGATTACTGAAACTTACTTTTTTGGGGGGCTGAGGACAATGGCTTTTCTATCTTCCAACACCACCCCCAAACCGGTCCAATGACTAATTTAATGATATCAGGTATTATCCCTTTTGACCCTTTCATCTTAACCCCTTCCGGACAATATATCTCCTTACATCATGCTTTAGGATGATCTATTTACTATCATGGTTGGAGCAGACAGGATGAACACGTTCTATAACCATATAGCCATGTGATTCAATTGCTGAATAAGGTCTCACCAACTGGACTAAGTTGTAGCTTCCCTTTCATAGGGAATTTGTACTGGGGTTGTGCGCCTTGACTTTTGTGGAAGTATTTTACTCTGTTTCATGGCAACATGGTAGGATGTGGAAGCTGCTAACTAGCAGTTTTTCAGCCAGGCTTCTGAGGGGACACAAATGGCTTATAGGTAAAACAAATTAATGATCAATTTACAAAGCTGCAAAGATTTTTGTTATCTACTTGGGCCCCTTGACTGCACAGGCTTTTTTCTGAAAAGGTGAACTTAGCCTTTAATCCCTTCATGACGGAGGACAAAACAAACTTTAAAAATCAGACCCAATTTTGTAATTTGACATGTTAGTAAAACTGTACATATCATCACAACTACTGTGTGTATCCTGGTGGATTATGCCTTGATTTTTTTCAGGACAAATTGGGCTTTCATTTGGTGGTAAAAGGTAATGGATATATCCTGATTTTTTTTTATTATTATTAAAGGAATATTGGCCCAAAATAGTGAAAAAAAAAATCTTTTTTTTTTTTTTTTAAATTAAAAGGCCATCAGGTGATCAGGAACCAGGAGTCCCGCGTCTGTTAATACATGACCCAGGAATCTCGGTGAGAGCGGCACCTAGGTATAAAGCCTACACCTTGGACGCTGCATATATGTGTTACTGTGTCATTCTGGGGTTAAGATTGTGTACACAAGCAGGGCTCTCATAATCTTCTTGTCTTGAATTGTTTTGTAACTGTTCTGCATCACTGTATTTTGTAAAGCGCCACGTAAAACTGCTCCTGTATAATATTCTAATAATATCTTGTAATCTGTTTTTTGGGATGCCCGTCCCAAAGTCTTTTCTAGAGGGCTAATATGCCCTATATGTTTCTCTCTCATCCTGTTTTCACTTTTCTCTACCACTTTCCTTGCCTACTTATTCCTCCCTGGAGCAGCATGATGACCCAGTTGTCTTTACATTACACCCTCCACATACTAGAGCACAACTGAGATCAATCAACTTATTGCTTAAGGGGCCAGAATAAAGAGAAAGAGCATATAAAAGCACCAAATTACCTGCTGATATACATACTATAGAAATGAAACATGAAAATACTACGATTCAAACTACTACGACATGCACATCCAATTTACTTATCATTTAACATTGCATGCAACTAAACCAAGTTCTCAATCAGAGTTATTTAAAACACTGAGATGCTTCATCACAGGCAGTATATAAATATGGTGATAAATGTAGCAGAATGCTAGCACATACTGTAAAAGCCAAACAGGCTTGCACATTTATTTAATTTAAACATCAATCAGAGTGCAGAGCAGAAGCTTTTTGTCACTATTACTCTTCAACATACATAACCTTCTACTGGATGTATATCAGGCTTGCCTATAATAAACAGGCAGCTCTTGCCTGAACTAATAAGACGGCAAAACAACATCTGGCTTCCTCTTTTACAATAGAGGGATTGGAAACGACCATTAAACTACCAGCTAACAAAAACCCGAGCTCAAATGGCCTCTTGGGAACTTTTTATTGAAAGCCACAATGCAACTTTTTCCAATTTTAAAGAAGACCTATATACGGTATGTAATTTCCAAGTCCTCCCCTTCATGACGCATACTCAAGAAGCCCATAATTCTATTATGCCTAAGGACAATAAGAATTCTACTCAATGTACAAGTTACAGATCCGTTTCTTAATTCAGCTTGAGCCCTGGTTCACACGAATGCAGTGCAGCACATCGCATGTGATTCACACAGGTACCGCACCGCATTGCAGTTGCACAGTGTCCATGCAATCTGGTATGGATGTCAATGTTAACCACTTGCCCTTCAGACGATTTACCCCCCCTTCCTGACCAGGCCATGTTTTGCGTTACAGCCCTGCGTTACTTTAACTGACAGTTGCACGGTCATGCAACGCTGCACCCAAATTAAATTTACATCCTTTTTTTCCCACAAATTGAGCTTTCTTTCGGTGTCATTTCATCGCCTGTGCGGTTTTTATATTTTGCGCTATAAAAAAAGTAACAATTGTGAGAAAAAAATTTATATTTTTGACTTTTTGCTGTAAAACATATCCAGTAAAAACATTTTTAAAAATCACATTTTGTCATAAATTTAGGCCAAAATGTATTCTGCTACATGTCTTTGCTAAAAAAAATCCCAATACATGTAAATTAATTGTTTTGCAAGAAAGTTATAGGGTTTACAAATGGCAGTGTATATCTGTTTTTTTTTTTTTTTTAATTTTTACTGGTAATGGCGGCAATCAGCGACTTATAGTGGAACTGCAGCAGGCATTCTGAGACTGGGGGGAACTGACGTGGTATCACTGACATTCCCAGTGACACTAATAGAGTGAGCAGTGCTTAAAAAAAAAAAAAAAAGCACTGACACTGTACTAATGGCACTGGGCAGGAAGGGTTAACAGTGTGCTGTTTTACTGTGTGCTGTGTGTGCTTCACTGTAATCACAATGCTTTGCATGGTTGTGCTGTGTGCACGAGCTGACAGGGAGGAGAACTGTATTGCTCGGAGATGCTCAGCAATCACTGGGCGCTGGTGAGTAATCACTGGCCAGGAACGGTGATTGACAGCTGTGGCCACAAATGGTGGCACGGGTAGGGCGTGCGCCTCCTACCTGGAAATGCAAAATCACATATATACACATGATTTTGCACACCTGTGCTGCCCTGTAGCAGTAATTCTGCTATAGGGCAGTTGGGAAGTGGTTAAATTAATGACACCCCGAAACAGATTGCAAAACGCAGTGCAATAACAAGAATTTGCATCGCATGGGATGCAAATCAGGTGCAGGGGAAAAAAAGGGTCCTGCACCTTTTTGGTGCAGATGCAATGTGATGGCTCAAAATGTATGGCTCAAATTGCACCGCACAAACATTGCATGTGATTTGCACAGGAATGTGGTGTTGTACCTGTGCAAATCACATACGATGTGCCGCACTGCATTAGTGTGAACCAGGGCTGAACCTGAAAATCTATACTAAACAGCTAGCAGACACAAAAAACATTCTAGAAAGCAAATTAGTTCTGTTCCTGGTCATGAGACATGGGACAGCACACACACAAAAAAAAAAAAAGGTGGATCCTCCAAACTGTGCAGAATCACAAATATTATCTTCGTGCCTCCTCTCTATAGATATCAAAAGGCATTTGGGTATTTGGTCTCTTGCTGCCCAACTTGTGCCCAGCACAAATATATGCAGCTGTTTCTTCAATCAATCAACAGGTATCAACAGTGGCTTCAGTGCCAGTTCACACTAATGCAGTGCGAATTTGATGTGGTTTCATAATGTAGTATCACAGTACACTTTCTGTTGTGACAGGTGCAAATTGTATGCGATTTCTGAGGGGACTGAACATAGTAGGAGATGAAATTCGTACCACAACCACACTAAACTCGCACAGGACCCTTTTTTTGACCGGATCAAAATTGCACCATGTACACTATATTGTCAAAAGTATTGGGCTAGCCCTCCAAATCATTGGATTCAGTTGTTCCAATCGCCTCCATGGCCACAGGTGTATAAAATCAAGCACCTAGGCATGCAGACTGCTTCTACAAACATTTGTGAAAGAATGGGTCGTTCTCAGGAGCTCAGTGATTTCAAGCGTGGTACTGTGATAGGTTGCCACCTTTCCATCCATGAAATTTCCTTCCTACTAAATATTCCACGGAAGCAACTGGGAACAACAGAAACTCAGCCACGAGTTGGTAGGTCACGTAAAATAACAGAGCAGGGTCAGCGCAACATGAAGCGCACAGTGTGCAGAAGTTGCCAACTGTCATGTGGCCTTCAGATTAGCACAACAACAGTGCATAGAGAGCTTCATGGAATGGGTTTCCATGGCCGATCAGCTGCATCCAAGCCTTACATCACCGAATGCAATGCAAAGCGTCGGATGCAGTGGTGTAAAGCACGCAGCCACTGGACTCTAGGGCAGTGGAGACGTGTTCTTTGGAGTGACGAATCACGCTTCTCTGTCTGGCAATCCGATGGATGTGTCTGGGTTTGGTGGTTGCCAGGAAAATGATACTTGCCTGACTGCATTGTGCCAAGGGTAAAGTTTGGTGGGGGGAGGATAATGGTGTGCGGTCGGTTTTCAGGGGTTGGGCTTGGTCCCTTAGTTCCAGTGAAGAGAACTCTTAAGGTATCAGCATACCAAGACATTTGGACAATTTCATGCTCCCAACTTTGTGGGAACAGTTTGGGGATGGCCCCTTCCTGTTCCAACATGACTTCCCACCAGTGCACAAAGCAAGGTCCATAAAGACATCGATGAGCAAGTTTGGGGTGGAGGAACTTGACTGGCCTGCACAGAGTCCTGACCTCAACCCGATCGAACACCTTTGGGATGAATTAGAGTGGAGACTGGGAGCCAGGTCTTCACGTCCAACATCAGTGCCTGACCTGACAAATGCACTTCTGGAAGAATGGTCAAACATTCCCATAGACACACTCCTAAACCTTGTGTACAGCTTTCCCAGAAGAATTGAAGCTGTTATAGCTGCAAAGGGTGGGCCAACTCAGTATTGAACCTTACGGACTAAGACTGGGATGCCATTAAAGTTCATGTGCGTGTAAAGGCAGGTGTCCCAATACTTTTGGCAGTATTGAGTATATGTGAACAGGCCTCCTTGGAAACAGGGGCGGACTGAAAACTCATGGGGCACCCAGGCAATAAGAGATAATGGAGCCCCCTGTGTCTCCGCCTACACTCAAGTCAAAGCCACACCCACAGAACACCACACCTACACATTGCAGCTCAGCTGCATAGAATGGGCATTACAAATAATTTAAAAATAATAAAACGTTGTGGGGTCCCCCCTCCATTCATACTAAGCCCTTTGGGTCTGGTATGGGTTTTGAGGGGAACCCCCACGCCAAAAAGAAATGGTGTGGAGTTCCCCCTAAGATCCTTAGCAGACCCTTATCCAAGCATGCAGCCAGGCATGTCAGGAAGGGGGGGGGGGTGACGAGTTAGCGCCCCCCCGGAACCATACCAGGCCACATGTCCTCAACATGGGGGGGTGCTTTGGGGCAGGGGAGTTCCCCCCCCAAAGCACCTTATCCCCATGATGGAGACAAGGGCCTCTTCCCCAAAACCCTGGCCTGTGGTTGTGGGGGTCTGCGGGCAGGGGGCTTATCGGAATCTGGAAGCCCCCAGATCCTGCCCCTCCCCATGTAAATGAGTATGGGGTAAATGGTACCGCTACCCATTCATAGAAAAAAAAGTGTGTGAAAAAAGACAGGAGACAGTCTGACAAGTCCTTTATTAAAAGATGAAAAATAAAAGAAGGTCCCCCAAAATAGATCCAACATCAATCACAGTGTCTGCTGCCGGGAAAAAAAGAAGAAAAAAAAAGGCTCTGCTCCTGACGCTGGCTCTCGGCCTTTTGACTGCTTTGCTGGCTTCACAGTTATTAAATATGTAAGAGGCACTGCGGGGAACATTCTTTTATTTCTTTTCTTTTAATAAAAGACTTGTCAAAGACTGTCTCCTGTCTTTTTTTCCACTACCCTTTTTTTTGTGTGAATTGGTAGTGGTTCCATGTACCCCATACTCATTCACATCGGGGGGTGGGATCTGGTGGCCCCCATGCTAATCGGGACTTCCAGATTCCAATGAGCCCCCTACCCGAAAACACCCACAACCACCGGCCAGGGTTGTGGGGAAGAGGCCCTTGTCCCCTTCAACAAGTTGAGGGCATGTGGCCTGGTATGGTTCAGAAGGGGGGGGGGTCTAGCTCATCCCCCCCTTTCCTGACCTGCCAGGCTGCATGCTCGGATAAGGGTCTGGTATGGATTTTGGGGGGACCCCACGACAATTTTTTTTTAATTTTGGCGTGGGCGTTCCCCTCAAAATCCATATCAGACCCAAAGGGCTTGGTATGGATGAAGGGGGACCCCACACCATTTTTTAAATTATTTTTTTAATTGCCGGCAATTCTTTCTTTCACATTCAGCTGTCAGTGGGGAACTCCTCTGACTGCTGAAACATAAACATATGGTTTTCACTACTAAAATACCTCATGACTTGATAAAATAACTCATGCGGTATTTTAGTAGTGTTTTTTGGTGAATTCAATCGCTTTTTATAAAAAAAAATGCTATGCGGTATCCTACCACATACTTGGATGCGGTAAGATACCGCTTAGTGAATTGTGTCTCCTACTGACCCCAGGCCCTCGAGCAATGCCTGAATAGTGAGTCCGCCCCTGGTTGGAAATAATGCTTTTTGACATTACATGTGAATCTATGCTTTTCTGAACACATTTGATCCACATAGAATTTGCAGCAGTGTGAACCGGCACTCAATTTCAAAGATTCTTACCAGATTTTCCAACCCATATAGCAGTGGGTCTAATAAAGCTTTCTTTACTCCAATGTATCTGTGTCTTTCTTAAACCTCTTCACAATCACAGTGTATCTCCACAAGAGGAAAAAACTCAAAGTGAAGTATCTTCCAAACTGTAGTACACTTTCTACTCATGTTCACATCCATGACGAACCATTTCTGTCATGCATGTATAACCAGCTGTGATCACTGACTTTTTGATTCTCTGTTGTCTAAATCCTTACCAAAAAGAAAAAAATCATCACGCCCATCAATCCAAATCTCCTCTTCTTCCCATGGACCACCCCACATATTCAATCCTCTTCACACTCAGTGTCAAATGTAAAAAAGAACATTCAATAGTGCAGTATATTCAAAACTCCACTGTTATTCAAATCTTCAATATATAGTGCTCACACTTTGTGTTCATAAAAGTGTCAAATGTGTGACCCTCCACAGTGCTAATTCCCCCATATGCCAAAATACCTTACATCCAGCAACCCCTATGACACAGAGTTGGGTGATTTCGCTTGCACCAAGCTGCTCTACATCCGCTTGCTCCACTGGCATGCAAATCCTCAAATTTCCGAGTAAACTGCAGACAGGACATAAAATGAGAAATAGACTAATCGTGCAGAAAATTCAACTAAAATCTCATATAATATATTGAAAATACTCACATGGGCAAGCTGTATATAATTTAAAATAACCAAGATGGCTCCACAGGCAGTTCTGGTTCCAGTTGATGTCACTTCCTGACATGTTTCGTCCTTTGAGAAAGTCATTCAGACATAATACAGTATGTCATACAGTACCCAGGAAAGAGAGACAAGGAAGAGATCTCCATTGTTTACCAAAATGTATTGATAAAATAATAATAAAAGCACACATGAGCTCGCACCTGGATTTACAGCGAACACTCTGTAAAGGAAATGCTGCTCCACCCGCTACTATCTGGATGCGAGCGTATGTCCCAGCTGGTGGACATGATGTCAGGAGCCATAACCACCCTGCTACATGTTTCATCTATCCAGGACCTCTTCAGGCAGTGGTGGGACTGTGATAGACCCAATCAGGACAGGGGCATTTTGAGGGGACTAGGGGCTAGCCCTCTACCCACTGATTATGGCTTTTGGAGAGAGCAGATCATTCTCTAATGATGGACAACAACGTGCTGAACGTTGAGAGTGAGGCTTGAATTGATTCTCTGAGTAAAGACAATAAATCTTCCTTTCTGGAGTGGTTGTAAAGGTGTAATATTAATCTAATACAGATTAATGGTCAGCGGAAATTTGTGGCCCTCCTGCAAACTGGGTTGAAGAAGCTCCTCCACTTGGGACAAAAATATTATCAACAATCTTCCTCAAGAAATCTATGAAGATAGATGAATTCCACTTTTCCAGACTGTTGGAATATTGTATGAGTTTTGTCTTATGATGGACAGATTATACAAGTGAAAGCAAATACCTGTAGGACAGCATGTGTAATGGACTTGGTGTATTCAGGGTTGGAGGTGCTGGGCTGTCTGGGTTGGGCTCCTGGTTTGTCTGGGTACCTAATCAGTGTGGAGTGTTTATCCTAATGTGTAATATTTGTGTTTATTGTTCATGGGGGACTGCCCCTATTTCTGAAGTGTATAAAAACCTATATTTCTGTTCAATATAAAGAGTTCCAGTTTTGCACCTAAGCTAGTGTCGCCTAGACTTGAGTGCGGTGCCCAGCTATAATACCTTGGTCCTGTGTCCCAGCGGCAGAGACACAGTGTTCTGACAGAATCACCCAATCGGGGTGAAAGGCGGTCTGTCACAGGGACCGCCATTTATTTTGTTCTATATAGCTGCCTATCATTAACCATCTCTGAACCAATTGTTCTCTTGACATCTGAACACTATTAACATTCTATACAAATGCGTAACACTGTCCAACTGAACCACAATATAGACTACTTAATGTGCAAAAAAAAACAACAAGGATCCTATCACCTAGACATATTTTTTTAAAAGTTGCGTTTATTAAATATGGTTAGCAGTATGAATAAGACCACCTACCTAGTGGTGCTGCCTAATGGAGATAAATTAATACTGCACCACTCCATATTGTCATCACACTATTAAATATATCAATACATGTATAAATATAAGGGGGCTGCCAATAGCATGTAAATTGGAAAATAAGAGTAGTGCAATATTCAGTGGTTCAGCATTTTTGCACTACAGACACTTTAATTTTTGTGGCACGATGTGTTTAATGGGGATAGTCCGTAATATAGCTGCATATAAGTATTTTGTGTATATGAACAAATTTGTGGGGACTAGGAAGCATGTTTGAGCAATTTATTTATTTTGTATTTACAGATTGTAGATTGGACAATATTATTAACTATTGAGATTTCATTTTATGTACAGTACTTACATTCATGTAAATGACTCACCAAGAGTGATGCACTTTGACCATTTATGATTTTTTTCCCATTTAACGATTTACACATATTACTGGGTGTGTCAAGTACTTATTTTTATAAATTTATTTTTTATGTATTTATTTATTTAGAATGCTGCACTTTAATTATTTTAATCACATTGAATGTGTCACAATTTAGCCTGCAGTTTTCCTGCCTGTGTAATTCTTACCTTCTTGTTGCAGGGTCTCTCCTAGACCTGTGACTCCATCCACATATGTTGTTTGGCTTCTGTGCTCGCCTATGGGCATTGCCTGCTATTCTTTGGGTTTATATTTCCTTTCCATTCCAACACTTTCTGGCCTGTCTCCCAGTTCAGTTCCCTATATAAGACATACTCAGCATAGGCTGTGTTGCCTGATCAACTTCCCAGTTCTCTGAGCTCCTGTTTGCCTACTATTGTAGTTTATGTCTGTGTGTATCAACCCTGGCTTCCTCTGCTGTCTGTACTTGCCTGCCGCCTGCCATGACCTTGGCTTGTTTCCTGGATTTCCCTCTGTGTCCTGCCATTTGTACACATGAATGGCCTCTGCATCCTAAGCTGGGCATACCTGGGAGCTGGGACCTGGATCCATCCCCACCATCAGGGGTTTGGTGAACAAGCAGGCTGGGGTTTAAATTCTGCACCCTGGGGAACCCCAAGCTGGCGATCCACAAGGGCTCACTATCACAGATACCTGACAGAATGTACTGGGTGTACACCTAAGCCTAGTACACATGATGAGAATATCGGATGAATGATCGTCCGTTGTGGTTTTTTTGCATGTTAATTTTATATCGAAAATGAAGAGGTTACTAAAGTTACAAAAGTTCTCATATGACATAATGCAACTTTGGAAGGGATGTAATGTGTTGTATTGCATTCTTTCGTTTCTTAGCATGTGTGGTCTTTCTCTTCTGATTTTTTATTGGAAGAATACTGTACTGATTAAGCTGATTTTCGTGTTTGTACCTTCTAATAATTTTAGCCGAAAGCGGTGTACTATTGATTAGATTATCGTACGGTTGTTTCGAAAGTGGTATTTTTCAACCAATTTTCTGCTCGTGTATATAGCAGCAGCTGGGAGCTATTATTTAAATTTTTTCTTTGGGTTAGTATTGGATGAGCACAGGTGATTTCACAGATTATTAGTACAACCTCCTTCTTGACTTTAACAAACCTGTTGGCATATGAGTTGTCCACTGCAGGAAGAATTGTAGCTTTTAAAATGCTTAAACTACAGAAACATCTGTATATTCTTTGCACCCTACTTACCCTTTTCTCCAAAACTTTATTCTTCCTTACCTAGAAGCACATCAATCAATATGTGTGGAATTATCAAGGATAAATCAAGATGTAAATTTGAACTGTTCACACAAATGCATTAGAGAAATGTGACTCCCCAATGTATACTGTTATTATCAAGCAACTGTTTTAGACCAAACCAAATATTATTGGTCCCCCAATTTTTACTGAGTAGCAATATGAAGGCCCTATTATTAGCCAATAAGTGTGGTGTAAAAGCCCATTTGGATAGATTCCCTACATTTCATTCCATTGTAAATACCCGAAGAAATGCAGACTTTTGCCCTTTCTCTTCTATTTCTTCCTAAAATGTACACTGTTAGAATGCCTAAAGTACTTTATACCAGACCAACAACTTAATCCCTGTTGTGAATTGGAAATTTACAGCATAAGTTACTTATATGCAGAACACAAACTAAAACCCTTTGTAGTACTGAAGCAGGAATTTAAAATTATATCCACTGGTCCAAATCCACCATTTATTGAGTTTGAATCCCTGTGGCACTTCGTATATCATACACAGTGCATTATTTGGAAAACACTACCAATAACCATAATGGTATCTCCCAGCTTAGTCTGTAAAACCAGTTGATTTAGTTTTTAGTTTAAGGTCTTTGTCAGGAATGGGTTCACCTGCCGTGTGGGCTGCAGTACCGGTGCTTGCCAGCGGGTGTGTCAGGAATGGACTCACCGGCTGTGTGGGCTGCAGTACCGGTGCTTGCCAGCGGGTGTGTCAGGAATGGACTCACCGGCTGTGTGGGCTGCAGTACCGGTGCTTCCCAGCGGGTGTGTCAGGAATGGGCTCACCTGCTGTGTGAGCTGCAGTACCGTTGCTTGCCAGCGGGTGCTTTCAGCAGCCAGGATCTCACTCCTGCAATCAAGCAATCACCTGAGGCTGATTGCAGGAGGTATAATAAAGCAGCACCAGGCCTGCAATCAGTGCCTTGGTGTTGTCCCATGAGCCCCTGTATCTTGTTCCTGATTGTCCTGTACTCCTGATTGCCTTGCTGCCGACCCTGCTTGATCCTGACCTTGCTGACTTCTCCTGCTGTGATCCCTGGCTCGTTTGACTACTCTTCTGGATATCCCTATTGATCTGAACTCCTGTTACCGAACTCGGCGAGTGACCCGACTACTCTTTGCCTGCTGCCTTGTACCGTGCTGTCCCCACTGTTACCGACCCGCCCTGTCTGACCACGCTTGCTACCCTGCCATCCATCCGTCCTACACAGACCTATCTGCCTCTTCACGTCAGGCTCTTACCAGTGTATACCTCTGGCGGATCCCTCTACCACAGGTGGGTGTACTCAGGGGCCGCCACCTGGTCACTGTCTGCTCCACGTCCATCCCCACCATCAGGGGCCCTGGTGAACAAGCAGACTGGGGCTTAGACTCCACGCTCTGGGGAATCCTGTCCTGTAGATTGCTAGAGGTACCGCCAGGAGGTATCTGACAGAACCATACGGCCTGCCTGACCATTCCACCTCTCCAGTCCTGACTACGCCTGTGTTCCCGCACATACTGATATTAGTGGAAGTTTGGTTTTGTTACTGTGCGTGTTGTATATTTGGGCGGCTAACAATAAATTATATTGTTATTACATCATTCCTGAAGCCTTACTTCCCTGTGTCAGTCCACACATTTCTGGTCATACCCGGATGCCTGACAGTCTGCTTCCCTAAAAAAGTGTTTTCCACAAATTGCGGTGTTCTAATCACTGGTAGCTCTCGCAAAACATAAAATTTTTTTTTAATATTCTAATTCTATTTCATCAATGTGCTGGAGAAGGTTTGGTGCAATAGGATCATTAAGCCATAATATGTGGTACTGTATATACCCAAGGTCTTTATGGAATGAAACCTTTACAAACATGTTGGAAATAACTGGAAAAAAGTTCCCCTCTCAATAGAACATGCTATACTACACACAGGCAATGACGATTTTAAAAAATAGCACAGGAGTTAAGACCCTTCATTGATCATATATTATTCACTACTAACTTGTCATTACCAGAAACTGGAAAACGTTCACCCAGCTTTATAGACATAATAGGTGCTCTCGATACCCAATTTTCAATGGAAAAAATGCTAGCCTTTAAAAAAAAAATAATTCACTTATACTTAAATTCATAGCCAACAGAGATGTGCACAACGAGAAAAATGTGTTTTGTTTCGAATTAATTCGATAAGTTAATAATTTCGTCATATTCGTTATGTTAGAATAATTTTTCAGAATTCAATTAATATATTTGGATTAGTTTCGTATATTTTGATTCATTTCATATATTTCAGAAGATTAGCTATATTCGTCTTAACATGTTAATTTGTTTTTTTTGGGGAGATTACTTATGCCCTCCGAGTTATCCTTGCTAGTCCAACCCACAAAGAAATGGAATGAGCTGATTTTTTTTCTTTATATATAATAATGAAATAATGTTAATGCAAAATACAAACCGTATGTATCTGAGAGAATGAATAGAACAAAATTAATTTTGGATACATTTGTTAGGTATGATTCGGAGATTGCAATGGATCCAGCTCCATCCGCCCAAACACAATCAGGAATCCTTTTATTTCACTTTTATACCTTGCTGTATTTATTGCAATGTTTCTATTTCATATGTAGTACATCTTATATAATAATGAAAAATGTTAATGCAACATAAAAACGAAATGGATCCGAATCAATTCGGGTCATTCGTTATGTTGTTACATTATTTCGGATGCTTCAAACATCCCAATGAAATGAATGAATTTTTTTGTTTTGTTATAATTTATTTCAAACTTGAAATATGAAAATTTTGTCTGAGTCTAGTTTGAAGTATTATAAAAAATGTGCTATTGGTTGGGTTTATCTATCTTTTTGTTACTGTTTTAGGTTTATTCATAATTGTGTATATTGCATGTACGACCTTACCTATGGGCAGGGGCAGACTGAGAACTCATGGGGCCCCCGGGCAATAGGGGATCATGGGGCCCCTGTGCCTTGCTCAAACTCAAAAAAGACTATTAAAAAGGTACCAGGGGCATCTCATGGAGCCCCCTACTGACCCCGGGCCCTCGGGCAGTGCCCAAGTTTCCAAATGGTCAGTCCGCCCCTGCCTATGGGACTCATGCACAGTGGTGCAATACGTTACAACTCTGTATCTAATGCTTATGCGTCACAGTAAATCAAGTAAGATTGTATTGTATGATCTTGTTGATAATGTTAAATAGATACTACAGTCAATTTACTAAAACTGGAGAGTGCAAAATCTGATGAAGCTGTGCATTGTAGCCAATCAGCTTCTAACGTCGGCTTGTTCAATTAAGCTTTGACAATAAACCCTGGAAGCTGATTGGTTTCTATGCAGAGCCGCACCAGATTGTGCACTCTCCAGTTTTAGTAAATCAACCCCGGTGTCACTATGTACCAAAATGCAATTTTTAAAATGTATTTTCTTTTCTCTCTTTGTGAGCATCCAATAAAGAGAAATGTTCCAAAAGTGAACCTGTTGCTTAGCCCTGCTGTAGTGTGCTTGAATTGTACATTGGAAGCGATGGGTTTGCATGGTTACATAGTCAGGTGGAAAAAAGACAAGTTCATCTAATTCAACTAATCAAACAAAAATACATAACAAAAATAAATAAACAGAATCAATAGAAAACCCAAAATAGACTTCTATACCCACAGAGTAAAGCATAAGAGAAAAACAAAAACCTTTGAGGCATCTCAGTTTTTTGTGGCAAGACATCTGTAGGAAAAACAAAATCCATATTCTTCCGAGATTCAGCCTGAGTTCACATATGTGCGGGGACAGTTTGCAGCTCAATTTCAAGCCCTGTCTGGTGCAATATCATTAAGTAGTTCAGGTGCAATTTGTTATAGTTTATTGCATTGGAAATCACACCTGAACTAGGGTGAAAAATCGTACTGGATTCTTTTTTTTAAATTGCACTGCGTCTGGCCTGAACATATGTGAACCGGTTCCATAGAAAAGCCTTTTGGTTTTGGGCTAAAGCCCGCTGTCAGCTGATGTCACAGAGTCAGTCCAAGCTGGGGAAAGATCCTGACCATATGCTTGAGACTGGCATCTGGCTCAGGTTCTCAGCGAGCTGCTGAGAGCCTGAGTCTGCCACTCCCAGCCCCTCCACGGCCCGATAAGCGCTGGGGATGGAGTAGAGAACAGTGACTGACAACCACCACTCTCTCCTCAGAGCAGCATGGAAAACTGAGTGATCAACGGTGTTTGATCGCTCAGTTCTCAGCCTTAGAGCCGGCGGAGGACAGATGCTGCATCCACCTAGGTACCGTATGTATGTTTAAAAAAAAAACATATTTCTCTTACACTGCACTGGTCGCAGTATGTAAAACACTTTAGAAAAACTCGCCATGCTTTTTACTACATACTTCAGATTGTCTACTGTCCAAAAAGGAGACATTTGGGGGGATATCTGTACTGTCCTGACATTTTAGGACCTCAAGAGGTCCTCAATGAGATAGGCTGTCAGAACAACAGCATTGATCGATTGTTATATATATATATATATATATCTTCATACATACACACACACACACACACCATAGTTTGTAGCCGCTTTAGCTTTCACACAAACCAATAAGAATACACTTATTGGGATATACTGTATTTTCCAAAGAAGCATGCAGCAGAATACATTTTGTCCTAAATGCATGAAGAAATTTGTTTGGGTTTTTTATTCAAAATGTTCGGTCTTTTTTCTTTTAAATAATACAAAATAAAAAGCCCAGCTGTGATCAAATACCACCAAAAGAAAGATCTATTTGTTTGAAAAAAAAATTTATTTGCAGTATTGCATGACTGCGCATTTATCATTTAAAATAGTACCGTGCTGAATAAAAAATGGCCTGTTAATGAAGGGGGTAAAACCCTCTAGAGCTCAAGTGGTTAATAATGCCATACTAACAAAAAACAAAACAAAACAAAAAAAAACAAACCAAACACACTGCAGTGTGGTGTAATGCTAAATTGAAAAAAAAAAAGTGCAGGTACCATTTTTTTTTTTAATGTGTTGAAGCGTGCTACTGGCCCATTCAATATGAAAGGGCTGACTTAATGCTAAAGTCCAAGCAGTTAAAAAAAAATGCAGCTTGCGTTCTCCCTTCCTGCATTGCAAGGGTTAACCTTTTGCCGTCCAGCCACAGTGTTTTTACTGTGGCAGGGTGGCACCGCTGCGCAGAATCATGTTTTGAAAAGCCATTCTGCAAAACAGGTAGGGGGTACGCGCGAGGCGCGCGACCGCCCTACCCGCACCACTGATCGTGGCCGCGGGTGTCAATCACCGGGTTCCGGCCAGTCATTACCCAACGGGTCCCGGCGATTACCGGCAATCACTGACAGGGAGCACGGCTGCAGTGTTTACACTGCAGCTCTGCTCCCTGTCAGTTCCAAACACACTGATCCTGAGAAAGGAGTTTATCTCTCCGGATCAGTGTGTTCCTGTGAAGCACCCCCTCCGCCCCCTAGTAAAACACTCCCCTCACACAGTTAACCCTTTGATTGCCTAAAAAAAAGTTAACCCCTTCCTCCCCAGTGCCATTAGTACAGTGTCAGTGTTTTTTTTGCACTGATCACTGTATTGGTGTCACTGGGGATGTCAGTGACCCCAAGTCAGTCCCCCCCCCCAGTGTCAGAATGTCTGCCGCAGTCCCACCATAAGTAGCTAAACGCCGCCATAAGTCGCTGATTGCCGCCATTATTAGTTGAAAAAAAAATTAAAAATCCAGTATCTATACCGCCATTTGTAGACGCTATAACTTTCACATAAACCAATTAATTTACACGTATTGGGATTTTTTTTTAGCAAAGACATGTCGCAGAATACATTTTTGCCGAAATTTATGCCGAAATTAGTTTTTTAAATTCTTTTACTGGACATGTTTTATATCAAAAAGTCTAAAATATTGTTTTTTTTTTTCTCAAAATTGTCAGCCTTTTTTTTTTAATAGCGCAAAAAAAAAAAAAACGCACAGGTGATCAAATACCACCGAAAGAACGCTCAATTTGTGGGAAAAAAGGACGTAAATTTAATTTGGGTGCAGTGTTGCATGACCGCGCAATTGTCAGTTAAAGTAATGCATTGACGTAACACAAACAGCTTCTGTAACCGCTTCCTGCTCGCCCTATAGCAGAAATACTGCTACAGGGCGGCATGGGTGCATATATATACACACACCTGATTCGTGCTCCTGCGGTGTTCACGCCCCTACAAGATAGCGTCAGATTGCCCATCAGTACACCAGTCATCACATTTAACCCCTTGATTTCCAGGAACACGGTCATGCACAATAAACCTCCATTGCTAGTATAGTGTCTGAACGGATCAATATCTTTGACCAGATCCTCACTATACCAGCATTCACATTAGTATAGTGTCCCCAAAAACGTAGCGTTAGCGGGATCAGCCCCGGCACCTGCCAGCACCTGCATTTAGCCCCTACGCTTACCCCCCCCCTTCTCACCCAGAAAGTGCAGTGTCAGTAGGTCACTGTCACTTGATACATTGCACACAAAACCGCAGTGTTGGCAGAATCAGGCCTGATCTCTGTTAGCACTTGTCGGTAAATTTTGATGACTCTCATACGCAGCAGAGTGCCAGTACTAGTGCCACGCTACTTTTTGGTGAACTGGCGAGTACTAGTGACCTAGCACATCCTGGTCTTTCACATACCTCTTAGATTGTAAGCTCCCAGGATCAGGCCCTCCTAACCCTCTTGTATTGAACTGTATTGTTCTATATTGTCTCCCGTTATATTGTAGCTCTGAGCAAACTGTTGGCGCCATAAATCCTGTATAATAATAATACCAGCACTGCAGTATGACTTGGTGACGTGGTGAGTCCCATAAGTGCAGTACAAGCTGGTGCAGTGGCGAGCACAAGTATTGTCCCGCAACCACAAAGAATTCGCACACAGGCCTGTAGAGCCCCTAGTATCCTTCCGGATGTACTTGCAAATCCCGATTGACAGCCCACAAATTCTGCAGCACCTGTACTTCCCCCATTCACTGCCCAATCTGGAATTTAGGTGGAAATAGCAAATTTAACTCCTCCCCTTGATTTTTTAGCTGTTTTTCACGGAATATCTGTATGCATTGATTGTGGATCAAAGCAATTTATATGCACTACAATTTATCGCCGCCAACCCAAATTCAAACCTTGCCAGACCATTCTCATGGAAACTCATTACGGTTTTCGAATTTACTTTTTTTTTTTTGGGCCTAACCCTCAACATGGGCATTACTAAAAAAAATTAATTGCGGTTGTATTGGTCCACAGACCCAATTCTTCATATCCCGTGTTCTCTGCTGCCATGGCCAAGCATAGATATGAGAGTATAATATGTTTTATGCATTTCACCGACAATACACTCTGTCATCCTCAGGGTGACCCTGAATTTGACCGGCTCCACAAAATTCAGCCCCTCACAAATCACCTTAACCAAAAATTTGCAGATGTTTATACTCCCCAGCAAAACATCTGCGTTGATGAATCCCTGATTAATTTTTCTGGCCGCCTTGCATTCAAACAATTTCTCCCCAGCAAGCATGCCAGATATGGGGTCAAAATGTAGAAGACCTGTGAGAGGACAACAGGCTATACTTATAATTTTCGGATTTACGAGGGAAAAGAAAGTCACGTGGAGCCCCCTGGATGACCAGACTACATGGGGAGTAGTGGCAAGATAGTTTGGGACTTGGTGTCATCCCTTTTCCATATGGGGTACCACTTATACGTGGACAATTTTTATTCAAGCGTGCCACTATTTAAACATTTGTTCAATCTTGGAACTGGCGTATGTGTCAAAGTGTGACCTAATGTGTGCCCACCATTAGAAGTGGGTGGATGCAGGGCGGTATATTCTAATGGTGGGCATACCACACACTTTTTCTGGCAGAGATTTCTTCTCTTTTTTTCATTCAGTCCACAGGCTGCATACAAAAAAAAAAAAAGAACATAGCATATATAACCAAGGATCAGCGATGTACTGGTACATCACTGGACTTTGAATAGTTATACCAGGATGATGCCTACAGCTGCAGGCATCATCCTGGTATCATTTTTTTCAGCCGGCAATCAGCTTTCATGTAAAAGCAATCCTAGTGGCTAATCAACTGCAAGATTGGTTTTACAAGCAACGGGAGATGATGCCCCCCCCCCCTCCCCCGCTGCCTTCCACGGCCTTCTCGGGCAGTCCTGTGCCATCGGGGGAACCTGAGAATGTAGCCGGTGTTTCTGCCAGCTAACCATAGAGCTGATTGGAGACCAGAGTGGTGCCAATCATCTCTATAGTCTAGGAATCTAAGAAGCTACGAGCATTTTATCACTTCAGTTTCGCAGGATATAAACAGCGCCATTTGTAAATTAGGAAAGCATCTGATCACACCGATTTTGGTTTGATTAGATAATGTAAGGGCAGATGAGATATCTAGAGTCTGATAGACCCCAGATTTCTCAAAAAAGAATATATGTCAATGCCCATTGAAGTTGCAGGGGATATTTGCATTCCATGTGATAGCATTAAAAGTGATCAAATAAAAAAAAATTAAAGGGACAGTGTAAAAATCAAAAAAAAATCAAAATAACTTAAAATAAATAAGTAAAAAACTCGCCCCTCCCATGCACGCACACCTTTGTGCACAAGCCTTGACCCTGTGTCGGTATGTAAACAGCGGTTGCACCATGCATGTGAGGTATCGCCGTGAACGTCAGATCAAGGGCAGTAATTCTAACACTAGACCTCCTCTCTAAATCTAAAATGGTAGCTTTTAAAGCATTGCCTATGGATATTAAAAATGTATGCAGTTTGTCGCCATTGCACGGGGCATGCGTAGTTTTAAAGCATGTCATGTTTGGTATCTATTTACTCGACATACCATCATCTTTTATATCTTCCCAAATAATTGGCCAATATATTGTGTTTTTGTGCATTAAAAGTAAAAAAAGGTATTTTTTTAAAAAAAAAATTGCATTTGAAAAATCGTTGCGCGATTACTATGTGCCATAAAAAAATTGTAGTATCCACCATTTTATTCACTAGGGTGTCTGCTTTAAAAAAATATATAATGTTTTGGGGTTCAAATTAATTTTCTAGCAAAAAATACTGATTTTTTTCATGTGAACAAAAAGTGTCAGAAAAGGCTTGATCTTCAGGTGGTTAGAAGAGTGAATGATGTGTGGCATAAATTTCTAATGCTGGACATAAAATGACCTCTTTTTGGAAAGTAGACACCCCAAACTATTTGCTAAGAGGCATGTTGAATCAATAGAAGAATTAATTTTTTACCACAAGTTTATGGAAAATGACAAAAAAATATTTTTATTTTTTTTTACACAAAATTGTCACTTAAATGATTTACTGCTCACACATGCCATGGGTATATGTGGAATTACTCCCCAAAATACGTTCTGCTACTTTTCCCGAGTATGGGGGTCCCACATGTGAGACGTTTAGGCAGTCTAGCCAAGTACAGGACCCCAAAATCCAATAGGCATCTTCAGGCTTTTAAAGGGCTTTATTACCTCATTACACTTCCAGAATACCTATCACAGTTTCAGAGGCCCTGAAATGTCAGGGTAGCACCTAACCCCCCCAAATGACCCCTTTTTGGAAAGTAGACACCCCAAGAAATTTGATAAGAAGCCTGATAAGTATTTTGCAGATCTCATTTGTTACCACCAGATTTGGGAAAATGAAGAAAAAAAACCCAAAAACATTTTTTTTTATCTTTTTATATTTCAAAACCTTGTGAGAATAAATGAGATCTGCAAAATACTCACCATGCCTCTTTTTAAATTCCTTGGGGTGTCTACTTTCCAGAAAGGAGTCATTTGGGGTGGTTTAGTGCTATCCTGGCATTTTCAGGCTCCTGTATGTGGCTAGGCTCCCAAAAAGTCTCACATGTGGTATCCCCATACTCGGTAGAAGTGGCAGAATGTATTTTGGGGTGTAATTCCACATATACCCATGGCTTGTGCGAGAAATAAATAATTTAAATGACAACTTTGTGTAAAAAAAATGTTTTTGACATTTTCCAGAAGCTTGTGGAAAAAAACAAATCTTCCATGGACTCAATATGCCTCTCAACAGATAGCTTAGGGTGTCTACTTTTCGAAAAGGGGTCATTTGAGGGTGTTTGTACTATCCTGGTATTTTAGCACCTCAAGAAATGTGATGAGCAGTCAGAAAGTAAAACCTGTGTAAATTCCATTATCTATACCAGTGATGGCGAACCCGTGGCACGCCGAGCCTTATCTGTGGGCACGCCAGGAGAATAGCGTATTTTTCGCTCCATAAGACGCACTTTTTTTCCCCCAAAAAAGGGGGGGAAATGTCAGTGCGTCTTATGGAGCGAATATAGAGCGGCTGGTCCGGTATTTCCACCGCCGCCGTGTCAGAATACCGGGCCGGCCGCTCAGCTCTGCAGTGGGACCGTACCTGTCCCTCTATCCAGCGGCGCGCTGTCTTCCCGGCTTCTGTAGTGTGCGTGACAGCCGGGTCCCAAGTGCGCATGCGCAAGAAGCAGTGCTCTTTGTGAATGGTAAGGCGGTACCTGGGACACATGACAGATCCCAGAAGCCGCCGGACCAATCACAAAGCGCAGCGCTTCTCGCGCATGCGCACTGGGCATCCGGCTGTCCGACGAGCGGGAAGCCGGGAAGCCGGGAAGACAGCGCGCGGCTGGATAAAGGAACAGGTAAGATAAAAAAAAAACTCTGCGGAAGTAAGAGCGGGTACCTGTCAAATTCAGGTACCTGCTCCCCCTCCCTCCCCAAAGATCAGCAGTCATCTGTACTGTCCGCAGTCTCTGGTCATCCCTGTACTGTCTGCAGTCTCTGGTCATCCCTGTGCTGTCCGCAGTCTCTGGTCATCCCTGTGCTGTCCGCAGTCTCTGGTCATCCCTGTGCTTTCCGCAGTCTCTGGTCATCTCCTGTACTGTCCGCAGTCTCTGGTCATCCCTGTACTGTCCGCAGTCTCTGGTCATCCCTGTACTGTGTCCGCAGTCTCTGGTCATCCCTGTACTGTCCGCAGTCTCTGGTCATCCCTGTACTGTCCGCAATCTCTGGTCATCCCTGTACTGTCCGCAGTCTCTGGTCATCCCTGTACTGTGTCCGCAGTCTCTGGTCATCCCTGTACTGTGTCTGCAGTCTCTGGTCATCCCTGTACTGTGTCTGCAGTCTCTGGTCATCCCTGTACTGTCCGCAGTCTCTGGTCATCCCTGTACTGTGTCCGCAGTCTCTGGTCATCCCTGTACTGTGTCTGCAGTCTCTGGTCATCCCTGTACTGTGTCTGCAGTCTCTGGTCATCCCTGTACTGTCCGCAGTCTCTGGTCATCCCTGTACTGTGTCCGCAGTCTCTGGTCATCCCTGTACTGTGTCTGCAGTCTCTGGTCATCCCTGTACTGTGTCTGCAGTCTTTGGTCATCCCTGTACTGTGTCCGCAGTCTCTGGTCATCCCTGTACTGTCCGCAGTCTCTGGTCATCCCTGTACTGTTAATTAGTTTGCACTACTGTACGAGTTGTTTTTTCTAAACCAAAAGCTCGATATTCAGGTTTCATTGCAGTGTTGGCACTTTGAAAGAAATAAGTTGGTTTTGGGTTGCAGTTTGGGCACTCGGGCTCAAAAAGGTTCGCCATCACTGATCTATACCATAGTTTGTAGACGCTATAACTTTCCAAACAAAGAAATAAATATACACTTACTGGGATTTTTTTTTAACCAAAAACATGTAGCAGAATATATTTTGGCCTAAATTTATGACAAAATTTTTGTTTTTTTGAATATTTTTTTATGACCGAAATGAGAAAATATTGTTTTTTTCATAAAAATTTTTTATTCAAAATTTTTCTGTTTATAGCGCCAAAAATAAAAAGCACACAGGTGTTCAAATACCACCAAAAGAAAGCTCTACTTGTGTGAAAAAAAAGAACATAAGTTTCATTTATGTATTGAATGACCGCGCAACTGTCAGTTAAACTAGCGCAGCACTGTATAGCAAAAAAATGGCGTAAATTGCAGTATCTATACCATAGTTTGTAGACGCTATAACTTTCACAGAAAGCAATCAATATACACTTATTGGGATTTTTTTTACCAAAAACATGTAGCAGATTACATTTTGACCTAAATTTATAACTAACTTTGAGTTTACTATATAGTTTTTATAGCTGAAAGAAAAAAATCGTTTTTCTTCAAAATTTTTGGTCTTTTTTTGTTTATAGCGCGAAAAATAAAAAGCGCACAGGTGATCAAATAGCACCAAAAGAAAGCTCTATTTGTGTGAAAAAAAGGACGTAAATTTTATTTGGGTGCAGCATGACCGCGCAATTATCAGTTGAATTAGTGCAGCGCTAAGTAGCAAAAAGAGGCCTGGTCAGGAAGGGGGTAAATCCTCAGGAGGGCAAGTGGTGAATAGAGCATTTTGTCTAGGGGATAACGAATAAGGTGGAATACTTAAGCTGGTCATACAGTGATCAAAATTTTGGCCAGTGGCCTTCGATGGAAGTTATTTGTTTACCCCTTCCTACTGACCACCTCTTGGACCTTTAGGAGTTATAAGCTGAGAGGCAGAGGCAGGCATTCAGGTTATGTAACTGCTGTAATTGCCTGTCAAAGCGATCACATAATCGAAAAACTCCCAAACGCAAGTATGCATCAAGAGCTTACCAATTCCCACCCCCACACTTTCAGCATGGTAAGTTGTTCACAGAGGGGTGGCCTCTCTGTGTTAAGGCCCACCTGCCGAGCAGTCACATATATGCATACGGCCGGCGTGAAGAGGTTAATCAACATCTGTTGAAGGAACATGTTGGAAAAGAGAGCTGCAGCCACCGCTGTCTTAATACAATGTTCTGGTGGGAGGGAGTCATTTACCTTGTTTGTGTGAATGGAGGAATCTGTACTTTTTTAGTTTAGCCCGCTGGCTGAATAAAAAAAACAAACTGGCAGTGTATGGCCAGCTTTACTCTGTTTCGCACTTTCCGGGCAGCCAATGCTCTCTGATGCTCATGTTATTTGGGCTGGACATTGAGGCCCTAGGTATAAGGAAGGACCTCTAGTAAGGGATGACATTGGATAGCTGTGTCTGGTGGAGTGATGACGAGAAGCCACTTCAATAGATCAATTGTAGGGTGGGAAGTGAAGAATAAAGTATTTTACCTTCTTCATTACCCTCTAGACCAGCGGTCACTAAATGGCGGCCTGAGAACGCCCTGAGCAGGAAGTCTGATGGTGGCACCCAATGTAATAAATTACTGTGGTGGGGTAACCTGATGTAAGGGGGGAACAATAATGGGGACATTTATTTTTGGACCTTGGCCAAAAGAAGATTTTAGTGACCGGACCTCAATAATTCAATACCCTTGCTCTAGACAAAATGAGCTATAAAAGCTAAATGACTATAAATACTTTAAGATAAATATTTCAGGATTTGAAGACAGCTCTTCATATGTGATACATTGAATTCATCTAGATATGATGTTGTATAGCTATAAAAATACAGAGTTAGTCAAATATTAATCACATTGCAACAGACATGGCTGTGTCATGGGTCCTCCTTATTCCTTCTATTCTGTGTCAACAAAGGGTGGAGTGTACGTGGCAAATATAACCTCATTATTTCCCAGTGACATCAGTATGGCAAAAGGATCTGAGTAGATCCTGCTCTGAATTAACGATTTCACTTCCATTACCTGTATGCTTTCATGCATGGATAAGCGTGTGCCTATCAAAGCAGGCTTTGTAAATAATTTAGCACAGTTAAAGCAAGGTGAAAAAAAAATTAAAGGAGAACTTCAGTCTAATTGCAAAGGACATGCCATGAGAGCGATATATGTAAATTGCAAACCCTCCATCTGAAAATGCTGATTGTCATGCTAAAGCTAATGCTTTACTTTTAGTACCCTGATTTCCTAATCTGGAAAATTTTAGATAAGGGATTTTGATTTTCATTTACTGAATTTTTGATTTTGTTTGGTGATTCTTTAGTATTAAAGCCAGGTACTTAGCATAACCAGCCTCCATCATAACTAGGGTATTGAAACCACTAAGGCTGGCTTTACACGTCTGCATTGCAGCAATATGTGTTTTGGTGTGGTGCTTAGAAAAAATGGTGTATGTCCAGTTTTGTGTGCATTGTGTGATCAAAATGAATGGTCCGTCTTCATGCAATGCATGTTAACTCCTTCATGACCAATTGTAAAACAAACTTTAAAGGATAAGTTAACTTTAAAAAAAAATAAACAAATGCCTATTTTTTGCAGGTAAAAAAGAAAATGTGCATTTATTATTTTTTTAATTTGAGCCAGGAAAGCAATGCTCTGGCGATCAGCTTAACATCGCCATTGTTGTTCATTCAGAACTACAAGCCAACAGTCGCAAAGGCTGTTGGGAATTGTAGTTTTATTTGTTCACAAAACTATACCTGAATTACACAGCCGGGCTGTTTTATAAGGACAGGTAGTACAAGGAACTTCTCCCCATACTGCTGTCACAGGGACAGGGAGGGGTAAATCGGGCAGCGGTAAAAAAAACATGTAACATGTTCCCAAAGGTGAACTTATCCATTAAAGTCCAGATCCAATTTTGCAACTTTGACATGTGTTCGTATACCTGTACCTATGATTGCTACTACTTAGTGTATCTAGGTAGATTATACTTTGTTTTTTTTTCAGGACAGACTGGGCTTTCATTTGGTGGGAAATGTTAATTAATAGATTTCTCCTGATTTTTATTATGAAAGGAAAACTGGCCTAAAATAGTAAAAAATAATTTTTAAACTTTTTTAAACTTTAGCTTCATGTTTTTATTCCATTAACATGACCCACCACCAAAAAATCTGCAAAATACATTCTCCAACTACTGATGATCAGGGCAAAAGCACATATACAGGGGTTAGACAAAAAATGGAAACACTACATGATTTTCAGGTGTGAAAGTGATGACATGTTTCGCGTTGAAAGAGGAAGTGATGTAAAATTAGTCTGCTTCCGCTGTGTAATGAGACACCTAGCTAATAGGAGGGAAGCCTCACTTTCATCACTCACTGCGTGCGCTGCTAGTAGTACGAAGTCATGTCAGAGCTTACTGAGCCTCAAAGAGGGCAAATTGTTGGTGCTTGCTTAGCTGGTGCCTCTTGGACTGCAGTTACCAATTTATTTGCCATGTTGCAGGGTACAGTACCAAAGGTAATGACGGCTTATACAGTTTCTGGGACAACGTCATCTGAGCATAAGTGAGGTCAGGATTGTGACCCGGCATAAGAAAACACTTCTGCAAAAGTGACTGCAGAGCTCAGTCTCAGTCTTCATGGGATTGAAACTGACACTAACTGATATTTACACTGCCACTAACTGACATTAACTGTACAATTTCACTAACTAATATTTACACTGACACTGCCACTAACGTTGACCCCTACTGTCAAACGTCTGTGGTAGTGAGCCCTTTTAAATCTCCAATCCAGGGGGATCCCCAGGGCATGGAGTTTAAGCACAGCCTGCTTCTTCGCCAGAGCCCCTGATGGTGGGGATGGACTTGCAGCAAGCTGGAACCAGGTCTTGGCCCGCAGGTACGCCCAGCTGAGGATGCACAGACCATTCGCATGTGCAAAGTGCAACCATCATGAGACAAAAGGAAACCTGGGAGACTAGCCGAGGTCAGGACGGGTAGCAAAAAAGAACAGACTGTAAACGAAGCCAGGGGCAGGACATAGGTAGTCAGGCACAGTATACACAAGCAACTATGACCTCCAACTCAGAGAACTGTTCCGTTGCTCAGGCAATGTGGGCTAGACTGAGCATGTCCTATGTAGGCACGAAAACTAGGAAGCGGGCTAGGAAGTGATGGAAGGGAAGGAAATAAAACCCACATGTGAGCACAGCCAAACCACACATGTGAAAGTAATCAGGGCAGGAAAAGCACTGCAGCAAGGCAAGGATAAACTGCAGGCTATCTTGTGACACCTACACTGTCACCTTCACTCGCTAAAGCACTGAATTAGTTAACTTCTTGGCGCTGAGCGTATGCAAAATGTGCGGCCTCCTAGTGGTGGGGCCTTGGCACCGGGTGGGCCGCATATTTGTGTACCCAATGTAAACAAAAGATGTGCCGAGAGAGCGCACCCTGTGTGCTCCCGGCACATTGACTGACGCCTCACGGAAAGGTCCTGATCGCTACTTGCAGTTGAGAGCTTCCCAATGATGTGACTGCTGTGACAGCCAATCACGGTAGTCACATGATCTTAAACCTTCCCCACCTCCTGGCATCACAAACCCCTGAAAGGGCCCCTTAAAGTCAGTAGATTTTTTCTTGTACAGATCTCTCCTCCAGCTACATTGTATCTTTTCCTCCTCACCAGCAGAGAATTTGTTGTTTCTCTTCACAGAGGAGAGACAAAACAGTGAAGGGCTAAAGAGTAAATGATCACACAAATAGCCAATCAGAGGCTATAACAACAATCATGTGATTGGGAGTGGATTCTCCTGGATCCCAATGGCTGGTAGAATAGCCTGTCACCAACAGCCCAGTCTCAGTGCTGGGAGCATGTGATCGAGTGTGTTTCCAGCACAGAGGGGCACATACATATGATGCCTAGGATTAAAGCCCACTTTTATGTGTTACATGGTCTTAAAAGGATTATGGAGTGAAATACTGGAAATGGTCATCACACGTCAACATAGGGGAGAGGTATGAACACTCCTGTCTATTTTTTTTTACAATGGAAGAGCAGCTAATATACCATTTATGAAATTAAAGTCAGAGATTAAAAATTATGAACAGGCAGCTCTTTATTGCAAAAGAATCATACAGTATCTCTTCTGCAATACAATAACAATACCTTCCATGCATAGCTCAGTTCACATATTTCCAGCACAGTGGCAGTGTGGCGAGATGAATGCACACGTGGGAGTGACGTCATCCCGCGGGTGGCCAATCAAGATGGCCTAAGATTGGTACCTGAAAGAAGCCTGCGATAAGATGCCAGCACTGGCGAGATCTCATGGGTGCCATGCCATTAGAGTGGAGGTGAATAATCCTGACTTAGTTCCATTTTAAAAGAATAATGGAAACCACAGGGTTAGTAACCAGGAGAACTATTAAAAAGCTGCCAATAGCAAAAAATGAACACTGCGCTGAAAGCTATTTTTAGTTTTTGATGGTATAGGAGAGGATTAGAACCCTTGGCTGGTTTTCATTACTCTGTGTCCCCCAGGCGAGTCACCTTCTCTAATTGTTGTGAATCACAATAGTCTAAGGTCTTGGTGCCCAAGCAATGCCTGGGAGGTAGCATGCAGCCCTTTGGAACTTTTTGTGCAACCGTCAGGGTCCCTAGGCTCCAACAACTTCTACAGCATGTGTGTAGTCCCTGACAATCTCATTTAGAGTACTCACAGTCTCTGACCATGTCCTGTAGCATGTCCGCAGTCTCTGACCATGTCTTGCCCATAGCCTTTGACCATATCCTGTTGTGGTTCTGGCATAGAATATTCCCTGAGTATTATGTATGGCCCTTGATGATGTCAGGGGCCACACCTGAGGCCTCCCCTTTCCCATATCAAGAAGGTTGACCGCCACTGGTCTATAAGCAAGGTCAGCATGTTTAGGCAATTCACCTGCCAGGATTAAGTAATGTACAATATGGCATATACAGCACAGTGATAAAGACTGACCAGGAAATCTAGTGTCCTGCAGTGCGATCAGTTTCATTTTGATTCATTTTTAGGATGAAAATGTAATGTTCAGAGATTCGAATGCATCAGAATCTCCGAAAGGACACAGAAACGAATGCAAACAAATCCGAAAAAAGCTTATAACAAAATTAATGAATGCACTTGTTTTATTTGGATGACCTCACATAATGTGAAAGTAGTTCAGGCCCATGGGGAAAATCATTCAATTTTTGAATTCGTTTGATAATTCGGGGAACGAAAGGGTCAAAATTTCGTTCCATTCGTTAGTCGGATGCACACGACGCCAATCAATATTGTCCAGTCAGCTCATGCAATTTTTCTTGGTGGGCTGGACTATCATCCAAATATAAAAAAATCCTTCTGCTTCAAGTCTGTGCAATTCAAGAATATATATCGAATATATAGCAATTTTCCAGAAAAACTGCAACATTTTTCAAATCCACCTGGACCAATGAACATATGAAATGGATGCCAAAGATACGGAAAAAAAAATTACGAAAACACAACAAATATGGCTAATTTAAATGCATCCAAAACAAAAGGAAAATTTCCAACATGTGCACATGTCTATCCAGTGATCTTCTGTAAGCAATCGCATGCTGTGTCCCTGGATGCTGGAGCCATCAGAAGCCACATGTCTTTTCCGCTTCCTAACAGTCGGTTCCCTGATGATGCTCCACAGTGCGTTACACCGTGTGTTGCATATTGCCCTGAAGCCACCTGGAATGCATCATGCAGGTATTCCATGGGGGTTGGGGTACATCATTTTTGTCTAGGCGAGAAAGTCAAAAGCATAGAATGTGATTTCCTGAAGGGGGGGTGAGGTTTAAAATTAATTAAAGAAGTAAATGGGAGCAAAAGTCTGCTTTAAAGTGGTATTAAACCCAAAAGCAAGCATTTATTATATTTCAGCATACAAATTCTTAGAAATGATGAATACATTCATTTTTTTTTTTAGGCTTTATTTTTTAAATTTTTACCTGGTGATCCAGCCAGAAAGTCTGTTGTTTTTCAAAAGAACAAGCTCTCCAACAACATGTATCATGTACAAAGATGAGACAAACCATTTAACACTGAAAGGAGTGCCTCCAATGATCAACTTTTATTTATGTAAAACCTTTATCCCAAAAGGAAAAAAAACTGTTTGCAGTAAATGCTTATAAAGTATTAGATGGAGTTTGCTTTCAATTTGTTAGTGTATTTAAATCTGCTAGTCCATACAACATTCCCCTCCCCCCAGACTGACAATGCTGCTGTTCATAGGTGTCCCATGTTCCTTCATCTATAGTGTAGGCACTGGAAAACAGAGGGGAAAAAAGACTAAAAAAAAAAGAAAACTAATGCAGCCACCGCACGTAATGATTGGTAAGGTGCAATATATTAAAAAAATTTTTTTTTTGGGGGGGGGGGTTTAATACTGCTTTAATTTGAAAAAGAGCTCAAATGGTACAGTTCCACACACATGGTAGGAATCATCCCCAAAATATGAAAATAATTCCAAATAATTTGGCAACAGTTCAGACTTGTGGCAAGTAACATAGTTATTATTATTATTATACAGGATTTATATAGCGCCAACAGTTTGCTCAGCGCTTTACAAAATAACGGGAGACAATACAGTTCAATACAAGAGAGATAGGAGGTCCCTGTTCCTTGGAGCTTACAATCTAAGAGTTGATTGTCCCAATGTCAGGGGCTAAGGAGGGGGTGCTCTGTCTGTAATCTTATTCTTTTAGGATTCCTGTGTTTCATGGCGTTAAGGCCCAACCACGCACATCTCTCAGCAAATGTGGACACCCAAGCATAGTTTATACATACCAGTGGGTTGAATGAAAAAGAAAAAGAACTCTCACATCCCTGTATCCACATAAATGATGTGTGATGCAGGAATCTCCCCCGGTGCTCTATTGTATTCTGATAGGGGGACTTTTCTCTTTTGCCAGAATACACAGATCAGCACTGCAGCCATTGGCTGCAAGTGGCTGGACAAATGCTGCTTTTGATTACTGTTGAACAAACAGGGGGCACACATACCGAAATTCAGCTGGTTCCTTCTGTACTCTCTAGGAGCAGGACTTCCACGCCAGGTGGATTGGCCAAACCCAAGAGGACAGTAACTTCTTGCTACATATTGGTGAGGGGGCAAAAACTGTTGCATTAATGCAAATGACAGATTTCATCATATATGTAATTTTAATTTAGTTACACTTTGACCCTGCCCATAGACCTACAAGGACAGTTAGATTTGCATTCATAATCAAACAACAAGACTTTGTGTCAGGTGCAAATACATGTTGGCTCAGCTAAAAGCAGTTCTCATTTCTGTTGAAAGGCAAAGAGATAGAAAACACTGGCAGATGCTGCCACCTCCATTTATCTCATATTAGCCGTCCAGGCAGCTTTTCATTTACCTGATTGATGGTCCCTGTAGACAGCATTCATCCAGTAATGTCAAGGGCCTCCTATAGCTTTGATGGCATTGCTTTGTTAGACAAATATCATGACAAATCTGCAGACACCTTACATTTAGAAAGATGAAAATTACTGTCAGGTGAGATATTGATCCCAGTAGAGGGATTCCACATGCACCCTGGTTTTTTTAATGGTTAATCTGAAACCCAGGTCAGTAAAAGTCTGTTTGGAAACAGATATTCAGCCTCTGTATTAAAGTGCAGTTCATGAAATAGATTCTCTTCTGATGAGTCAGACGTATTTCATGGGAAAGTCTGTTTATTTACTCTGTGATGCTATTTCCGCTTAAATGAGGTAGTGAATCAGCACGATTTGTGACTACATCTAATTATCCTCTAATTTGCTGTTCGGCTGTACAGAATACAGAAACTTCTGCTAAAATATAAACTGCTTCAGCTGGAGGAGAAGCTGGAACTGTGAGTTCAATGCAAGTCCTCCAAAGCTGCATGTTCCCGTATAACTGGTGCCAACGTGGCAGCATACCGACTACCATGTATATGCTGCCATGGATTGGTGCCAGGAAAGGAAAATTAACCACTTGCCCTCCAGAGGATTTCCCCCCTTCCTGACCAGGCCGTTTTTTGCAATACAGAGCTACGTTATTTTAACTGACAATTGCGCAGTCATGCAACGCTGCACCCAGATTTAATTTTAAGTCCTTTTATCCCCACAAGTAGAGCTTTCTTTCGGTGGTATTTGATCAGCTGTGCATTTTTTATTTTTGTGCGCTATAGACAAAGAAACACCGACAATTTTGAGAAGAAAAACAATATTTTTGACTTTTTGCTATTAAACATGTCCAGTAAAATTTAAAAATCAAATTTCATCATAAATTTAGGCCAAAATGTATTCTGCTACGTCTTTTCTGAAAAAAAAAAAATCCCAATACGTGTAAATTAATTGGTTTACGTGAAAGTTATAGCAGGTGTTAAAATTTCGAATCCAGACCTACTAGCCAGGCACGAACCTTACTCGTGTCCCCCAAGGCAGTGGAGAGCGGGCCTCGTATCCCCCAGGGCGGTGGAGAGCGGGCCTCATGTCCTCCAAGGTGGTGGAGAGCGGGCCTCGTGTCCCCCAAGGCGGTGGAGAGCGGGCCTCGTGTCCCCCAAGGTGGTGGAGAGCGGGCCTCGTGTCCCCCAAGGCAGTGGAGAGCGGGCCTCGTATCCCCCAGGGCGGTGGAGAGTGGGCCTCATGTCCTCCAAGGTGGTGGAGAGCGGGCCTCGTGTCCCCCAAGGCGGTGGAGAGTGGGCCTCATGTCCTCCAAGGTGGTGGAGAGCGGGCCTCGTGTCCCTCACGGCGGTGGAGAGCGGGCCTCCTCTCAGCATAGGAGAGCGGACCTCTTCTGCTCGTGTCCCCTCAGCGGTGCTGCCACTGTAATGGCGATGCCGCGGAAACCAGAAGTTGTAAACCGGAACTCGGCTTCACAATGAGGCTTGGAATACATGTGCAGTGACTCCATGCGTCTTCATCTGTACTCGCAGCTCAAAGCCGCTCACCACAGAGGAATTTCTCCTCGCATTTGGCGAGCGGCTTTTTCAAGCCCTGAGTTATAGCGTTTTCAAATGGCGGTATAGATATTGTTTTTTTTTGTTTTTTTTTTTTACTAGTATTGGTGGTGATCAGCAACTTATAGCGGGACTGCAGTGGGCATTCTGACACTGGGGGGAACTGATTTGGTGTCACTAACATCCCCAGTGACACCAATACAGTGATCAGTGCTAATAAAAAGCACTGACACTGTACTAATGGCACTAGGCAGGAAGGGGTTAACATGTGTGGGGATCAAAAGGTTAACTGTGTGCTGTTTTACTACGTGGGCTGTGTGTGTGCTTCACTGCAAGCACACTGCTTTGTATGGCTGTGCTATGCTGAGCCATACCAAGCAGTGTACAGGAGCTGACAGGGGAGAGATCTGTGTTGTTTATACACAGGTCTCTCCCCCATCAGAGATACTCGGCAATCACTAGCTACAGGGAAATGCAAAATCACGTATATGCATTTTTTTTTGTTTTAGATAGAGTGGGGAGGAGCTAGACCCCCTGTCAGTTTTTATTGCTGTCTGTGCTCCTGTTAAGGAGATTCATCCTCTTTGTCCTTTTTACCATTATCATCGAAAGTGAAAGTAAAAGAAATCCCAAATTTTGGGCTGTCCCCAGAAAAGTAATAGGAGGGGAAAACTTCCACAGTGGACACTAATTCTACTGACATGGTGGACCCAAGGGATTCCTTTAATTATAGGGATTTCTTCTCATTTCCTGTTTTAACTATAGGACAGGAAGTGAAGGTAACTCTCCGTAATGGGACATGGATGGCAAAAAAAATCTTACAGGTGTTATAACTCTTCCTTACTCTATCAAAAATGAAAAAAAAAAAAAGGTTTTGCCTATAGTTCTATTTTAGGAACAAATATACCTTGGAATTACATTTATCAAGTCATCGAATGTAAAAAAGAAAATTTGCATGAATGTTTGTAGGAATATTTATATGAACGCTCATTTGAAAATCTATTAGCGTGTGGCCAGCTACACATTTGCCATACCTACCAATTTCAAACTTTAGAAATAAGGCCATGATGGGGAAGATGACATGCAGTGTACGCTCCATCTGCAGTTGGGCCTGGCTACAGTGTGCTGAAGGCTACTTGCTATACATTCTGCACTCATATGCCGCAGTCTTTTACTCACAAAATACTCCTTGGGCCACATACTCACTGGACAGTTAGCTCCAATGTATGCGATCCCAGCATTTTGGCGTGGCACAGGCCTGGACTAAAAGTGCCTGTGCTGTGTGCTGTCAGTCAACAGCCAAGCGGACCGGATGGGAAATTTGTCTCTGTGTTACTCATCAGGCTCTGCCCACCCCTAGTAAAAAATTCCATAACCATGGTCTATCAATGTGGCAGAGTGGCCTGGAAGGAAGGGAGGGTATTGAGGAAGAGGTGTCCAGTGTGGACACTCCAACTTCAGTGACAGATTCATGTGGCCAGCACAGTGGCTAAATGGTTAGCACTTCCACCTGGAAGTACTAGGGTCGCTGGTTTGAATCCCAACCACGACACCTCCTGCCTGGAGTTTGCATGGTTTGCGTGGGTTTCTTCTGGGTACTCTCTTTTCCTTACACACTCCAAAGACATGCTGGTAGGCTAATTGGTTCCTGTCTAAATTGTCCCTAGCATGTGTATGAATGTGAGTTAGGGACCTTAGATTGTACACCCCTTGAGGGTTAGGGACTGATATAAATGTACAATATATATGTAAAGCGCTTCGTAAATTGCCGGTGCTCTATAAGTACCTGAAATAAATAAATAAATGTACCTGTCTCTTACACGAACATGAATCTGCAAACACTGACAATTTCATTTTGGCTGCTGACGGAATTTTTAAAGGGTGTCTAACACACTTTAAAAATTCTACCCATGAAGAGCAGGGCTGAGGACTATGTAGCCTATAACATAACATATGAATTGCAGGGTCAGGACCAGGGGCGGACTGACCATTTGGAAACTCGGACACTGCCCGAGGGCCCGGGGTCAGTATGGGGCCCCATGAGATGCCCCTGGTACCTTTTTCATAGGCTTTTTTGAGTTTGAGCAAGGACACAGGGGCCCCATGATCCCCTATTGCCCGGGGGCCCCATGAGTTGTCAGTCCGCCCCTGGTCAGGACTATGTAAACTACAACTCAACAAAACTGCAGGAACCCAGACTGTACAACACGGTGTTCTTAAATTGCTGGTCAGTGGCAATAAAAATATTCTCTGTATCATTGTTGCCTAGGGTCAATACATCAGTGCCAAAATGATGCACCTACTGCTGGGCAGGAGATCACTCCACCTGACATACAGTAACATGCACAGATGGGAGCGGAGCACTGGAACAAGGGTTAATGTTTAACTCCCAGGACAGTCCCACAGAATCCAAGACAGTTGGAAGGGTATGCATTCACAACCCATTCACAGAATAATCATTCTAAAAAAGAACCTATAAAGATTGCAGAATTATGGAAGCATGTATTCAGTGGTCTTATGTGTCTGTGATTATGGTGGAAGGAGGGGAGTACTGAGGTGCCAGCCTGTTACCAGGGAAAAAAAACTGATCAGCTGGGAAAATCCATCTCAGCTGAACAACGTTCCCATGAGAAGTCACAAAACTTTGCTTAAAGGATAAGTTCACCTTTCCGGGTAGAATTTCACTTTTCATAATTAATAGAAGCTTTTTCCAATGCCACTTCTGGCCCAGCCATCCCAATGTGCTTTTCTCTCACTTGCCTTACCCACAGGAGGTTTAACCCCTTTGCACCGGCGCCTCCCAACCCTTTAAGAGTTTCAGAAGTCAAGAGGCGGGGTGGGGTTTTAGGGTCATGTGACCGCCGTGATTCGACGTCACGGCAGTCACATGATTGGAAAAGGTCCCGATCGCAAGGGGAGATCAGGACCTTTCCATGAGTCAAGGACATATGTGCTGGGAGCGCGCAGGGCGTACGCTCTCAGCACAAATGTATTTTCTAATGGCACGCAAACATGCGGCCACTCGGCGTCAAGGCCCAGATACCGAGAGTCCGCATATTTGCGTGTGCTCGGTGTCTAGGGGTTAAAATCTTGTCAGTTGATTTGAATTATTGAAATGATTTTCAAATTCCATCACTTCCTGTAGGCCATCTCCCAGAAGCCTTCACTTCACTGTTGCATCACAGAATAGGGTGTGATAGGGTGTGTTCACCACTCTGGACCACACCTCACTCATTACAGACCACACCTCCCTCATTACAGACCACACCTCCCTCATTACAATACTACCTTCCACCCACTTTCTATACAATCTGATTGTACAATCTCCTTTAGATCTCCCATCAGCTATTTAGTACAATGGCCTGTCTGATTTTATACAGATTGAATGGATTGTTCAGGTGTATCCTCCTGGTCCATAGTTCTGGAAAATCTAAAAAGGAAATTGTACAATCAGATTGCATAGTGTATGGTCATCTTTATACAAGTACATAGGAGGGAGTGGATGGAGACACTCAGTTGTCAGGCCCCGTTCACATCTTCATATAGCAAAAACTCACATCCCTGCATGCGTTTGTTTTGAGGGTTTTGGAGCTTTTTCACTCGCCATGCATGGGGCAGCTCATTCACTTGAACATGCAACAATCACCCTGAAGAAGCTCCAGAACGCTTTGGGGAGCGGAGCACGGTGCATTACCGCAGTTTTTGCTGCATTTGCCGCACTTGTGGTGCCTTTAACATGTAGTGCCAACACAAACACGATGCACATTTGTTGCGCGTTTCTCAAACAAATGGCAAATCACACATTTTCTGTGCAGTTAGCTATACCTAAATGCACCAATTTCACTTCCAGGTCCCATTGACACTTAGAGTAGTGGGAGCACATGCTTTTTGGCTTGCTTTTCCCATGACACATATAGGGCAGCCTGTTGATTTCAATGGGCTGTGCTACATGTGGCAAAGTAGCTCATAGGACATTTTAGCGTGATGTGGGCTGCACATTTTTACGTTTTGCTGCATTTGTCATTTGATTTTTCATGTGGCAAAATGTATGGTTGTCTCTGTGTTTGGTGTGCTGTTAACAGTTAATTGCATTGAAAGCGCAACTAGTTAATTTTAGGTGTATAAAAGATCTCTTCTAGATTTACCATACGATATCATAGGAGGATACATCATCTACCCAATTACTCTATATAAAATCAGGCAGGCTCTTGCACTACATAGTTGATGGTAGATCTAAAGGAGATTGTATAGTATATGGCTCGATCCACATAGGCTGTTATCTAATCGCTCAGCACATTCTGCTAAACTGTGGAAGTGGGTGGTAGAGATCTGCTGGAAGGCAGCCACAGGTGTGTGCTAATAAGGTCAGCTGAAGAAATCCTGTGTCTTACTGGTTTTTCTGTCCTAATGCAGGCCATAGATGGGTCGAAAATCGGCCGATTTGTCAGCCGAAAATAAAATCGGCCAATTTTCGGATCGTTAGTGGGCTAATTGTTCGGCCGTTTTTCGGTATTTTGGCAGATGTTTTTTATTGGTAAAGTTGGAAAGAAATCGGCTGATTTTGCCAATCGGCCGATTTTCGCAGCAATGATGCGCAAATCGGCCAATCTTTTTACAGATAAAAAAATCTGCACATGAGCAGTGACCTGCAAGAGGAAGACAAAAAGAAGAAGAGGATGAAGAAGAGGATGAAGAAGAAGAAGGACAAGAAGAAGAGGAAGAAGAAGAGGAAGAAGAGGAGGAAGAAGAATAGGAAGAAGAAGAGGATGAAGAAGAGGATGAAGAAGAAGAATAGGAAGAAGGATGAAGAAGAGGAGGATGAAGAAGAAGAGGATGAAGAAGAAGAAGAGGAAGAAGAAGAGGATGAAGAAGAGGATGAAAAAGAAGAAGAGGATGAAGAAGAAGAGGAGGAAGAAGAAGAGGATGAAGAAGAGGAAGAAGAGGAGAATGAAGAAGAGGATGAAGAAGAAGAGGACGAAGAAGAATAGAAAGAAGAAGAGGATGAAGAAGAAGAAGAGGATGAAGAAGAGGATGATGAAGAAGAAGAGGATGAAGAAGAGGATGAAGAATAAGAAGAAGAGGATGAAGAGGATGAAGAAGAAGAAGAGGATGAAGAAGAAGAGGAGGATGAAGAAGAAGAAGAGGAGGAAGAAGAGGAATAGGAAGAAGAAGAGGAATAGGAAGAAGAAAAGGATGAAGAAGAAGAAGAGGATGAAGAAGAGGATGATGAAGAGGATGATGAAGAAGAAGAGGATGAAGAAGAAGAAGAAGAAGAGGATGAAGAAGAGGAAGAAGAAGAGGATGATGAAGAAGAAGAGGATGAAGAAGAAGAAGAGGATGATGAAGAAGAAGAGGATGAAGAAGAGGATGAAGAGGAGGAAGAAGAAGAGGAGGAAGAAGAAGAATAGGAAGAAGAGGAGGATGAAGAAAAGGATGAAGAAGAAGAAGAGGATGAAGAAGAGGAAGAAGAAGAAGAAGAGGATGAAGAAGAGGAAGAGGAAGAAGAAGAGGAAGAAGAATAGGATGAAGAAGAAGAGGATGAAGAAGAGGAAGAGGAAAAAGAAGAAGAGGAGGAAGAAGAAGAAAAGGAATTCCAGTCCGGCAAAAAATGTCCCTGCAGAGAGCTCCGCTATTTCTTTGACAGTTCCTTGACATTTATAGCGGTTGCAACAATGTATCTATTTGTTTCCGAATAAAAACATCTGTATCCTAAATGGATACAAATACATTGTTGCAACCGCTATAAATGTCAAGGAACTGTCAAAGAAATAGCGGAGCTCTCTGCAGTGACACTTTTTGCCGGCTGTAGACGGGATGAAAATCGGCCAATTTTTTTTACCGTTGCTGGTAACGTTGGCCGCTTGAACGACTGATTTTTCATTTTTTTAAAGAAAAATCAGCCGATTTTCGACCCATCTATGGCCTGCATAAGGGCCGGTTCACACTATAGAATCTCAGTCTAGATGCGTTTTGGATGCGTTTTTGCATGCCCGTTTTTGACACATTCTGGCGCATGTTTAACGAGCTCCAGTGCATTTTTTATGCAGTCCAGTTAATTTTTTCCCCCTCTATTGTTCAATTTAAATAGGGACACGTGTGTTCCAGTGTGTTTTTGGAGCATTCCGATGCATTTTACCACGTTCCAGTACAGTTCTGTGCAGAAAAAAATGCAGCCTGTTCTACTTTTTTTTTCTGCAACCGGAACGCACTGGATCTGCAAGCACTGATATGAACTATGACATTGAAAACCATATAACCTACTTTCTGTGCATTTTGGATGCAAAAAAAAAAGCAACTGAAACGCATGTAGTGTGAACTGGCCCTTAATCTACATACCAGCAAGTGATGAAGCATTCTAAGAAATTCAGCAAGGGCTAAGGTAAGGCCCTGTTTTCAAAATCAAAGAGTGTTTTTATTTTTCTGCAAAAGAGCTTCATCAATGGTATATAGGTACATAGGGGAGCTGGAATTTAGGGGAAAAAAGGTGAACTTAGCCTCTAAGGCTCATAAAGGTGTTCCATACTGAAAACAAACAACCAGTTTGGCAAATGTTCTCCAATGTCTGTAGGCACATGTCCACTCTAGCAGTCAAGTTACTTTTCAAAGGAAAATTTGAGATTTGTGTTTAACTGCAGTTAGTTATCTGTGGACCTGCTGATTGTTTTAAGCTGCAGTTTTACAAAAAGATAACCTCTACCTCTGTATGTTTTCATGTTACTTGGCTACTTATCGGCCTACACAGAAGAGAGATCCTGGTGGCCTCGCTCGGGTGCGTTCGGACTGGGATCTAAACACTCCTGAGCTCATCCCTACTCTGGACCTGTTTCATTTAAAGAAAACCTATGAGTAGGCTTGATGAGTAGTTAATGATATCTGCCAAAACGTAGCTCCTACTGTTCCTGGCCAACAATTTCTAATTTTCCTATAAAATTTCAGAATGGCACCATTTGTCTTACTCTTGAGCCTTCATATTGGTCAATGAGGCTGTTCATCAGATCAAGGAACCAATAGGGAGACCTGATAAGATCTCCAAGTCTAGTCATCCTCATGATGTGCAGCGAAAAAAAAACAAAAACAAATGATTAAACTATAAAGGAGTTGGAAAGGGATTGGACCCTCATCAGGTTTTAATTGCTGTGTTCTCACAGAGGAGATTTCTGTTTGAAATCTGTCAGTTGGCTCAGTGGAATTAAGAAACACAATGGGGTTGATTTACTAAAGGCAAATAAGCTGTGCACCGCAAGTGCACTTAGAAGTGCACTGAAAGTGTAGTTGCTCTAGATCTGCGGGGAACATGCAAGGAAAATAACAAACAGCCTTTTCGCTGAAACATAATTGGATAAAAGAAATCTGCAGAGCTTCACCTCATTTCAGAGCTTTCCCTTGGATCTAAAGCAACTGCACCTGCAGAACACAGCCTATTTGCCTTTAGTAAATCAACCTCAAAGTCTTCAACCCTTCCGAACTACATCCAAAACTCAAAACACAATTTAGGCTGGCGTTTAGAATTAAATTATGCCTCTAAATATATATCTTACCTCATCTCCTTTTAGATTCAATTCTGATCTTGATACCCCAATAATATACTATATTTTTCGCTCCATAAGACAAACTTTTTCCCCCCAAAAAATGGGGGAAAATGTCTGTGTGTCTTATGGAGCGAATATGGAGTGGCTGGCCCGGTATTCCCGCCACCACCGTGTTAGAATACAGGGCCGGCCGCTCGGCTCTACTGTGCTCCTCAGTCCTACCTGTTCCTCGGTCCAGTGCTGTCCTCACCGTCTTTTCTCCCCGGCATCTTTACTGTGGGTACCCGGTTGTGACAGCTTGCGGTTTCACAGCAGGGTGCCCACTGCGCATGCGCGAGAAGCTCTGCGCTTTGTGAATGGTTCGGCCATCTTCTGGGACCTGTCACATGTCCTAGAAGACAGGGAGGGAGGACAACTCTGCAGAAGTGGCAGTGGATACCTGTCATATTTGGGTACCAGCTCCTCCTCCCTCCTCTGCTCCCCAAAGGACCGAAGTCTCTGGTCATCTCCCGTACCGTGTCCACAGTCTCTGGTCATCCCCCGTACTGTGTCCGCAGTCTCTCGTCATCCCCCGTACCGTGTCCGCAGTCTCTGTTAATCCCCTGCACCGTGTCCGCAGTCTCTGTTCATCCCCTGCACCGTGTCCGCAGTCTCTGTTCATCCCCTGAACCGTGTCCACAGTCTCTGTTCATCCCCTGACCCGTGTCCGCAGTCTCTGTTCATTCCCTGCACCGTGTCCGCAGTCTCTGTTCATCCCCTGCACCGTGTCCGCAGTCTCTGTTCATCCCCTGCACCGTGTCCGCAGTCTCTGGTCATCTCCTGTACTATGTCTGCAGTCTCTGGTCATCTCCTGTACTATGTCCGCAGTCTCTTTAATTGACTACAGCAGACTAGGTGCAAGCAAGCTCTCCTGGGACATGAAGGAAGCTCTCTGGCCTGCCCTAATGCTTGACACTTACCCCTGTATCTTCCTGAAGAAGCAGGCCACTTGGCCCAGGAAACGCATTGAGACGTTCCTCCACCAAACAAGTCGATAAGGGTTAACACCAGTCATTTGAGTATGGCGTATTAGAAGGAGGAATTTGTACATTGGAGTTCAGGAGCACCTGTCCTGGAATTCTCATTTTTCAAGATATAAGGAAAATAAAACATCATAGTGGTTTGATTCATTTCTTGGAAAATCGTCTATTAAAGCCCAGTGTGCCAAAAATGAGAGTGGGAGGCAACACTCTGGTGAGTGCACACCTGAGAGGGGAGCACGGCACATATATTCATGTATTTGCACAAGTTCTCATGGGGTGATTGTGACGATTGTGGCGTCAGACCCCAGCCCTTCTCCCCAAACTCGTGACTGAAGGACTAGCCAATCTAAAACCGCGCTGTCACGTGCATAACAATGCCACGCCAAGCTGCACCCTGCACAAAGATTTTTCAGCTAATGGACCACAATCTGTGTACCTGCAGCCTGGGAGCGATTGTTACTGGGTCACATTAATTAAGCAATTAACCCTTCACACTGCCACCACCTCCTTTTTGTACAGAGAAAGAGGAAACTCGGCAATAACAGCAATAACACTATGATGTTTGAATAATCGTCGGTATACCACTGTCACCGCAGGCAGAGATATACCGAAGTTTAAAGCACACACACAGTAGCGCTCTTCAGAGGCAGGGTTTTTTTTTTTCCGTTTGCATTAAAGAGCTTTAGAAACAGTTCAACACTTTCAAAAAGTAAGATTTATTATTAAAAGGTCAAAAGGGTGCAATAAAAATATTTACAGAAAAAGATGTAGCCAATATATATAAATATACAGAAAGCAATAGCACAGCAAAGAGATAACAGAAAGGAGTTTAGAGGGTTAAAGTACTTGCCAAATGTCCTGGTTTAAGCAGATCAGGTTTCATGAGCCAAAAGGATGCTTTATCTCCCAACCTTAGTTCAAATGTTAAAAAAGGGAGATTCTTCAACTTTTTACAACTCATGCTAGCTTAGCTTTTTCTAGCAACTCCACAGGGTGTCTCCCTGGAGCAGAAACCAATCACCTCATTTGAGGAGGGAGTTGTAGGTGGAGACCCAAGCTATGACCAAAAACTCTCATAGCTCATATTATGGTTCATAACTTATCCTCGGTGCATTTATCAGCCTTGCCACTAGTAGATTAACATGCAGACGCATCTGCTGAATGGTTAGATATGAACTATGACATATCTGTTTGAATGGTTCAGGAGATATAATTTTCTGCTCTCCTGTATATGTCAGATAGGGAGTGTAATATACCAGAAGACCGGTCTCAAAGTGAGCCGTCCGAATATGGGCTCCACGTCTATGTAATTATGTCCTATTTGAAGATATAAACTTATATGAAAAACTGAGTTTTTAAATGTAAGTCTGTTTTTAGGACTCCCTTTGAGCTCAGTGAAGGACTTGGTTTATGGCTTGACGAGCCATTCACTAGCAAGAGTTTCCTAGACAGAGGGGCACCAGATAGTGTGTGATTTATAACCATGACGCCCTACCAATGAGTTTGCTGCCTTTGATCTGCATCAAACTCAACAGAGAGGGAGGGGGGATGAGGAAAGCTGATTTGGGAGTAGGACATGATAGAAGATGGAAGACCCTTAACAAGATGGAGGACCGCGTCTATCTCTGTATTCATGATTGCTACAGTGATCATCCTGTGGACTGATTCATTTGGACTTTTCTTTTTGGAATATAATTATTATTAATTATTGTAATTTTATAAATTATTCTTTTCTGTGGAAAATTCTATTCACTTTATATATATATTTTTATTGAGTTTTTGCACTGAAAATTGATGTAAGCACCACCTGAATACTTCCTAAAGTGTATTTTCTTGATGATCTCCTGTAGTACGTCCGCAGTCTTTGGTCATCTCCTATACTATGTCCGCAGTCTCTGGTCATCCTCTGTACTATGTCCGCAGTCTCTGGTCATCTCCTGTGCTGTGTCCGCAGTCTCTGGTCATCTCCTGTGCTGTATCCGCAGTCTCTGGTCATCTCCTGTGCTATGTCCGCAGTCTCTGGTCATCTCCTGTGCTATGTCCGCAGTCTCTGGTCATCCTCTGTGCTATGTGCGCAGTCTCTGGTCATCCTCTGTGCTATGTCCGCAGTCTCTGGTCATCCTCTGTGCTATGTCCGCAGTCTCTGGTCATCTCCTGTACTGTGTCCGCAGTCTCTGGTCATCTCCTGTACTGTGTCCGCAGTCTCTGGTCATCTCCTGTACTGTGTCCGCAGTCTCTGGTCATCTCCTGTACTGTGTCCGCAGTCTCTGGTCATTTCCTGTACTGTGTCCGCAGTCTCTGGTCATTTCCTGTACTGTGTCCGCAGTCTCTGGTCATTTCCTGTACTATGTCCGCAGTCTCTGGTCATTTCCTGTACTATGTCTGCAGTCTCTGGTCATTTCCTGTACTATGTCCGCAGTCTCTGGTCATTTCCTGTACTATGTCTGCAGTCCATCCATTGGTTCAGAATATTTTTTTGTTTTCCTCCTCTAAAACCTAGGTGTGTCTAATGGTCAGGTGCCTCTTATGGAGCAAAAAATATGGTAATTAAAGTGATACTAAAGATTCAGATTTTTTTTTGTAACCACCTAAGCTCCGGATAATTATACCCCTTTCATGACCAGGCCAGTTTTTGCTATTCAGCACTGCACTACTTTAACTGGTAATTGAGCGGTTATGCAACACTGTACCCAAATGAAATTTATATAAATTTGTTTTCACACAAATAGAGCTTTATTTTGGTGGTATTTGATCACCACTAGGTTTTTTATTTTAAGTGAAAAAAGAGCCAACATATTGAAAACAACCCCACCATTTTAAATTTCTGCAATAAAACATATGCAATAAAAAAAATTATTTCTTCATAATTTTAGTCCAAAATGTATTCTGCTACGTGTCTTTTGAAAGAAAAAAAAATCCCAATAGGTCTATATTTGTGTGAAAGATATAATGTCTGCAAAACTTTTATTTACTTTTTTTTTATACTAGTAATAGTGGCAATCTGACACTAACTGACACTGTGCAGGATGTTGACAAACTGACTAATTGGCACGGACATCGCCAGTGACACTAATACAGTGATAATACTATACACTGTTACTGTACTAATGAATGGCTGGGAAGGGGTTAACATCTCGGGATAATCAAAAGGTTAAATGTGAGCCTAACAAGTGTTAATGTGTGTAACCTATGCTGATTTCTAATAAAAATCTGTTTGTTTCCTCTTCACACAAGGACCGTCCCTTCTGTACAGAGCCCTCTGTGGTTTGTCAACACAGGGCTCTGGGCTGTGACTGGACACAGCAAGTTCTAGCCATGAATCCTGCTGTGTCTAATCACATGCACGTGCGCCCTGAACCTGGAAGGAGGAAGTGATGTACAGGTACGTTGCTGTGCCTGTAGGAGCCACCAGCAATAAGTGGGTAAAAATAACAAACATCTTATGTGTACCTGCTCTGTGCAATGGTTTTGCAAAAAGCAGCCCTGATCCTCTGCTTCTCAGGTCCCCGATGGTGCTCCTGGCTCCTCCCAGCTGCTGAGTGCCTCCAAAGCAAGCTGCTTGCTCTGGGGCACTCTTGCATGCTCACACCTCACTGGCTGCGATCGATTAAGATGCACTCTGGTAAGTATAAGGGGGGGGGGCTGCACACAGGTTTTTTACCTACATGTATGTAGTGCTACCCTCGTGAGGGTCGCTGTGTAGTGGGTATCCCTAAGCCTCTCTCTGCACAGCCAGGCAACAGGTATTTCTCATGCAGATTTGCATCCAAAGACAATAACCGGTCCATGGCCTTGGTTTTGTTGTTTTATTAGGGGAAATCAACTTGGATATGGAAATGGGGATTATGGGATGTCCAATTTGGCTTGAATCAATAGAAGGGGACACTTCCTTCCTATGTACAAAGGCAGATCCTGGACTGTTTTTTTCCTGAAAGCCATTAGTTGTTGCAGATCAGTAGCAGCTGCCCTTTATGGGTGAGGAACTAGCAGCCCCTCAAAAATCAGCTTTACTTCTTGTAACTACATGCAGAGAAGTCATCTCTCTCCTCCTATAGAGCTGCTCCCAGCTCCACAGCCTGCAAGCACTGCCAGCCTTCCTGGCTTCTCGAAAGATCTCCAGGGACAAGGATAAGGGATTGAGCCCAGCGTTGTCCTTAGAAAGCTTGCTAGTGTGGAAGTCTTTACCCGTGTAGATTCCAGTGCGTGCTGCTGTACTCACACTGTCCTCTCTGCTGCTCCAGGTCTCAATCCCATTCACGCCTCATTGCTAAATGTATCCTCCGAAGCCCAGCCTGGAGGCTGCCCTCCCCCCCGATATAGGGGACCATTCCTAGGTACCAACATGCTACTCAGCACTCCATCTTCCATCTGACTTCCCATGTCAATCTGACTCTCCCATATTTATGGACCAGTCCACCACTCTAACAGGGCCTCCAAAGCTGGGATTGGCCAGACTCCCATGAACATGCATGTTAGGTCTCCACCTTTTCCTGCTTACCGACTTCTGGAAGGTTCTATGGTCCTCCAGAGTCAGGAGGAGGCTATAGAGACACAAACTGTTGAGTCATCCAGCTGACCTGCAATAGCCTGACCTCAATCACAAACTCACACAACTACCATGAGGCCTACACAATGATTTTACCTACGATACACTACATTATTCTAGTAGCACACTAGAGGGTGCTACATGTAAAGATTGCATGAAGATAAAAACCATTCACCCTTTAAAACCACTTTAAATCTTGCTGCCCATACCTCCTTTTAAAGATTTTCACCTCATTTTCTGAGACCATACTGGCTGAAAGGACAAGATAGCAAAACTCTATTAAAAAGTGCTTCTTGTTCTGGACTCCGTTGGAGAAGTTTCCCTTTACTTTCTGGTTTGATAGAAACACTAGAAATAGGAAATCTGCCGTACAGTGTTCTCAGCTCCTCATATCAGCTATATAAATTGGTACACATGAGAGATAAGCCGGCTCACGACTTTTCTCTCTTTCATAAATGGACACCTATGTCACAGACCAAACTATCTGGCATAGTGCGTGTGAATTAGAAACACATGTTTCTATCACCAGTTGGTATACAGTGGGGATCGAAAGTTTGGGCACCCCAGCTAAAAATATGTATTAATGTGCATAAAGAAGCCAAGGAAAGATGGAAAAATCTCCAAAAGGCATCAAATTACAGATTAGACATTCTTATAATATGTAAACAAAAGTTAGATTTTATTTCCATCATTTACACTTTCAAAATAACAGAAAACAAAAAATGGCTTCTGCAAAAGTTTGGGCACCCTGCAGAATTTATAGCATGCACTGCCCCCTTTGCCAAGCTGAGACCTGCCAGTGTCATGGATTGTTCTCAATCATCGTCTGGGAAGACCAGGTGATGTCAATCTCAAAGGTTTTAAATGCCCAGACTCATCTGACCTTGCCCCAACAATCAGCACCATGGGTTCTTCTAAGCAGTTGTCTAGAAAACTGAAACTGAAAATAGTTGACGCTCACAAAGCTGGAGAAGGCTATAAGAAGATAGCAAAGCGTTTTCAGATGTCAATATCCTCTGCTTGGAATGTAATTAAGAAATGGCAGTCATCAGGAACAGTGGAAGTTAAAGCAAGATCTGGAAGACCAAGAAAAATATCAGACAGAACAGCTTGCAGGATTGTGAGAAAAACAATTCAAAACCCACGTTTGACTGCACGATCCCTACAGAAAGATCTGGCAGACACTGGAGTTGTGGTACACTATTCCACTATAAAGAGATATAAAGAGGTACAAATATGGTCTTCATGGAAGAGTCATCAGAAGAAAACCTCTTCTACGTCCTCACCACAAAAATCATCGTTTCAACTTTGCAAGTGAACATATAGACAAGCCTGATGCATTTTGGAAACAAGTTCTGTGGACCGATGAGGTTAAAATTGAACTTATTGGCCGGAATGAGCAAAGGTACGTTTGGAGAAGAAGGGGCACAGAATTTAATGAAAAAAACCTATGTCCAACTGTTAAGCATGGGGTTGGATCAATCATGCTTTGGGGTTGTGTTGCAGCCAGTGGCACAGGGAACATCTCACGAGTAGAGGGAAAAATGGATTCAATAAAATTTCAGCAAATTTTGGATGGTAACTTGATGCCATCTGTGAAAAAGCTGAAGTTAAAGAGAGGATGGCTTCTACAAATGGATAATGATCCTAAACACACCTCGAAATCCACGGGGGATTACATCAAGAGGCATAAACTGAAGGTTTTGCCATGGCCTTCACAATCTCCTGACCTCAACATAATTGAAAATCTATGGATAGACCTTAAAAGAGCAGTGCGTGACAGACAGCCCAGGAATCTCAAAGAACTGGAAGACTTTTGTAAGGAAGAATGGGTAAAGATACCTCAAACAAGAATTGAAAGACTCTTGGCTGGCTACAAAAAGCGTTTACAAGCTGTGATACTTGCCAAAGGGGGCAGTACAAGATATTAACTCTGCAGGGTGCCCAAACTTTTGCAGACGCCATTTTTTTGTTTTCTGTTATTTTGAAAGTGTAAATGATGGAAATAAAATCTAACTTTTGTTGACATATAAGAATGTCTAATCTGTAATTTGATGCCTTTTGGAGATTTTTCCATCTTTCCTTGGCTTCTTTATGCACATTAATACAAATTTTTAGCTGGGGTGCCCAAACTTTTGATCCCCACTATATATATGTATATATATATATATATACATACACATACATACACACACACACATACATACATACACACACACTGTATATATATATTGCACCCAGAAGCTATGGGCAACAATAGTAAATGAATACCATAGGAACACTTGTCTAATAACCCCTGCTTCTTGTCTGGATTAGCAACAGTTCTTTAATGGGGACATGTGGGGTCTCTCTCTCTCTGTCTCTCTCTGGTGGTTCAGCCTCCTGTTTTTACCTCCCCCTAGCTGCCTGTGTGATCCTAAATGCTCATGTAGTATCAACAAATAGCACAAGCCCCAGATTAAAAAAAAACAAAAAAAACAATTTTTTTATTTCTGCAACATACGCCAAGTTGTTCCTTAGAGGAATGTACTGTAGGTGGTTCACAATCACCGGTAAAAAGTATTTAATGCAAGTATCAGTCATTCTGGAGATCTGTACCTATTTTCCTATATATGGTATACATGCTTCTCTTTACTGCAAAATAGGAGAACATTTATCCAGATGAAAACAACTTTTCCTCTAAATTCTGTCATGTTAGAAATCCTGCCTGCATAACATGCTGAATTAATTAGAAAACCCAGCAAGACTACGTCATCTCCCCTCCCCCAACAACTGCGGTGAGACCTCTGACAGCCTTGTAAAGTAAGCGCCATGTGGATGTACTTGGATGAAAGCAGATATACAATGTTTTATTCATTCACAGTAGGGGAAGCTGACTTGATTGTAAAATGCTACAAAACATACTTATCATTTTAGTTTTATATAAACTCTGGCAATGCCCCAATGTTTTGTCTGGGTTTACATTTCTGCGGTGCGGCATATCGCATTCCTGTGCAAATCACATGCAAATTCTGTGCGGTGCAATCAAATCGCACCGCATCAAAAAGGCGCAGGACACTTTTTCTCTGAACTAGAATTGGATTGCATGGGTATTCACACCCATGCGATCTGATTCTGCACATCGTGCTGCATTTTATAAACCGATTTCTGGGTGTTGTTAACTTAACATGCACACCTGCAGCGGTTTACATGAACAGGGTGCGATTCTGATGTGGTGTGGAATTCTGCACCGTATCAATGTAAACCTGGGCTCAATCCGCACTGCCAGTGCACCGGACATACACTATATTTCCAAAAGTATTGGGACACCCCCCCAAATCATTGGATTCCGGTGTTCCAATCACCTCCACAGAAACAGGTGCAAATTCCGCACTGCATCAGTGTGATCCCAGGCTTAAATTGCATCCAAAGTCATTTAATGGAGATTAGGGTACTTGAAGAGAGGGAAGCAACACCTTCTGAGTGTAGCATAAAAGCACAGGCTTTATTTATCAACTACAGTAATTGGCAACTCGCAAAGGTAGAAGATAAAAGGCCCATCAAGTCCAAAAACATTGCTGTGATATGCCGGTCTGGTCCCGCTGTGATATGCCGGTCTGGTCCCGCTGTGATATGCCGGTCTGCTCCCGCTGTGATATGCCGGTCTGCTCCCGCTGTGATATGCCGGTCTGCTCCCGCTGTGATATGCCGGTCTGCTCCCGCTGTGATATGCCGGTCTGGTCCCGCTGTGATATGCCGGTCTGGTCTTGCTGTGATATGCCGGTCGGGTCCCGCTGTGATATGCCGGTCTGGTCTTGCTGCGATATGCCGGTCGGGTCCCGCTGTGATATGCCGGTCGGGTCCCGCTGTGATATGCCGGTCTGGTCTTGCTGTGATATGCCAGTCTGGTCCCGCTGTGATATGCCGGTCTGGTCCCGCTGTGATATGCCGGTCTGGTCTTGCTGCAATATGCCGGTCTGGTCCCGCTGCGATATGCCGGTCTGGTCTTGCTGCGATATGCCGGTCTGGTCTTGCTGCGATATGCCGGTCTGGTCTTGCTGCGATATGCCGGTCTGGTCCCGCTGTGATATGCCGGTCTGGTCCCGCTGTGATATGTCGGTCTGCTTCCGCTGTGATATGTCGGTCTGCTCCCGCTGTGATATGCTGGTCTGCTCCCGCTGTGATATGCCGGTCTGCTCCCGCTGCGATATGCCGGTCTGGTCCCGCTGTGATATGTCGGTCTGCTCCCGCTGTGATATGCTGGTCTGCTCCCGCTGTGATTGATATGCTGGTCTGCTCCCGCTGTGATATGTCGGTCTGCTCCCGCTGTGATGTACCCCAGTAGCCGTCGGCTGTGCTGGTGCTTCCCAGCACTTCCCGGTTGGTCCGCATCCATTGAGAAGGCGGAAGTGACATCAGCACAGGAAGAGGAAATGGTTAGCATGGCACACATTCGGAGCATGCATGCTGCTTCATCATCCCATCTGACCATGATGAGCAAGCATGCTCCAAATGTGTGCCACACCCACCACTTCCTCTTCCTGTGCCGACGTCACTTCTGCTTTCCCAAGGGACCCGGACCTGTCACCAGGGGTGGACTGACAACTCATGGGGCAATAGGGGATCATGGGGCCCCTGTGTCCTTGCCCAAACTCAAAAAAGTCTATGAAAAAGGTACCAGGGGCATCTCATGGGGCCCCCTACTGACCCCGGGCCCTCAGGCAGTGCCTGAGTTTCCAAATGGTCAGTCCGCCCCTGCCTGTCACGTGCCTGGTTAGTGAGCCTGACATGAAGAGGAAGGCTTCTCATACAACTGCAGCTCAGGGGCCACTGGTAGTGAGACAGCAGCCACAAGAGCACGGTGGGATAGGAGTGCCTGTGATCTGTAGTCTGTGTGGGTAGCAGTTGTCAGCAGGCAGATGTGGCAGCAGGACAGGCTGGTGGCAGATGATCTGGCATGGAGCTTGACTGACGGTAGACTGTGGATGTGCAACACAGAGCAGGAGCCAGGCTTGAGCTTGCTGGACTGAAGAGCTGTAGCAGGCTGGATGAGCAGAATGCAGGGTCAGACAAGGCAGATCAGACATAAACAGCAAGCAGTGGAATAGTCGGGTCACAGGACTGTGTCTGCAATGGTGAGGCAGATCAGGCAGGAACAGGAGGCAGCAGCAGAATCCAGGGAGAGGCCGAGGTCCAGACAGGTTTCAGACAAACATGATCAGGAGCAAGCTGGCTCAGACACTGGAATCAGGAACAAAACACACAGAAGCTGTAAACCAAACAGCAATGAGCCAATGCTGCAGCCTTGTTTAAGCACTTGTCTACCAGGCACTTATACCCCCTTCCTTACCAGGCCGATTTGCAGCTTTCAGCGCTGTTGCACTTTGAATGACAATTGCACTGTCATGCAACATTGTACCCATATGAAATTTTTATCATTTTTTTTCTCACAAATAGAGCTTTCTTTTGGGGGTATTTACTCACCGCTGGGTGTTTTATTTTTTGCACTATAAACAAAAAAATGCAAAATAATTGAACAAAAAAAAAGAATTTCTTTGTTTCTATTGTAAAATTTTGCAAACAGGTAATTTTTCTCCTTTAGTGATATGTGTTGATGAGGCTGCACTGATAGGCGGCACTGATGGAGTGGCACAGATAGGTGGCACTGACTGGCGGCACTGCTGGGCAGCACTGCTGAGTACAGGTAGGTGGCACTGATGGGTACAGGTGGGCGGCATTGCTGGGCACTTGTGTACAGCACTGCTGGGCACTTGTGGGTGGCACTGCTGGGCACTGATCATCAGGGCATTGATCATCAGTGCACTGATGATCAGTGCCGATCCCTCCTCTGACAACCGGCAATTGCATTTCCCGGTGATCAGTGTGTCATTGGACACGGTTGATCACGTGGTAAAAGACTACTGTGATTGGCCTTTTACCATATCATGTGATCAGCTGTGTCTGTAGGACACAGCAATCACGGAGATCGCCGGGTGCGTGCCCCTGGGGGCGCACAGGAGAGCGTGTTCTGGGAGGATGTCATATGACGCCCTCCCAGAACTGACCGGCCGCAGTGAAGCTGTCATTTGGCTATCTGCAGTCAGCAAGTGTTTAAAACTGCTACAGGTCGGCACAGGTGCACAAAATCATGTATATATACACACGTGATTTTGCATTTCCAGATAGGGGGCGCACACAAGCCCTACCAGCACCGCCATTTGCAGCCTCAGCTGTCAATCAGCGGGTCCCGTTGGTGATTACTTGCCAGCACCCGGTGATCGCTGAGCATTACCGACGGGGGGAGAGAACTGTATGTACACAATACAGTTCTCTCCCCGGTCAGCTCCTGTACACTGCTTTGTATGGCTCTGCATAGCACCGCCATACAAAACAGTGTGCTTACAGTGTAAAGCACGCACAGCATACTGTGAAACAGCACACAGTTAACCCTTTGATCACCCCAGATGTTGACCCCTTCCTGCAAAGTAGTACAGTGTCAGTGCTTTTATTAGCACTGATCACTGTATTGGTGTCACTGGGGATGTCAGTGAGACCAAGTCAATTCCCCCCAGTGTCGGAATGGCTGCTGCAGTCCCGCTATAAGTCGCTGATCGCCGCCATTACTAGTAAAAAAAACCCCCAAAAAACCCCCAGTATATATACTGTCATTTGTAAACACTATAACGTTCACATAAACCAATTAATTTACACATATTGGGATTTTTTTTTTAGTAAAGACGTAGCAGAATACATTTTGGCCTAAATTTATGACGAAATTTGATTTTTAATTTTTTTTTTACTAGATGTGTGTAATAGCAAAAAGTCAAAAAACTGTTTGTTTGTTTTTTTTCAAAATTGTGGGTTTTTTCTTTTCATAGCACAAAAAATAAAAAAAACGCACAGGCGATCAAATACCACTGAAAGAAAGTTCTATTCGTGGGGAAAAAAAAGGACATACATTTCATTTGGGTGCAGCATTGCATGACCGTGCAATTGTTAGTTAACGTACCACAGCGCCGTAACACAAAAAATGGCCTGGTCAGGAAGGGGGGGAAATCCTCTGGAGGGCAAGTGGTTAAATAGCCTGTTTGGTGCCAGTATTGGTGACAGGCAGGCCCTGGTTGTATGTGTGTACATGCGTGTGAGAATGTGTGCATGCCTATGCCCACGCCGTGCACATCTGCCCAGACAGTTGCCGGTCTGCGTATGCGCCTTGAAACTTCATCAGTGCTACGGGCAAGCCTTCCCTAACAGAACCATCCATGAAGTGCTGGCAAGCACCAGCACAGCCGAGGACTACTGCGGTCCATCACAGCAGGACCAGACCGGCATATCACAGCGGGACCAGACCGGCATATCACTGCGGGACCAGACTGGCATATCACAGCAAGACCAGACCGGCATATCACAGCGGGACCAGACCGCCATATCACTGCGGGACCAGACCGGCATATCACTGCGGGACCAGACCGGCATATCACAGCGGGACTAGACCGGCATATCACTGCGGGACCAGACCGGCATATCACTGCGGGACCAGACCGGCATATCACAGCGGGACCAGACCGGCATATCACAGCAGTGTTTTTGGACTTGATGGGCCTTTTATCTTCTACCTTTGTGAGTTGCCAATTAGTTGATGAATAAAGCCTGTGCTTTTATGCTACACTCAGAAGGTGCTGCTTCACTCTCTTCCTCATCCATTGCAGAGTCCCTTCTAGCTCTTTCTGTAAGCAGCAGCCACTGGGTCAAGCATCGAGGCCACCTGGATCATTATAGGGATTCCCCATTTGTACCAGCCTCTAATACCCATTGTATCTGGGACTGCTTTCTGTATAGTGTGCCAAATATCTCTCTTTTAGAGCCAGTTCACACTACATGCGTTCCAGTTGCTTTTTTTCTGCATCAGTGCTTGCAGATCGAGGTGCAGAAAAAAAAAGTAGAACAGGCTGCATTATTCCTGCACAGAACTGTACACAATAAAACGTATAAAAAAAATGCACCGGAATGCAATAGAACACACCAAAAATGCACTGGAACACACATGTCCCTATTTAAACTGAAGAAAAAGAGAGGGGGAAAAAATAACTGGAATGTTTAAAAAATGCACTGGAAAGCATCAAAAATGCACTGGAAAGCATCAAAAATGCACTGGAATGCATAGAAAACGCGCATGCAGAAATACATCCAGAACTCATCTGGACTGCATTTCTATATTGTGAACCACCCTTTAGAGCACTTAAAGCAGAACTACATCGCATCTGAGTACCACAAACCATAAACGCTATTTAATTTATTTTTAATATTCAAAGCAAACTCCCCTATCCATCCATGTCCCCATGATTTATTTTGCTTTGAAAGACAACCCCCTGGCATTTCTGGCTGTGGCCATCTTGAGTAAGGGCAGATAATTAATGTAGCATTTACTCTCTGGAGGAGGAGGGTGTGCTTAGCTGAGAAAACCCATCCTCCCCTCCTGAAGGCTCCTGGGATGTATTACATCATTTTCCTAGGCCTGAAAACCAGGAAGTGACTGAAAGAAATTAAAAAAAAAAAGTTTAACCACAAGCCCACAGGGCACTTATACCCTCTTCCTGCCCAGGCCAATTTCCAGCTTTCAACGGTGTTGCACTTTGAATAACAGTTGCGCGGTCCTGCAACATTGTACCCATATGGAATTTTTATCATTTTTTTTGTAACAGATAGAGCTTTATTTTGGTGGTATTTAATCACCTCTGGTTTTTTTATTTTTTCTTAAACATACCAAAAACCACTGAAAATGTAAAATAGAAACACGTTTTTTCTTAGTTTTTGTTATAAAATTTTGTAAATAAGTGATTTTTCTCCTTCACTGATGTGCGCTAATGAGGCTGCAGTGAAGGGCACTGATAGGCTGCACTGATGGACACTGATAGGTGGCACTGATGAGGAGGCACTGGTAGGTGGCACTGATGGGCATTGACAGGCATCACTGATGGGCACTGAAAGGCAGCACTGATATATGGCACTGATAGGCGGCATATATGGCACTGTTAGGTGGCACTGACTGGCACTGTTAGGCAGCACTGACGGGGCACTGATAGGCAGCACTGATAGGTGGCACTGATTGGCATTGATAGGTGGCACTGACGGGAGACACTGAAAGGCAGCTCAGATGGGCACTGATATGTGGCATTGTTGTGCACTCGTAGACACTGATATGTGGCATTGATGTGGCACTGGCATGTGGCACTGATGAGCACTGACGGACACTGACAGGTGGCACTGCCGGGGCTACACTGATCATCAGGGCACACTGATCATCAGTGTTTTGATGATCAGTGTACATGTTCCCTCCGCGGAATGCCAATTCCCGGCTCTCCTCTCGAGCTGTCAGCGTGACAGCTCGAGAGGAGAGAAATGCCGATAACTTGCATTTCCCTGTTTACATGTGATCAGCTGTGATTGGACACAGCTGATCACATAACTGAGCCGACATCTTTGGCTCTTTCCATGGATCGGTGATCCGCTGTGCCTGAGGGACACAGCGCACCTCTGATCGCTGCGCTTCACGCTCCGGGAGCCGTGCATGCGCGGTTAGAATGGGAGGACATCATATGATGTCCTCCCAGAACGAAAGGTATGAACAGGAGCCAGGCGCTGTGTAGTTTTGTGATAGAAATAATACACCTTGTATGGAGGTGTGCCTTTAATAAGTCATATGGTAAAACAATAATAAATAACCAGCCTGTGGCTTTAGGAAGCCAGGTTCCAAGATGGACGGCCCGTCCGCTCAGAGGGAAGCAGTGGAGTAGAATGCCTGTCAGTGCAGGGACCACGTTTACCCGACGTCCCAGCGTCCTGGATGACGTTACCAGCAAGAGTTCCCCCCCTCCGTCTCTCCACATCGTGGTGACGTCACCCAGGACGCTGGGACGTCGGGTAAACGTGGCCCCTGCACTGACAGGCATTCTACTCCACTGCTTCCCTCTGAGCGGACGGGCCGTCCATCTTGGAACTTGGCTTCCTAAAGCCACAGGCTGGTTATTTATTATTGTTTTACCATATGACTTATTAAAGGCACACCTCCATACAAGGTGTATTATTTCTATCACAAAACTACACAGCGCCTGGCTCCTGTTCATACCTCCCACAAACCGATGTGTTTTTACCATGGCAGCAGTGAGTTTTTTCCCCACCAATCATAGTTGACATATACCATTCACTTATTTCCTTTGGGACACATCTGTGCGTTTTTATCCAGACCGTTCTCCCAGAACGAGAACCACCTTGCATCCGTCATATTACTATATGGCGGGCGGAAGGCGGTTAAATAAGTAAATATAATATACATTCGTATCTATTTACTAATGCCAGCAGTAAAGGGTTAAAATAGATTTAAAGAGTGAAGTTCCACATTAAAGAGTATGAAATACAGGAATGATATATTCTTGTTAAGCATTTAGGGCCGGTTCACACCATGCCTGCACAGGAACCCACTGTGAGTTCCACTGTGATTCACATGCAGTTCTGTGCGGTGCGATTTCAGCTCATTCATTTTGAATGGGCTAAAATCACACAAGAAGTAGTGCATGCAGAATTCTCTCTCACTTGGACAGCACAGAAGTGCCATCACTACACTTGACTTCCTAGCATTGCCCATCTGGAGACGTTTTCAAGGGACTGCAAGGTTTAGGAGAGAAAAGCCGGCCATACATGGGTCAAATTCCCAAAGAATTTTCATTCGAAAATCTTTTCCTAGAATTTTTGTTTGAATTTCACACCAGAAACGGACGTTTTTCGTGACCATTGAATTTGAGTGATCGGGCATATTGGAAATATTTAGAAAAATTAACGAATTTTGAATCAATGATGGGAGAAACGTGCGGGTAATATAAACGAAAAATAAATGAGCATGAGCTGTGACCTGGAAAGAAAAGAAAAATTCTTGGCCATGAAAATCCTTTTCTGTAGCAACATGTGGTAAAATTAAAGGCTTGGTTGGTAGAATTTAAAAATCAATGGTGGCGCCATCGGATTACAAAATGCACGAAATTTCCGATTTTCTAAAGAAATTTGTTTGTAATTTGACCTGTGTATGGCTTCCATTAGTCCAATTTTCTTCAGAGAAAAATCCTTTTCATGTGGATGATCTATGTACGTTGAAATGATTTTAACAAACTTTGTTGCAGATTCCTACCTTTTGTTATTCTGCAGAAACAGCTGTTTGTTTGCTTGTGTCCATGTGCAGAGTAAATCTGTATGGGAGTGGTTTTATAATTATCAATTAGCTGCTGCACCTGCAGGAAAGTGGCAGGGTCTGCATCCCTTCAGTCTAGATTCACACCTAAGCATTTTCCATTGTGATTTGCTGAAACACACAGCAGTCCACTTAATATGATTTCCTATTGGACATGTTCACATCTCTGCATTTTCACCCGTTGCGTTTTTTGTAAAAGGTCAGGGACTTTTTTTAAATGCAAAATGTTGCCTTTTTGGTTCAATAGACTTCAATTGACATGCTGCAGAAATGCATGTAGTGGGTTTTGATGCGTTTTTGATGCATTTTGATCTGCCCAGCAACAAGCTGGAGAAAATGCAAAATGAGCCAAAAATGCATGTGCAAAAACGCAAAACACACCGCAAAAAGCACTGCAGAAACGGATCAAACACAAACTGCATTGGTGTGAACCTGGCCTTAGATGTAATTTTCCTTTGGGAGTATCTCACCAAAAACAATATTTTTTATTGCAGAGAATCTCAAATCTGACTTGTATGTTAGTGCAAATTTCTGGGAAAATCAGTAACCCAAGCACACAGGCAGGAAATGTCATTTTCTGTACAGAATGCCCCCAGGCTGCAATATTGTATTATATTTTACAGAACATTAAAGTGCCGTAGAATAAAAAGGAAAGGTCATTTTTAATACCATGAAATTACAATACACACTGCTCAAAAAAATGAAAGGAACACGTTTTAATCTGAGTATAGCATCAAGTCAGTGAAACTCCTGGGATATTGATCTGGTCAGTTAAGTAGCAGAGGGGGTTGTTAATCAGTTTCAGCTGTTTTGGCATTAATGAAATTAACAACAGGTGCAGTAGATGGGCAACAATGAGACGACCCCCAAAACAGGAACGGTTTTACAGGTGGAGGCCACTGAAATTGTTTTCCCTACTCATCTTTTCTGACTCTTTTTCACTAGTTTTGCATCTGGCTAGGGTCAGTGTCTCTACTGGTAGCATGAGGCAATACCTGACCCTACAGAGGTTGCACAGGCAGTCCAACTCTTCCAGGATGGCACATCAATACGTGCCATTGTCAGAAGGTTTGCTGTGTCTCCCAGCACAGTCTCAAGAGCATGGAGGAGATTCAAGGAGACAGGCAGTTACTCTAGGAGAGCTGGATAGGGCTGTAGAAAGTCCTTAGCCCATCAGCGGGACCGGTATCTGCTCCTTTGTGCAAGGAGGAACAGGATGAGCACTGCCAGAGCCTTACAAAATGACCTCCAGCAGGCCACTGGTGTGAATGTCTCTGACCAAACAATCAGAAACAGACTTCATGAGGGTGACCTGTGGGCCCGACGTCCTCTAGTGGGCCCTGTGCTCACTGCCCGGCACCATAGAGCTCAACTGGCATTTGCCATTGAACACCAGTATTGGCAAGTCCGCCACTGGCGCCCTATGCTTTTCACAGATGAGAGCAGGTTCACCCTGAGCACATGTGACAGACATGAAAGGGTCTGGAGAAGCCATGGAGAACGTTATGTTGCTAACATTGTTCAGCATGACCATTTTGGTGGTGGGTCAGTGATGGTCTGGGGAGGCATATCCATGGAGGGACACACAGACCTCTACAGGCTAGACCAGCAATGGGCAAACTACGGCCCGCGGGCCGTATACGGCCCGGCGGACCTTTTAATCCGGCTCGCGGAGCTAGGCTCCTCTCACAGTCCGCCCTGAAGACCGGTGTAGCATGAAAATCTGTCTCCTATGAGGATCTGTCCCCCTCGACGTATCTGCGCATGTGCCGGAGATCGCCGATCGGCTGCTAATGCCTGAAACTGGCACATGCGCAGATACGTCGAGGTGGACAGATCCTCATAGGAGACAGATTTTCATGCTACACCGGAACGGCGCGGGAACACGGCGAGAGGAACGCGCGGAGCAAAGGTAAGTGAATTGACACAGGGGGGACTTGGGGACTTAATATGGGGGATGAATTACTATAGGGGGGATGAATTACTATAGGGGGGATGAATTACTATGGGGGGGGATGAATTACTATAGGGGGGATGAATTACTATGGGGGGGGATGAATTACTATGGGGGGGATGAATTACTATATGGGGGATGAATTACTATGGGGGATGAATTACTATATGGGGGATGTATTACTATATGGGGGATGAATTACTATATGGAGGATGAATTACTATGGGGGATGAATTACTATGGGGGGGATGAATTACTATAGGGGGGATGAATTACTATGGGGGATGAATTACTATATGGGGGATGAATTATTATGGGGGATGAATTACTATAGGGGGGATGAATTACTATATGGGGGATGAATTACTATGGGGGGGATGAATTACTATATGGGGAATGAATTACTATGGGGGATGAATTACTATATGGGGGATTAATTACTATGCTTACTATGGGGGAATATTACTATACTTACTATGGATGACACATACACATCATTCATCTACTCTTGGTCTGGCCCCCGGGTCCAATATATGAACCCATTGCGGCCCTCAAGTCAAAAAGTTTGCCCACCCCTGGGCTAGACAATGGCACCCTGACTGCCATTAGGTATCGGGATGAAATCCTTGGACCCATTGTCAGACCCTACGCTGGTGCAGTGGGTCCTGGGTTCCTCTTGGTGCACGACAATGCCCGGCCTCATGTGGTGAGAGTATGCAGGCAGTTCCTGGACGATGAAGGAATTGATACGATTGAATGGCCCCCACGCTCGCCTAAACTAAATCCAATGGAACACCTCTGGGATATGATGTTTTGGTCCATCTGACACCACCAGGTTGTACCTCAGACTGTCCAGGAGCCTAGTGATGCCCTGGTCCAGATCTGGGAGGAAATACCCCAGGACTAGCCTGCTGCATCATTTTTGACATTGATTTTCGGGGTGTCTTTGAATTCAGTGCTCTGTAGGTTGATAATTTTCATTTCCATCTAACGATGGGGCATCCTTACATTCCTAACACATCACCCAGTCCAGATCAGTATAGATATCCAGCAGGAGATTTTTCCCCATTGACATCTGATGTGATTTCAAAGTGTTCCTTTCATTTTTTTGAGCAGTGTACTTGTGTACCAGTTGTTTACACTATATTATTTTTTTTTTTACTGGCTATATTTTTTTCTTACGAAAAAGTGGAGTTTTATGGGTGCCTCTTAGCCAGCATACATCTGTAAAACTTAGAAACGTGGCTAAAAAAAAACACACCAAAAATGTAACGCAGGTGCATTTTTGATGTGTTTTTGGCGTGTTTTCTATTTATTTCAGTGGGAACCTGCATTCTTGCTGCATTTTTTAAAAACGCACAAAGGATGCTGCAAGGAGGACTTTTCAAAATGCAGCACAATGGTGTGAAAAGTCCCATAGGAAGCAATTTTCCTACTTTTTTTTAGCAAGGTAAAAATGCACCATAAACTAATCAGTGTGAAATGGCCCTTTAGGGCCGGTTCACACCACAATTTCTGTGTTCCAGAGGAGTTTCTGCATGGACATTTTGATCCATTCTGGTGTGTTTTTGATGTGTTCCAGTGTGGTTTTTTTTCTGCTCCTTTTTTTAAAATCTCAATTCAGGACAATTTGTGTTCCGGTGCATTTTGATGCTGTTGAACTGTTCTACTTTTGTTGACTACCCTGGAACGCACTGCACTGGTGTGAACTAAGGCCATTGGAATACATGGAAAACACTGTGCATGTGTTTTTGATGCAGATTAAAATCGCACTGCACTGCATCTGGTGTGAACAAAATTTATGTCCTTTTTTTCACACAAATAGAGCTTTCTTTCAGTGGTATTTGATCACACGTGTGCTTTTTATTTTTGCGCTATAAACAAAAAAAGACCAAAAAATTTGAATAAAAACCCTTACTTTTGGCTATAAAAATATAAAGTAAAGTCAAAGTCTTGAAATATGAAAAAAGAAAAGAAAAACAGGTTTTTGTTGTCTTTCTTCATTTTCCAAAAACTTGTGGCAACAAATGAGATCTGCAAAATACTCACCATGCCTCTTATCAAATTCCTTGGGGTGTCTACTTTCCAAAAAGGGGTCATTTGGGGGGGGGGGGGTTGGTGCTATCCTGGCATTTCAGGTCCTTTGAAACTGTGATAGGTAGTCATGAAGTGTAATGAGGAAATAAAGCCCTTTAAAAGCCTGAAGGTGCTTATTGGATTTTGGGGTCCTGTACTTAGCTAGACTGCTAAAGTCTCTCACATGTGGTATCCCCATACTTGGGAGAAGTAGCAGAATGTATTTTGGGGAGTAATTTCACATATACCCATGGCATGTGTGAGCAATAAATCATTGAAATGACAATTTTGTATGCCCACCATTAGAATATACAGTCCTGCATCCACCCACTTCTATTGGAGGGCACACATGAAATGTGCCAAAAAATATTATAAAATATATATGCCGAAGCATAGGGGCCATCCACCAACTGGCCAACCTAGGCCCCCATGCTTTGGCATATATACTCTTTTTTTAACTGTGGATGAAAAATCTCATCAAAGAAAGCAGCAATGTTTTAACAATAAAACCGTAAAATTGTAACATTAGAACAGTAACAACGACAACAACAAAAAAACTATAACTATTTTGGTTTTTAAAATTTTTAATTTTTGGGGGGATTTGTACTTTTTATATTTTTTTTGTTTTTACTTTTTTTTTTTTTTAAAAACTTTAACTTTTTAAAACACAGTATAGGGTCTCTCAAAATGCAATAGCCTGTTTCCAGACTACCTAACAGATTTCAAGACCCTGTGTAAATATGTGCCCTGAACTGTGCCGTGTTGTACCCTATACTAATACTCCACTAGTGTGTGGTAGCGATGGAAGCAGTCCTTGAGGCAGACACATCTTTTTTGGGGTGTCCTTTGGGTTGGGATACCAAGTATGGCATCAGCAAAAATGCCTCTCATGCAGCCGGCTAACTGCATCTGGGTTGGGGGTTTGGGCCACAGCACCTTCTGGATACAAAAGGGTCGTGATGATCTCTTCCTGGAATTTTAGGAAGGATCCACTTCGTACAGTTGCTTTGTAAAGCACAAAAGCATTATATAGAGCCAATTAAAATAAATAGACAGTTGTTTGTACCAGCATCTGACTTTTCAGGAAACTAAGTACGGCTTCATCATCTGGTCGTTGAAGTCCACCCCTCCCATTTTAAGGCAATAGTCGTGGACACAGAGGGGCTTCTCAACAACACCAGCTGCCGTGGTAATTTTGATGGTTGTGTCTGCATGAATGGAATACAGGATGAAAACATCCCGTTTGTCCTTCCACTTCACTGCGAGCAATTCCTCATTTCTCAAGCGGGCTTTTTCCCCCTTTCTAAGATGGGTATTTACAAGCTGTTGGGGGAAGCCCAGTGATTAGGTCGCAGGGTGCCATATGCGCCAATTCCAAGTTTGTACAAATGTCTAAATAGTGGCATGCTTGAATAAAAATTGTCCAAGTATAAGTGGTACCACATATGAAAAAAGGATGACACCAAGTCCCAAACTATCTTGCCACTGCTCCCCATGTAGTCTGGACATCCGGGGGCTGCATGTGACTATCTTTTTCCCTCATAAATCCGAAACTTACAGTTGTGCTCAAAAGTTTACATACCCTGGCAGAAATTGTGAAATTTAGGCATTGATATGGAAAATATGACTGATGATGCCAAAAAATGCTCTTTTATTGAAGGATGATGATCATATGAATCCATTTATTATCAAATAGTTGTTTGGCTCCTTTTTAAATCATAATGATAACAGAAATCACCCAAATGGCCATGATCAAAAGTTTACATATCCTGGAAAGTTTGGCCTCGGAACAGACATACAAGGTGACACACACTGGTTAAAATGCCAATTAGAGGTTAATGTCCCACATCTGTGGATTTTTAAATTGCAATTAGTGTCAGTGTATAAATAGTCAATGAGTTTGTTAGCTCTTACATGGAGGCACTGACTGGGCTAGATACTGAGCCATGGGGATCAGAAAAGAACTGTCAAAAGTCCTGCGTAACAAGGTAATGGACCTTTATAAAGATGGAAAATGACATATAAAGATGTCCAAAGCCTTGAATATACCAATCAGTACTGTTAAATCACCTATTAAGAAGTGGAAAGTTTGGGGATCTCTTGATAACAAGCCAAGGTCAGGTAGACCAAGAAAGATTGCAGCCATAACTGACAGAAGAATTGTCTGGGATTCAAAGAAAAACCCACAGGCAACCTTAACAGAAAAACAGGCTGCTCTGGAAAAAGATGGTGTGGTTGTTTGTAAGGAGTACAATACAGTGATACTTGAACAAAAATGAGCTGTTTGGTCGAAGTGCCAGAAAAAAGATTTTACTGCACCAATGCCACAACATGCTTGACAACACATGCCTAACCAGCCCCCCCCCCCCCCCAGCTGCAAACACTGTGGGAGCACGAATCACATATATATATATACACACACGTGTGATTTTGCGCATCTGTGCCACCCTGTAGCAGTATTTCTGTTATAGAGCGGCGTGGAAGTGGTTAAAAAGGCCCTGTTGTCGGTCTGCATTCCAGCTGCTCCCTCTGTTGGATGCTGTCAGGTGTCTATAGTGTGCACCATTACTCCTTGCTTGGTTCATTGTAAGTGTTCCGGTCTGGTGCGACCATGTCTGCAACATGTTTCCATTCTCGTTCAACATTAGTAAGTTCAAATACTTTCTTGCAAAAAAACAATCTCCATGTGTGTCCTCTTTCCCTTCAGGCAGTAAGCCTGGACCCTACCTATAAGCTGCATGTTTGTTCTTAGGTTTAGATATCCTTTTAGACTATTGGGAAGATGATGGCATTTACAATGGAGCTATGAATTATATACCACTGCTTTGAATGAAAGGCAGGTATGCTCCATCCTGTGCCATAATAGTGATCAACATGCCCTAACCAAAGAGGCAAAAGAGGTGGGATGGTTTAGGCCTTAACACAACGTGAGTTGCTATAGTTGGTATATGGTCAACAAAGCACCCTGAGATTGTGGGCTCCTGGGGCACCCTGCAAGTTATATGCTAAAGGATTTAATTTAAAGTAATTATTACATTTTATATTAACAGCAGGTGTTTTAGAAGACAAAAATATATGTAATAGATGAATGATGTAAGGGCGGGGTACAACTGTAAACTGGGTAATCACTGTCTATTACCAGGAAATTAACTGTAGTAATTCCTAAAGAGGACTGACGACATTCCACAATGACAAGAATAGAAATCTGCACACACCTTTTTTAAAGGTTCACAGTGATTTCACTGATACAATCATGTTACCTGGCAATAATGCTGAGACTTCAGGATCTACAAGGTATATCTTGCGTATTTTTTTAAAATAAGAAATGTTGTGCTCACCCCCTTAAGGGCCTCTGAATTTGATGGGCCCCCCTAAGCTCTGCACAGCCAGGCAACATGTATTTTCCACATCTTCACACACAGAGTTAGTGAAACAGTCCTTGAGCTTGGTTTTGTTGTTTTTATTAGGCGTTAACTTAGATAGGGCCCAGGGGTATATGGGATGCCCAAGGAACTGAAAACTTGAGGACAAACTTCTTAGCAAACTGTACAAAAATGTGGACTAAAAAGGTAGCAACTGCCTCTTTAAGGAGCACTGATGCCCTCTTTGGTGTACCTCCTCAGACCCCAGATGAATCCTCCTTCTTTCACCCGGTTGTCTTGAGGGTATCCCTGGGCAAGGGATTCCAAGATCTGCAATTAAAGTGGAGTTCCAGTCAAAAGCGGAAGCTCCGCTTATTTGCCTCCTCTCCCCCACCACTGCCATATTTGGCACTTTTTGGTGGGGAGGGGGGAGCGGGTACCTGGTTTTGACAGGTACCTGTTCCCACTTCTAGCTCAGTTCGCCGTGGCAAAAGTGAGCTGGAAGTTTGGCTCCCTCCTTGCTCCCGCAGTCTCCTGGGAACTTTCACAAGTCCCAGGAGACTGCCAGAGCTTTCAGGAGGTGCAGCATGACTCGCGCATGCGCAGTGGGCACCAGACTGTGAAGCCGCCAAAACCTGGTGCTTACAGTGGAGATGCTGGTGCCGTGGAGGACAGAAGGGGAGAAGGGACTGCGCGGGTGAGTACATCGCTGGACCCTGGGACAGGTAAGTGTGTTTTTATTAAAAGTCAGCACCTACAGTTTTTGTAGCTGCTGACTTTTAATAAACACAAAAAAGGCTGGAACATCCTTTTTAAGTAGTCCCCGATGAGAACTAGTTAGGTATTGCTCCTGACTGCCCTTTCCCTTCACTGGCCCAGAGGGTGTAGAAGTACTTACATTGTCCTGTACTGTAGCTTGATGGGTTGCAGCTGCGTTCAAGTCTTTGAGCTTGTTGTTGTTGTTTTCATTAGGGGTTAACAACTTGGATGCGGTCTAGGGGTATATGGGATGCCCAAAGAACTGCAAACATGAGGACAAATTTATCAGCAAACTGTACAAAAATGTGGACTAAAAGCACTGATGTCCCCTTTGGTGTATCTCCCCAGATTAATATTTCCTTTCACCCAGCTGTCTTGAGGGTATCCCTGGGCAAGGGATGGGTATTGGGTATGGCACCTGACTGCCCTCTCCCTTCTTTGGCCCAGGGGGTGTAGAAGTACTCACATTGTCCCGTGATGTACAGTAGCTTGATTGGTGGCAGCTGCTTTCAGGCCATTGCTGACAACTGATAAGTCTGGCAGACAGTCCTGTGAGCAGGCGAGTTGGAGTGCTGCTGTCCAGAGTGATCTCTGAAAGAGGAACCATTAGGAAACAGGAGTCCCCGTCTACAGAGAGATTTTTCACCTTCTGACCGAAACCACAGACTGGAGAATTCCATATTCACGCCATCCAGGTTGCACATAACATTATCCAGTTCAGTTATTCTCTATTCAGCTTGATTATTATTGTTTTTCCAGTTACATGTGTTAAGGCCTAAGTTGTTCGTCCCTCTAGTTATTATAGTTCCAGCATAGCCAATCACAGAGGCCTACTGCACTATCTGCCATCTGCATGACCAGCTGTATTATTGCTGCCATTAAAGTCTGCCCATTCGCCAAGGAGCCCCTGCATTGCTGCAGTTTGCCACTGTGGCCTTAGGAAGAACCCAACTCCACAGAAGTGTGTTTTTCCCATTTCTACTTACTGCCAAATTTTACACCTCATCCTGTCTGTGCCAAAGGGATACTATTTGGATGCAACATCACTTAAAGGGGGAAGCTCCTTCCCTTTGTGTTTACCCTCCATTAAGTAATTTCTACCCATCTGCCTCAATTTGAATCCTTACATGCACCTATTTAATTGAAGAGCTTTTCTTTCCTTCCAAATTGACTCAGCCCGCAGCCACTGAGAGCTGAAAGTGAGTTATCTACTCTGCTTGATAGTTTTTTTGTGACTTACTGGACTGCAGCTATCAATTAAATTCTGAATTAGGACCTCTAGAACTGATTGAGATTGTGCTATATTGTGACCTTTACTTAAAGTTACTACAGTGACAGCCGTTATCTTATGCACATATTGTCCTATTGCTTTGCTGTACTCACATTTGATTGCAATGCAACCAGAATATCAATTCACTCTAAACTGAGTCCATTTAATGGTTGCAGCCAGAGGGTTCTACTGGCCACAGTTTACGGTGGTGTCAGCAGGGACTGGGCTTCAAGAATGGGGTCAAGAAAGACAGGGAACCCAAAAATTACTCAGTGGCTCCTGAGGGGGTAGTGCTACACTAACTAAACTGGAGGGCACTACACAAACATGTTATACTTACCTGCTCTGTATAAATGTTTTGCACAGAGCAGCCCTGATTCTCCTCTTCTCAGGTCCCCCCAGGTTAACCTGTACCATCCATCAAATTATCTCTGATCCAGAGGGATGCTACTTAATTTTGGTTGGGGACCTGTTCACCACCAAAATGGTCTTGGTTAACGTGTATATGCCTCCTCCATTTCATGTACAACTGTTTTGTGATTTAATGTATAAATTGGTTCCTTTTATGCACCTCCCTCTTCTTCTTACAGGGGACTTCAATGCTGTTTTGGACTCAGCAATGGATTCTCAGAACCTTACTAGAGCTCCCTCGCTAGACCTGCAAACTTGGGCGACAACTGTCTTGCTTATTGAGGTGTGGTGGTGGAAGAATCCAGTTGCACGCAGTTATTCTCATCTTTCTAAGATGCACAGGTCCTTATCACAAATCGATTTGGCATTCACCAACACTTACCTATTGCAACTTATCCATCAAGCCAATTATTTATCAGGGGGCCTGTTTGATCACACCCCTCTATCCATTACTCTTGGCTTCCCTTCCAGAGGCAGGAGAGGTGCATGGCGATTGAGCCGGGGCTGGTTGGAAGTGGAGTCTGTGTCTGCTCAGGTGGCTCCTGCTTTTGATAGGTATTGGGAGGACAACTTAACATTCACGTCCTTGCCACTTGTTTGGGATTTGATTAGAACATGGACAGTGCCACTGAAAATCAATAAACAAACCAATATGTGAAGAGATATATATATATATATATATATATATATATATATATATATATATATATATATATATATATATATAAATAAAAGAGCAGCTAATCCAACCCTTAACAAGGTGTAAATATAAAGCAAAAAAGGCAGCTCTCCTCCTTAGTATAATCTCAAAGTGCTAATACAAATCAAAATAAAAATCCTTAAAACAAGTGTATATAAATCAATATTACATATCTATCTCAAAAATAATAAATTATATCCAGCAAAAAGTATCCTTTTACAATTTATTCATTTTTTTGCCAAGAATGTGCAATAAAAATATATAAAATGTCCAAACACCATAAAAAAATATATGTAGAAGTGCTTTTGTCTTCAATATTCAAACTTCCATTACCGCAGCCGGGGTGTCTCGGGGTTGCGGCCTGGTTCCTGGCTGCGTCAAGTCCATCCCCACCATCAGGGGCCCTGGTGAAGGGCAGCCTGGGACTTAGACTCCGCGTCCTGAGGGACTTTGGTCTGTTGGTGGTGTTGTCGTCAGTCAGTGCGTTACCCTGCCACTAGGCCTACCTGTCCGTTCTACAGCCCTGCCCTGACATTACACAAGTGCCATGAATCCTGACACGGTGCAGGTACGCCTTCGCTTCCAATGTTGGTCGCCAGACTGGATCAACAGGATCTCCTGTTGGATCAGTTCGCTCAGGCGTTGCAAACTCTGCTTGCACGCACCGCGCACCTTACTCCTGGTGCTATTAGGCCGGTTGTCACTCCGGTGGTCGCTCCCGCTGCTGTTCCGCTTGTTGCGCCTACTGCCGCGGCACCCGTGGCGCCCAGAGGTATGACTGGTTCAGCCCCTCTTCCACAGCGCTTTGGGGGTGAGCCGAGTCAGTGTCGTGGGTTCCTCAACCAGGTGGGGATTTACTTCGAATTAATACCCCACGCTTTTCCGACTGAGAGGTCAAAGGTGGGTTTCCTAATATCGCTACTCTCAGACAAGGCCTTGGCCTGGGCAAATTCCTTATGGGAGAGGAATGACCCGGTGATTCACGAGTTTTCCGGTTTTGTCGATGCCTTCCGTAGGGTATTCAACGTACCGGCTCGCTCCGCCTCGGCTGCCAAACTGCTCATGTCTATGCATCAGGGTTCACGGACCGTTGCCGAGTACGCCATAGAGTTTCGTACCCTGGCAGCAGAAGTGGGTTGGAACAATGAGGCTCTGGTGGCTGCGTTTTCTCAGGGTCTTTCTGATGCATTGAAGGACGAGATTGCAGCCAAGGAATTGCCTGTGGAGCTGGAAGCACTAATTTCCTTCCTGATCCTGATTGATACCAGGCTCAGGGAAAGGCCTTCATTCAAGGAACGCCTGCGGAGGCCTTCCAATCGACTGGCACCTGTGTTTTCTGTCCCACCCGTTCCTCCCTCTCCTCCCACGCCTCCTGGGGATAGATTGTCTGGTGGTGAGCCCATGCAGCTGGGGTTTGCTCACCTTTCCGAGGGAAAGCGGGCCGCTCGGTGTCGGGAGGGTCGCTGCCTGTACTGTGGCCTTGGTGGGCACTTTCGGCAGTCCTGTCCGGTCCGTCCGGGAAACGCTCACACCTGAGATCCTGTCGGGGACAGATCTTGGGTGGAGTCTCCTCGTCCCCGGCGTTCCGCAAAGATAAACCACTGATCACCGTTGTCCTCTCTTGGGCGGATGGCTCGGTGACGGCCCAGGCGTTGGTAGATTCTGGGGCCGGCGGGTTGTTTATGGACAGCTCGTTTGCTGCCCAGCACTCCATTCCCCTGCAGGCTCGAGTTACCCCATTGGTTCTCGAGGCGATAGATGGCAGGCCCCTGCAACCACCGCAGGTTACCCACGAGACCATGCCAGTTGAAGTAGCTATTGGGGCTGTTCACAGGGAGTTGGCCTGTTTCCAGGTAATTTCTTCTCCGCACTATTCGGTGGTTTTGGGGTATCCCTGGCTCCAGATGCACAATCCAACCTTTAATTGGCGAATGGCCGAGATTCTCTCGTGGTCTCCACAGTGTGGGGCCGGGTGAATCCGTGGGCCGGTTAAGGTGTTGTGTGCCTCCTCGGACTCTGCGTTGCCCACCGATTATGGGGAGTACCAGGACGTGTTTGATAAGGTACGCGCTGGTGCCTTACCTGCTCATCGTCCTTACGACTGCGCCATATCCTTGCAACCCGGTGCCACTCCTCCGCGTGGCAGGGTGTATCCTCTCTCGGTTGCGGAGAATTAGGCCATGGAGGAGTACGTTGCGGATGCGCTTTCCCGGGGGCACATTCGTAAGTCTACTTCCCCAGCAGGAGCGGGCATTTTCTTTGTAAAGAAGAAGGGTGGTGAATTGAGGCCTTGCATCGATTATAGGGGTCTCAATCGAATCACCACTAAGAATGCCTACCCAATTCCCTTGATTACTGAGTTGTTCGACCGCCTTAAGGGGGCAACAGTCTTTACCAAACTTGACCTTAGGGCGGCGTACAACCTCGTACGGATCAAACAGGGGGATGAGTGGAAGACCGCGTTTAAACCAGAACCGGTCACTACGAATACCTGGTGATGCCCTTCGGGTTGTGTAATGCGCCGTGGTTTTTCAGGAATTCATAAATGATGTCCTTTGTGACTTGTTGCAGCAGTGCGTGGTAGTTTACTTGGATGACATCCTGGTTTACTCTGCCTCCATGGAGTCCCATATCCAGGATGTCAAGCAGGTGCTGCAACGATTACGTGAGAACTAACTTTTTTGTAAACTTGAGAAGTGCGAATTCCATTGATCCCAAGTTGCCTTTTTGGGCTACATCATTTCTGCGGAGGGATTCTCCATGGACCCTCAGAAGGTTGCGGCGGTTCTGCAGTGGCCTCGTCCCAATGGTCTTCGGCCCATTCAGCGCTTTTTGGGTTTCGCCAACTACTATCGGAAGTTCATCAGGAACTTCTCCACGCTGGCAAAGCCTCTCTCAGACCTAACCAAGAAGGGCAGTAATCCTCACGAGTGGCCATCCAAGGCCATCGTAGCTTTCGAGGCTCTGAAATCTGCCTTCGCTTCGGCTCCGATACTGTCTCATCCCAATCCTGGATTGCCCTTCGTCCTTGAGGTTGATGCATCCGAGACGGAAGTAGGCGCTCTCCTGTCTCAACGTCGGTCGCCCGATGGACCCCTACTTCCCTGTGGGTTCTACTCCAGGAAGCTTTGCTCTGCAGAGTGCAACTACCAGATTGGAGATAGGGAGATGTTGGCAATCATTCTGGCTCTCAAGGAATGGAGGCACCTGCTCGAGGGCTCCGCGGTTCCGGTCCTCATTCTTACCGATCATAAGAACCTGACTTATCTTTCGGAGGCCAAAAGATTGACACCCCGTCAGGCCAGATGGGCCTTGTTCTTGTCGCGGTTCAACTATGTGGTCTCCTATTTGCCTGGTTCCAAGAATGTCAGGGCTGATGCATTATCGCGGCAATACTCTGAGTTGTCCAGGGAGGACTCTGAGCCAACCTCGGTCATACCTCCGGATCAGATCCTGGCTGCCATTTGCACCAGTCTGACTTCTCCCCTTGGGGAGCAGATTTTGGTGGCTCAAACTGACGCTCCTCCCGAGAGACCGGAGGGTGGATGTTTTGTACCCGAGGGGCTGCGCACCCGTCTGCTGCGTACCTACCATAACTCCAAAACTGCCGGGCATCCGGGGAGGAACCAGTTGTCTTGGGTCATCTCTCGTTTGTTCTGGTGGCCAACTCTCCGTGCCGACATCACCTCTTATGTAGCGGCATGTTCGATCTGTGCCCAGAATAAATCTCCACGGCATCTTCCAATGGGTCTTCTGCAACCCATTCCCAATGGGGAGCGTCCTTGGTCACACCTGGGCATGGACTTTATTGTAGACCTCCCTGTGTCTCGGGTTCATACGGTCATTCTCATGGTCGTCGATCGTTTTTCCAAAATGTGCCATTGTATTCCACTCAGGAAATTACCAACAGCGCAAGAACTGGCCACGGTCTTTTCCAGGGAGATTTTTCGCCTGCATGGGTTGCCCATGGTGATTGTCTCGGATCGCGGTAGTCAGTTCGTGTCCAGATTCTGGCGCGCCTTCTGCTCCCAGTTGGGTATTAGTCTCTCCTTTTCTTCAGCCTACCACCCGCAGTCCAATGGGGCTGCGGAGCGTTCCAATCAGGCCTTTGGTGTTATATCTTGGAAAATCAGGACGATTGGGCCGATCTCCTGCCTTGGGCATAGTTTGCCAGGAACTCGGCGGTCAACTCCTCCTCCGGGATGTCTCCCTTCATGGCCAACTATGGGTACCAACCCACGGTATTACCTCAGAGGTTCTCACCACAGGATATTCCGGCTGTGGAGAATCATCTTGCTGCCCTGTGTTCTTCATGGGGGCAGATCCAGAGGGCCTTGAGGGACTCAGCTCAGCATCAGAAGTTCCAGGCTGATCGCAGACGGTTGCCCGCTCCTTTATACCAGGTCGGCGATCGGGTGTGGTTGTCTACTCGCAACCTCAATCTTCGGGTGCCCACACCCAAACTAGCTCCCCGTTTTGTCGGTCCTTTTCGCATTCTCCGCAAGGTGAATCCGGTGGCCTATGCCCTTGCCCTTCCGCCTGGGATGCGGATCTCCAATATCTTTCATGTATCACTCTTGAAACCTCAGATCTGCAATCGCTTCACTACCTCTCTGCCTCGGCCCCGTCCCATCCGGGTTGACGGTCATGAGGAGTATGAGGTGAGCCGGATCCTGGACTCTCGATTGGTGCGCGGTCGATTACAGTTCCTGGTTCATTGGCGTGGTTATGGTCCCGAGGAGCGTTCCTGGGTTCCTTCCGCGGATGTCCATGCTCCTGCCCTCCTCCGCGCTTTTCATACCCGCTTTCCTCAGAAACCTTTTGTTGAGCCGCAGAGGGGGAGGGGCCCTTGAGGAGGAGGTACTGTCAAGGTCCTACCTTTTCCCAGAGGTTATGTTACTTCATGTGCTGGCATCCATCTTGGATTTCTGCTGAGCATGGTGGGAATCTTTTATGCCTTCAGGTCTCTGAGGTCCATCCCCCAGAGGGGTGTGGCTGAGTACATATAAGCCTGTGATCTGCACATGCTCTTTGCACTTGTGTCTTGTGTCTTGCTACAGCTCTGTGTATACTCTCGTGACTCTTCTGGTATCTGACTCGGCTTGTGACTAGACCATTCTCTGTGTTTTCCTTCGATCTGACCTTCCGTTGCTGAACCCGACCCGTGACCTGTGATTCTCTGTCTACTGTTCTGTACCGTTTTGTCCCGTTGTTGTCGACCCGGCCTGCCTGACTATGCTATTGTCATTCTTACCAGTTACATGCCATTGGCGGCGGCCATTACCGCAGCCGGGGTGTCTTGGGGGCCGCGACCTGGTTCCTGGCTGCGTCAAGTCCATCCCCACCATCAGGGGCCCTGGTGAAGGGCAGCCTGGGACTTAGACTCCGCACCCTGAGGAACTTTGGTCTGTTGGTGGTGTTGTCGTCAGTCAGTGCGTTACCCTGCCACTAGGCCTACCTGTCCGTTCTACAGCCCTGCCCTGACACTCACGGAGAGTCCAGTATATAAGGAATTGTTTGTGACTTGTCTTAAACCTATCGGTAAATGTAAATAGACTTGGGTGGCCCTTATTCCTAATTACCAGGGAGATGATTGGGATGATATGTGGGAGGTATCATTCAAAGCACTAGTTTTGGCCAGGGATCGTCTCATCCAATTTAAACTCCTGCACAGGATTTATTATACTCCAGGTAGGTTAGCCAGGGTTTATGGGACCTCATCAGCAGAGTGTTGGAGTTGTATGATATTACCTAAGGACTTCGATCATATTTTTTGTTGGTATGCCTTCTGGGGCTGGTCGAGGAAATAGCGCCACTTAAATCATATTTGTACACTACTCTGTTTTATGTCCGTAAATCTATATTACTCTATTCGAAAAAGCCTGAAGCCCCATCTGTCATTTTGGAAGGTATCATTAACAAATCGTTTCCCTTGTATAAGATCACATACTTACACAAGGGATGCCCATGGAAATTTGATAAGGTTTGGCAGTGCTGGTTGGCGGACATGTCTACTGCGGGATGAGACCTTGCTATTGACCCATAAATAAATTGAGGTGATTTTCATGTCCCTAAGTAATGTACTTTTGATTGCCTGCTTGCTTTTCTGAGGAAGGATCCTACTGGGGTTACAATCCAGTCATATGATTTTCTACTCGAAGGGTACCTCCTGGCCTATACAGGCTACAATCCTCCGATTGTGTTTTTTTTTCTTTCGTTCCACAGCAGACTGTTTGCTATTGTCTGAAAATGAAGGGTGGTTGCACAGGGGGGAGAAAGGGAGGGATGGTGTTAGGTTGTTTTTGTATAGATGGGATGGGTTTTGGATTTTGGGTTTTCTTTGTATTTTTTTTGTATTGTGTAACCAAGAACACAATAAACAGTATTTTCCTCCAAAAAAGTTGCATTCAAGCCACACCTATTCAAAGTATTTTCCCCAAAAAAAGTTGCATCCAAGCCACATCCATCCAAGTCACACCTATTCAAAGTAGTATCAAAGTTGCACCTAGCCAAAGATGCATCCAAGTAGCACCCATCCAAAGTTGCATCAAAATCACATCCAAAAGTTGCATCAAAGTCGCAACAAAATGCATCAAAAAGGCAACACTTGCATCTTTGGTACGGGTCCTTTGAAGTCTATTACTTGCAAAACACAATATGTTTTAGGGAAAAAATTCCCTGACCCTTTCCAAAAAATGCACCGGCTCAAAACCACAGATGTAAACTAGAAATCGCACTGAAATCTGCATAGGTGTGAACCTAGGGTAAAACGGAACATGATGAACAAAATTTTACTAGTGTATGGCCAGCTTCAGGTTTAGGGGCAGTGATTGGGGTGCAGTAGGTGACTTACTGCACTTTGGACATCATACAGTAACTGCCCAAATGTATAAGCCAAATCAATTACCTTCCCTAACACCTTGTCATGGGGACATGTAGCTGTTTGATCAGAAATAACAGCAAACAGGCTGCACAGCAGAATGGCTACCACCAGAAAGATGATGATGAACTAAAAAGAGGGGTTCAAACAAACTTAACTTAAGCAGGCCATAGATGGACTGAAATTTGGATTTGCCAGGAACCCAACAAATTTTGATCCATCTATGGGCAGGCTGTTTGTACTGAAGTCTATTGATCAATTTTTTTCACCCAATCACTGCCGGTGGCTATATCCACCATCGGTGATCATTATCCTGCCAATGGGGAAGGCTCCTTATGCTTCCTGCTGGCAGAACATTGCATAATGCTGGGGTCAGCAACCAGTCGATCGCGATCGACTGGTCGACTGCAGGGAGCTGATAGGTCGATCGTGACTGTGGCTCTGCCTCCCCTCGGCCTCCACCACTCTCATGTTACTTGCAGAGCAGAGAGCAGGAGGCAGCATAGTGCTGGATGGAGGGCGGGGTTGGGGGGCAGAAGCTGCTTCATGATTGGTTGCTAGGCTGTTCTAGAAACCAATCACCAGCTTGGTATTATGAACTCTGGCACCTCCTGCTCCCGCCTTCCAGCACTGTGCTGTTTTCTGACCTCCACTCTGCTGTACACACACTGACAGGTAGGAAGTGCTACCTGTGTGTGTGATATGGAAGGGACACAGGAGACACTGTGGGAGGGGGGACACAGGAGACACTGTGGGAGGAAGACACAGGAGACACTGTGGGAGGAAGACACAGGAGACACTGTGGGAGGAAGACACAGGAGACACTGTGGGAGGAGGGATACAGGAGACACTGTGGGAGGAGGGATACAGGAGACACTGTGGGAGGAGGGATACAGGAGACACTGTGGGAGGAGGGATACAGGAGACACTGTGGGAGGAGGGATACAGGAGACTCTGTGGTGGGGGGTGTAAGAGACACTGTGGCGGGGGAACTTAGGAGACAGAGACACTGTGGGAGGGGGAACACAGGAGACACTGTGGGAGGAAGAACACAGGAGACACTGTGGGAGGAAGAACACAGGAGACACTGTGGGAGGAAGAACACAGGAGACACTGTGGGAGGAAGACACAGGAGACACTGTGGGAGGAAGACACAGGAGACACTGTGGGAGGAAGACACAGGAGACACTGTGGGAGGAAGACACAGGAGACACTGTGGGAGGAAGACACAGGAGACACTGTGGGAGGAAGACACAGGAGACACTGTGGGAGGAAGACACAGGAGACACTGTGGGAGGAAGACACAGGAGACACTGTGGGAGGAAGACACAGGAGACACTGTGGGAGGAAGACACAGGAGACACTGTGGGAGGAAGACACAGGAGACACTGTGGGAGGGGAGACACAGGAGACACTGTGGGAGGGGAGACACAGGAGACACTGTGGGAGGGGAGACACAGGAGACACTGTGGGAGGGGAGACACAGGAGACACTGTGGGAGGGGAGACACAGGAGACACTGTGGGAGGGGAGACACAGGAGACACTGTGGGAGGGGAGACACAGGAGACACTGTGGGAGGGGAGACACAGGAGACACTGTGGGAGGAGGGACACAGGAGACACTGTGGGAGGAGGGACACAGGAGACACTGTGGGAGGAGGGATACAGGAGACTCTGTGGTGGGGGGTGTAAGAGACACTGTGGCGGGGGAACTTAGGAGACAGAGACACTGTGGGAGGGGGAACACAGGAGACACTGTGGGAGGAAGACACAGGAGACACTGTGGGAGGAAGACACAGGAGACACTGTGGGAGGAAGACACAGGAGACACTGTGGGAGGAAGACACAGGAGACACTGTGGGAGGAAGACACAGGAGACACTGTGGGAGGAAGACACAGGAGACACTGTGGGAGGAAGACACAGGAGACACTGTGGGAGGAAGACACAGGAGACACTGTGGGAGGAAGACACAGGAGACACTGTGGGAGGGGAGACACAGGAGACACTGTGGGAGGGGAGACACAGGAGACACTGTGGGAGGGGAGACACAGGAGACACTGTGGGAGGGGAGACACAGGAGACACTGTGGGAGGGGAGACACAGGAGACACTGTGGGAGGGGAGACACAGGAGACACTGTGGGAGGGGGGGACACAGGAGACACTGGGGGTAGGAGACACTGTGAGAGGGGAACACAGGAGACACTGGGGGGAGGAGACACTGTGAGAGGGGGGACACAGGAGACACTGGGGGGAGGGGAGGATACACTGTGGGAGGGGGGACACAAGAGCTCCTGTGGGAGAGGGGACACAGGAGATACTGTGGGAGGGGGGACACAGGAGACACTGTAGGGGGGGAGACACAGGAGACCCTGTGGGGGGGGGGCTTAGGAGATACTGTGGGAGGGGGGACACAGGAGACACTGTTGGAGGGGGGACAGAGTAAACTACAGTGGGGGGGATTTTGATGAGAGAAGGACAGGGGACACTGCTTTGGGGGACGTGGAGGCAGAGGACTCTTTGAAGGGGGCAGAGAACACTGCTCTGGGGCAGTGTAAAGGACACTACACAATAGGGGGGGGTGATGTGAAGGGGGGAGGGGACACTGGTTTAGGGGGGTACAGGACACTACTGTGGGGGGAGGGGGGGGCAAAGAACACAGTATTGGGGGGTACAGGACACTACTGTGGGGGGGTGATATAAAGGGGGCAGAAGACACTGCATTGGGGGTACAGGACACTACAGTGGGGTGGGGGTGATGTAAAGGGGGCAGATGACACTGCATTGGGGGGTACAGGACACTACTGTGGGGCTGATGTTTTTTTTTTTACAGCCGCTGCTTAGTAATCCCCCTCCCTAGGGGATCTTTGCTTTACTCCATGTTGTCCAGGTAGACCTCTGAAAGGCTGCCTACCCCTGGCATAATGTATAGCCTGTCTTACTTGCAGACACTGTAACTTGGACAGTTCCCACTTCTGGTGCCTGGTTACTTATTGTTATGACGGATATTGTCTGCTGTAAAGTCTCTGCTGTCCGGCATCACTGACGGCTCTATCACATTGCTCTAAAGCTCAACACACATTACATTCTAACTGTACAAACCCCTTTAAACCAACAACTAGGTAGTTCAGGTGCCTGTCTGATTAAATACAAAGTGATTTAATAGATGAGGTAGGTCTTTATATTTAAATACCAACCATGTGGTGCGCTATACCCTTAAATCCCTCAGTACAAAAATAAACTCTAACCCTCCATTCACATCAAGCCCGACTTTGAAATTGTGCGACTTACAGTGACATTCGATACAGGGCACAATTCACTCAGTGGTATCTTATCGCATCAGAGTATGCGGTAGGATCCCGCACAGCATTTTAAAAAAAAAATTTTAATTCACTGAAAAACGCTACTAAAATACCGCATGAGCTATTTTATCAAGTCATGCAGTATTTTAGTAGTGAAAAGCATGTGGTAATGTTGCAGCTGTCAGCAGAGTTCCCCACTGACAACTGAATGTAAAAGAAAGAATTGCTGGCAATTAAAAAAATGATTTAAAACCGATATGACCGCTCCAATTGCAGACAATAGGGTGCGACTTAGCATGCGATTTGCAAGTCACAGGGCATGCAAATCGCATCCACTGACCTCCAGCACAGATGGGCAATGTGACACTGACCACCAGCACAAGGGAGCAAAGTTCCACTGACCACCAGCACAGAAGAGCAATGTAATACTGACCATCAGCACAGAAGAGCAATGTAATACTGACCACCAGCACAGAAGGGCAATGTAATACTGACCACCAGCACAGAAGAGCAATGCAATACTGACCACCAGCACAGAAGGGCAATGTAATACTGACCACCAGCACAGAAGAGCAATGTAATACTGACCACCAGCACAGAAGGGCAATGTAATACTGACCACCAGCATAGAAGGGCAATGTAATACTGACCACCAGCACAGAAGGGCAATGTAATACTGACCACCAGCACAGAAGGGCAATGTAATACTGACCACCAGCACAGAAGGGCAATGTAATACTGACCACCAGCACAGAAGGGCAATGTAATACTGACCACCAGCACAGAAGGGCAATGTAATACTGACCAACAGCACAGAAGGGCAATGTAATACTGACCACCAGCATAGAAGGGCAATGTTCCACTGACCACCAGCACAAGGGAGCAAAGTTCTACTGACCACCAGCACAGAAGGGCAATGTTCCACTGACCGCCAGCACAAGGGGGCAAAGTTCTACTGACCATCAGCACAGAAGGGCAATGTCACACTGACTACCAGCACAGAGGGGCAATGTTACACTGATCACCAGCACAGAAGGGCAATGTCACACTGACTACCAGCACAGAGGGGCAATGTTCCACCGACCACCAGCACAAGGGGGTAAAGCTCCATTGACCACCTGCACAGAAGGGCAATGTCACACTGACCACCAGAGGTCCAGATACAACTTTATTCCATTAAAGGTCAGGGGTATCATTTGAGAAGTAGCCAACGTGTTTCAGGGGTCCAACTGCCCCCTTCATCAAGTCTTGACTGGCAATAAAGTGAACAGACCAGGAATGAACTGGACCTACAATGGTATTTATTCCAGTGTAAATTAAAAGCAAAGGCCTAATCAGCAGCTTGCTTGGCAGCCAAACACTTGGACCCCTGAAACACGTTGGCTACTCATCAAATTATATCCCTGAAATTTAATCGAATAAAGTTGTATCTGAACCTCCTAACAGTGGTGTGGCGCTTCAATTTCACACTAGGCAGGAGAGCACAGCGTGGTCAGTTCTCTAGCTATGCTGGAAACTCGGCCTGCATTCCTCCAATAATCAGACTTCTGCTCAAAGTTCTATTGAGAAGGAGGTCAGAGTGATAAGCCAACTCTGGCAATATTGAATTCCCTCCTAATGGCTGCACTCTACTATTCCCCTCTTTTATAAAGCAATGGCGATGTAAGTCTCTAGTCTTTTTTTAATCTAATTTGCTATCAAATTGTATTTTTCTCATTAATTATAGTTTCTGGAGATACTGTGCTCAAGATAAACTAAACTAATTTATTTTGCACAGCACTCCCAGGGCTCATTTCATTCAAGTATATGTCCAGCCAAAATGTTTTTTAACCCCCTAATGTGTTTTTTGCAAAACAGGTAGGGCGGTGGCGCGAGGCGCGCCACCGCCCTACCTGCGCCGCCAATCGTGACCGCGGGTGTCAGTCGCCGGGTCACAGCCGGTCATTACCGACTGTGTCCCACCGATTAGCGGCAATCACTAACAGAGAGCAGGGCTGCAGTAGCTTTGCTTTCTGTCAGTTCCCTGTCAGCTGCTGACATGCTGAGCTGGAGAGAAGAGTTTATCTCTCCTGATCAGCGTGTTCCCGTGCAGTACACACCCCCTCACCCTAGTAAAACACTCCCCTCACATAGTTAACCCTTTCAGTGAATAATAAAGTTAACCCCTTCCTCCCCAGTGCCATTAGTACAGTGTCAGTGTTTTTTTTTTGCACTGATCACTGTATTGGTGTCACTGGGGATGTCAGTGACCCCAAGTCAGTTCCCCCCCAGTGTCAGAATGTCTGCCGCAGTCCTGCCATAAGTTGCTCATCGCAGCCATAAGTCACTGATCGCCGCCATAAGTCGCTGATCGCAGCCATAAGTCACTGATCGCCGCCATTATTAGTATAAAAAAAAATTTAAATCCCAGTATCTTTCCCGCCATTTGCAAAACGCTATAACTTTCACATAAACCAATTCATTTACACGTATTGGGTTTTTTTTTTTTTTCGAAATTTATGTCGAAATTTGATTTGTAAATTTTTTTTTACTGGACATGTTCTATAGCAAAAAGTCCAAAATATTTTTTCTTTTTCTCAAAATTGTCAACCTTTTTTTTTTATAGCGCAAAAAATAAAAACCGTACAGGCGATCAAATACCACCGAAAGAAAGCTCTATTTGTGTGAAAAAAGGACATAAATTTCATTTATGTACCGTATTGCATGACCGCGCAATTGTCCGTTAAACTAGCGCAGCGCTGTATAGCAAAAAATGGCGTAAATTGCAGTATCTATACCATAGTTTGTAGACGCTATAACTTTCACACAAAGCAATCAATATACACTTATTGGGATTTTTTTTCAACAAAAACATGTAGCAGAATACATTTTGGCCTAAATTTATAACTAATTTTGAGTTTACTATATATTTTTTATAGCTAAAAACTAAAAAAAATATCATTTTTCTTCAAAATTGTTGGTCTTTTTTTGTTTATAGCGTGAAAAATAAAAAGCGTACAGGTGATCAAATACCACCAAAAGAAAGCTCTATTTGTGTGAAAAAAGGACATAAATTTCATTTGGGTGCAGCAGTGCATGACCGCACAATTATCAGTTGAATTAGTGCAGCGCCGAGTAGCAAAAAGAGGCCTGGTCATTAAGGGGGGTAAATCCTCAGGAGGGCAAGTGGTTAAAGCCTAAGTAAAATTTTACAACTTTGACGTGTTAGTAAAACCGTACATATCACCACAACTACTTTGTACATCCAGGTGAATTATACCGCATTTGTTTCAGGACAAATTGGGCTTTCATTTGGTGGTAAATGGTAATGGATATCTCCTGATATTTTTTTATTATCAAAGGAAAATTGGCCCAAAATAGTAAAAAAAAACTTCTTTAAAATTTAGCTGTGCGTTTCTTGCTACTACCATAACCTACCACCAAAGAACAACCCAAAATAAATTTTCCAGCTCTTGACGATCACAGCGATACCAAATGTGTGTATGTTATTTGTTGTTTGTACCCGTAGTACAGCCCAGAAACAATAGTGCACATTTTGTTTTTTTTACCTAAAACACCTTGACTCTGACACTAACTAACACTGATACCAAATGAACAAAAAAAAATCCTGACCTTTCACTATGACCTTTGACCATGACCCGAACACTAACCCTGGCACTGAACTAGGTCTAACCTTGATCTAGGTATTTTTTCTTTTATAATATTTATTTATTTATCTTTTTTTTTTACAAACTGTTGTTTTTTTTTTCTCTATGTCAGGAGTTAAGAGAGATACAATGTATCTCTCTCCTTTATTTTGAGAGAAAAATACCCAAGGGGGGTGGGTTTCACAGTGACTGATCACTGTGATAGCCAATCAGAGGCTATCACAGCGATCATGTGACCCGGAATCGGGGTCCCGGGTCCCGATCGTTAGAACGGGACCCGGTGCTCTCAGTGACACCGCGGTCTTTGTGCTGGGAGCGCACTGTGTGATGCACTCTCAGCACAAAGACAGGTACGCAATAATGTGGCCCCACGGAAAAAAGCCCAGTTATGTGAGACTGCATATTTGTGTGACGCCGGGGTGAAGGGGTTACATTTGGATGGAGTGAGGAAGGATTAGAACTCCTGTCAGGTTTTCACTGCTAAATGGGCCTCTGTTCCAGAGATGCATCCTAATTACTTATTCCGCTGACAATGATTCACTAGACAGGATGTGAGGGAAAATCTGCAACAAGGAGATGGAAAGAAATGTAAATCTGACAGTTTTTTCACCTTTTCCTATGCTACCAAAGAAAAGTGTTTTTATTTAAGTGTTCCTGTTGAAGTGTTCTCCTCTTTGCTGAGTGTTAAAATGTCAGCAGGACAGGAAGTGAGGATAAATCTCTCCCTCAATCAAGAAATGACAGGGTTTCCAACCCGTCTCCACTCTATTTTAAACTAAGGAAAAGGTTTGGCTGTATATACCCTTTAGGCTCGGTTCACACTAGTGTGGGTGGAAGCCGCTGCAGAACCTGCACTTCGTCCCGCAGCTGCAACCACCCGCATACAAAATGTGGGAACCGCAGGCGGGTGTCATTAACCTCTTGCCGACCGCGCATAGCCGAATAACGGCTTCACCGCGGCCGGCCAGTTCTGGGTGGACGTCATATGACGTCCTCCCAGAACGCGCTCTCCTGCGCGCCCCAGGGGGCGCGCACCCGGCGATCTCCGTGATCGCTGTGTCCTACGGACACAGCTGATCACGTGATGTGGTAAAAGGCCAATCACAGCGGCCTTTTACCATGTGATCAGCGGTGTCCAATGACACGCTGATCACAGGGAAATGCAAGTGCCGGTTCTCGGCTGCACTTTCCTCACGCTGTCAGATCGTGAGGAAAGTACTGCCGAGAACCGGCAGTTGTCAGAGCAGGGATCAGCACCGATCATCAGGGCACTGATGATCAGTGCCCTGATGATCGGTGCCCAGCAGTGACACCCGCAAGTTCCGCCCAGCAGTGCGCCCACTAGCTCCGCCCACCCGTGCCCAGCAGTGCCCCCACCTGTGCCCAGCAGTGCACCCACCTGTGCCACTCTGCAGTGCCACCTACCTGTGCCCAGAAGTGCCACCTACATGTGCCCAGCAGTGCCACCCACCTGTGCCCACCAGTGCCACCCACCTGTGCCCACCAATGCCACCCACCTGTGCCCACCCACCAGTGCAGCCCAGCAGTGCTGCCAGTCAGTGCCACCAGTCAGTGCCCAGGGGTTGTGCCAGTCAGTGCCACCAGTCAGTGCCCAGCAGTGATGCCAGTCAGTGCCGTCTATCAGTACCCATAATCAGTGTCACCTATCAGTGCCGCCTATCAGTGCTGCATATCAGTGCCGCCTATCCGTGACCCCTAATTAGTGCTGTCTATCAGTGCCGCCTATCCGTGCCACCTCATTAGTACTGCCTATCAGTGCCCTTTAGTGCTGCCCATCAGTGCCGCCTATCAGTGCCCATCAGTGAGTGCTGCCTCATCAACGCACATCAGTGAAGGAGAAAAAATACCTGTTTGAAAAATTTTATAAAAGAAACAAATAAACTTTTTTTTTTTTTTCAAATTTTTTGCACTTTTTTTATTTATAGCGCAAAAAGTAAAGCGCCCAGTGGCGATTAAATACCACCAAAAGAAAGCTCTATTTGTGAGAAAAAAATGATCAAAATTTCATATGGGTACAATGTTGCATGACCGCGCAATTGTCAAAGTGCGGCAGCGCTGAAAGCTGAAAATCGGCCTGGTAAGGAAGGGGGTATAAGTGCCTGGTAGGCAAGTGGTTAAGCTGTAGTTCGATTCCTGGTGTGGGCTGCGATTTCTTGATAGGTGCAGCGACCTTTCACCTGCGTTTTGCGAGGCACAGCAGCCCATTCAAATGAGCTGCAATGCTGTGACCCACAAAATGCACCTAGTGTAAACCGAGGGTCAAAGTGGAATTAAGTTGAAAAATAAAACAAATTGTGAACAGGCACATGAACAGTTGAGTTTACATTCCAGCACAATAAAAGACAGTAAAGACAGCCAAAGGCCGAGACCAGGAAGAAGCCAGGGAAAAGATGTGAGACCTTGTGGGCACCCAACCATTGGAGCTACAGTAAGTATTTTTGCATTTAGTTCCACTCTAAAGTGGTTGTATACTCTTATACCCAGTGAAGTGACTGGCCTCAGTTGATACACAGAGATTAAATAAGTTCCCTTACATAAGTTGTAGTGGTCTATCTGAAGTCTTCTTTTCTCTGCATCTGTTCAAAGTGCAGAATTTACACAGCTTGTCTAAACTTTCAGAAAGCAGGGGGCAGAGAGCTGAAGTTACACTCTGCAGAGCTCATTAAAGAGAGCTGAGAGCTGATTGGAGGGAAGGGACACACCCCCTTCACAGCATACAGGAAGAGAACAGAGACTGTTATTCACAGGCTGTGTGTTGGAGCTCCCTCCCCTTTTCCTCTTGGTATTAGGAAAAAGTGATTCATGCTGATAGCAGAGGAATGAAGCAGCAGACAGAAATTACACTTAGTACTCTGCTTTGAGACAACTACTATAGAGGGATATACTTTGTTCATATTTCATGTCTGAGGTTTACACCCACTTTACAGCCTAACTCCATGCTCAGTTTTACGTTAAATAGTTTGTTTGGGCCAAGCTGGCCTAAATGATCTATTTCCCTTACTTCACTTCCTTTCATTTACAGAAAGCTTTACATTTTATCAATGAATATAAGGTTTCCTCTAATTGGCTGAAGTGGGAGAAAGTCTTGACTTGACTGCTAACTCGGTTTTCTTTCAGCAGCAGCATACTAGTTCCAGGAATACAGTGCTGTGTACTGTATGTAGCTGGTGCTACTATACTACTACACTATGATACAGAGCTGACAGTAGGCACATTTTTAAGTGAAGGAAATAGTTTGTTTGGGTCAACTTGGCCCAATTGAACTCTTTAACCACTTGCCCTCCAGAGGATTTACCCCCCTTCCTGACCAGGTCATTTTTTGCGATATGGCACTGCGTTGCTTTAACTGACAATTGCGCGGTCATGTAACGCTGCACCCAAATGAAATTTATATCCTTTTTTCCCACGAATGGAACTTTCTTTTGGTGGGTGCGTTTTTTATTTTTTGTGCTATAAACAAAAAAAGAATGACAGTTTTGAAAAAAAGAACAATATTTTTTGACTTTTTTGCTATTAAACATGTCCAGTAAAAAAAAAATCAAATTTCATCATAAATTTAGGCCAAAATGTATTCTGCTACATCTTTGTTAAAAAAAATCCCAATACATGTAAATTAATTGGTTTATGTGAAAGTTATTGTGTTTACAAATGGCGGTATATATACTGGAATTTTTTTTTTATACTAGTAATGGCGGCGATCAGCGACTTATAGCGGGACTGTGGCGGGCATTCTGACACTGGGGGGAACTGATTAACTGTCACTGACATCCCGGGTGACACTAATACAGTGGTCAGTGCTAATGGCACTGGGCAGGAAGGGGTTAACATTTGGGGTGATCAAAGGGTTAACTGTGTGCTGTTTTACTGTGTGCTGTGTGTGTGTTTTACAGTGTAAGCACACTGTATTGCTCTGCTATACAAAGCAGCATGCTGGAGCTGAGAGGGGAGAGATCTGTATTATTTACACAGAAACCTGTCCCTCATCAGTGATACTCGGTGATCGCCCTGTGCCTGTGGGGAATCTCCAGCCGGGACCCAGTGATGGACAGCTGAAGCTGCCAATGGCGCGCGCACGCCCCCTACCTGGAAATGCAAAATCATGTATATATAGGTGATTTTGAGCAGCTGTGCCGCTCTGTAGCAGTATTTCTGCTATAGGGTGGCAGGCAAGCGGTTAAAGGGGAACTTCACTCTCTCAATCAACATGGACTATTTCTAATCCTTATGATGATAGCATTAGTAAATAGATAGGAAAGTATATTATATTTACTAGTTTTAACCTTTTTTTTTACTCCTTCAGTTACTTCCTGTTTCCATGCCTAGGCAAATGATGTCATACATCCCTGGAGTCTTCAGGAGGGGAGGGAGAGTTCTCAGCTCAGCTAAGGTTCTCAGAGCTAAGGACAGATGGATTCCAGGAAGTAAATGCTGCATGAATCATCTGCCCTTACTCAAGATGGCCACTACCAGAAATGCCAGGAGGTGTTTTTCAAAATAATTGGAGACATGGATGGATGGAGGAGTTTGTTTTGAATATTAAAAATGAAGTATATAGCATTTCTGGTTTGTGGTGCTCACGTGCAGTGCAGTTCCACTTTAAAGTAAAAGTAAACATACAGTAGGCTTTAAAACTCAGCTCCAACAAACAGATTTCTTCAAGTTTTGGTTAGGGTAGGAAATGTTTGGAACCCCTCTGATACTTTTGCTACTCTATGGGTCCCCAGTGGGGAGATTTTCATTCACTTCTTGTTCTGATACCTATCATGTGGACAGGACGTGAGGAAAATCTTCCCAAAAGGGAGTATAAATAGCAATAACATTTTTGCTCACTCTACTACTAAAAAGTATTAGTAGATTCCCTTCACTTTCAAATAGATAAGAAGTGAGGGGAAATCCTTCCCACCCCTGGAGCCTGGAGCTGTGCTTTATCATTTTTTTCTTTTAGGTTACTTTCGTGCAGTTGGCATGTAGCCTATTTAGGCAGGGTCAGACAGGATCTTTGTGCTCTTCATCTGACTCAATCAGAAGTGTTGCTTTTTAAATATAACCGTTGCTTATGTAATTCTCTGTCTGACTTTCAGACAAGTGTACCAATGCATTACACAAGTCAGCAGGGAATGCTGTGCTCCCATATCGTAATAAGGTGATCATGTCATGCTAGCACAGCGGTTCTCAACCTGGGGGTCGCGACCCCTTTGGGGGTCGAACGACCATTTCCCAGGGGTCGCCTAAGACCATCGGAAAACACATATTTCCGATGGTCTTAGGAACCGAGACACCGCTCCTCTCTCCGGCGATGTGTGGGTGGGATGATACGCTGCTCCTGTCACCTGGCCACACCTCCGGGATCGCTCAGCAGCTCCGCCTCCTCGCCGCTGATTGGCCACCGGAACTGTAGCTCAGGAGAGGCACACAGGCGGCCAATCACCGGCGAGGAGGTGGAGCTTGGAGAGGAGGAGCCGAGCGGCAGCGCGCGTACATCAAAGAAGATCGAGGGAGCTGCCGGAGCGAGTGAAGAGGAGAGCGGCCAGAGAAGGAAGACAGCTGACAGGTAAGTGAGAGAGCGAGCCCAGGCTGTCACAAATACCAACGATGGGGCACTATTCCTCCCCCCACTGACACCAACGATGGGGCACTATTCCTCCCCCCACTGACACCAACGATGGGGCACTATTCCTCCCCCCACTGACACCAACGATGGGGCAATATTCCTCCCCCCACTGACACCAACGATGGGGCAATATTCCTCCCCCCACTGACACCAACGATGGGGCACTATTCCTCCCCCCCACTGACACCAACGATGGGACACTATTTCCCCCCCCACTGACACCAACGATGGGACACTATTTCCCCCCCCCCCGACCCCAATGATGGGGCACTATTCTCCCCTCCACCACACTGACATCAATGATGGGGCACTATTCCTCCCACTGACACCAATGATGGGGCACTATTCCTCCCCCCACTGACACCAACGATGGGACACTATTTCCCCCCCCCCTGACCCCAATGATGGGGCACTATTCTCCCCTCCACCACACTGACATCAATGATGGGGCACTATTCCTCCCACTGACACCAATGATGGGGCACTATTCTTCCCCCCACTGACACCAACGATGGGACACTATTTCCCCCCCCCCCCGACCCCAATGATGGGGCACTATTCTCCCCTCCACCACACTGACATCAATGATGGGGCACTATTCCCACTGACACCAGTGATGGGGCACTATTCCTCCCACTGACACCAATGATGGGGCACTACTCCCACTGACACCAGTGATGGGGCACTACTCCCCCCACTGACACCAGTGATGGGGCACTACTCCCCCCACTGACACCAGTGATGGGGCACTACTCCCCCCACTGACACCAGTGATGGAGCACTATTCCTCCCACTAACACCAATGATGGGGCACTACTCCCCCCACTGACACCAATGATGGGGCACTACTCCCCCCACTGACACCAATGATGGGGCACTACTCCCCCCACTGACACCAATGATGGGGCACTACTCCTCCCACCGACACCAATGATGGGGCACTACTCCTCCCACCGACACCAGTGATGGGGCACTACTCCCCCCACCGACACCAATGATGGGGCACTACTCCCCCCACCGACACCAATGATGGGGCACTATTCCCCCCACCGACAGCAATGATGGGGCACTATTCCTCCCACTGACACCAATGATGGGGCACTATTCCTCCCACTGACACCAATGATGGGGCACTATTCCTCCCACTGACACCAATGATGGGGCACTATTCCTCCCACTGATACCAACGATGGGGCACTATTCCTCCCACTGATACCAACGATGGGGCACTATTCCTCCCACTGATACCAACGATGGGGCACTATTCCTCCCACTGACACCAACGATGGGGCACTATTCCTCCCACTGACACCAACGATGGGGCACTATTCCTCCCACTGATACCAACGATGGGGCACTATTCCTCCCACTGACACCAGTGATGGGGCACTATTCCTCCCACTGACACCAGTGATGGGGCACTATTCCTCCCACTGACACCAGTGATGGGGCACTATTCCTCCCACTGATACCAACGATGGGGCACTATTCATCCCACTGACATCAGTGATGGGGCACTACTCCTTCCACTGACACCAATGATGTGGCACTACTCCTCCCACTGCAAAATTACAGTTATGAAGTAGCAACGAAAATAATTTTATGGTTGGGGGTCACCACAACATGAGGAACTGTATTAAGGGGTCGCGGCATTAGAAAGGTTGAGAACCACTGTGCTAGCAGGAAAACACCAATTTAGTGGCATGTTGATGATTACATAAAGCAGAACTCCAAGACATTTTTTTTTCTTCCATCCAGTGTGCCTGCACCACATGGGTTATCTGCTTGTTTTGTCTAGGGGTGCACAGAATGGCTATACTTACCCGATCCTTCGATCTTCTGGAAAACAGCCCCCCACCCCATATCCAGTGGTAGACTGTTCCTGCTGTCCTCATGTCCAGAGTTAGTCTATGGGTGTGATCACTTCAGGAACAGTCCATTCACAAAACCGCTAACATGCGCTGGGGGGGGGTCAAGGAGTGGCAGGGAACTGTCTTGTGCTTGGAGCATGGGTGAATTAGGTATGTATATCTCTGCTCTCTTCACCCCTAGACAAAAATTAGCAGTTGACCCATGCATTGTGGACACATCCCCACTGCATGGGAAAAAAATGTTTTTTTTCCTGGAATTCTTGAAAGCACCTGGTTGGCATCATCCTGAAACTAACTGCATACATTATAATTGTAAAATATACTAAGCATAGGATGAATAGTATAAAAGTAAAACTAATTTGGAACCAAATGTACAAAAATCAGTTGAAAGAATATACGTGGCCTGTAATTTATGTTGAAACCTATTTTCAATATTTTTACATCTGTAGCTTTTATTTTATGTAGTTCCATCAATTTATGCAGCACTTTATGTACTGTATACATATTATACATTCACATCAGTCCCTGCCCTCAAAGAGCTTACAATCTAAGGTCCCTAGCTCACATTCATATATATTGTACACATATTAGGGCCAATATTGACAGGAGCCAATTAAACTACTAGCATGTCTTTGGACTGTGGGAGGAAACTGGAATACACAGAGGAAACCCACACAGGCACAGGGAGAACATGCAAACACTGTTCAGGTAGTGACATGGTTGGGATTCAAACCAACATCCATAGTGCTGCTGGGTAGTGCCATGGTTGGGATTCAAACCGACATCCCTAGTGCTGCCAGGCGGAAGTGCTAACCACTTAGCCACTGTGCTGGCCAATTTTATTAGTACTGATTCACACATGTGCGGTGCAGATTGAAGCTCAGGTTTCACAGCTAATGGATACAGTAGTTGTTAGCAGTTCAGGTCAGGTTTACATCAGGTTCAGGACAGGTTCAGGTCAGGATTTGATCTTGTTCACAACTGATGACATGTGCGGTTTAGAAATGGTTCCCATAGAAGTCAATAGCCTGTAATCCGCACCTGAACCGGACCGCACTGCTCAGAAATCGGATAGGACTCTTTTTAAAACCGCATTGAATCCGCACTGCCAGTTCACCAGACATATGTGAACAGGCACCATAGGAAGCAATGTTATTTCACGTCATGCGTGGATGCGGTTCAAACTGCATTCAATATGCATATATGTGAACTGGCACTTAAAAGTAATACCTGGTGACCCAACCTTCCTATGAATGTGCTTGTTTAGGCACTTCCTGTTATAGGATGACAACACTCTGTCACACTGGCTGCAGCGCAGGTGTATGTGCTGTCTTCCCCTCTATTTTAGCTGCAGTCCCATTGGCATTTCTGCATGCTGCCCTTTCAGGGTCGCCTACCACACTCCCAAAGACCAATCCGCTTCATGGGCGGGGCCACACTAATTCTCTGTTTTCATCGTCTCTCTCCTCTCAGCCTCAGACCGTCTCTTTGTATGACATAAAGAGCAGCGTGTACTTTCCTTGGGAATATACCCGGGTGGACCGTACCATACTCCAAGGAGAGTACGGAGAGCTGGCGGAGTTTGAGAAGGATAAGTAGAATCGCCGTCTGGACGTCCGGATCCCTTGAGAAAAAGTCGGAAGTGACGAAACGCGTCAGAGTCGTGACGTCAGACGCAAAACCGGAAGAAGCAGCGTGGCCATCTTGGATGTGGTTTCTGCATTGGATGGACGTTTTTTTCCTCATATGTAAGCGGATAATAAATGTTTGAATTTCATGTATATACTCCACTGAGTCTTCTCTTCTCTGCCTTGTGAGGAACGGGGGATCCCACTGCATACTCCCATAAGAGGAAAGCCATCTGGCATGTGGGGATTTGTGAAACGCCTGTGCAAGCTGAAAGAGGGTAATAGCATGTTATCCTAACGCAGAGTGGTGGCACCTATTTGGTCTAGTACACTTTATCACTGGCTATATACTTTGGATTTGTTATATTTCACTTATTGGAGTGATTATCTCACTATATCAGTTGAGTTGTGTGGATTCTTTTAACTTCACATGTTGATTTTATATTATTGCTTATTTTATGTTTTATATCACTAGTGCTTTTGCATGATATCACATAATACTATATTATTTGAAAGATAATGCACTATATTTAGTTTAAATTTTTTTGAGGTATCTTGGATTGGAGTGACGAATCGGATATTTATCACAGCTGGAAGATTGGATAGTGTGGACAATTTTGGACTTTGTATTGTGGACATTTTGATATATTATGAATGTGGGGCAGGATTTGAGTTTTTGGTGAAGGTTTGTAGAAAAGGTTTATGATATTTTCACTTTCAAGGCTGAAAGATTTACTTTTCTTTGGGGATTCACAGAGATTTTGATTTGATCATGAAATTTCCTTGCAACTAAATATTCCACAGTCAACTATTAGTGGTATTATTACAAAGTGGAAGCAACTGGGAACAAGAGCAACTGTGAGGGACCGCCGAGCGGCACCACTAGCACTCCACTGGTCAGGTGTGCCCAGAGTGCGGAGTCTAAGCCCCAGGGTACTTGTTCACCAGGGCCCCTGATGGTGGGGATGGACTTGTAGTACCCCGAGACCAGGTCACCTCTACTGAGCACACCTGTCAGTGGTAGTGGTGTTCGCCAGGGGTTCCAACCAGGGAGAGCCAGATGTGAGGAGGTCGGGTGACCCCGATGGGATGGATGGATGGATGGCTGAGCAAGTGCGTAGTCAGACAGGCCGAGTCGGTAATGTAGAGGACGGTAAGGTACAAGGGAGCAGGCAGAGAATCGTCGGGTCACACGCCAGGTCAGCAACAGGAGGTCAGATCTAATAAGGGGCATCCAGGGAGAGAGGTCAGGCAAGCAAGGGTCTGGGCAGGAGAAATCAGCAAGGTCAAGAGTAATCCGGGTCAATAACTTACTAGGCACAGGTACAGGAACACAGGAAGCAGGTAAGACCAGAAGGCAACAAAATGACAGCTCAGGGACCTTTAAATATCCCGCCCTGCGCTGCCATTGGTGCCCAGCGGGCGGCCGCGGCTTCTACTGCGCATGCGTGAACTCGAACGCCGCGGCCGGCCCGGACCTAGTGCCCGTGTACTGGGTGGAGCAGTGCGCCTGCGCCGGGCCCAACGCGGCGGGGATCGAGGAGATCCCTGACATTGCCCCCCCCCTACGGGCAACCTCCGGATGCCCACCCGATCTCTCCACCACGGGTGATCACAAAGAAACCCCCGGACAAGCTTAGGTGCATGGACATTATGGGCTGGTTCCCACGAATTGTCCTCAGGGCCGTAGCCCTTCCACTTGATGAGAAATTGGGTCTGGCCCCCCCTTCGTCGGCACTTCAAGATTGCCTCCACCTCGAATTCTTCTTCCTCTTCAACCGTTACGGCCTCCGGGGGCCTGGATTCCCGTTCCGGGAAGGCATCAGGGACTACTGGTTTCAACAGGGACACGTGGAAGACCGGGTGGATCTTGAGTGTCTCAGGGAGAACAAGTTCATAGGCCACCTCATTGACCATCCGTTTGATGCAAAAAGGGCCTATAAATTTAGGTCCCAACTTCTTTGACGGGCAGAGCATCCTCAAGTTTGACGTAGCCAGCCAAACCTTCTCTCCGGGCTGCAACACCAGATCCCCTCTTCGCTTCCTATTAAAAGCCCTCTTGTAGTCTTCTTGGGCTTGACGGATGGCTTCCTGTAGTTTCCTATTGTTGGAGGTGAAGAAGGTCAGTGCATCCTGTGTCGCTGGAATCGGGCATTCCGGGACCAAGTCCGGGAGGAAGACAGGATGAAACCCATAGTTGGCGAAGAACGGGGACTGCCCAGTTGCTGAATGGCAAGCGTTGTTGTATGCGAATTCTGCCAAAGGGAGGAGTGGCACCCAGTCGTCCTGAGAGAATGATGTGTAGCATCGAAGGTATTGCTCCAGGGTCTGATTGGTCCTTTCGGTCTGGCCATTGGTCTGAGGGTGAAATGCCGAGGAAAGGGACAGCTTGATATCCAGGGCCTTGCACAATGCCCTCCAAAACCGCGAGGTAAACTGCACCCCTCGGTCCGAGACGATGTCTTCGGGAACCCCATGCAGTCTAACGATCTCTCGAATAAAGACTTGCGCCGTCTCGGCTGCTGATGGAGTCTTCCGTAAAGGGATGAAATGGGCCATCTTGGACAAGCGGTCCACAACCACGAGAATTGCTGTGTGGTCCAGTGAAGGTGGAAGCTCGACTATGAAGTCCATGGAGATCCAGGGCCGTTCAGGGATGGGCAATGGACGTAGCAGGCCCCACGCCTTATTTCTTGAAGGCTTGTTCCGCTGGCAGATGGCACAGGAGCCCACGTAGTTCTTACAATCCTTGGCCATGTCCGGCCACCAGAAGGAACGTCGGAGAAGTTCCAGGGTCTTGACCGGCCCGAAATGTCCTGCCAGTGGATGGTCATGGCAATGTCCCAAGACTAAGGTTCGGGCATCCTCCGGCACCACAATCCGGTCCTCCCTCCATAGGAGTCCCTCCTTGTTCTGGAGGGGGGCCCCATCGGGGGTGGACATTGCTGTGGACGCTCTCAGGATCTCGGAGCGAAGGTTTGTCTGAAGGGCCAAGAAATTTCCTGCAGGAAGAATAGTGTCGGGCATTGGAATCTCCTTGGTGTCCTCGTACATGCGCGACAACGCGTCAGGCTTCGTGTTTTTCGAGCCGGGCCTGTATGTGATGTGGAACTGGAACCTCGAGAAAAACAATGCCCATCTTGCTTGTCGTGGGCGTAGACGTTTGGCCGTCCTTAGATATTCCAGGTTCTTGTGGTCCGTGAATATCAGGATGGGATGGGAGGCACCTTCCAGCAGGTACCTCCATTCTTCTAAGGCGGTTTTGATAGCCAGTAGCTCGCGATCCCCAATGTCATAGTTCCTCTCCGCAGGGGTAAGTTTCCGTGAAAAGAATGCTACTGGGTGAAGTAATTCCTTGGCGCCCTTCCGCTGGGAATGGATGGAGCCAACCGCGTTTTCAGATGCATCTACTTCTAAGATGTAGGGCAGGGAGGCGTCGGGATGACCCAGAATGGGTGCCGAGGTAAATAACCTTTTTAGTGCTTCAAAAGCTTCCTGTGCCTCGGGCGTCCATCTGAATCGCGTCCCAAGCTTGGTTAACTGAGTGATGGGGGAGACCAGACCCGAGAAGTTCTTGATGAACTTCCGGTAGAAATTTGCGAACCCAATAAAACGTTGGACACCTTTCCTGTCCGTGGGTTCAGGCCAATCTAGGATCGCTGAGACCTTCTGAGGGTCCATCGCGACCCCCGTGGTGGAGATAATCAGACCCAGAAATGTAACGCTAGCCTGCTCAAAGCAGCATTTCTCTGCTTTAGCGTACAACCCGTGCTGCCGCAACCGCCCCAACACCTTTGTTACATGTACCCTGTGCTCCCCCAGGGAGGATGAAAAAATCAAAATGTCATCTAAATAGACGATGACAAAGATGTCCAGGAAGTCCCTAAAGATGTCGTTTACAAAGTGCTGGAAGGTGGCTGGCGCATTGCACAACCCGAAAGGCACGACTAGGTATTCAAAATGGCCGAAACGGGTGCGGAAGGCCGTCTTCCACTCATCCCCCTCCCTTATGCGAACCAAATTGTAGGCTCCCCTTAAGTCCAACTTGGTAAACACTACTGCAGCTTTTAGGCTCTGGAATAATTCAGGTACCAGTGGTAATGGGTAACGATTTTTAATGGTGACCCTATTCAGCTCCCGATAGTCAATGCATGGCCTCAAAGTCTTGTCCTTCTTTTCTACAAAGAAGATCCCTGCACCTGCTGGGGAAGTGGAGGGACGGATGAATCCCTTTCGGAGGCTATCCTCAATATAGTCCTTCAGGGCCCCTAATTCTAGCTCAGAAAGGGGAAAAATTCGCCCGAACGGAATTTCAGAACCGGGCAACAGATCAATAGGACAGTCATATGGGCGGTGGGGGGGTAGAGCATCTGCTCCCCGTTTACTGAACACATCAAGAAACTTATGGTAGGCTGCAGGAATCACTTGTTTTAGGCTGTCATCCCCTTCAGAGCACAGGAGGACCTGGGGGACCTCCGGGCCCGAAGTTCGACACAGTTCCCGACAATATGGGGAAGGGAACGAGACAACCCCAGTCTCCCAGTCAATTTGGGGGTTATGGGCCCGCAACCAAGGGAGCCCCAGAATGACTGGGAAAAGGGGTGATGCAATAGCATCCAGGCGGAGGAGTTCCCGGTGCTGACCGGCAATGGAAGTCACAATGGAAGGGGTCTCCTGGTTAACTACTCCTGACTTAATCCGGGAACCATCAGCCAAAAAGATGTGAAACCCCTTCTCCTTTGGGCGGAGGGAAATACCCTGCTGGTGAGCAAAATTGATATCCACAAAACAGCTGCATGCCCCCGAATCAACTATGGCCGTCACCTCCACGGTCCTTTCTGAAAGCTGAAAGGAGAGGGGAACAACTAAGTACTGGGACGGATTCATATTGCCAACAGATAATGAAGATGAGGTGAACTTACTCAGTTTCTGCGGGCAGGAACGCACCATGTGACCAGCTTCGCCGCAGTACAGGCACAGATTCTGGGAGCGTCTGCGCTGGCGTTCCTCAGGCGATAGTTTAGGCTGAGCCAGGCCTAGCTGCATGGGTTCGGGAGCATCTTCAAACGGCAGGTTCTGGATGCTTGGCCTAGTATGTTGACTGGATCCCTGAAATGACCCCCAGGGATTTCCGCGACCCTGACCAGACCTCTCCAATCTGCGCTCCCGTATTCTACGGTCAATTTTGATGGTGAGTGCAATCAAGTCCTCTAATGTCTCGGGCACCTCCACCCGGGCGAGCTCGTCTTTCAGAGCCTCTGATAGGCCCATACGAAACTGGTGCAAAAGTGAGAACTCGTTCCAACGAGTGTCACCCATCCAGCGCCTAAAGTCAGAGGCGTATTCCTCAGCCGCCCGCCGACCTTGTCGGAGTGCGTATAGTGTGGCCTCGGCCGAGGCTGCCCGTTGTGGGTCATCATATAGGATGGCCATAGCGTTAAAGAAGCTGTCGACCGTAACCAGGTGAGGGTCATTGTTTCCCCTTAGTCGGTGGGCCCAGTCTTGGGGTTCACCCTGCAACAGGGAGACAACAAACCCCACTTTCACTGATTCTGTCAAAAAGGTCCGTGGCTGTAGTTCAAAATAGAGCAGACAGGGGTCACGGAATGACCGAAAGCGTGTGCGATCCCCATGGAAGCGCTCGGGTAAGGGTACTCGGGGTTCCGCCATAGGGAGTGATGTGGGAGGCCCAGGGGCCGGCTCGTGGGCTGCTGCGACCGGTGGTACAGGAGCCGGGGCCTGTGAAACAGGAACAGATATGGTGCAGGCCTGAAACCGATTTTCGATCTGCAGACATCTGTCCTGTAATGTGTTTACAGCTTGCGTCAGGGTAGCCAGGTGCCTGCAAACCTCGTCCAACGGGGAGAGTCCTCCTCGAGGCTCAGTCATGGCCTTCTGGTACTGTGAGGGACCGCCGAGCGGCACCACTAGCACTCCACTGGTCAGGCGTGCCCAGAGTGCGGAGTCTAAGCCCCAGGGTACTTGTTCACCAGGGCCCCTGATGGTGGGGATGGACTTGTAGTACCCCGAGACCAGGTCGCCTCTACTGAGCACACCTGTCAGTGGTAGTGGTGTTCGCCAGGGGTTCCAACCAGGGAGAGCCAGATGTGAGGAGGTCGGGTGACCCCGATGGGATGGATGGATGGATGGCTGAGCAAGTGCGTAGTCAGACAGGCCGAGTCGGTAATGTAGAGGACGGTAAGGTACAAGGGAGCAGGCAGAGAATCGTCGGGTCACACGCCAGGTCAGCAACAGGAGGTCAGATCTAATAAGGGGCATCCAGGGAGAGAGGTCAGGCAAGCAAGGGTCTGGGCAGGAGAAATCAGCAAGGTCAAGAGTAATCCGGGTCAATAACTTACTAGGCACAGGTACAGGAACACAGGAAGCAGGTAAGACCAGAAGGCAACAAAATGACAGCTCAGGGACCTTTAAATATCCCGCCCTGCGCTGCCATTGGAGCCCAGCGAGCGGCCGCGGCTTCTACTGCGCATGCGCGAACTCGAACGCCGCGGCCGGCCCGGACCTAGTGCCCGTGTACTGGGTGGAGCAGTGCGCCTGCGCCGGGCCCAACGCGGCGGGGATCGAGGAGATCCCTGACAGCAACTCAGCCACGAAGTGGTAGGCCACGTAAAATGACAGATCGGGGTCAGTGCATACTGAAGCGCACAGTGTGCAAAAATCGCCAACTATCTGCAGAGTCAATAGCTAAAGACCTCCAAAATTGGTGTGGCCTTCAGATTAGCACAACCGTGCGTAAAGAGCTTCATGGAATGGGTTTCCATGGCCGAGCAGCTGCATCCAAGCCTTACATCATCAAGTGCAATGCAAAGCATCAGATGCAGTGGTATAAAGCACACCACCACTGGACTCTAGAGCAGTGGAGATGTGTTCTCTGGAGTGACCAATCACAGTTCTTTGTCTGGCAATTCGATGAACATGTCTGGGTTTGGCAGTTGCCAGGAGAACGGTACTTACCTGACTACATTGTGCCAAGTATAAAGTTTGGTGGAGGGGGGATTATGGTGTGGGGTTGTTTTTCAGGGGTTGGGCTTGGCCCCTTAGTTCCAGTGAAGGGAACTATTAAGACATCAGAATACCAAGACATTTTGGACAATTTCATGCTCCCAGCTTTGTGGGAACAGTTGGGGGATGGCCCCTTCCTGCTCCAACACGCACCAGTGCCCAAAGCAAGGTGCATAAAGACATGGATGAGTTTGGGGTGGAGGAACTTCACTGACCTGCACAGAGTCCTGACCTCAACCTGATAGAACACCTTTGAGATGAATTAGAGTGGAGACTATGAGCCAGGCCTTCTTGTGCGACATCAGTGCCTGACCTCACAAATGCGCTTCTGGAAGAATGGAAAAAAGTCAGTTACAGGTTTGTATCCTCTGAAGGCTGACAGAGCAAATATGGTACATACCAACCACAGGCCGAGACATGAGATGCCAACTGCCGCACTGCTGTGACTCCACTAACCCCTCATCTGACGCACTGAAAACGCTGTCCTGTGGAGCGCCCCTCCTTGTAGGCCCAGCACTGATAATACTGTTCCGTGGATGGGAGGGGTGATGTGCGCAGATGCAACATCACTCCTCATTGACTGGTGGGCTGATGGGTGGAGCTCCAGAATGGTTACATGACAGGCTCTTAATGTTGCCAGACACAGCAGCGCTGAGGTCCCCTGTCCCTCAAAACTGGGGTAATGCCTTAGGCCAGTGTTTCTCAACCTTTTCACCTTTGAGGAACCCCTGGCAAAATGCTTCAGATCTCGGGGCACCCCTAAAATACTGTTCACATCTACAGCTCTTGGAACATTGGTATGATCGGCAAGCTGTGCATAATAACAATTATTTTTAGAAACAGCATTAAATTAAAAAATACATATTAAAATGTACCTATTTAACCACTTGCCTACCAGGCACTTATACCCCCTTCCTTACCAGGCCAATTTTCAGCTTTCAGCGCTGCCGCACTTTGATTGACAATTGCGCGGTCATGCAACATTGTACCCATATGAAATTTTGATCATTTTTTTCTCACAAATAGAGCTTTCTTTTGGTGGTATTTAATCGCCACTGGGCGCTTTACTTTTTGCGCTATAAATTAAAAAATGTGCAAAAAATTTGAAAAAAAAAAAAAGTTTATTTGTTTCTTTTATAAAATTTTTCAAACAGGTATTTTTTCTCCTTCACTGATTTGCGTTGATGAGGCGGCACTGATAGGCGGCACTGATAGGCAGCACTAAAGGGCACTGATAGGCAGTACTAATGAGGTGGCACGGATAGGCGGCACTGATAGACAGCACTAATTAGGGGTCACGGATAGGCGGCACTGATATGCAGCACTGATAGGCGGCACTGATAGGTGACACTGATGATGGGTACTGATAGACGGCACTGACTGGCATCACTTCTGGGCACTGGCTGGCACAACCCCTGGGCACTGACTGGTGGCACTGACTGGCAGCACTGCTGGGCTGCACTGGTGGGTGGGCACAGGTGGGTGGCACTGCTGGGCACATTTAGGTGGCACTTCTGGGCACAGGTAGGTGGCACTGCAGAGTGGCACAGGTGGGGGCACTGCTGGGAACGGGTGGGCGGGGCTAGTGGGCGCACTGCTGGGCGGAACTTGCGGGTGTCACTGCTGGGCACCGATCATCAGGGCACCGATCATCAGTGCCCTGATGATCGGTGCCGATCCCCGCTCTGACAACTGCCGGTTCTCGGCAGTACTTTCCTCACAATCTGACAGCGTGAGGAAAGTGCAGCCGAGAACCGGCACTTGCATTTCCCTGTGATCAGCGTGTCATTGGACACCGCTGATCACGTGGTAAAAGGCCGGTGGGATCGGCCTTTCACCACATCACGTGATCAGCTGTGTCCGTAGGACACAGCGATCACGGAGATCGCCGGGTGCGCGTCCCCTGGGGCGCGCAGGAGAGCGCGTTCTGGGAGGACGTCATATGACGTCCACTCAGAACTGGCCGGCCGCGGTGAAGCCGTCATTCGGCTATGCGCGGTCGGCAAGAGGTTAATGTGAAACTTTCTCTTTCTGCAGAGATGCTCCATTCTGGGTCCCACTTGGGATAAACAGTATGTGTGTGTGGGGGGGGGCTCAGGAGGGCACACTACATGAGGGGGAAGCAGAGCACATTACATGGAAGCAAGGCACATTACACAAGAGCAGGGCACATTACATGAAAGCAAGGCACATTACACAAGAGCAGGGCACATTACAGGCAGTGGTGTATTTAGGTGTTGTGCTGCCCTAGGCAACACACACAAAAATAATCTGCCCTCACAGACACTGACCAACACCCCCCCCCCCTTCCCCCTCCAGCGGAGAGAACCTGACATTGACCAACAATACCCCTACCCCCCACCTGATAGAGCCTTCCACTACACCACCCCCCTTCCTGCAATAGAGAGAAAAGACACTCATCTTCACAAATCCGGACATCCCCGGGAATTAAAGTCAGGCTCTTCATACACCATCAAGCAGCCAGCAGCCTCTCTCGGATCCCACCGGGTTCCCATGGTGCGCATATGCCTTCTGTCATCCCTTTTTCTGGGGGAAGGTGCTGCCCCCTAAAAAATGCCACCCTAGACAAGTGCCTTGTTTGCCTTGTGGTAAATACGCCCCTGATTACAGGGGGGCATGGCACATTATGTTGGAGTAGGGCACATTACATGGAGTCAGAACACACTATTTGGAAACAGGGCACATTATTTGGAGGCAGGACACATTATGTGGGAACAGGGCACATTACACAAGAGCAGGGAACATTACATGGAGGCAGGGCACATTACATGAGAACAAGGCACATTACATAGAGCCAGGGCACATTTCATGGGACAGAGTACAGGGCACATAGCATGGGACAGGGCACATTACAAGGGAAAGGGAACATTACATGGGACAGGGCACATAGCACTTTACATGGGATAGAGCACAGGACACATTACATAGGACAAAGCACATTACATGAGACAGAGCACAGAGCACATTACATGGGACAGACCACATTAAAAACAACAGAGCACATAGCATGGGACAGGCAGATTACATGGGACAAAGCACAGTACACAGAGCATGGGACAGGGCACATTACATGGGGCAGCACATTACATGGGACAGGGCACTTTACATGGGAAACAGCACATTACACGGGACAGGGCACATTACACGGGACAGAGCACCTTACATGGGACAAGGCACATTACATGAGGCAGGGCACATTTCATGGCATATGACACTTTACATGGGACAGAGTACTTTACATGGGACAAGGCACAGTACATGGGATAGGGCACATTACATGGGACAAAGCACATTACTTGAAACAGGGTACATTACAAGAGACAGGGCACATCACATGGGACAGGGCACAGAGCACATTATATGGGACAGGGAAAATTACATGGGACAGAGCACATTGCATGGTACAGGGCATATTACATGGGACAGGGCACACTGCATGGGACAGAGCACTTTACATGAGAAACGGCACATTGCACGGGACAGCGTACATTACATGGTACAGAGCACTTTACATAGGAAACAGCACATTACATGGGACATGATACATTACTTGGGACAGGGCACTTTAGATGGGACAAGGCACATTACATGTGTAGTATATTGTGTGCAATATACTGTATATGTATATGTATTGAAGACATCGAAACACAATGTTCAGTGATAAGACCACTTTACACACCAAAAGGACTCCTTACTATGTTAATCTATGTAGGAGGTAATTACCTTCCCTTTGTTGCATTGGGTTAACCTGTTTTGGGTAAATATATGAAGAGTCAGGAGAAGTTTAAGAGCAGGTTAGTTGCAAATAGATTTGGAAAAGTCTTAAATATTCATGATGTGCTTGTTTATTGTTTAAGAGAGCAGATTTGCGATAAACAAGACAAGTAGTATCTAACTTTTTAATTAAAAGCTATGCATACAGCTATTCTAGGTCTAGACACATAAGATCAAACATGCTAATAAAAGTGGTCAGAGTGCTTGTCATTGTACTAAATGGGGAAAATGTGTATATTAACACAGGACACAGAACACAAGATAGAATACAAAGGTGACAGAACACAGGATAGAATGCAAAGGGGTCAGAGCACAAGTGAGGATACCTGGGACAGAGCATAGGTCAGGATACGGGTGACAAAACCAAGGTGACAGGTAGAGATCATAATTCACATTATTGCATGCATGGAAGTTACCTAGGTGCATATGATAGATCGGACATATGCTGGGCGGTGTAGTATCTCTATGCTTGATATGAAGTATCTGGAATGGGACTTTGAGGGCTGTTGTTCATTGTAACATTTACAAATATTCAGCTGGATTTCTGTCATCTGTAACAAATATCTTTATCCAAATAAATGCATCTCTCTGGAAAATGACTATTGGTTGCTGCGGGAATAGTACATATATAAATACACCCTGGTCATCCGGAGAAGGGCTGGATCTCCATGTTTGATGTGAAGTACCGTATTTTTCGCCGTATAAGACGCACCTGACCATAAGACGCACCTAGGTTTTAGAGGCAGAAAACAGGTAAAAAAAAATTCTGAACTAATGGACTGCAGACACAGTACAGGAGATGACCAGAGACTGCGGACAGCACAGGGATGACCAGAGACTGCGGACAGTACAGATGACTGCTGACCTTTGGGGAAGTGGGGAGCGGGTACCTGAATTTGACAGGTACCCGCTCTTACTGCCGCAGAGTTTTTGTTTGATCTTACCTGTTCCTCGATCCAGCCGCGCGCTGTCTTCCCGGCTTCTGTAGTGTGGGCACTGGGCATGACAGCCGGGTGCCCAGTGCGCATGAGCGAGAAGCACTTGCACTTTGTGATTGGTCCGGCGGCTTCTGGGATCTGTCATGTGTCCCAGGTACTGCCTTACCATTCACAAAGCGCATCGCTTCTCGCGCATGCGCACTGGGCACCCAGCTGTCATGCCCAGTGCCCACACTACAGAAGCCGGGAAGACAGCACGCCGCTGGATAGAGGAACAGGTAAGGTCCCGCTTCAGAGCTGAGCGGCCGGCCCGGTATTCTGACACGGCCGCGGTGGAAATACCGGACCGGCCGCTCCATATTTGCCTTATAAGACGCACTGACATTTCCCCCCCAGTTTTGGGGAAGAAAAAGTGCGTCTTATACGGCAAAAAATACGGTATCTTTTAATATTTACAACAACATGGGACAGGGCACTTTACATGGGACAGGGCACATTACATGGGACAGTGCACTTTACAGTCATTTTTGTATTGCCCTAAGCAGATGCCCATATTTGCCAAATTTCCTGATTTACATACCCTTATCCCTTGATGTCTTTCTCCTGTGCTGTGTCCCGATATCATAGTGTGAAGTGCTGTCAGTGCTCTGCCCTATTGCAGTGTACAGATGACCCAGATCATGCCAGCATTCACATGTAAATAACCGGCATTCACTTATAAATAGCAGCAGCATCCATATGTATATCATGCCCCCCTGAGGTACCATCCACCAGCACCTCTGCTAAATACTGCCCACTGGGGAGGTAAACAGAGACATGCTTAAAAGTCCTGCATGCGACTGTGGTCATTGAGCCTGCCATTAGCCTGCAAAGGTAAGCAAAGTGGTGTGGGTGGGGTGTGCAGAGGTAGGCAGAGAAGGAATTAGTTTGGGGTGCAGAGGTGAGCAAGGAGGGAGCTCAGATGAGCAGAGCAGGCATGTAGAGTTAAGGTGGAGGGATTGGAGTGGAGAGGTTGGAGGAGGTTTGGGGTGCATAGGTTATCAATCAGTGAGCTGTAATGATGTGCGGTAACCTTTAGCAGCTGATGAGTAAGTGTTAATGATGCACAGTAACCTATAGCAACTAATCAGTGAGCTGTAATGATGTGCTGTAACCTTTAGCAACCAATAAGTAAGTGGTAATGATGCACAGTAACTTATAGCAGCCAAACAGTGAGCCGTAAGGATGTGCTGTAACCTCTAGCAACCAGTGAGCTGTAGTGTGTGCTAAAACCTCTAGCAACCAGTCAGTGAGCAGTAATCATATGCTGCCACCTCTAGCAACCAGTCACAATCGCTGCCTGATCTACCGCAGTAAACTGATTTTGAGTCTAGCTGCTATTTGTTTGTCTCAGAGCAGATGGAGAGCGAAATTGCAATGGGGGGGGGGTTGTTTGCTCAGGGTCCAATCAATATTGAAGATGGCCCTGTACCTAACATTGAGGGGTCAAAGCTTGAGGAGCTAATTGTCACGCCTGAGTGCCCAATTAGCATGCCTGGGTGCTGTCCTCTGGAGGAAGAAAGTAGATTGCTGAGATCTTTCAGATTTCAGTGGGCTTTGCCAGCCAGTTAGACAAGTGGAACAGGGAAGGTGACTTCAGGCATTTTATGGCATAGTGGTCAAATAGCACCTTTTCTACAGGACAATCTTGTCCCACCCATTTTGCTAACTGACATTAACCCCCCTGGCTGTTGCTATGGTGATTGAAAGTGGTTGGCCAAAACCTTTGTTGTTTGTTTTGGACAGAGTATTGAGCTGCAAATCCCGTTTTCTGCAATGTGCCAGTGATGAGCCCCTAGAACCAGTAAAGAGGCGGAGAGGTGTGATTCCGATCTCTCAGTCAGCCTCGGCCTTCTGTGAGTTGAATTTCCTGCCCTTGGTGTTATAGCAGAACTGTAATCAAAAAATGTGGATAAACAGGTTTGTTTTTTTTTTTAATTCAGAAGATACATACTATGGGTTTGATTTACTAAAACTGGAGAGTCCAAAATCTGGTGCAGGTGTGCATGGTAGCCAATCAGCTTCTTAGGCTAGGTTCACACCTAAACGGTTTGCGGTGCGTTTCGTAGAAAGGCACTATAGTCCATTTAACATGATTTCCTATGAGTGAAATTCCTATGTCCGCGTTTTTCAACCGGTGCGATTTTTGGAAAGGGTCAGGGACTTTTTTAACCATTTGAATACCAGGCAATTTTACACCTTCCTGCCCAGGCCATTTTTCAGGTTTCAGCGCTCTCACACTTTGAATGACAATGGCGCGGTCATACAACATTGTACCCAAAATAAAATTTTATCATTTTCTTCACACAACTAGAGCTTTCGTTTGGTGGTATTTAATCACCGCCGGGGTTTTTATTTTTTGCTAAATTATCAAAAAAAGACCAACAAACACATTTTTCTTTGTTTCTGTTATAAAAGTTTGAAAATAAATAATTGTTCTGCATAAATTTATGCCAAGATGTGTTCTACTACATGTCTTTGGTGAAAATAACCCAAATTAGGATGTATTATTTAGTTTGTAGGAAAGTTATAGAGTTCACAAACTATGGTAAAGATATGAATATTGATCAATCCTGAAGTACTGACAGCCAATCTAATTTCTTGAGGTCCAAGAATGTCAGAACAGTACAGATATCCCCCAAATGACCCCTTTTTGCAAAGTAGACAGTCCGACGTACTTCATAAGAGGCATGGCGAGTTTTTTGAAGTTGTATTTTTTTCGTCATAATTTTTAGGAAAATGAAAAAATGCAAAAAATTATTTTCACTATTTTTTTTACATACTGTCACCAGTGCAGTACAGCGTCATCATATAACTGGCATGGCGGTGATCAGGGACACTGACTGGTGACAGTATAAAAAAAAAAAAATTTTTTTCTTTTTTTATTATTTTTAATTTTTTATTACATTTTGTTTCTTTTTTTAAGATTTTTTTTTTCATATTTCACTATGTCCAAAGGGGAAGTGATCAGTATTTTTTTTTTTTTTTTTTTTTTTTTACACAATTTGCTTATAGCAAAGAATTACTTTGCTATAAGCAAGCATTTACCTGAATGACATTGATTCATTCAGGGTTTTTTTTGTGCTTCGCTGTGATTTGGCCACAGCTAATCACATGACATGTGCATGTGATTAGCTGTGACCATTCACAGCTAGACACTAGTATACAATGGATGGCATGAATGAAGCCATCCATTGTATACAACTGTCATGTGACCTGCTGTGATTGGTCCCAGCAGGTCACATGGTACCAGCAACAGGGCCGATACTCAGATCTGTCATCGGCCGTGTCCGAGGTACACGGCCGGTGACAGATCGCGCCGCTGCGCGGCTCTGCAAGCGTGAAAAGTGCGCAAGTGCGGGAGGACGCCATTTGGCGTCCAACCCGGAAATGCAGTACATTTTGCCAGCCGCCTTTTGGCTATTGGCCGGGCGTGTGTTGGTTAAATACAAAACGGTGTATTTTAGTTTAATAGACTTCAATGGAGATGCTGCAGGAGATAGTTTTTGAAATGTTTTTGATGCATTTTGCATTTTTAATCTGCCCAGCAACAGGTTGGCGACAAAAAAACCCCATAAAAATACAATACGCAAAAATGCAAAAAAAGCACCACAAAAAGCACTGCAGGAACAGAAACTGCATAGGTGTGAACCTAGCCTAACTTCAGCTTGTTTAATAAAACCTGGAAGCTGGTTGGTTTCTGTGCAGAGCTGCACCAGATTTGGAATGCTCCGGTTTTGGTAAATCAACCCCTATGTCTCTTCTACATTAAAGCTACCTGCCTGCCTGTCCACGCATGTGCAGCTCAGTGTACACCTTCAGCATCTGCTGATATGATCTCATGTGCATGAGTGGCATCATTTTGGCCTGGCCAATGATATCATCTGGAGATGTCAGCAGCTGGCGAGGAAGCCCCTGGACAACGTAGTGCCGCAGTCGAGGTGAGTACAGTCCATTTTTAAAGAGATCCTCTCACTTTTACTTGTTATGTGACCAATGCTGTCCCATGAGTTTTCCATTATCTGCATAATATTTTTGCCCTCATTGACTGAAAATTGTAGAAAAGGATGAAAGGAGGAAAAATCATGAAGGTGGTGTGCTCACACAACAATGGGTTATCGGGGGAACTGGCAGGTAGTTTGGGGGAATACTTCTTCTTTTAAGCCACTGACAGATCCCTGACTACCCTCCTATATTATAGAACCAATATCATTGAAGTGGGCTCCACTCTCTGCTCTGGTTGCTGGTGGGCATACTGTGTGAACTAGAGGAGGGGGGCTATCACCACTTCAAGGTCAATAATGCCACTTTATGGATCCAGAGACTGGGGCACATACCCAGAATGGTGGAAGACTATGCGGCATTTTGAAATGGAGGAACATATGAAAATGAGGGCCCCCTAGATCTTCTTTGGGGTCATATTGTTCAGAGTTTACGTGGAGGCAGAAACACAAATATGCTGATCTTCTCTAGTATGGGGGTTCTCAACCACCAGGCTGTGGCCGGGCTTTGGGTGCCAACTACACATGTGCAGAACAAAAAAAATGTTTTGTTTTGTGTCGGTTCGTTAAGTTAATCATTTTGTTTTGTTGAATTCATAACGAAATTTGTTTGATTTCATTTTGTTTGGATTATTAGTTTTCGACCAGATTCAAATTTTTCCAATGGATTTGAAGTATTTGAATCGATCCAAATTTATTGTGAAGAATAGCTGATTATTTTCTATTTGAAATCCAAATTTCAGAAGAAGGCTATATTCTATTTTGTTCTATTTTTTCTATTCTATTCTTTTATTTTCTATTATATTCCTTTATTTTCTATTTTGTTTTATTCTATGCTATTCTGTTAAAAATTCAAATTTGTGAAGACAGCTATACTTTTTATTTCATTCTATTCTATTTGAAATTCAAATTTCGAAATTTGACTTTCAAAAGATAGCTACCTTATATTCTTTCTATTCTGGTCTATCATTTACTATTCTATTCTATATTATTCTCTTATTTTATTCTATTGCTTTATATTCTATTCTATGTTTTATTATTTTATTTTCTATTCTGTTTTATTCTAGTCTATTCCATTCTATCCAATTCTTTTCAAAATTAGAATTTCAGAAGACAGCTATATTATTTCTATTTTATTCTATTCTATTTGAAAATTAAATTTTGAAAGACAGCTATATTCTTACTTTTTTATTCTACTCTATTCTATTCAAAATTCAAATTTCAAAAAACAGCTATATTCATTCTATTTTATTCTATTCTGTTCTTTTTTTTTTAATTCGAATTTTGGAAGATGGATATAGTCTAACACTAATACAGTCGGTTAAATTTTTTATTATTGTAATTCAGAAATTTGAATACATCCGAGTCTCTGAATACCAAAAATGTTGTTCAAATTTTGATTAAGAATGAAACAAACTGTACATGTCTAGTCCCAGCTTCTTTCTTGCCAGGCCCTCATGCTTGATGTCTGCTGCACCCTCCTCCATATTACTTCTGGGAATTGCTGGCCTTTTTGCAATTTTCAAGCAGGTTGTGGATAACAGATGCGTTACTTAGGTATGCCCCAGTTATGTCCACAGCCCCTGATACCTCTGCTGGTAGAAGCAGGACTCCTGTCCTAAGTCCTTACAATTGAGATAAGCTGTCTGCAAAGGTTGCAGGGGGGAGCAGAAAATTGTTGTAAGGTGAACAAGGTTAGAAGAGCGTGGCAGAGGAGGCAGAGGTGAGCAGGCTTAGAAAAAATAGAATAAACATAAAGGAATGCATATTTACCATTCTTTACTTTTTTTGTAGTATGAATGGGCTACGTTAAGACAACATATGACATAAGGTGCCTTAAGTTGTCAGCCCGCAGCTGTACATTTACTGCAACAGAGCAGCATGGGCAGACACAGCCATGTATATACACTGCTCAAAACTAGAGATGAGCGAAGAAATGAAAAATTCGATTCGACTGATTCGGCGAATTCGTGGACAATATTCGATTCGAGTCGAATAAATTCGCTGTGAATTTAACTTAAAAAAGGGTGTTTCTAGGCTTCAGAGAGACTTAATATTAGTGCAGAACACTGTACCTTTAATTTAAATGCCCTTGGAGTCTGCTGGGGAAGAGAAATAATACTGTCAGTCAGTATGACATGCAGATGAGTGCCGTCGATCTTAGAATCACCGCACACTTCACTCATTTGGGCAGTCACGGGGCCAAAACCAGAGTGTGGAGCCACAGTGTGGCGGTGGAGGCAGCAGCAATGGGAGGCCATACAGCACCCTATGACAAAAATGGAAACCACCAGCAGTGTGAGGAGACCTGAAAGTGGCACATGGCAGAGTGTGGCGATAGAGACAGCAGCAATGGGAGGCCGTACAGGGACCCATGACACACTCTGGACCTGGCAGCAGCATGAGGAGGCGGTACAGGGGCCCATGACAGATTACGGGCCTGGCAGCAGCATGAGGAGTCGGTACAGGGGCCCATGGCAGATTACGGGCCTGGCAGCAGCAATGGGAGGCCGTACAGGGACCCATGACACACTCTGGACCTGGCAGCAGCATGGGGAGGCGGTACAGGGGCCCATGACAGATTACGGGCCTGGCAGCAGCATGAGGAGTCGGTACGGGGGCCCATGACACACTCTGGACCTGGCAGCAGCATGAGGAGGCGGTACAGGGGCGCATGACAGATTACGAGCCTGGCAGCAGCAACTTGGACAGGAGGACGTTCAGCTTCTGCACCGTCGGGTGCGTGCTCGCAAACTGTTGTCTCTTGGAAACGGATTCCAAGAAAGACTGCTGACGGAATCCGTGAAGAGGAGTAGCAGGAGAAGGAGCATCTGAACGAGCGGAATATGCCAACAAGCGACAACAGTGGCCCATGACAGATTACGGGCCTGGCAGCAGCATGAGGAGTCGGTACGGGGGCCCATGGCAGATTACGGGCCTGGCAGCAGCTATGGGAGGCCCGTAATCTGCCAGCACCCTATGACAAAAAATGGAACCCACCAGCAGTGTGAGGAGACCTGAAAGTGGCACATGGCAGAGTGTGGCGATGGAGACAGCAGCAATGGGAGGCCGTACAGGGACCCATGAGAGACTCTGGACCTGGCAGCAGCATGAGGAGGCGGTATAGGGGCCCATGGCAGATTAGGGGCCTGGCAGCAGCTATGGGAGGCCCGTAATCTGCCAGCACCCTATGACAAAAAATGGAACACACCAGCAGTGTGAGGAGACCTGAAAGTGGCACATGGCAGAGTGTGGCGATGGAGGCAGCAGCAATGGGAGGCCGTACAGGGACCCATGAGAGACTCTGGACTTGGCAGCAGCATGAGGAGGCGGTATAGGGGCCCATGGCAGATTAGGGGCCTGGCAGCAGCTATGGGAGGCCCGTAATCTGCCAGCACCCTATGACAAAAAATGGAACACACCAGCAGTGTGAGGAGACCTGAAAGTGGCACATGTTTGGGGCATGATTCATGGCGGATTTAGTCAGTTGTGTCAGGAACTGGTGGTTTGAAATCCAGACTAATCCACGCCTGATTCATTTTCACAAACGTCAGTCTCTCCACACTTTGGGTGGACAGTCGTGTCCTCCGCGGAGTTGCAATACCTCCTGCCGCACTAAACACGCGCTCCGATGCCACGCTACTGGCCGGGCATGACAGCCTTTCAAGGGCAAATTCAGCTAGTTGGGGCCAAAGGTCAAGTTTCGTTGCCCAGTAGTCAAGGGGATTGTCTACCTCGGTTGGCAGGGTGCTGTCCAAGTAGGCCTAAGCCTGTTGTTTGAGGTCCTGCTCCAGGTCCACCTGATGCTGCTGCTGCTGCTGCGGCTGGTTAGTAGTTTCCTCACTGCGCTGGTGAAGAAAGCTACTCATCATCGACTGCAGACTGAGGCAGCCGCTGCTGGTGGAGCTGCCACTGCTCCTACCACCCCACCCCTCCCCTGCTGCCATGGCAGCGGAACACGAGCGCACAGGGCCCACAGTGTCTGAGGATGGACGTTGGCGCAGACAGGCAGAGACCAGCTGACTACATAGGTGTTTTTTATAGTACGTTATTTTGGCCTCCCTCTCAGCAGGTGTGAAAAAGGCCACCATTTTTGAACGGTAGCGAGGGTCCAACAAGGTGGACAGCCAAAAGTCATCCCTCTGTCTGATGGTTATTATTCGGCTGTCGCTACGCAAGCAACCGAGCATGCTATGGGCCATTTGTGCCAAGGAATGCGAGGGACTCCCTGCCTCCATCTCCACAGCATACTGCCACGGTGCGTCTAGGTCCTCTGTCTCCTCTTCCTCCTCCTCTACCAGATGCTCCTGCTCCTCCACTCCTGTCCGCTGAGTGGAAAAACCACCCATTTCACTCAATAATTCCTGAGCACCAATGTCCTCCTCTACCTCCTCCTCTTCTTCCAGTCCTGCCCCCACAGGGGCCATGTGGCGTTGAGATCTGTGCGCCACGTCTACCGCACCCTGACCAGCCATTGTTAACAGCATTTGTTCCAGGACGTGCAACAGAGGAATGACGTCGTTCATCCCATAGTCCTGCCGACTCACGAATAGCGTGGCCTCCTCAAAGGGCCTGAGCAAGCGCAGGTGTCACGCATGAGCTGCCAATGGCTGACATCTAAGTTACACAGGGAGTACCTTTATCTGCTTTTAACATCAGGAAATCTGTGATGGCCTTTTGCTGTTCGTAAAGGCGGTCTAACATATGTAGGGTTGAATTCCACCTTGTTGCAACGTCACAGCATGAGGAGTCGGTATAGGGGCCCATGGCAGATTAGGGGCCTGGCAGCAGTTATGGGAGGCCCATAATCTGCCAGCACCCTATGACAAAAAATGGAACACACCAGCAGTGTGAGGAGACCTGAAAGTGGCACATGGCAGAGTGTGGCGATGGAGACAGCAGCAATGGGAGGCCGTACAGGGACCCATGAGAGACTCTGGACCTGGCAGCAGCATGAGGAGGCGGTATATAGGGGCCTACGGCAGATTAGGGGCCTGGCAGCAGCTATAGGAGGCCCGTAATCTGCCAGCACCCTATGTCAAAAAATTCAACACACCAGCAGTGTGTGAGGAGACCTGAAAGTGGCACATGGCAGAGTGTGGCGATGGAGACAGCAGCAATGGGAGGCCGTACAGGGACCCATGACAGACTCTGGACTTGGCAGCAGCATGAGGAGGCGGTATATAGGGGCTTATGGCAGATTAGGGGCCTGGCAGCAGCTATAGGAGGCCCGTAATCTGCCAGCACCCTATGTCAAAAAATTCAACACACCAGCAGTGTGAGGAGACCTGAAAGTGGCACATGGCAGAGTGTGGCGATGGAGACAGCAGCAATGGGAGGCCGTACAGGGACCCATGACAGACTCTGAACTTGGCAGCAGCATGAGGAGGCGTTATATAGGGGCCCATGGCAGATTAGGGGCCTGGCAGCAGCTATGTGAGGCCCGTAATCTGCCTGCACCCTATGTCAAAAAATTTAACACACCAGCAGTGTGAAGAGACCTGAAAGTGGCACATGGCAGCAGAGTGTGGCGATGGAGACAGCAGCAATGGGAGGCCGTACAGGGACCATGACAGACTCTGGACTTGGCAGCAGCATGAGGAGGCGGTATATAGGGGCCCATGGCAGATTAGGGGCCTGGCAGCAGCTATGTGAGGCCCGTTATCTTGCAGCACCCTATGTCAAAAAATTTAACACACCAGCAGTGTGAAGAGACCTGAAAGTGGCACATGGCAGCAGAGTGTGGCGATGGAGACAGCAGCAATGGGAGGCCGTACAGGGACCCATGAGAGACTCTGGACCTGGCAGCAGCAGGAGGAGGCGGTATATAGGGGCCCATGGCAGATTAGGGGCCTGGCAGCAGCTATGTGAGGCCCGTAATCTGCCTGCACCCTATGTCAAAAAATTTAACACACCAGCAGTGTGAAGAGACCTGAAAGTGGCACATGGCAGCAGAGTGTGGCGATGGAGACAGCAGCAATGGGAGGCCGTACAGGGACCCATGACAGACTCTGAACTTGGCAGCAGCATGAGGAGGCGGTATATAGGGGCCCATGGCAGATTAGGGGCCTGGCAGCAGCTATAGGAGGCCCGTAATCTGCCAGCACCCTATGTCAAAAAATTTAACACACCAGCAGTGTGAAGAGACCTGAAAGTGGCACATGGCAGCAGAGTGTGGCGATGGAGACAGCAGCAATGGGAGGCCGTACAGGGACCATGACAGACTCTGGACTTGGCAGCAGCATGAGGAGGCGGTATATAGGGGCCCATGGCAGATTAGGGGCCTGGCAGCAGCTATGTGAGGCCCGTTATCTTGCAGCACCCTATGTCAAAAAATTTAACACACCAGCAGTGTGAAGAGACCTGAAAGTGGCACATGGCAGCAGAGTGTGGCGATGGAGACAGCAGCAATGGGAGGCCGTACAGGGACCCATGAGAGACTCTGGACCTGGCAGCAGCAGGAGGAGGCGGTATATAGGGGCCCATGGCAGATTAGGGGCCTGGCAGCAGCTATGTGAGGCCCGTAATCTGCCTGCACCCTATGTCAAAAAATTTAACACACCAGCAGTGTGAAGAGACCTGAAAGTGGCACATGGCAGCAGAGTGTGGCGATGGAGACAGCAGCAATGGGAGGCCGTACAGGGACCATGACAGACTCTGGACTTGGCAGCAGCATGAGGAGGCGGTATATAGGGGCCCATGGCAGATTAGGGGCCTGGCAGCAGCTATGTGAGGCCCGTTATCTTGCAGCACCCTATGTCAAAAAATTTAACACACCAGCAGTGTGAAGAGACCTGAAAGTGGCACATGGCAGCAGAGTGTGGCGATGGAGACAGCAGCAATGGGAGGCCGTACAGGGACCCATGAGAGACTCTGGACCTGGCAGCAGCATGAGGAGGCGGTATATTGGGGCCCATGGCAGATTAGGGGCCTGGCAGCAGCTATGTGAGGCCCGTTATCTTGCAGCACCCTATGTCAAAAAATTTTACACACCAGCAGTGTGAAGAGACCTGAAAGTGGCACATGGCAGCAGAGTGTGGCGATGGAGACAGCAGCAATGGGAGGCCGTACAGGGACCCATGAGAGACTCTGGACCTGGCAGCAGCAGGAGGAGGTGGTATATAGGGGCCCATGGCAGATTAGGGGCCTGGCAGCAGCTATGTGAGGCCCGTTATCTTGCAGCACCCTATGTCAAAAAATTTAACACACCAGCAGTGTGAAGAGACCTGAAAGTGGCACATGGCAGCAGAGTGTGGCGATGGAGACAGCAGCAATGGGAGGCCGTACAGGGACCCATGACAGACTCTGAACTTGGCAGCAGCATGAGGAGGCGTTATATAGGGGCCCATGGCAGATTAGGGGCCTGGCAGCAGCTATGTGAGGCCCGTAATCTGCCTGCACCCTATGTCAAAAAATTTAACACACCAGCAGTGTGAAGAGACCTGAAAGTGGCACATGGCAGCAGAGTGTGGCGATGGAGACAGCAGCAATGGGAGGCCGTACAGGGACCATGACAGACTCTGGACTTGGCAGCAGCATGAGGAGGCGGTATATAGGGGCCCATGGCAGATTAGGGGCCTGGCAGCAGCTATGTGAGGCCCGTTATCTTGCAGCACCCTATGTCAAAAAATTTAACACACCAGCAGTGTGAAGAGACCTGAAAGTGGCACATGGCAGCAGAGTGTGGCGATGGAGACAGCAGCAATGGGAGGCCGTACAGGGACCATGACAGACTCTGGACTTGGCAGCAGCATGAGGAGGCGGTATATAGGGGCCCATGGCAGATTAGGGGCCTGGCAGCAGCTATGTGAGGCCCGTTATCTTGCAGCACCCTATGTCAAAAAATTTTACACACCAGCAGTGTGAAGAGACCTGAAAGTGGCACATGGCAGCAGAGTGTGGCGATGGAGACAGCAGCAATGGGAGGCCGTACAGGGACCCATGAGAGACTCTGGACCTGGCAGCAGCAGGAGGAGGTGGTATATAGGGGCCCATGGCAGATTAGGGGCCTGGCAGCAGCTATGTGAGGCCCGTAATCTGCCTGCACCCTATGTCAAAAAATTTAACACACCAGCAGTGTGAAGAGACCTGAAAGTGGCACATGGCAGCAGAGTGTGGCGATGGAGACAGCAGCAATGGGAGGCCGTACAGGGACCATGACAGACTCTGGACTTGGCAGCAGCATGAGGAGGCGGTATATAGGGGCCCATGGCAGATTAGGGGCCTGGCAGCAGCTATAGGAGGCCCGTAATCTGCCAGCACCCTATGTCAAAAAATTTAACACACCAGCAGTGTGAAGAGACCTGAAAGTGGCACATGGCAGCAGAGTGTGGCGATGGAGACAGCAGCAATGGGAGGCCGTACAGGGACCATGACAGACTCTGGACTTGGCAGCAGCATGAGGAGGCGGTATATAGGGGCCCATGGCAGATTAGGGGCCTGGCAGCAGCTATGTGAGGCCCGTTATCTTGCAGCACCCTATGTCAAAAAATTTAACACACCAGCAGTGTGAAGAGACCTGAAAGTGGCACATGGCAGCAGAGTGTGGCGATGGAGACAGCAGCAATGGGAGGCCGTACAGGGACCCATGAGAGACTCTGGACCTGGCAGCAGCAGGAGGAGGTGGTATATAGGGGCCCATGGCAGATTAGGGGCCTGGCAGCAGCTATGTGAGGCCCGTAATCTGCCTGCACCCTATGTCAAAAAATTTAACACACCAGCAGTGTGAAGAGACCTGAAAGTGGCACATGGCAGCAGAGTGTGGCGATGGAGACAGCAGCAATGGGAGGCCGTACAGGGACCCATGAGAGACTCTGGACCTGGCAGCAGCAGGAGGAGGTGGTATATAGGGGCCCATGGCAGATTAGGGGCCTGGCAGCAGCTATGTGAGGCCCGTAATCTGCCTGCACCCTATGTCAAAAAATTTAACACACCAGCAGTGTGAAGAGACCTGAAAGTGGCACATGGCAGCAGAGTGTGGCGATGGAGACAGCAGCAATGGGAGGCCGTACAGGGACCATGACAGACTCTGGACTTGGCAGCAGCATGAGGAGGCGGTATATAGGGGCCCATGGCAGATTAGGGGCCTGGCAGCAGCTATGTGAGGCCCGTTATCTTGCAGCACCCTATGTCAAAAAATTTAACACACCAGCAGTGTGAAGAGACCTGAAAGTGGCACATGGCAGCAGAGTGTGGCGATGGAGACAGCAGCAATGGGAGGCCGTACAGGGACCATGACAGACTCTGGACTTGGCAGCAGCATGAGGAGGCGGTATATAGGGGCCCATGGCAGATTAGGGGCCTGGCAGCAGCTATGTGAGGCCCGTTATCTTGCAGCACCCTATGTCAAAAAATTTTACACACCAGCAGTGTGAAGAGACCTGAAAGTGGCACATGGCAGCAGAGTGTGGCGATGGAGACAGCAGCAATGGGAGGCCGTACAGGGACCCATGAGAGACTCTGGACCTGGCAGCAGCAGGAGGAGGTGGTATATAGGGGCCCATGGCAGATTAGGGGCCTGGCAGCAGCTATGTGAGGCCCGTAATCTGCCTGCACCCTATGTCAAAAAATTTAACACACCAGCAGTGTGAAGAGACCTGAAAGTGGCACATGGCAGCAGAGTGTGGCGATGGAGACAGCAGCAATGGGAGGCCGTACAGGGACCATGACAGACTCTGGACTTGGCAGCAGCATGAGGAGGCGGTATATAGGGGCCCATGGCAGATTAGGGGCCTGGCAGCAGCTATAGGAGGCCCGTAATCTGCCAGCACCCTATGTCAAAAAATTTAACACACCAGCAGTGTGAAGAGACCTGAAAGTGGCACATGGCAGCAGAGTGTGGCGATGGAGACAGCAGCAATGGGAGGCCGTACAGGGACCATGACAGACTCTGGACTTGGCAGCAGCATGAGGAGGCGGTATATAGGGGCCCATGGCAGATTAGGGGCCTGGCAGCAGCTATGTGAGGCCCGTTATCTTGCAGCACCCTATGTCAAAAAATTTAACACACCAGCAGTGTGAAGAGACCTGAAAGTGGCACATGGCAGCAGAGTGTGGCGATGGAGACAGCAGCAATGGGAGGCCGTACAGGGACCCATGAGAGACTCTGGACCTGGCAGCAGCAGGAGGAGGTGGTATATAGGGGCCCATGGCAGATTAGGGGCCTGGCAGCAGCTATGTGAGGCCCGTAATCTGCCTGCACCCTATGTCAAAAAATTTAACACACCAGCAGTGTGAAGAGACCTGAAAGTGGCACATGGCAGCAGAGTGTGGCGATGGAGACAGCAGCAATGGGAGGCCGTACAGGGACCCATGAGAGACTCTGGACCTGGCAGCAGCAGGAGGAGGTGGTATATAGGGGCCCATGGCAGATTAGGGGCCTGGCAGCAGCTATGTGAGGCCCGTAATCTGCCTGCACCCTATGTCAAAAAATTTAACACACCAGCAGTGTGAAGAGACCTGAAAGTGGCACATGGCAGCAGAGTGTGGCGATGGAGACAGCAGCAATGGGAGGCCGTACAGGGACCATGACAGACTCTGGACTTGGCAGCAGCATGAGGAGGCGGTATATAGGGGCCCATGGCAGATTAGGGGCCTGGCAGCAGCTATGTGAGGCCCGTTATCTTGCAGCACCCTATGTCAAAAAATTTAACACACCAGCAGTGTGAAGAGACCTGAAAGTGGCACATGGCAGCAGAGTGTGGCGATGGAGACAGCAGCAATGGGAGGCCGTACAGGGACCATGACAGACTCTGGACTTGGCAGCAGCATGAGGAGGCGGTATATAGGGGCCCATGGCAGATTAGGGGCCTGGCAGCAGCTATGTGAGGCCCGTTATCTTGCAGCACCCTATGTCAAAAAATTTTACACACCAGCAGTGTGAAGAGACCTGAAAGTGGCACATGGCAGCAGAGTGTGGCGATGGAGACAGCAGCAATGGGAGGCCGTACAGGGACCCATGAGAGACTCTGGACCTGGCAGCAGCAGGAGGAGGTGGTATATAGGGGCCCATGGCAGATTAGGGGCCTGGCAGCAGCTATGTGAGGCCCGTAATCTGCCTGCACCCTATGTCAAAAAATTTAACACACCAGCAGTGTGAAGAGACCTGAAAGTGGCACATGGCAGCAGAGTGTGGCGATGGAGACAGCAGCAATGGGAGGCCGTACAGGGACCATGACAGACTCTGGACTTGGCAGCAGCATGAGGAGGCGGTATATAGGGGCCCATGGCAGATTAGGGGCCTGGCAGCAGCTATAGGAGGCCCGTAATCTGCCAGCACCCTATGTCAAAAAATTTAACACACCAGCAGTGTGAAGAGACCTGAAAGTGGCACATGGCAGCAGAGTGTGGCGATGGAGACAGCAGCAATGGGAGGCCGTACAGGGACCATGACAGACTCTGGACTTGGCAGCAGCATGAGGAGGCGGTATATAGGGGCCCATGGCAGATTAGGGGCCTGGCAGCAGCTATGTGAGGCCCGTTATCTTGCAGCACCCTATGTCAAAAAATTTAACACACCAGCAGTGTGAAGAGACCTGAAAGTGGCACATGGCAGCAGAGTGTGGCGATGGAGACAGCAGCAATGGGAGGCCGTACAGGGACCCATGAGAGACTCTGGACCTGGCAGCAGCAGGAGGAGGTGGTATATAGGGGCCCATGGCAGATTAGGGGCCTGGCAGCAGCTATGTGAGGCCCGTAATCTGCCTGCACCCTATGTCAAAAAATTTAACACACCAGCAGTGTGAAGAGACCTGAAAGTGGCACATGGCAGCAGAGTGTGGCGATGGAGACAGCAGCAATGGGAGGCCGTACAGGGACCCATGAGAGACTCTGGACCTGGCAGCAGCAGGAGGAGGTGGTATATAGGGGCCCATGGCAGATTAGGGGCCTGGCAGCAGCTATGTGAGGCCCGTAATCTGCCTGCACCCTATGTCAAAAAATTTAACACACCAGCAGTGTGAAGAGACCTGAAAGTGGCACATGGCAGCAGAGTGTGGCGATGGAGACAGCAGCAATGGGAGGCCGTACAGGGACCATGACAGACTCTGGACTTGGCAGCAGCATGAGGAGGCGGTATATAGGGGCCCATGGCAGATTAGGGGCCTGGCAGCAGCTATGTGAGGCCCGTTATCTTGCAGCACCCTATGTCAAAAAATTTAACACACCAGCAGTGTGAAGAGACCTGAAAGTGGCACATGGCAGCAGAGTGTGGCGATGGAGACAGCAGCAATGGGAGGCCGTACAGGGACCATGACAGACTCTGGACTTGGCAGCAGCATGAGGAGGCGGTATATAGGGGCCCATGGCAGATTAGGGGCCTGGCAGCAGCTATGTGAGGCCCGTTATCTTGCAGCACCCTATGTCAAAAAATTTTACACACCAGCAGTGTGAAGAGACCTGAAAGTGGCACATGGCAGCAGAGTGTGGCGATGGAGACAGCAGCAATGGGAGGCCGTACAGGGACCCATGAGAGACTCTGGACCTGGCAGCAGCAGGAGGAGGTGGTATATAGGGGCCCATGGCAGATTAGGGGCCTGGCAGCAGCTATGTGAGGCCCGTAATCTGCCTGCACCCTATGTCAAAAAATTTAACACACCAGCAGTGTGAAGAGACCTGAAAGTGGCACATGGCAGCAGAGTGTGGCGATGGAGACAGCAGCAATGGGAGGCCGTACAGGGACCATGACAGACTCTGGACTTGGCAGCAGCATGAGGAGGCGGTATATAGGGGCCCATGGCAGATTAGGGGCCTGGCAGCAGCTATAGGAGGCCCGTAATCTGCCAGCACCCTATGTCAAAAAATTTAACACACCAGCAGTGTGAAGAGACCTGAAAGTGGCACATGGCAGCAGAGTGTGGCGATGGAGACAGCAGCAATGGGAGGCCGTACAGGGACCATGACAGACTCTGGACTTGGCAGCAGCATGAGGAGGCGGTATATAGGGGCCCATGGCAGATTAGGGGCCTGGCAGCAGCTATGTGAGGCCCGTTATCTTGCAGCACCCTATGTCAAAAAATTTAACACACCAGCAGTGTGAAGAGACCTGAAAGTGGCACATGGCAGCAGAGTGTGGCGATGGAGACAGCAGCAATGGGAGGCCGTACAGGGACCCATGAGAGACTCTGGACCTGGCAGCAGCAGGAGGAGGTGGTATATAGGGGCCCATGGCAGATTAGGGGCCTGGCAGCAGCTATGTGAGGCCCGTAATCTGCCTGCACCCTATGTCAAAAAATTTAACACACCAGCAGTGTGAAGAGACCTGAAAGTGGCACATGGCAGCAGAGTGTGGCGATGGAGACAGCAGCAATGGGAGGCCGTACAGGGACCCATGAGAGACTCTGGACCTGGCAGCAGCAGGAGGAGGTGGTATATAGGGGCCCATGGCAGATTAGGGGCCTGGCAGCAGCTATGTGAGGCCCGTAATCTGCCTGCACCCTATGTCAAAAAATTTAACACACCAGCAGTGTGAAGAGACCTGAAAGTGGCACATGGCAGCAGAGTGTGGCGATGGAGACAGCAGCAATGGGAGGCCGTACAGGGACCATGACAGACTCTGGACTTGGCAGCAGCATGAGGAGGCGGTATATAGGGGCCCATGGCAGATTAGGGGCCTGGCAGCAGCTATGTGAGGCCCGTTATCTTGCAGCACCCTATGTCAAAAAATTTAACACACCAGCAGTGTGAAGAGACCTGAAAGTGGCACATGGCAGCAGAGTGTGGCGATGGAGACAGCAGCAATGGGAGGCCGTACAGGGACCCATGAGAGACTCTGGACCTGGCAGCAGCAGGAGGAGGTGGTATATAGGGGCCCATGGCAGATTAGGGGCCTGGCAGCAGCTATGTGAGGCCCGTAATCTGCCTGCACCCTATGTCAAAAAATTTAACACACCAGCAGTGTGAAGAGACCTGAAAGTGGCACATGGCAGCAGAGTGTGGCGATGGAGACAGCAGCAATGGGAGGCCGTACAGGGACCCATGAGAGACTCTGGACCTGGCAGCAGCAGGAGGAGGCGGTATATAGGGGCCCATGGCAGATTAGGGGCCTGGCAGCAGCTATGTGAGGCCCGTAATCTGCCTGCACCCTATGTCAAAAAATTTAACACACCAGCAGTGTGAAGAGACCTGAAAGTGGCACATGGCAGCAGAGTGTGGCGATGGAGACAGCAGCAATGGGAGGCCGTACAGGGACCCATGAGAGACTCTGGACCTGGCAGCAGCAGGAGGAGGCGGTATATAGGGGCCCATGGCAGATTAGGGGCCTGGCAGCAGCTATGTGAGGCCCGTAATCTGCCTGCACCCTATGTCAAAAAATTTAACACACCAGCAGTGTGAAGAGACCTGAAAGTGGCACATGGCAGCAGAGTGTGGCGATGGAGACAGCAGCAATGGGAGGCCGTACAGGGACCCATGACAGACTCTGAACTTGGCAGCAGCATGAGGAGGCGGTATATAGGGGCCCATGGCAGATTAGGGGCCTGGCAGCAGCTATAGGAGGCCCGTAATCTGCCAGCACCCTATGTCAAAAAATTTAACACACCAGCAGTGTGAAGAGACCTGAAAGTGGCACATGGCAGCAGAGTGTGGCGATGGAGACAGCAGCAATGGGAGGCCGTACAGGGACCATGACAGACTCTGGACTTGGCAGCAGCATGAGGAGGCGGTATATAGGGGCCCATGGCAGATTAGGGGCCTGGCAGCAGCTATGTGAGGCCCGTTATCTTGCAGCACCCTATGTCAAAAAATTTTACACACCAGCAGTGTGAAGAGACCTGAAAGTGGCACATGGCAGCAGAGTGTGGCGATGGAGACAGCAGCAATGGGAGGCCGTACAGGGACCCATGAGAGACTCTGGACCTGGCAGCAGCAGGAGGAGGTGGTATATAGGGGCCCATGGCAGATTAGGGGCCTGGCAGCAGCTATGTGAGGCCCGTTATCTTGCAGCACCCTATGTCAAAAAATTTAACACACCAGCAGTGTGAAGAGACCTGAAAGTGGCACATGGCAGCAGAGTGTGGCGATGGAGACAGCAGCAATGGGAGGCCGTACAGGGACCCATGAGAGACTCTGGACCTGGCAGCAGCATGAGGAGGCGGTATATTGGGGCCCATGGCAGATTAGGGGCCTGGCAGCAGCTATGTGAGGCCCGTTATCTTGCAGCACCCTATGTCAAAAAATTTTACACACCAGCAGTGTGAAGAGACCTGAAAGTGGCACATGGCAGCAGAGTGTGGCGATGGAGACAGCAGCAATGGGAGGCCGTACAGGGACCCATGAGAGACTCTGGACCTGGCAGCAGCAGGAGGAGGTGGTATATAGGGGCCCATGGCAGATTAGGGGCCTGGCAGCAGCTATGTGAGGCCCGTAATCTGCCTGCACCCTATGTCAAAAAATTTAACACACCAGCAGTGTGAAGAGACCTGAAAGTGGCACATGGCAGCAGAGTGTGGCGATGGAGACAGCAGCAATGGGAGGCCGTACAGGGACCCATGAGAGACTCTGGACCTGGCAGCAGCAGGAGGAGGCGGTATATAGGGGCCTATGGCAGATTAGGGGCCTGGCAGCAGCTATAGGAGGCCCGTAATCTGCCAGCACCCTATGTCAAAAAATTCAACACACCAGCAGTGTGAGGAGACCTGAAAGTGGCACATGTTTGAGGCATGATTCATGGCGGATTTAGTCAGTTGTGTCAGGAACTGGTGGTTTGAAATCCAGACTAATCCACGCCTGATTCATTTTCACAAACGTGAGTCTCTCCACACTTTGGGTGGACAGTCGTGTCCTCCGCGGAGTTACAATACCTCCTGCCGCACTAAACACGCGCTCCGATGCCACGCTACTGGCCGGGCATGACAGCCTTTCAAGGGCAAATTCAGCTAGTTGGGGCCAAAGGTCAAGTTTCGTTGCCCAGTAGTCAAGGGGATTGTCTACCTCGGTTGGCAGGGTGCTGTCCAAGTAGGCCCAAGCCTGTTGTTTGAGCTCCTGCTCCAGGTCCACCTGATGCTGCTGCTGCTGCTGCGGCTGGTTAGTAGTTTCCTCACTGCGCTGGTGAAGAAAGCTACTCATCATCGACTGCAGACTGAGGCAGCCGCTGCTGGTGGAGCTGCCACTGCTCCTACCACCCCACCCCTCCCCTGCTGCCATGCCAGCGGAACGCGAGCGCACAGGGCCCACAGTGTCTGAGGATGGACGTTGGCGCACAAAGGCAGAGACCAACTGACTACATAGGTGGTTTTTATAGTACGTAATTTTGGCCTCCCTCTCAGCAGGTGTGAAAAAGGCCACCATTTTGGACCGGTAGCGAGGGTCCAACAAGGTGGACAGCCAAAAGTCATCCCTCTGTCTGATGGTTATTATTCGGCTGTCGCTACGCAAGCAACCGAGCATGCTATGGGCCATTTGTGCCAAGGAATGCGAGGGACTCCCTGCCTCCATCTCCACAGCATACTGCCACGGTGCGTCTGGGTCCTCTGTCTCCTCCTCCTCCTCCTCTACCAGATGCTCCTGCTCCTCCACTCCTGTCCGCTGAGTGGAAAAACCACCCATTTCACTCAATAATTCCTGAGCACAAATGTCCTCCTCTACCTCCTCCTCTTCTTCCTGTCCTGCCCCCACAGGGGTCATGTGGCGTTGAGATCTGTGCGCCACGTCTACCGCACCCTGACCAGCCATTGTTAACAGCATTTGTTCCAGGACGTGCAACAGAGGAATGACGTCGTTCATCCCATAGTCCTGCCGACTCACGAATAGCGTGGCCTCCTCAAAGGGCCTGAGCAAGCGGCAGGTGTCACGCATGAGCTGCCAATGGCTGACATCTAAGTTACACAGGGGAGTACCTTTATCCGCTTGTAACATCAGGAAATCGGTGATGGCCTTTCGCTGCTCGTAAAGGCGGTCTAACATGTGTAGGGTTGAATTCCACCTTGTTGCAACGTCGCAGATCAGGCGATGCTGTGGAATTCCGTTCTGCCGCTGCAGCTCAATGAGGGTGTTCTTTGCGGTGTAGGAATGGCTGAAATGCATGCACAGTTTACGTGACATTTTAAGGATGTCTTGCAGTGGGATGGTGGATTTTAGGAACCGCTTGACAACCAGATTGAACACGTGAGCCATGCATGGCGCATGGCACAACCTTCCTTGACGCAGAGCAGACACCATGTTCTTTCCGTTGTCAGTCAACATGGTTCCGATTTTTAGTTTGCGCGGAGACAGCCATCTGTCGATTTCTCTGTTCATTACACTCAGCAGTTCCTCCCCTGTGTGACTACGTTCGCCAAGGCATACCAGGTGCAGCACAGCGTGACACCGTTGCGCCCTGCACATGTGATATGCCGGTCGGGTAATGGGACTTGGCACGGGGGTGGCGGCTGAGGACACGGCGGAAAAAGAGGTGGTAGAGGCGGACATGCTTGCTGGACCAAGGACGTGCAAACGTGGAGGCAAAAGCGTCGTGACCTGTCCAAGTTGCTGGTGCGGCTGTGCCGGCACCACGTTCACCCAGTGGGCCGTAAATGACATGTACTGTCCCTGACCGTAGTTACAGCTCCACACGTCGGCGCTGCCGTGCACTTTGGCAGAGACCGACATGCTCAAAGACTGGCCCACCATCTCTTCTACATGTGAATGCAGGGCTGGCACTGCCTTTTGGGCAAAGAAATGACGGCTTGGCACTCTCCACCGCGGCGCGGCACAAGCCATCATTTCTCGGAAAGGTGCTGAGTCCACCAGTTGGAAAGGGAGGGACTGCAGCACCAGCAACTTGGACAGGAGGACGTTCAGCTTTTGCACCGTCGGGTGCGTGCTCGCAAACTGTTGTCTCTTGGATACGGATTCCAAGAAAGACTGTTGACGGAATCCGAGAAGAGGAGTAGCAGGAGAAGGAGCATCTGAACGAGCGGAAGATGCCAATGAGCGACAACTCCCCTCAGCAGAGGTGTTGGAGCCTTGACTGGCTGATAGAGGGCGATTGACGACGTCGGGTGACGGAGCAAGTAACGGAGCGGGTGATGGAGCGGGGGCTGGGGCAGGCAGAACCGCCGTATGTTTATCACGGTTTTCCCAGGCCACCGAATGGTGACGCTGCATATGCTGACGCAACGCTGTAGTCCCAACATGGGCCCCCTGGCCACGCTTGCATTTCTGGCCACATAGTCGACATACGGCTACGTTTACTTCCTCGGGCGGCTTGAGGAAAAATTGCCACACCACCGAGTAGGAAACTTTGCCCCCGCTACTCTTCACTGGCTGACTGCTACTTCCTCCGTGCGCACCGGCACCACTACTGGCCGTGGTGGTAGGCTGCAGTGGAGCTGGTGCTCTACTCCGTGGACGTTTGGCTCCACTGACACTGATGCGACCCTGCTGCTGTCTCCTGGGCAACCCACCGACTGTTTTGCTCGCTGCCAAGCTGCCACCCTCTTCTCCTGATGATGCGGAAGAAATTGCCTGATGACGACGAGGCTGCCAAGTGCGATCAACCTCCTCATCATCAAGTAGGGTCTCCGCCTCACTACTAGCCCCCTCGGCTGCGTCTGGGTCAGGAGACAGACCTGTCTCTAGACCGGCTACCGAGCCACTCTCCTCGCCAGTACTTGTTCGCTTGGCTGCTGAAAAGGCCGATGTCTCCCCCCGTTCCTGACCGCCCTCTGTTAGCTCTTCCTCACTGTACAGTGGGGCTGAGCCCACAGCATGCGATACTTCGCTTGGTGAGGGAACAGCAAAGGACAGGGGCAGGTAGAGGACACGTGATTTCAGTGGGCTTGGTCCCGGGCCATGCCAACTAACGGTTGTGTCTGACGTACCCACCGACCGTTGGCTGTAGGTGTCAGAGGTGACCTGGGAAGAGGAAGACGACCGAGCCAACCAATCAATGACGGCAGGGTTGTCGGTGGAGACACGACCGCTGGATGACACCGGGAGCACTGGCCTCTGGCTGCGAATACTGCTGCCTCGACCCCTTCCTCTGCTGCCACGTCTGCTCGCTCCTAAAACATTGCCTCCTCTGCCACTCCTCTGCATGTTGTCTGACATACTATTTAATTCAACGATTAGGTGTCCCTGAGTAACAATTCTCTGGCACTCAGTAACAATTCTGTCTGTCCCTGAGTATGAATTCTGTGGCCCTGAGTAACAATTGTGTGTCTGTGCAAGTAACAATTCTGTGTCTGTGCAAGTAACAATTTTGTGTCTGTGAGAGTAACAATTCTCTGGCACTCAGTAACAATTCTGTCTGTCCCTGAGTAACAATTCTCTGGCACTCAGTAACAATTCTGTCTGTCCCTGAGTAACAATTCTGTCTGTCCCTGAGTATGAATTCTGTGGCCCTGAGTAAGAATTCTCTGGCACTCAGTAACAATTCTGTCTGTCCCTGAGTATGAATTCTGTGGCCCTGAGTAACAATTGTGTGTCTGTGCAAGTAACAATTCTGTGTCTGTGCAAGTAACAATTTTGTGTCTGTGAGAGTAACAATTCTCTGGCACTCAGTAACAATTCTGTCTGTCCCTGAGTAACAATTCTCTGGCACTCAGTAACAATTCTGTCTGTCCCTGAGTATGAATTCTGTGGCCCTGAGTAACAATTCTGTCTCTGTGCGAGTAACAATTCTGTGTCTGTGCAAGTAACAATTTTGTGTCTGTGAGAGTAACAATTCTCTGGCACTCAGTAACAATTCTGTCTGTCCCTGAGTAACAATTCTCTGGCACTCAGTAACAATTCTGTCTGTCCCTGAGTAACAATTCTCTGGCACTCAGTAACAATTCTGTCTGTCCCTGAGTAACAATTCTCTGGCACTCAGTAACAATTGTGTGTCTGTGCAAGTAACAATTCTGTGTCTGTGCAAGTAACAATTTTGTGTCTGTGAGAGTAACAATTCTCTGGCACTCAGTAACAATTCTGTCTGTCCCTGAGTAACAATTCTCTGGCACTCAGTAACAATTCTGTCTGTCCCTGAGTATGAATTCTGTGGCCCTGAGTAACAATTCTGTCTCTGTGCGAGTAACAATTCTGTGTCTGTGCAAGTAACAATTTTGTGTCTGTGAGAGTAACAATTCTCTGGCACTCAGTAACAATTCTGTCTGTCCCTGAGTAACAATTCTCTGGCACTCAGTAACAATTCTGTCTGTCCCTGAGTAACAATTCTCTGGCACTCAGTAACAATTCTGTCTGTCCCTGAGTAACAATTCTCTGGCACTCAGTAACAATTGTGTGTCTGTGCAAGTAACAATTCTGTGTCTGTGCAAGTAACAATTTTGTGTCTGTGAGAGTAACAATTCTCTGGCACTCAGTAACAATTCTGTCTGTCCCTGAGTAACAATTCTCTGGCACTCAGTAACAATTCTGTCTGTCCCTGAGTATGAATTCTGTGGCCCTGAGTAACAATTCTGTCTCTGTGCGAGTAACAATTCTGTGTCTGTGCAAGTAACAATTTTGTGTCTGTGAGAGTAACAATTCTCTGGCACTCAGTAACAATTCTGTCTGTCCCTGAGTAACAATTCTCTGGCACTCAGTAACAATTCTGTCTGTCCCTGAGTAACAATTCTCTGGCACTCAGTAACAATTCTGTCTGTCCCTGAGTAACAATTCTCTGGCACTCAGTAACAATTGTGTGTCTGTGCAAGTAACAATTCTGTGTCTGTGCAAGTAACAATTTTGTGTCTGTGAGAGTAACAATTCTCTGGCACTCAGTAACAATTCTGTCTGTCCCTGAGTAACAATTCTCTGGCACTCAGTAACAATTCTGTCTGTCCCTGAGTATGAATTCTGTGGCCCTGAGTAACAATTCTGTCTCTGTGCGAGTAACAATTCTGTGTCTGTGCAAGTAACAATTTTGTGTCTGTGAGAGTAACAATTCTCTGGCACTCAGTAACAATTCTGTCTGTCCCTGAGTAACAATTCTATGGCACTCAGTAACAATTCTGTCTTCCCTGAGTAACAATTCTCTGGCACTCAGTAACAATTCTGTCTGTCCCTGAGTATGAATTCTGTGGCCCTGAGTAACAATTCTGTCTCTGTGCGAGTAACAATTCTGTGTCTGTGCAAGTAACAATTTTGTGTCTGTGAGAGTAACAATTCTCTGGCACTCAGTAACAATTCTGTCTGTCCCTGAGTAACAATTCTCTGGCACTCAGTAACAATTCTGTCTGTCCCTGAGTAACAATTCTCTGGCACTCAGTAACAATTGTGTGTCTGTGCAAGTAACAATTCTGTGTCTGTGCAAGTAACAATTTTGTGTCTGTGAGAGTAACAATTCTCTGGCACTCAGTAACAATTCTGTCTGTCCCTGAGTAACAATTCTCTGGCACTCAGTAACAATTCTGTCTGTCCCTGAGTATGAATTCTGTGGCCCTGAGTAACAATTCTGTCTCTGTGCGAGTAACAATTCTGTGTCTGTGCAAGTAACAATTTTGTGTCTGTGAGAGTAACAATTCTCTGGCACTCAGTAACAATTCTGTCTGTCCCTGAGTAACAATTCTCTGGCACTCAGTAACAATTCTGTCTGTCCCTGAGTAACAATTCTCTGGCACTCAGTAACAATTCTGTCTGTCCCTGAGTAACAATTCTCTGGCACTCAGTAACAATTGTGTGTCTGTGCAAGTAACAATTCTGTGTCTGTGCAAGTAACAATTTTGTGTCTGTGAGAGTAACAATTCTCTGGCACTCAGTAACAATTCTGTCTGTCCCTGAGTAACAATTCTCTGGCACTCAGTAACAATTCTGTCTGTCCCTGAGTATGAATTCTGTGGCCCTGAGTAACAATTGTGTGTCTGTGCAAGTAACAATTCTGTGTCTGTGCAAGTAACAATTTTGTGTCTGTGAGAGTAACAATTCTCTGGCACTCAGTAACAATTCTGTCTGTCCCTGAGTAACAATTCTCTGGCACTCAGTAACAATTCTGTCTGTCCCTGAGTAACAATTCTGTCTGTCCCTGAGTATGAATTCTGTGGACCTGAGTAAGAATTCTCTGGCACTCAGTAACAATTCTGTCTGTCCCTGAGTATGAATTCTGTGGCCCTGAGTAACAATTGTGTGTCTGTGCAAGTAACAATTCTGTGTCTGTGCAAGTAACAATTTTGTGTCTGTGAGAGTAACAATTCTCTGGCACTCAGTAACAATTCTGTCTGTCCCTGAGTAACAATTCTCTGGCACTCAGTAACAATTCTGTCTGTCCCTGAGTAACAATTCTCTGGCACTCAGTAACAATTCTGTCTGTCCCTGAGTAACAATTCTGTCTGTCCCTGAGAATGAATTCTGTGGCCCTGAGTAAGAATTCTCTGGCACTCAGTAACAATTCTGTCTGTCCCTGAGTAACAATTCTCTGGCACTCAGTAACAATTCTGTCTGTCCCTGAGTAAAAATTCTGTGGCCCTAATAACGTTTCTGTGGCCCTAAGTAACAATTCTCTGGCACTGAGTAACAATTCTGTCTGTCCCTGAGTATGAATTCTGTGGCCCTAACTAGCGTTTCTTTGTCCCTAAAGAACGATTCTGTGGCCCTCATTAACAAGTCTGTGTCCCTGAGTAATGGTTCTCTGTCCCTAAGTAACTTCTCTCTGTCCCCAAGTATTGTTTCTGTGGCCCTAACTCTGTCCCTGTCCCTAGTACAGAGCGGTCTGCCTCTGTTCAATGACTGCAGGCAAATGAAGATTTCCAAAATGGCCGCTATATATACCTCGACCATTACACAGTGCTGGCTGGCTGGCTGCTGATTGGCTGATGCGATCACATGTCGTTGAGGAATGCATTATGGGGCAGCGCGCCTTGTCTGCGCGCCTTCCCCGACATCCCCGCTCCGTCGCCGCACATGTCAGCCGCCATTTTCGGAAAAATTTCGATTCGCGCGTCCGAATTAGGCTGTTTTTCGGATTCGGCACGAATCGAAATTTTTCCGAAATTCGACTCGAATTCCACTTCGGATACTTCGATTCGCTCATCTCTACTCAAAACAATAAAGGAACACATTTTAATCAGAGTATAGCACCAAGTCAATGAAATTCCTGGGATATTGATTTGGTCAGTTCAGTAGCAGAGGGGGTTGTTAATCAGTTTCAGCTGCTTTGTTGTTAATGAAATTAACAACAGGTGCACTAGATGGGCAACAATGAGACGACCCCCAAAACAGGAATGATTTTACAGGTGGAAACCACTGAAATTGTTTTCCCTACTCATCTTTTCTGTTTTTCACTAGTTTTGCATTTGGCTAGGGTCATTGTCACTACTGGTAGCATGAGGTAATACCTGGACCCTACAGAGATTGCACAGGCAGTCCAACTCCTCCAGGATGGCACATCAATACGTACCATTGCCAGAAGGTTTGCTGTGTCTCCCAGCACAGTCTCAACAGCATGGAGGATTCCAGGGGACAGGCAGTTACTCTAGGAGAGCTGGATAGGGCTGCAGAAGGTGCTTAACCCATCAGCAGGACCAGTATTTGCTCCTCTGTGCAAGGAGGAACAGGATGAGTACTGCCAGAGCCCTACAAAATGACCAAACAATCAGAAACAGACTTCATGAGGGTGGCCTGAGGGCCCAACATCCTCTAGTAAGCCCTTTATTTCTTTATTTCCGGCACCATAGAGCTTGATTGCCATTGAACACCAGAATTAGCAGGTCCGCCATGGGCGCCCTGTGCTTTTCACAGATGAGAGCAGGTTCACCCTGAGCACATGTGACAGACATGAAAGGGTCTGGAGAAGCCGTGGAGAACATTATGCTGCCTGTAACATGGTTCAGTATGACTGTTTTGGTGGTGGGTCAGTGATGGTCTGGGGAGAAATATCCATGGAGGGACACACAGACCTCTACAGGCTAGCCCAGGGGTGGGCAAACTTTTTGACTTGAGGACCGCAATGGGTTCATATATTGGACCCGGGGGCCAGACCAAGAGTAGATGAATGATGTGTATGTGTCATCCATAGTAAGTATAGTAATATTCCCCCATAGTAAGCATAGTAATTCATCCCTCATATAGTATTTCATCCCCCACAGTACTATCCCCCCCCCCCCCCCCAAGTAGTAAGCCAAGCCCCCCGTGTCAATTCACTTACCTTTGCTCCGCGCGTTCCTCTCGCCATGTTCCCACGCCGTTCCGGTCTTCAGGGCGGACTGTGAGAGGAGCCTAGCTCCCCTCACGTTCGTCACGCTGCCCCGCCTACACACATCCTGACAGCCAATGTATCACGCTCCGCGGGCCGGATTGAAAGGTCCGCGGGCTGTAGTTTGCCCATTGCTGGGCTAGACAATGGCACCCTGACTGCCATTAGGTATCGGGATGAAATCCTTGGCGCTATTGTCAGACATGTTGGCTTAAATTAATGAAGAAATTATATATTTTTTTTTCATTAGATATGTTTTTTAACAGAAAGTAGAAAATATAGGGCTTTTCCCCCAAATTTTCATTGATATAATAAAAATACTTTAGAAATAAAAGTGGTGATTAAATACCACCAAAAGAAAGCTCTATTTGTGTGCACAATGCTATAAATGTCATTTGGGTGCAGTGCTGCATGACTGTGCAATTACTTACCAGTGAAAGTGAGAGATGCTGTGGTCATGAAGGGGGTAAAACTTTGTGGAGCCTGAGTGGTTAACACACAAGGAGGTAACTGCACCCATGTTGTGGGGGGTAGTGGCCGGGCCTGGTCTCCCTGAGAGCCCCACTTCTAGTATACTTGGTGTCTGACATACTGTTCATGGTGAGATAGGAGTTGAGCTAGTGATGTAAACAGGCCGGTTTCTCGGTCATGCCCTGTAGGGAGCCGTGTTTCTCCTCACAGAGGCTCCTGACTGACATAGCCCGACCTCCTCCTGTACAGTGCAGGCTTTCCATGATACAAGTGTGACACAGGAGACTGCTGTGTACTGAATTGTATCTTCCTCACACCCTCTCCTCTCACATTACCCTCATCGGACTTCTATACAAGCCGTGCCTTGTCCACACCGCTCCCCCCAACAGAACTACATCTCCCACACTGCTCTACGGCCAGCGGTGACGTGTCCGGGGTGGGCGTGAGCGAGACGAGGCGGTGCTGCCGGGTTGGATGTAGTTTGGCAGGCGGAACACGTGGTGGGGACTGGGCCAATGGGAAGCCGTGGAGGTGATGTACCCATGTCAGCAGATGGTGAGGAGAGGCAGCAGTAGGAAGAGGGCGATCACAGGCTCCAACAAAAGGAGAAGCTGTTGCCAGACACACCGACACTGGACGCCGGAGCCGGGTGAGTGCTCAACTGACTGCAGTCCCTCCTGGGTCGGGCGATCTTCACCTGGGTGGAAGCTCTGTACAGTGCTGGGTGTCTGCATCAGGAATAGTGAGAGGAGAACTTGGTGGGACGGTGCTGGGATGTCAGGGGGTATACCTGGGGCACAGTGAATGGGGCGGGTCATGATGAGGGCAGATGATGGCATTACACCTATGTATGTGATCAGAGGGTCATAGACAACTTCTACCATCACCTACTACTATCCTACATGTACACGCCAGCATCACGACATGTACACGCCAGCATCACGACATGTACACGCCAGCATCACGACATGTACAGACTGCTGTCATGACATGCACACAACAGCATCACGACATGTACAGATCACTATGATGGGCATACAAGCACAGATCACTATGATGGACATACATGCGCAATCACTATGTTGACATGTACAGATCGCTATGATGGGCATACATGCGCAGATAACTATGTTGACATGTACAGATCGCTATGATGGGCATACATGCGCAGATCACTATGTTGACATTTACAGATCGCTATGATGGGCATACATGCGCAGATCACTATGATGACATGTACAGATCACTATGATGGGCATACATGCGCAGATCACTATGATGACATGTACAGATCACTATGATGGACATACATGCGCAGATCACTATGATGACATGTACAGATCACTATGATGGACATACGTGCGCAGATCACTATGACCCTACCAACTCAGATGATGATGTCCCTGCCAACTCCGATAATGATGTCCCTGCCAACTCAATATTGGTGGTCTGGACATAACACCCAAGTGCTGTGTCTGCCTGGCATGGCTCTTACCATACGAGCTGAAGCTGGCCACAGACCGATTTTGTTTTTTTTTTTTATTTTTATTTTCCATTCAGGCAGCAGGCTGAATGAAAAAACAATTCCTCCATCCACAGAAACAAGGTGGATGGAGGACTCCCCCCTGCCGGGCATTGTATTCTGACAGTGCGCACAGCTCACAGATCCACAAGTGTTCCAGCAGGTCCCTTTGACAGAAGTCATTCAAGCAATCAATGTCTGTTGAGCTAGGACAGACACACACTGATCGTGATTGAGCCGGTCCCAGCTGAACTGGTCACATTTCCATGGGTCTATGGCCAGCTTTAGACTCATGCTTGGGACATGAAGCATACTGAGAGCGCACTCACTCTTTGAGTCATTCATTGTTATGGGTTAATGATTAACTTCTAATGTTTGAGTGTAATCCTGTAATCCCAGCAGCCTCCTCCTGTATTATGTGCTCCATGTATACATGCTCCACCATCTCTCGGGGTAGGCTGAAGGTAGATGGGAACCCTCTGCTTCTGTTCTTTCCAGCAAGTGGAAGCAGGTTGTGGTAATGTGTTTCTCTGCCTATGCTCAGATATGTATCACTTGTGTAAAACATGTTTCCTCTATAGGAATCTAGATCTTCCAGAGAAGAGGTGTTGGTTCCCTTTTTATTGTAGAGCATGTTCTGGCTTTTTCTTTTTTCAGTGTTGAATCTCGTCTGCCCTTCTCCTTCACTTGATTGCTATGCTCTATTGATTGTAAAGGATAGCCTGACATGAGATGGATGTGGGTGCTGACCTTCGCTCCCGCTCCTCCTTGACACACTGGGGGGCATTCATAAAGGATGTCATATAATTCCATCAGCTGCTGAACTGAGAGTGATGGTGCTTGCCGTCCATTCATGTACCTGTCAGAGGCAGCAGCATGAATCTGACAGCATTTACAGTGAGCTCTCCTTCCTCCCTTGCCGGCCACTGTGTCCATCACGCTGACAGGTGCACGGTCAAGGAGTTGTGTACCAGGGATGGAACCCGATGGGGAACTGAGAGACTAGGACCTTATCAGGTCCACCTGACTGTTGCATGACAGTGGAAGGATCTATAGCTGCTATTCAGTCCAGGAGTGGCTTTCAAATCCACCTACTGTGTTGTCCAACAAAAGTAAGGTGGACCTGATGGGGGACTTGTCTCTCAGTTATCCATCAGGCTCTGGCCAGCTAATGACAAGAAATTCCTAAATCAGGGTTTTGCCATATTTGGGTAATGACATCACTTGTTTACATTTAGCGGCCAGCTGGGGAATCCCCTGAATGACAGCTGAATAGTGCTGTGCCAGATCACATACATGACAGCTTCCCAGCACAGACATGCCCACTCTGAGTATTGGAGTACCTCTGTGTACAAACGTCCAACTTTGTCTTACTGCCAGTTTCCTAATCTGCCAACTGGTGGTCATTTTTTAAGAATCTCTCACGGCCGTAGCAACAGGTACTTAAAGTGGTGGCAGTTAGAACTGCGTGAATCTGGTACGTGTTAGTAATGTCACTGAAACGGACTCAAATGCTTGCCTGAATTAGGTGCTGCTAGTTTTAGAGAGAACCACCACTAGAAACGTGACGTCAAGGCTTTACTGCATTCCCCTCATTGGCTGCGGGGCTACAGTAGTTTGATGTCCTGATCTAGAACATGTATCCAGACTAGGAACGTCAGAATAAAGTCAGAAGTTCTGATTTACATACTTGTTCTAGGTTTTTTTTTTTTTTTTTTAGAAAGACGTCAACATTGTCAGGATTTTTTTTTTGTGGGGGGGATTCTACTGAAGTGAGGTTTCCATTGAAGGGACCAGACAGATGATTTCTGCCTACAGGGGAAATAGTGTATGCAAGAAAGCAGTACACATCTGAATCTAGCTTGACTATATATCAGGAGTCCTCAGACTTTTTAAACAGGGGGCCAGTTCATGGACCTTCACACTGTTGGGGGCCGGACTATAGTTTGAAAAAAATATCAACAAATTCACATGCACACCGCACATATCTTATTTGTAGTGCAAAAAAAAATACAATATTTAAAATGCACTGGACACTGTAATGCAATGGACCCCGCCTCACACTGTACTCCGTAACGCACTGGACACCACAATGCACTGGGCACTGTAATGCTGCGAACAACGCAACGCACTGTGCTCTGTAACGCACTGGACGCCGTAACGCACTGGACGCCGTAACGCACTGGACACCGCATTGCACTAAACACCGCCATGCACTGTACACTGTAACGCACTGGACGCCGCCATGCACTGTACACTGTAACGCACTGTACTCTGATACACTGGACACCGCAGTGCACTGTACTCTGATACACTGAACACCGCAATGCACTGTACTCTGATACACTGGACACCGCAATGCACTGTACTCTGATACACTGGACACCGCAATGCACTGTACTCTGATACACTGGACACCGCAATGCACTGTACTCTGATACACTGGACACCGCAATGCACTGTACTCTGATATACTGGACTCCGCAATGCACTGGGCACCGTAATGCTGTGAACAATGCAACGCACTGTGCTCTGTAACGCACTGTGCTCTGTAACGCACTGGACGCCGTAACGCACTGGACGCCGTAACGCACTGGACACCGCCATGCACTGTACACTGTAACGCACTGTACTCTGATACACTGGACACCGCAATGCACTGTACTCTGATACACTGAACACCGCAATGCACTGTACTCTGATACACTGAACACCGCAATGCACTGTACTCTGATACACTGAACACCGCAATGCACTGTACTCTGATACACTGGACACCGCAATGCACTGTACTCTGATACACTGGACACCGCAATGCACTGTACTCTGATACACTGGACACCGCAATGCACTGTACTCTGATACACTGGACACCGCAATGCACTGTACTCTGATACACTGGACACCGCAATGCACTGTACTCTGATACACTGGACACCGCAATGCACTGTACTCTGATACACTGGACACCGCAATGCACTGTACTCTGATACACTGGACACCGCAATGCACTGTACTCTGATACACTGGACACCGCAATGCACTGTACTCTGATACACTGGACGCCGCAATGCACTGTACTCTGATACACTGGACGCCGCAATGCACTGTACTCTGATACACTGAACGCCGCAATGCACTGTACTCTGATACACTGGACGCCGCCATGCACTGTACACTGTATTGCACTGGACGCCACCATGCACTGTAGACTGTAACGCACTGGGTGCCGCCATGCACTGTAGACTGTAACGCACTGGGTGCCGCCATGCACTGTAGACTGTAACGCACTGGGCGCCGCCATGCACTGTAGACTGTAAGGCACTGGACGCCGCCATGCACTGTAGACTGTAACGCACTGGACGCCGCCATGCACTGTAGACTGTAACGCACTGGACGCCGCCATGCACTGTAGACTGTAACGCACTGGGCGCCGCCATGCACTGTAGACTGTAACGCACTGGGCGCCGCCATGCACTGTAGACTGTAACGCACTGGGCGCCGCCATGCACTGTAGACTGTAACGCACTGGACGCCGCCATGCACTGTAGACTGTAAGGCACTGGACGCCGCCATGCACTGTAGACTGTAACGCACTGGACGCCGCCATGCACTGTAGACTGTAACGCACTGGACGCCGCCATGCACTGTAGACTGTAACGCACTGGGCGCCGCCATGCACTGTAGACTGTAACGCACTGGGCGCCGCCATGCACTGTAGACTGTAACGCACTGGGCGCCGCCATGCACTGTAGACTGTAAGGCACTGGACGCCGCCATGCACTGTAGACTGTAACGCACTGGACGCCGCCATGCACTGTAGACTGTAACGCACTGGACGCCGCCATGCACTGTAGACTGTAACGCACTGGACGCCGCCATGCACTGCACACTGTAACACACTGGACACTGCAATGCACTCACATTGTAAATACTGAAAGTGAAAGTAAAGATCGGTTCTCTCTGTAGCCTGCATGTACACTCACAAACTGGTATGCCAGCCACCGCAGTGTCCCTGATTACTGCCCCAATGTCCCTGATAACTGCCCATTTTAGTCTATAGTAAACAATACAGCCAGCCCTGTCACCTGTCTCAATCGCCGCCATACCAGCGGTATGATCACCTCCATACCAGCGTCCTGATCACCTCAATACCCCATACCATCTCCCTGATCCCTGCCATACCCCATACCAGCGCTCTGATCACTTCAATACCCCATACCAGCTCCCTAATCCTTGCCATATCCCATACCAGCGCTCTGATCACCTCCATACCAGCGTCCTGATCCCTGCCATGCCCCGTGCCAGCGTCTTGATCTCCGCCATATCCCGTGCCAGCGTCCTGATCTCCGCCACATCCCGTGCCAGCGTCCTGATAACCCCCATACTAGCTCCCTGATCACTGCCACACCTCATGCTAACGTCCTGATCACCGCCATACCCCATACCAGCGTCCTGATCACTGCCATACATCATACCAGCGTCCAACATTTTAGGAACTCAACTGATCAATTTTCAAATATATATACCAAAATTTGTAGACACTATAGCTTTCACACAGACAAATAATATACACTGTTTTGGGTTATTTTTACCCCAAAAATATAGCAGAATACATTTTGGCCTAAATTTATGAGGAAAGATTATTTATTTGTAAAATTTTATAGCAAAAACTAAGCAAAAATTATTTTTTTCAATATTTTCGGTATTTTTTAATTTATATAGCAAAAAATAACAAACCCAGTGGTGATCAAATACCACCGAAAGAAATCTGTCTAAAAAAAAAATGATACAAATTTCATATGTGTACAATGTTGTTCAACCATGTAATTGTCAAAGTGTGATAGTGATGAAAGCTGAAAATTGGCCTGGACTGGAAGAGGGTGAAATTGTCTGGACTTGAAGTGAGATAAGGGTCTTGCTTACATTTTCAGTTTTGGGGGGGCGGGATAGCTGAGCCTCATTTTTAAGCATCAAGGCAGTGGACAGGGGTCCCTTCTGTCCACCAAACGCAACCTAATTACCTGTAATGCATGTGTATTTTTTTTTTTTTTTTGTGTCCTTGCACGCATGGTCATTTCAAGGAGTTGAGAGGCAGGAAAAAACTTTTATGGCATCCGGGAACAGCAACATTTTGGCAGAAAAACACTTGACATCTGTAAATGCGCCTAAGTGCTAGGTATGTTTAGTATTTAAGCATTAATTAGTTTCAATGGGCAGAATAAATTTAGGCATCTAAACGTGTCGCACATATTTAGAAGCATCAAGCATTTTTTTTTTTTGCCAAAACACCACTGCCAGGAGGAAAGGCGTCTAGGAAAGATAGCAAAAACATCCAGTGTGCATAATATATCGTTTCAGGCAAATGTGCACATAAACCTAAACTGGTAATCTTACCATCCAGCCAAAAATGGTTAGATTGGGAAATTTTAGGTTTGTGTGACATACTTACTCAGTGCAGACACCCCTGTACTGTTTAAAGCGAAGCTTCACAAAAAGTCAAGTCCCCTTGATTTGATTCCAAACCCCCCCTCGGTGTGTAATGCCCCGTACATTCTATGAATATTGTATGAAAATTTTTGTAGGAGGACCGATTGTCCGATAATCGGATCGTTAGTACACAGCTTTCGAGAGCCGATCATGACAATTTGTGCGACAATATCCGAAGAGACAAGCACAAAAAATTTTCTCGTATGATACCAGATCGTACGATTTTTTGTTTAACCATTAGCCGCCCGGCCAATGGCCGTTTGGCGGCTTCAAATGTGCCTCTGCACTCCGGGTGCACGCCATTTTGTGTGCTCCCGCACATGCGCAGTTTGCGCTAATGCAGAGCGGCGCAGCAGTGCGATCTGTCACTGGCCGTGTACCTCGGACACGGTCGATGACAGATCCGAGTACCGGCTCCCGTTGCTGGTACCATGTGACCTGCTGTGACCAATCACAGCAGGTCACATGACAGTTGTATACAATGGATGGCTTCATTCATGATGCCATCCATTGTATACTAGTGCCTAGCTGTGAATGGTCACAGCTAATCACATGCACATGTCATGTGATTAGCTGTGACCCAATCACAGCTAAGCACAAAAAAAAAAAAAGCTGAATGAATCGATTTCATTCAGGTAAATGGTTGCTTATAGCAAAGTAATTCTTTGCTATAAGCAAATTGTGTAAAAAAAAAAAAATAAAATACTGATCACTTCCCCAAAGTAGTACAATGTTACTATGGTAACATTGTACTACTTTGGTCATAGTAAAATATGAAAAAAAAAATCTTAAAAATAAAAAAATGTAATAAAAAATTAAATATAATAAAAAAAAAAAAAAAAAAAAAAATATATATATATTTTTTTTTCATACTGTCACCAGTCAGTGTCCCTGTTCACCGCCATGCCAGTTATATGATGACGCTGTACTGCACTGGTGACAGTATGTAAAAAAAAAAATAGTGAAAATAATTTTTTTTATTTTTTCATTTTCCGAAAAATTATGACAAAAAATAAAACTTCAAAAAACTCGCCATGCCTCTTATGAAGTACATCAGACTGTCTACTCTGCAAAAAGGGGTCATTTGGGGATATCTGTACTATTCTGACATTCTTGGACCTCAAGAAATTAGATTGGCTGTCAGTACTTCAGGATTGATCAATATTCAGATATATACCATAGTTTGTGAACTCTATAACCTTCCTACAAACTAAAAAATACATCCTAATTTGGGTTATTTTCACCAAAGACATGTAGCAGAATACATCTCGGCCTAAATTTATGAAGAACAATTATTTATTTGTAAACTTTTTAAACAGAAACAAAGAAAAATGTGTTTGTTGGTCTTTTTTTGTTAATTTAGCAAAAAATAAAAACCCCAGCGGTGATTAAACACCACCAAAAGAAAGCTCTAGTTGTGTGAAGAAAATGATAAAATTTTAGTTTGGGTACAATGTTGTATGACCGCGCAATTGTCATTCAAAGTGTGAGAGCGCTGAAACCTGAAAAATGACCTGTGTAGTTCGGTGTAAAATTGCCCGGTATTGAAACGGTTAATCAGTACAGTAGTCGTCCGAAAATACAATACATGACATCACTTTCAAAATTCTTTTCTTTCATAGGAGAATTTTCGTACCTTTTAATAACCTTTTCACTTTCGATGTGAGACTAGCAGACGAAAAAGAACGGGCGATTGTTCGTCCAATATTCTCATCGTGTGTACGGGGCTTAACATAGCAACAGTTTTTTTGGAGGGGGATCAGTGCCTTGCCTCACTCCCTCCTCTCCCTCAGTCTCCTGTGATATGGCACATTTCCCAAGAGGCTTCCTACAGCACTGTGCACGCTTTTTATGAATTAATTTTTTGGCCAATGAAAATTTAATAAACGCCAAAACCTTTTACGTGCCTGAATGCATCAAAACGGCCTTAAACATGTTTGAAAAAAATGTGGCTTTAGGTGCATTTTTCACGCTGCTTTCTCCTGCCAGGAGAAAGACGTTTAGAAGAATTGCAGTGTGCGTAAAGCCAGCCATACACGGGTCAAATTGCTAAAGAATTTTCTTTCGAAAATCTTTTCTAAGAATTTTCGTTCAAATTTCACACCATTAGTTGATCACAGAAACGGTTAATTTTTGTGTGACCATCAAATTTGAGTGATCGGCCATGTTGGAAATTTTTTGAAAAATGAATGAATTTCAACTCAATGATGGGAGAATCGTGTAAGAAATATAAAGCCGTGACCTGGAAAGAAAAGAAAATTCTTGGCCACGAAAATTCTTTTCTGTAGCAACATGAGGAGAAATTGAAGGATTTGTTGGTCGAATTTCGAAATCAATGGTGGCACCATTGGATTACAAAACGTACAAAATTTCCGATTTTCTAAATAAAATTCGTTCGGAATTTGACATATGGCCTGCATAAAGGGGCCTTTGAGAGACACTGTCACTTTACCCTGCTTGGGCCAGGTGACAGTGTCTCTTTAAGTTATACTTGTCACTTTTGGGGTTATTTACTGAAACTGGACAGCGCAAAATCTGGTGCAGCTCTGCATAGAAACCAATCAGCTTCCAGGTTTTATTGTCAAAGCTTCATTGAACAAGCTGAAGTTAGTAGCTGGTTGGCTCCCATGTACAGCTGAAGCAGATTCCCAGTTCCCAATTTTAGTAAATCTTCCCCTTTAGAAGCTGCATTGTTCTGGTTATTGAGCATGGCTGACCTAAATGTCTCTTTTTTTTTTTTTTTTTTTTTTTTTTAACCTAAAATATTTTTTAATCTCTTCGATATCTAGTTACTTAATATATACAGTATAGGCCAGCCCTAAGGAGCAAACTATCTAGTTTACATTTTAGTGACATTAGACATCATTTGACATGAGAAGGTGTGCTTGGGGTTGGCACATATTTTGCAGCTTAGTCATCTCTGTATATCAGGTCATCTCTGTATATCTTTGTCCCATATATATATGAATATGTCAAATCATATTCTTTTACATGAACATTCCAAAATCTCACTGTAGTTTCTCACCCATTTCTGTGTGAGCACACTGTTTTAGAGCTCATTTACACTTGCTTCGATTTCAACACACAATAAAGCTCCTAGGCTAGATACTAAGCCATGGGGATCAGCAAAGAACTGACATCTTTTTATGTCCTTTTCCATCTTTATAAAGTTCCATTACCTTGTTACGCAGGACTTTTGACAGTTCTTTTCTGATCCCCACGCTAAGTATCTAGCCTAGTCAGTGCTTCCACGTAAGAGCTAACAAATGCATTGGCTATTTATACACTGACACTAATTGCATTTTAAAAAGCCACATATGTGGGACATTAACCTCTAATTGGCATTTTAACCAGTGTGTGTCACCTAGTGTGTCTGAACCAAGGCCAAACATTCCAGGGTATGTAAACTTTTGATCATGGCCATTTGGGTGATTTCTGTTATCATTATGATTTAAAAAGGAGCCAAACAACTATTTGATAATAAATGGCTTCATATGATCATCATCCTTCAATAAAAGAGTAGTTTTTGGCATCATCAGTCATATTTTCAATATCAATGCCAAAATTTCACAATTTCTGCCAGGGTGTGTGTGTGTGTGTGTGTGTGTGTGTGTGTGTGTGTGTGTGTGTGTTCTTTTTTAATACAAAGAAAAGATATCCTTTTTGGTGTATGTTTCTAAAAAGATGCAAAAATCTGTCATTTTACTTTGGGCTTAAACAGTTCTTGGTTGACAGGATACAAGTGGTATTTTCCTGACCTGTATGCACCTGTCAGACGTGTCTCCACGTTGTTCTGCCTTCTGGATTATCCCTTGTCTTTGTTTCTTACCTATAAGTCACAGTGGTGGCTTTGACAGTTAAAGTGAAGGGTGGGGGCTGGTATTTGTATACTGCTGGAGTGTGGTAATGGCTGTGGCTATTTAACCCCTGCAGGGTCTGCCCAACAGTCCCACATTTAAAGCACTCCTAGGAGAAACTGCAGGCTTGCAGATGTCCCACCAGGAACTCTCTGGACCCCCCTCCAATGTAGTCTGTGATGTCAACCATGAACGGTGATGACACACTTGTCCTTCGCAGTTTCCTCCCTTGGTAATGATGGTGCAGGTTACATGAAGATTTTTCCAGAACGTCAGTTGGGGGATCAGTTGACATCGGAGAGTCCTTGTAGCATAATGAAAGTTCCAGGTCTAGATCCCATTCACATCTGTGTGCTTTGTTTGCAGTCCTTCGCATTGTAGATAATACTACATTTTTGTTTTCTATAAATAAAAAAAAGAGTTTATATTTATATGCTGCGAGCAGTGCTATTGTACAGAAAGGTCACTTACCTCCTGTTATGGCAGTCTCTACTGGGACTGTCTGCATCTCCCTTTTTTGGGTGCCTAAGCCACGATCCTTCTCTCCCCACTGACCCCTGGCTCACATATCCGCGTTCCTGCGGGCCGCGTTTTGTGCTGGCATGAGATCCCATTCATTTGAATGGACTCCCGTGCCCTGGGACATGCAGGGAAGAAGGCGCCCAGGTGTGAATGGAGCTTCCTTGGTTTTCTCATTGAAGTCTATGAGAGGCATTTTTGCCTTGAAGTCTATGGGAGGCATATTCGCATTGAAGCCTGTGGGGCGCCACTGCGCATTGAAATCCATGGGAGGCAGTGTGTGAACCCATGCACCAGGATGCAATTTCTAGTTGCCATGGTGCCTGGGAGTTGTTGAACCCTGGTTTATTAGTAGGTTGGTTTTTTTTTTTTTTTTACCTTAATGCGGAGAACACATTGGGGTTGATTTACTAAAACTGGAGAGTGCAAAATCTGGTGCAGCTGTGCATGGTAGCCAATCAGCTTCTAACTTCAGTTTGTTCAATTAAGCCTTGACAATAAAACCTGGAAGCTGATTGGTTTCTATGTAGAGCCTCACCAGATTTTGCACTCACCCACTTAGGGTCAAAACAAAGAAACTATTAATGTCTGCCTGTCAATGTTCACTATCCTTTTTAAAATTAGATTTTTTTAAATTAAATAAGATATGAAAAAAACTATTTTATAACTTAAAACTCTGTTACAAATCAGGATTTTCATTGTATTCAGATAATTTTGTAGAGAGGCAAATGCTGTGCTGCTCTAAATACATGACAAAGATCTGTTTACATGGCAGAATGAGATGCCAACAATTCCAGTTTATTTACTTTAGTTCAGTTATGTAGGAGTCGGTAAGATTTTGCAGATAGCAGCCTAAAGTGATATTAATCCCTTTGTTTTTTTTTTTCTTAAAGCAATTTCAGCAGCTGATTTAATCACTTACTGAGTATGCAGCTTTGGTATCGCTTAATGCGTGCCTATATTTCAGTTTAAGTTGGCGCCATGACCTCAGGATTCCTGTTTCTGGGTGGCTTCTTTCTCTTGCAGCATCCTTTGAATCCCCTTGGCATGCAGGGACGAGTTAAGTCTTTCTACACTGTGTAGATCAATAGATACACACAGCCTCATAGCCTAGGATTGTAAGGCACTCCCCTACCCTCTTGTGCTTCTTTGTCCAAGCTAACAGACCAGCTGGAGACTGCACTGTCCACTGTTAACCCTTTCTTGTGGATCGGACCGGAAGACCGAAAGTTCAGGGAAGCAGCACTGGGAGAACAGGATCCAGTAGCACTGAAAATTGTAAACTGCAAGTGCTGAGGTAAGAATTTATTTATTTCAGCATTATCTGCAGAGAACAAACAATTTCACAGTATGACTGTACAGTGTTCAGTGCCCATCTCATCTTTTTTGATTGCTTACATGAGCTAAATTATATAGGAGAAGTTTTTAATTAAGGAACAGTTTAACTGTAAATGGGTATCAAAATATAAAACAAAAATAATCAGTCCTTAAGTCAAATATTTTTGTTCTTTTCTCCATTTGAATAAAAGAAATGTTAGGCTACTTTGACACTGCTCCATTGCAAAAAAATGTGGTAAAAACACATATGCTTGTTTTGCTGCGTTTCTGGTGCGTCGGGGCATGCACCTAATGAGACGACGGATGGTGTCCTGGGGGATTTCCTCCCAGATCTGGACCAGGGCATCACTGAGCTCCTGGACAGTCTGAGGTGCAACCTGGCAGTGTCAGATGGAGAGAAACCTGATATCCCAGAGGTGTTCTATTGGATTTAGGTCAGGCGAGCATGGGGGCCATTCAGTGATATCAATTCCTTCATCCTCCAGGAACTGCCTGCATACTCTCACCACATGAGGCCGGCATTGTCGTGCACCAGGAGGAACCCAGGACCCACTGCACCAGTGTAGGGTCTGACAATGGGTCCAAGGATTTCATCCTGATACCTAATGGCAGTCAGGGCGTCATTGTCTAGCCTGTAGAGGTCTGTGTGTCCCTCCATGGATATGCCTCCCCAGACCATCATTGACCCACCACCAAAGTGGTCATGCTGAACCATATTACAGGCAGTCTAATGTTCTCCACGGCTTCTCCAGACCATTTCACGTCTGTCACTTGCGCTCAGGGTGAACCTGCTCTCATCTATGAAAAGCACAGGGCGCCAGGGGTGGACCTGTCAATTCTGGTGTTCAGTGGCAAATGCCAATCGAGCTCTTTGGTGCCGGGCAGTGAGCACAGGGCCCACTAGAGAACGTTGGGCCCTCAGGCCACCCTCATGAAGTCAGAGACATTCACACCAGTGGCCTGCTGGAGGTCATTTTGTAGGGCTCTGGCAGTGCTCATCCTATTCCTCCTTGCACAAAGGAGAAGATAGCGGTCCTGCTGATGGGTTAAGGACCTTCTATGGCCCTGTCCAGCCCTATGCGCGTTTTTGAGGTGTTTGATAGGCGTTTGCCAAGCGTTAAAACCGCACCACAAACGCCTATAATGAAGTCAATGGTATTAACGCTTCACAAACACCCCACAAATGCCTGCCAGGCGTTTGAGGAGCATAGACTTGAATGGGATGCTTTAACTCCTCCTGACTTGACATGAGGCATCAATTTTGCCGCGATGCTAGCGCTTCAGTGTGAACAGCACTGTGTTCTGCCATGTGAAGAATTTTTATAGGTGTTTGAGGAGCGTTAAAAACGCTTCCCTAACGCCTGCTAACAAAGCTAGTGTAAATTTAGCCTAAGTCAGAGCTGTGTGAATCTCAGAATTGGATGGGCAGACCTCTGTTCTATCTGTGTGTTTTAGCTGTTTGCCTGGAGTTCAGCTTTAAGCACGTCCTGGCTGCCTACTGCAGATATACTATGGCTGAGTGCCCTCCCTGGATCATGTACATGTATGTGATCCTGCTCTTCTGGGTAGTGTGTGTGTTTGTGTGTGTCATGCCAGCTGTACTGCCATTCGCTACAGCACATGCTGATTAGCAGGTCCCAGCCAATGATTTATGGCTGGGATCGGCTGAGTGAATGACAGAAAAGAGTCAGAAAAACAACACAGGGCTTTCTAAAGACAGCAGCGATGTGCACCAGCACATTGCTTAGTAACACAACACACAGTAAACATTGGTAGGCACACAGTTAACCCTTTGATTGCCCCTAAATGTTAACCCCTTCCCAGCTAGTGTCATTAGTACAGTGACAGTGTATTTTAGTACTGATCACTGTATTGGTGTCACTTGAAGATGTCAATGTCATTTGGTCAGTTCCCGCCCAGTGTCAATTAGTGCCAGATTTCCCACCACACTATAACAGTCCCACTATAAGTTGCTGATCGCCTCCATTACTAGTATAAAAAAGTAAATCAAAATTCCAGTATATAGACCATAGTTTGTAGACACTACAACTTTCACGGAAACCAAAGACATGTAGCAGAATACATTTTGGCCTAAATTTATAAAGAATTCATTTTTCTTTAAATTTTTGGTCTTTTTATCATTTATATCATAAAAAATCTAGTGGTGTTCAAATACCACCAAATGAAAGCTTTATTTTTGTTAAAAAAAAAATATAATAAGTGTGTATGTATGTATATGTATATGTGTGTGTGTATATATATATATATATATATATATATATATATATATATATATATATATATATATAATGTGTGTGTGTATATATATGTATATATATATATATATATATATATATATATATATATATATATATATATCTCTATATCAGGGACGGACTGACAACTCATGGGGCCCCTGGGCAATAGGGGATCGTGGGGCTCGAAAAAGGCATCATGGGCATCTCATGGGGCCCCCTACTGACCATGGCCCTTGGGCAGTGCCTGGGTTTCCAAATGGTCAAAATCTACGAGCACTCAAGTGGTTAAACACTTTTTTTTTTTTTTCTTTCTTTTAAGGTTGCTCAGATTGGCTGCTTCACTAGCAAAAATTGTGCACTATAAGGTCAGCAGAAAGTGTTACAGCTTCTTTTAGTTGTCGCAGTTCCACCCACTGAATGATTGCGTAGGTCAGTGTCATTTCTTCAATGGAATCGTAATCTGTTCCAGACTACAGGGAGCTCACTGTAGTAAGAGTCAGCAAGATATCTTCCAGAACAAGGGAACTGTGTCATGTTGAGATCAGCACACATCTAATCCCCAGTGTAGTGAACTTTTGTAGAAGGCAGTGAAGTAGACCGAGTGTGCACGTAACTTCAGAACATGCTGTGAACTTTTCCATACGGTCATCACTTATGTGATAAAACAGAAATAATTTATGGAAACTGAAGAGCAAGAAAAGGAGGCAGTCACGTTTTTGAGTTCAGACTTTGTTCATACTACAGTATAACATGAATATAACATTGAATTATTACAAGGCAGGGTTTTGGATTAGGTCTTTAGTACAATAAGAGATAACTCTGTTGTTCTAAATTAGCGTAATCATTCCTTTCTCTGACTCCCAGCTCTAAAAATGAATGTATAGGAAAGTATGTAATAGAAACTCTCAACCTCCCGTATTTTTATTTGGGTGGATGGAAATGCACCAGACTGTGACAGCAGTCCTTATAGCACCCTAGATTCCTAAAACCAGTCCAACAGGGTGAGGGCAAGCACATGCTCCTCCCTCATGGGAAGCAGATAGGTGGCACATAAGCAACCCTTCCCCTTTGCTAGCACATTCTCCTACCTCGGAAAGGGAATCCTTCTCAAACCAGTGAGCCCCCATGTGGAAGGGCCAGCAGTTGGGTACTAAAATGGCAGGGTTTCTATTATTGCTGTTAATCAAAGATGAAAATAAATCCCAGCTCAATTACCAACTTGCCTGTAACAAACAGAATTGACCATGTCTAAGTTCGCATTAAAAACCAGGGATTTAGTTTACACACATTTCCAAATATATGTGTAAGCTGCTCTGGCCACATCAAGGCACCCCAGTGTACTGTGGTCCTAACTCCATAAATAGAAGCACATATAGAAGTGGATAGATCAATGTCAGGTGTACTGGGAGACCCCTCCTTTAAAGGTACAGGGGTACAATGGCAGCTGTAGACATCCAATGCGTCCCCACACCAATTCACCAACTAGAGAAACAATAACTAGGCTTTGCAGCAAGGAGCACATGGAAGGGCAATGCAAGTCAAAAACGAACAAACACTTATCAGCCAGTCTGCAACAAACCGAATTGACCCTGTCAGTTCACATTAAAAACAAGGGGTTTAGTCGCACACATTTGCAAATACATGTGTAAGCCACAGTAGCCACGTCAAGGCACCCCAGTGTACTGTAGTCCTAACTCTATCATTTGATATTCTCCAAGTAGGAGCATCTATAGCAGTGGATAGATTAAGAGCAGGTGTGCCTGGAGGGAACCCACTCTTCCTTGTATTATGGCTGCCTCTGTGTCCTAGAATGACAGGCTGGTTATATTTGGAGAATTCTTTTATTTTTTTTTCTTTTACGAATTTTTCATTTTTATTATAAAATACAATTGATTTGACATTTTCCTTTTATTCCCAAATGTAATCAGTGAATGTGTAGGGAATGTAGTATTAACCCTTTATAACGAGGGGGTTACAGTAAACCACTCTTTTCCATGCTTTATGAATAGCATGAATGTTGGGCAAATGGTCCTGGAGATTTATTTTTCAATTATGAATCGTTACCTGATTCTAGGAGGATACTGCATATGATCTTGCTGCTAAAGGGATATCACTGGGGGGCACTAGAGCCAAGTGGTCTGGCACCTCCCTGTGTTGATCCAGTAGCTGAATAACACCTGAACATCCACTGGTCTTAGTGCTGGTTCACACTTGTGTGATATCTGATGTGACAATCACATGACAAGGGAAATCACATCATTTTCAATGGTGCCTGTTCACATTGATGTGACTCTGTGTGGTGCAATTTTAGAAAAAGGTTCCTGTGCTACTTTGGTGTAATTTCAGTGTGCTGTGGCTCCATAGAATATGCTAACCACATCCAAAGTTGCATCTCAATAGTGTAAACTGAGCCTCTTACCTGGTACAGAAAAAACACAGGAACCTTTGTCCTCAGGAAGGATGTGCTTGAGCTGGAGAGAGTTCAGAGAAGAGCAACAAAGTTAGTCGACTGAAGGACCTCAGTTATGAGGAACAACTACAAACGTCAAATTTGTATTCTCCATAGAAAAGAGACAATTGAGAGGAGATAAGATAGTGATATACAAATACCTCAATGATGATTTCAGCATAAAGAATAAACTATTCAGTCTCTGGGTGTATAAGAAGACATGCGTAGGGGTTTTTTCACTGTTGGGGCAGTAAGCGAATACAATAAACAGATATGGCATATGATTTTTGACATAAACAGAACCACATAGGTTGAACTGGATGAATTGGTGTCTTTATTCAACCTTACCAACTACACTATATTGCCAAAAGTATTGGGACACCCTTCAAAATCATTGGATTCAGGTGTTACAATCGCCTCAATGGCCACAGGTGTATAAAATCAAGCACCTAGGCATGCAGACTGCTTCTACAAACATTTGTGAAAGAATGGGTCACTCTCAGGAGCTCAGTGAATTCAAGCGCAGTACCGTGAAAGGTTGCAATAAGTCCATCCATGACATTTCCTTGCTACTAAATATTTCACGGTCAACTATTAGTGGTATTATAACAAAGTGGAAGCCGCTGGAAACAGCAACTCAGCCACGAAGTGGTAGGCCACGTAAAATGACAGAGCGGGGTCAGTACATGCTGAAGAGCACAGTGCACAGAAGTTGCCAACTGTCTGCAGAGTCAATAGCTAAAGACCTCCAAACTTCATGTGGCCTTTAGATTAGCACAACAACAATGCATAGAGAGCTTCATGGAATGGGTTTCCATGGCCAAGCAGCGTGTCTGGGATTGGTGGTTGCCAGGAGCTTGCTTGACTACATTGTCAAGTTTGCATTGTCAAGACTGCAAGTGTAAACTTTGATGGAAGAGAAATTATGGTGTGGGGTTGTTTTTCAAGGGTTGGGCTTGGCCCCTTAGTTCCAGTGACAGGAACTCTTAACGCATCAGCATATCAAGACATTTTGGACAATTTCCTGCTCCCAACTTTTTGGGAACAGTTTGGGGATGGCCCCTTTCTGTTCCAACATGACTGTGCAGCATTGCACAAAGCAAGATACATAAAGACATGGATGAGCAAGTTTGGGGTGGAAGAACTTCACTGGCCTGCTGAGTCCTGACCTCAACCCGATAGAACACCTTTGGGATGAATTAGAGCTGAGACTCCGAGCCAGGCCTTTTCATCCGACATCAGTGACTGACCTCACAAATGCGCTTCTGGAAGAATAGTCAAACCTTCCCATAGACACTCCTAAACCTTGTGTACAGCCTTTCCAGAAGAGTTGAAGCTGTTATAGTGGCAAAGAGTGGGATAACTCAATATTCAACCTTACGGACGAAGTCTGGGATGACATTAAAGTTCATGTTTGTGTAAAGGCAGGTGTCCCAATATTTTTGGCAATATAGTGTATGTAACTATATGTAACTTTGTTGTATTGGATGCAAAGCTTGAACTTCTTCCAGGGACTGTCTGCTTTTAGGAAATGTGCTACTGTTTGGTTATTCTCCCTCCTCTGTTCTCCTTCCCTGTGCAATAAACATTTTAAAAAAATATCTATGGACTGGATTGTGGTTATTGTAAGTGTGTACTATACCTGGGAACAAGGCAAATCTCAACTGGGGTCCAACTTGCACCACACAAGGCACAGTTGGGTGGAAGCACTGCTAACGAGACTGTAATATGTTCCTATGCCAGCCATTCTCAGCCATGGTTCTGTGCAACCCTAAGGTTTCTCCAGAGGTTGGTAAGGGTTCCTCGGGCTGTGATTGATTGGCCTATCCGATGGTACCTGCATATTTCCAGGTGTAAAGCCATTTGCCAAAGCCAGCAGCATGACCGCAATGAACCTTTTTAGCTGTGTGAAATAATGTAATTCTGACCACTATGGTGAGGGGGACACATTCTTCCCAATGATCACCAATGTTAGGGACATTTTTTCACTGATGAATTGGTTTTAGCTGGAGTTACCTGAGACCTGAAAATTATTTCAAGGGTTCCTCTGGGGTAAAATGGTTAAGCCAGGCTGCCTTTGTGGAGGTCTAGCATTCAGTTTACCGTACAGGTTCAAAGTATATTTGTAGCCTGAAGAGAAACATTATCTAGGAGTGTAAAACTATGGCTGCTTTTATAAAGAGATATTCTGTTCTCTGTACAGTTTGCATTTTGTATGTACATGGGGGCAGCTATATTTGGTCATTACATACACGGGCTCTGCTTCCTGCTTTGCAATGCTACGCCGTGGTTGTTCTTTATTGCTCCTCGTTGTAGTAGCTATTGTATCTTGCTTCCAGTGGCTCTTCTGCAAATCTCTGCATTTAATAAAATAACAAAAAAGGAAGAGAAAGCATGTGACAGATTACTTTTTCATTTTATAATTTTAATTAATTGCCATGGTGAAAAGAAGCTAAATTCAATGAAAGTAGATGATATTTTTGGCGACACAGTAAAACTATCAAGTAGTGGCTATTTGAAAACAACATTTTGGGTACTGCCAATGAGAACAGCAATGACTAAAGAAGGTGACACCATTTAGTGTCCCTGAAGATTTGGGTGTCAAATGGAAAGCAGTGTCCTGGATTGTGTTGGCACTACAGGGCATAGTCCAAAACCTAGAGACTGTCCCACAGGATCCGGGGTGTCTGTCAACTTAGCCTTCTATTCTGGGTATTTGCCCCCAGTTACTGAGGTCTCAGTGAAGTCTAATATTAACTAAGGTCCCTAATTGTATCAGCTCTGCAGTCTACACTTCCCCAGATACACCTTCTCATTTAGAGGTGCAATTGTTCCAAGAAGAATGTGCATCTGTTTTTAATTGGAAAATAAACATGTTAAGACCTACGAGCATGTTTTATATTTGCACTCTACAAGGATTCCTAATATGATTGAGGAGTGAGAAGGTGGTGTACCTTCCAGTCATCTCATGAGAATCCAATATGACTCAGTGGTAGGGTGTTCTGCTATCAGAGGCTGGCTTCGGGGAAGTTGAAATATGTCAAAAAGGTGCTAGAATGGACAGAGGAAGACACTGCAGAGACAATGATTGTACTCTGTGAATTATCAGCACAGTAATGAGTTGGATTTGTTGCCTTTCAAACCGTAATGAAATAAGGAAAAATCTACTGTAAGGCTAATTTCACACTGATCCGCTGCAAGAACGCCTGGGCGTTTTTACCGCGTTTTTGCAGCATTTTTTATAAAGGACACATGCACCAAAAATGCTTCTCAGAGGCGTTTCTCATCCGTTTTCCATTGATTTCAAAGGAAAGAGGCGTTTTTGGGGCGTTTTTTCTTAACTCCGCAAACATGCCCCAAAGATGCTGCAAGGGAACATACATAGATAGGGAAGCAGTTTTCTTGTGCTTTTCAGGAACTTTTTTTTTTTAAATGCATAAACGCTTGAAAAACTCCTCAGTGTTAAAGTAGACTTAAGCTAGTTACACACTAGAAGTTTTTTTTTTCTTGTTCAACCCAGCAGGGTGAAGGAAGAAACAACTGCGAGATTGCCTAACACAAGCGATCTCCCCCACTGTTCTATTGTGTTCTGACAGGGGGACTGCCCCCCCACCACCACCACCACCAGAACACACTGGTCAGCACTGACAGCCATTGGCTGCCAGTGCTGGTCGGATGCTGGTTTTACAGCATGCCTGTTCTCTTGAATCAACCGTTTTTGGCCGATTTTTCAGCCAGTGTATACCCAGCTTTAGGGCTCATTCAGACGGGGGCCCCTAATGCATGTTTTATATGGGTTTACTCAGAGTGCTTCAATGTTACTTTCACAATCCAAATTGGGGTGAGGGTACTAAGCGAACATCTCCATTTTCTCTTTGCTTGAATGTCTTATTTCAGCCCCTGGGTGTTCTGCTTGTTAGGAAGTTAGTGCACGCCTTAGACATGCCATGTTCTTTCATACATTAGACAGAAGTCTTGCTTTTAAAATATGTCCTGTGGTATAGCAGTATTATAATTACACAATAGAGATGAGGTCTCATCCACTATTGTTCATACTCCATTCCCAAATGTCAAAGAAGAAAAAGTAAATTGGAGAGCTGTGTGTATAACTGCCGAAAGCAATATATCTCATACAGTTTGCTTAAGGATCATCGTTTGCCAGAATATGTTTGCGCTATATAGTGTGGTGTGTGTGTATAATATATATATATACAGTCAGGTCCATAAATATTGGGACATCGACACAATTCTAACATTTTTGGCTCTATACACCACCACAATGGATTTGAAATGAAACGAACAAGATGTGCTTAAACTGCAGACTGTCAACTTAATTTGAGGGTATTTACATCCAAATCAGGTGAACGGTGTAGGAATTACAACAGTTTGCATATGTGCCTCCCACTTGTTAAGGGACCAAAAGTAATGGGACAATTGGCTTCTCAGCTGTTCCATGGCCAGGTGTGTGTTATTCCCTCATTATCCCAATTACAATGAACAGATAAAAGGCCCAGAGTTCATTTCAAGTGTGCTATTTGCATTTGGAATCTGTTGCTGTCAACTCTCAAGATGAGATCCAAAGAGCTGTCACTATCACTGAAGCAAGCCATCATTAGGCTGAAAAAACAAAACAAACCCATCAGAGAGATAGCAAAAACATTAGGCGTGGCCAAAACACCTGTTTGGAACATTCTTAAAAAGAAGGAACGTACCGGTGAGCTCAGCAACACCAAAAGACCCGGAAGACCACGGAAAACAACTGTGGTGGATGACCGAAGAATTCTTTCCCTGGTAAAGCAAACACCCTTTACAACAGTTGGCCAGATTAAGAACACTCTCCAGGAGGTAGGTGTATGTGTGTCAAAGTCAACAATCAAGAGAAGACTTCACCAGAGTGAATACAGTGGGTTCGCCACAAGATGTAAACCATTGGTGAGCCTCAAAAACAGGAAGGCCAGATTAGAGTTTGCCAAACGACATCTAAAAAAGCCTTCACAGTTCTGGAACAACATCTTATGGACAGATGAGACCAAGATTAACTTGTACCAGAGTGATGGGAAGAGAAGAGTATGGAGAAGGAAAGGAACTGCTCATGATCCTAAGCATACCACCTCATCAGTGAAGCATGGTGGTGGTAGTGTCATAGCGTGGGCATGTATGGCTGCCAATGGAACTGGTTCTCTTGTATTTATTGATGATGTGACTGCTGACAAAAGCAGCAGGATGAATTCTGAAGTGTTTCGGGCAATATTATCTGCTCATATTGAGCCAAATGCTTCAGAACTCATTGGACGCCGCTTCACAGTGCAGATGGACAGTGACCCAAAGCAGACTGCAAAAGCAACCAAAGAGTTTTTTAAGGGAAAGAAGTGGAATGTTATGCAATGGCCAAGTCAATCACTTGACCTGAATCCGATTGAGCATGCATTTGACTTGCTGAAGACAAAACTGAAGGGAAAATGCCCCAAGAACAAGCAGGAACTGAAGACAGTTGCAGTAGAGGCCTGGCAGAGCATCACCAGGGATGAAACCCGGCGTCTGGTGATGTCTATGCATTCCAGACTTCAGGCTGTAATTGACTGCATAGGATTTGCAACCAAGTAATAAAAAGTGAAAGTTTGATTTATGATTATTATTCTGTCCCATTACTTTTGGTCCCTTAACAAGTGGGAGGCACATATGCAAACTGTTGTAATTCCTACTCCGTTCACCTGATTTGGATGTAAATACCCTCAAATAAAGCTGACAGTCTGCAGTTAAAGCACATCTTGTTCATTTCATTTCAAATCCATTGTGGTGGTGTATAGAGCCAAAAATGTTAGAATTGTGTCGATGTCCCAATATTTATGGACCTGACTGTATATATTGATTATCTCGTTACAATGGCTTCTGAATGTGGCCGGGATATGATAGGCAGCAAGTAAACCTACAGTGTTTTCCTTGAAGTTGATGTGTTGAAAGCAGGAAAAAATGGGCATCGCTGTTTGTTGTGAATGGGGCTGTGAGGCTGCGGACCAGTTAGGGTGCCCATTCTGATCCGTGTTCACAGCCAAAAGTGCCTACAATGGGCACATGAACATTAGAACTGGACTACGAGATAATAGAAGAAGGTGGCCTGGTCTGATGAATTGTGTGTTTGGTTTTGGTTTTGTTTTTTTTGTTTTTTTAAATCATGTGGATGGCCAACTGTGTGCCTCACAAGAACAGTCAGCACCAGGATGCAGTATAGGAAGAAGGCAAGCCCGGAGAGGCAGTGTGATGCTTTGGGCAATGTTCTGCTTGGGAACCTTGGATCCTGCCTTTCATGTGGATATTACTTGACATGTACCACCTACCGAAACTTTGTTGCTGACCAAGTACACCTCTTCATGGAATGGTATTCTCTGATGGCAGTGGCCTCTTTCAGCAAGATAATACACCTTGGCACACTGCAAAAATGGTGCAAGAATGGTTTGATGAAGAAAACGAGTTCAAGGTATTGACTTGGCTTCCAAATTCTCCATATCTCAATCTGGAAAAAACAAGTCCAATCCTTGGAGGGCCCACCTTGTAACTTTCAGGACTTAAAGGATCTGCTACTGATGGCTTGGTGCCAGCTCCCAGAGCATACCTATAGAGGTCTAGTGGTATCCATGAGTTGATGAGTCAGGGCTGTTTGTCGGCAGAAGGGGTTGTTTTGGTGACAAAAGGCGGGGCTACTCAGTATTAGGTGGGTGATCATTAGGTTATGGCTAACTGGTGTAAATACTGCAACTATATATATTCACTATTCAATTTGAGGCTGATGATTATACCGTTTGATTTAGATAGTGACCTGACATGAAGTTCTGTGTCAATATCCTGGGGTGCTGCACCAGCTGTGAATTGGAATTAATGGAAGGGGCCTCAGTCACAAGTGCTGAGGGAAAAACCATTCATTCCCTAATTGGATGCAGTGTTTTGGAAACTGATCGCTCTTTCATCTGTTCATGTGATGCAGAAAGCAATCCTCCTTTTACTGCAGAGATAAAGTATTGACCTGGAACTAGCATATTATTCAAGAAAGCTGGATTAATATCAGAAGTCCTTCTCTACATACTTGTTATGGGCCAGTGACTTGAATTATTGAAGAAAGAGGTTCAGCATGACAGCCAGTTAACTAGCATTTTAAGGAGAGATCAACATTGGCACCCTCCATGTTTCTCTCATGATTGGTAAAGAGAATATTAAAGCAAATCTGTTTGTGGAAAACAAGTGCTGCTACATGTACCTGCAGCTCCTCTGAGCCCTGCCATTACACCAGGGTCCAGGGCTGTTCTGATCAGGTAAAGGTCCAACGTTTCTGGTAGTGTCCACTCCCTACTTCCTCCCATCTCTGATGGGAAGGGAGCACCACACCACCTTGTATAGTTCTTTGAAAGATTTTAATTACAAAATCCAATACATTTCGGTGGCTCAGCACTCAGTTGAGCCCCTGAAATGCGTTGGCTGGTACAAAATAAAATCGTACACAAGCTGCTGTGATGCTCCCATCCTTTCAGAACCTTAGTAAACTCCTTTTGGGGGTTCAGAAGGACCCCACAGTTGCTGGTGAGCACCCTCTAGGACCACAAACCAACCACAACGTTCTAATGCATCTCCATAAGGTTCAATGCTCCTATATCAGAAAGATTCCATCGCTATGATGGGTTGACCACCTGGCATTCAGTTGTAGCAGTAGAGCTTGAAGTCATAGAGTTGCTTTAATTAAGAAACGTACAGCCATCTGAATGGAGTATTCAGAGTGTAAACCAGAATATATATCTCCTGTATTTATGTCTTTTGTATTATTTACGTGGATTCTTTTTCTTCTGTGTCCAGATATCCTTCCACGTAATCTGGCAGCACCATGTCAGCCAAAGCCATTTCAGAGCAGACCGGGAAAGAATTTCTGTACAAGTACATATGTACTACAGCTGCCATTCAGAACCGGTTCAAGTATGCTCAAGTGACGTATGACACTGATTGGGACCGGCTGGCACAAGACCACCCATGGCTCCTGACACAGGTAAGAAAGGATTCTTTTCTTTACCAAAAAGTGGAAGCATTTTTGGGAATTCTGTGACATTCATGTCATGTGGATCACTAAGATTTGTTTACTTAAAAGCTGAACAACAGGTATGATTTTTTTTTTTTTTTTTTTGCATAGTTTAATTTTAGTTTTGCATAATTCACTTTCCATACCTGGCCAATCCCTGCAGAAGCAGAAATTCACTATAGTAGCCAATGACTTCCGCTGTTCTCAGTCAAGCTTGTAAAAACTGGGAGAGGCAAGAGGAACTGCTGCAGGTGTGCACAGTGCTAGAGCAAGATGAGGCTCAATTATGTATTTAGGGGAAGCTACTATTCAATGTTTGTTTTTTGTTTTTTATTAACCTTATGGCAGATAATTAATTAAAAAAAAAAAATCTTTTACCTTTACAACCACTTTAACCACTTGCCTTCCAGAGGATTTACCCCCCTTCCTGACCAGGCCATTTTTTGCGATACGGCGCTGCGCTACGTAACTGACATTTGCACGGTCATGCAACGCTGTACTTAAATGAAATTTATGTCCTTTTTTCCCACAAATAGAGCTTTCTTTTGGTGGCATTTGATCACCTCTGCGGTTTTTATTTTTTGCACTATAAACAATAAAAAACCCAATATATTTAACTTTTTGCTATAAAACATATCCAATAAAAAAATCAAATTTCGGCATAAATTTAAGCCAAAATGTATTCTGCTGCATGTCTTTCCTAAAAAAAAAATTCTAATATGTGTAAATTAATTGGTTTACGTGAAAGTTATAGCGTCTACAAATGGCAGTATGGAATTTTTGTTTTTATACTAGTAATGGTGGTGATCAGCAACTTGTAGCGGGATTGGAGGACTGCGGCTGGCATTCTGACATTGGGTGGGAACTGACTAACTGCCACTGACATCCCCAGTGACACTAATACAGTGATCAGTGCTAATAAAAAGCACTGACACTGTACTAATGACACTGGGCAGGAAGGTGTTAACTTTTGAGCGATCAGAGGGTTAACTGTGTGCTGTGTGTGTTTTTACTGTGTGTGCTGTTTTACTACAGAGACATTCTGCTTTGTATTTCTTTGCTATGCAGAGAAATACAAAGCAGCATGTCCTTGCACAGAAGTCTCTCCCTTGTCAGTTCTGCATGGCGATCACCGGGTGCCGCTGGGGAATCTTCAGCTGGGACTTGGTGATTGACATCCCTAGTCGGCAGTGGAGGTGCAGGTAGGGTGGTGCATGCTCGTGCCCCCTACCCGAAAATGCAAATCATGTGTATATATACGTGATTTTGCGCGGCCCTGCCGCCCTGTAGTAGTATTTTTACCATAGGGCAGCTGGCAAGCGGTTAAACTCCAGCAGGAAAAAACTGAAAGTGTGTGGATGTGACAAAAGGTACATCTGTACCATTCGGCTCCGATTCAGCAGGGAATTTGCTCATGGATCTTCTGCTGACCAGAACAGGCATGGTTTGTGTGAAAGGGGCCTTGGCTGGGAGGACATATTGCAGATAGTGTAAACCTGCTAGGAGGGAAACCGCAACAAATGGAAGAGGTTGACTAACCAGTAGGGATGCACTGATATTGGTGCCGATACCGAGAATTTTCACAAATACTCGCGAAAATACTTCTGATACCAGAAATCGATACACTGCTGTACGATTTGCGTAAAAACAAAATGCAAATTGCACTGCAAAGAATAGCATGCAATTTTAACAGGAATGCGATTTCTGCTAAATTGCATGTGGTTTCCCCATAGCCTTGTCATAGCCTGAGTTCACACAGGAGCAGTGTGGGAAACCTCCTTCAACGGTCCCTACCAGGGGCGGACTGACAACTCATGGGGCCCCCAGGCAATAGGAGATCATGGGACCCCTGTGTCTGTGCCCAAAGTCAAAAAAGCCTATGAAAAAGGTACCAGGGGCATCTCATGGGGCCCCCTACTGACCCCGGGCCCTCGGGCAGTGCCCGAGTTTCCAAATGGTCAGTCTGCCCCTGGTCCCTAGTAACCAGTCTATTTTCTATTCCCCTAGATAAAACTTCTGACAGTAGTATCAGCAGGTAGGTTATAGACTTAGGTCTTTAACTAGCCCAAAAAGGTCTAATTTGGAATACTGTCATCTGTTGTCTATGGACATCTTTGCACTGGTCATGCATGTTAAAGCCCCTCAAAGTGATATGTTAGTGGGGGCTTAGTCTGCCCTAGTTTACTGTATGTGGTAAAGTGGTTGTAAACCCTTACATATACCAAGTGAGGTGACTATCCTCAGGTGATACAAATCCTCCTACATAAGTTGTACCTACAGTCAGGTCCATAAATACTGGGACATTGACGCAATTCTAACATTTTTGGCTCTATACACCACCACAATGGATTTGAAATGAAATGAACAAGATGTGCTTTAATTGCAGACTGTCAGCTTTAATTTGAGGGTATTTACATCCAAATCAGGTGAACGGTGTAGGAATTACAACAGTTTGCATGTTGTGCCTCCCACTTGTTAAGGGACCAAAAGTAATGGGACAGAATATTAATCATAAATCAAACTTTCACTTTTTAATACTTGGTTGCAAATCCTTTGCAGTCAATTACAGCCTGAAGTCTGGAATGCATAGACATCCCCAGATGCTGGGTTTCATCCCTGGCGATGCTCTGCCAGACCTCTACTGCAACTGTCTTCAGTTCCTGCTTGTTCTTGGGGCATTTTCCCTTCAGTTTTGTCTTCAGCAAGTGAAATGCATGCTCAATCGGATTCAGGTCAGGTGATTGACTTGGCCGTTGCATAACATTTCACTTCTTTCCCTTAAACTATTTGGTTGCTTTTGCAGTATGCTTTGGGTCATTGTCCATCTGCACTGTGAAGCGGTGTCCAATGAGTTCTGAAGCATTTGACTGAATATGAGCAGATAATATTGCCTGAAACACTTCAGAATTCATCCTGCTGCTTTTGTCAGCAGTCACATCATCAATAAATACATTACGGGTCTTTTGGTGTTGCTGAGCTCACCGGTGCGTTCCTTCTTTTTAAGAATGTTCCAAACAGTTTTTTTTTGGCCACGCCTAATGTTTTTGCTATCTCTCTGATGGGTTTGTTTTGTTTTTTCAGCCTAATGATGGCTTGCTTCAGTGATAGTGACAGCTCTTTGGATCTCATCTTGAGAGTTGACAGCAACAGATTCCAAATGCAAATAGCACACTTGAAATGAACTCTGGACCTTTTATCTGCTCGTTGTAATTGGGATAATGAGGAAATAACACACACCTGGCCATGGAACAGCTGAGAAGCCAATTGTCCCATTACTTTTAGTCCCTTAACAAGTGGGAGGCACATATTCAAACTGTTGTAATTCCTACACCGTTCACCTGATTTGGATGTAAAAACCCTCCAATTCAAGCTGACAGTCTGCAGTTAAAGCACATCTTGTTCAATTCATTTCAAATCCATTGTGGTGGTGTATAGAGCCAAAAAATGTTAGAATTGTGTCGATGTCCCAATATTTATGGACCTGACTGTATTTATCTCTAGTCTTCTCTTCTCTACAGCTGTTCAAAGTACTGAATTTTTTAAAGCTTGTCTGAGAGTTCAGAAAAAAGGGGGCTGAGAGCTGAAATTACACTCTGCAGAGCTCAATAAGGAGAGCTATGAATGCTGATTGGATGAAGGACCCCCCCCCTTATATCACAGAGCTCACAGGAACAGAGCTGAGGCTGTCAATCTGCAGGAGGTCCATCCCCTGTTACCATTTTTCTCTTGGTGTCAGGAAATCTTGTCAGAAGTGACTCCTGCTGATAGCCGAGGAACGAAGCAGCAGAAATAAATTACTTAGTGCTCTGTATTGAGACAAGTGCACACTATAGAGGGATATGCTTTGCTCATATTTCATGTCTGAGGTTTATAACTACTTTAATTACTCCAACACCATGGCACAGGCGCTGTTTTTTTTTTTTTTTTTAAAGGCTTACGCTATGCTGTGTTAACAATGACACAGTCAGGTTTCTTGGGGTACCTCAGATAGGTGTGTATGTGGCTGCCTGGTTTGCATAATAAAGTTTTAGGAGTATTGGGTTCCAGAACACTAAATTATCAGTGAATAAATGTCCTGGCAGAGTAGGGTTGCTTGCGTACACAATTCTTGCCCAGGTAAAACATGGCAGCCTAGCAGGTGGTATCTTCTGTATGGGTCCCGAAGATACATTTTTAACAGGATTGTATCTTTAACCCCCTCCTTTTATTATGTTTTGCTGCATCCCATCTATTGTAGCACATATGGCATGCAGACAGATTCCTCACATTGCACATTTGAATTATTCCTTTTCTTCCAGTTTTTTCTGCTTGTCCTTGTTTCTTCATCATACCCCTTTTGGTAACCTTGACAGTACAAGCTCTGTTCTTGTACTTGTCCTTGTTTTCATTGTACACAGAAATCTGCTGCCAAGGCACTATAACTCTATGAAAGGCGCACAATCTGAACAAGAAGTTCCTCGGAGCCATCCACTTAGTGCTGATGAATGAGGAGTTGCAGCCATTAAATCTTTCCTTATCTGCAGAATATCTATTTACAGTCTGGCTGGAGGCCAAATCATTGAGAAATATTTAATCATCTGAATGTTAATCTAGTTAATGCAGTGCGGCAGGGAGACCTGGAAGTCTGCACAGAAAGAAACTGTGTTATGATGCATAGTCATTTCTGCATGAATAAGAAAGGTCAGTTTCTTGGTGTCATGACGTCTCCACCCTGCTCTGCAATGCGTTGCACATTTTGTAATGGGGAATAGGTTTTATTTCTATGACGATGTGTACAAGTCTGAGCAATTGGGTGGTTCTTTAAGGAAGAAATCTGAGCAATTTTTTTTATTTTCCTGTGCATTGGGACTGTGCCTGCACTGCATGGGTTAAATGTTCCTTTTTGTCTAGGGGCTGAGAAAGTAAAGATATACTTGCCTAATCCTCTGAGCGCAAGACCGGTCCCTATCGCTCCTACCCCCCCCGCACGCCAGTGAATGAGCTGTTCCTGACATCATGCCACCCATAGACAAGCTCCAAATGTGAGGACGACAGGAACAGTCCACCGCTGGACATTAGGGGAGCATGGTTTTTTGGAGGATCAGAGGAATGGGTAAGTATAGCTTTACCCTGAGCCCCTAAACAAAATGAGCTCACTGCATAGGAAAATAACATTTTTAACCGGAGTTCTGCTTTAAGCCAGTACTACGTATGCTAACGTTCAGACGTTTGACAGTATTATTCATTTTTATAAAGATGCCTAGGTTGATTATGAGATGGAGGCTGTACTGGAGGTATGTGTAATGTGTTAATCCATGTTCTCCCTTCCAAGATACAGCCCTTCGAAAACCATAATGTAAACTTGCATTATGTAACTGAAAGTAGTCAGTAGTAGTCTATCAGGCTGACTAAAGCTGGCTATAGATAGATCAGACTTCAGCCGGATCCGAAGAAAGCAGTCAAGTTTTGATCTATCCATGGCCATTCTATTGGAAAATCGTCTGCAGCGCTAATCGGTGTATTTTGACAATGTAGAATTCCTGCTGTCAGAATACAATAGAGCAGCGGGAAGGATTCCTTTATTCTTGAATGTGTGGCCAGCTTTATTCTGTACAGGTACTACACAGGGGATGGAAACCAGGGTGGATACAAATCGATGATTTATTTATTTATTTTTATTATTTTTTTTGGATTTTTAAAATTTTTATGAAATTTATTTTAATAAAATACTTTTTGGAGTAAAAATCTGTCTAAAGATAGTTTTCTATTTAAGATCCATTAATACCTTAGTTTATTCAGCATTAAATGGAGCCTAGTTATGTAGCATGAGGCTGTATATTCTGCAATATTGACATTTTGGTACACTCATTCAATGAATCCAAGCTCTGCAAGCTGAGATAACATGCTCTGCATTGATGCATTCTCACAATCCCACAGTAACCATGAGAAAAAAAGATGAAATAGATGAATTTGAGTAGTTCTCCAACTATGTGTGATTAACGTATTAACCCTTAAATACACTGCACAGAGAAGGTAAGTATAGACATGTTTTGTTATTTTACAAAAAAAAAATAAAATTAACCTTTAGTATTGCTTTAAACATCCTTTTTACACAATGCAGAGGATTAACCACTTAAAGCAGAGTTCCAGTTGAATAAAAAAAAAATAAAAGTCAGCAGCTACAAAAACTGTAGCTGCTGACTTTTTTTAAATACAGACACTTACCTGTCCCTCGGTCCAGCAGTGTCCTCACCAGGGCTGGTTTCACTGGTTGTCTTCTCTCCCTGGTGCCGACATCTTCAGTGTGGGCACCCGGCTGTGACAGTTTGCGGCTTCACAGCCAGGTGCCCACTGCGCATGTGTGAGTAACGCTGTGCTTTGTGAATGGCCCCGTAGTCTTCTGGGACCTGTCGCGTATCCCAGAAGACTACAAAGATGGAGGGGGGAGGACAACTTCCGCTTCCGATTGCCTTAGGCGGTCGCAGTGGGAGTGGGTACCTGTCAAATTCAGGTACCCGCTCCCCAAGGGTGCCAATCTTTAACGGGGCACCGGGAACAAAGGCTTAAAGCAGAGCTTCCCCTTTTGGGTGAAGCTCCACTTTAAGTTCCACAGTGAGTATAACAAGCATGCTTTACTGCATATACAGACTGATTTTATTGTTGTGGGTTTAGTAACACTTTATTGAAACGCTTCCTCAAGAACCACATCAGTTTATTTGTCCACTACTGCCTTGTGAGACGAGGGAAACCAAAAACAAACCAGCTTGAAAATGGAAGCGTAAGGCTCAGACACAGTCGGAGGATAGTAAAACCTCTCTGATCTCCGTGCTAACCCTCTGCAGAGCTGCCACATCTAAAGCTGGCCATAGTATGCTCGAATTTCAGGTGATTCCTGCTGAATCGGCCAAAGTTTGAGCCATGAGTGGCCCTTCAAGCTGGCTCAAAAAATGTTGATTTAAAAATTGACAAAGTCAGGTAGAAAATTATCTGGTGAACAGTAACTATCAGATGATGTCACTGTTTGGCAGCACCATTGCATTCAGGCAGTTGCAGGGTTGTGGCTACTTGAATATAGTAGCCGGCAATGGAGATTCCTCCAATGGTGCTACCAGTGTGGATAGAGGAAACAATTGATTTTCCCTCCTACATCCCTTGAGCCATTCTACCCTAACACTACGTGAGTTGTTTTTCCAACCTAAAGGGACAGTAAAGCTTGTTTTTTTGCTCCTAAGATAACAAACATGTCATACGTACCTACTCTGTGCAGTGGTTTTGCACAAATCATCCCCATCCTCTTCTTCTGGGGTCCCCACCAGCACTCCTGGCTCCTCCTCCATGAGCAGTGCCCCCAGGGAAAGCTGCTTGCCCTGGGAGGCACCTCTGCATTCCTGTCCCCGAGCTGCTGCTCTATGCGTCCATAAGACACACACAGCCATAGCTCGCCCCCCTCGCTCTCTCCTCATTGGCTCACTGGCTGTGTTTGACAGCAGCAGGGTCAATGAGGAGGAATAGTCCCCAGACTGCAGAGGATGTCGATCACCGCTGGAGCAGAGGGATCTCAAGTAAAGATTGGGGGGGGGGGGGGCGCTGTGCACAGAAGGTTTTTTAGCTTCATGCATAGAACGCATGAAGGTAAATAGAACCCCTTTAATTAACAGTGCTACTTTTGCACAACATTCTGGAAGTCTGGGTTCACATATATGCTGTGCAGTATATCGCATGTGATTCACACAGGAACCGTACAGCATTCCTGTGCAAATCACATGCGATTTGTGTGCGGTGTGACTGGAGCCATACATTTCTATTCACACCGCACCAAAAATGTGCAGGACCCTTTTTTGGGTCTGCACTAGAGTTGGATCGCATGGGTATTCACACCGATGCGATTCGATTCCGCACATTGCATCGCGTTTTGCGGGCCGCTTTCAGGATGTTGTTATCATACACACCCGAAGCGGTTCGCATGAACGAGGTGCGACTGATGCAGTGCAGAATTTGCACTGAAACCGCTGCAAATTCTGCACCACATCAGTGTGAACCAGGGCGTAGAGTAACACTTCATCAAGTACTTTCTAGTTATTTTACACTTCCAAATGCTAAAACACTTTGTCCTGTGGCTCTCTCCCTGAGGTTTTGTGACCGTCAAGCCTCTCTTTTATTATCTTTGCCCATCGGAATCATGTGACCTCACGTTGCTCAGCAGTAGAGATGAGCATAGGCATCCTCTGAACTTGCGGAGATGAATTTGCAGGATGCCCAAGCTCATCTCTACTGGGCAGCAACTTGCTGATGTCTTTCTATCCCGAGAGATGCAGTTTTTGAGGTGGTCTGTCCTAGTTTGAGGACACACCAACCTGAATACAGACCTTTCATCTGCTTAAAAACGACAGTTCAGAGAGGAAACACATTTTCATAGCTCCTTCAATATTGTAAATATTTTCCTTACCATTCTTTAAAATAGAATTAAATAAAAGTGTATTATTCTCTTTCTAAGGCTTGCAGCTTACGTGCATAACACTAATTTATCATAATTGATTGCACAGTTTTTCTGATCTGTAATATCTAGACAATTTCTAATACTTTAATAGTTACAAATCTTAAGAGAAAAGGTTATACTGTTAGGAAGGCTAAAGGGTAGGACCACAGAAACCATTATTAGACGTGAGAGTGGAAATCGGTGGTCTACATCAACTATTGGGTTCTTGTGATCACTTATCTTGTGTTACAAGATCTCTCTGTTTGAGACTCTGGCCCTGACACTTAAGACTTTTTTAGTCCTTGAAGGTCTCCAAGAGAAATCCAACTTAATTTGAGAGCGTTCCTTAGTGATAGTGGTGACAGATGATTGGACCTAGGAAATATTTTGGTATAAGAAATCATTGTATGATCGAGTCTGCTGTAGCATTTGCCCAAATCTGAAGTAGATTGACCCTTTCGTGTGTGTTGTTGGGTCAGGTTTTTAGCTGTTTCGTTGCAGGGCTAAATTTAAGTTACATTTTACTTTCATTATCTTGTGATTCTTCTTTTTCAGCCTCTGGTGGTGAAACCTGACCAACTGATCAAACGTCGTGGAAAGCTGGGACTTGTAGGCGTTAACTTAAATTTGGACCAAGTAAAGAGTTGGCTGAAGCAACGTTTGGGACGTGAAACTACAGTAAGTGTCCATATATCTGCACTGATTTGCTAGCTATAGGGTCATTTGCATGAGCCATGTATTTGGTGTATGTATATACACAGACTCCTAAGAAATATTAATTTATTGGTAAGTGACACCCTACATATTTAAAGTGTAGGTTCATGTTTTCACAAAAAATTACAAGGTATGTGAACGAACACTGTACACCCTCCCTAGCCCCGTTCCCCACTGCACTTGCCTCTGTGGGTGATTAGCTATCACTGCCCACACAGTCAGTGCAGAGGCCCAGGGATTTTAACCACTTCAAGTCTGGACACTTTCACCCCCTTCCTGTCCAGGCCAATTTTCAGCTTTCAGTGCTATCATACTTTGACAATTGCACGGTCATGCAACACTGTACCCATATGAATTTTTTTGAGACAGATAAAACTTTATTTTGGTGGTATTTATTCACCACTGGGATTTTATTTTTTTGCTATATAAATGAAAAAGTCCAAACATTTTGAAAAATAAATAAAATAAAAGTGTTTTTCTTATAATATTTTGCAAATAAATAATCTTTCTTCATAAATCTTGGTCAACATGTATTCAGCTATCTTTTTATTAAAAAAAAAAATTACCCAAATTAGTTTATAACCAAATGTATAATTTTTTACAATTTTTTTTTACATTTTTATTTAATATTTTTTATATTCTTATTTATGTTTTTTTTAAACATACTGTCACCCTAGCAGTACAGTGTCACCATAGTGACACTGTACTTGTGGGGGGTGATGAAGATGTTTTTCTTTTTTTCTTTTTTTTTTTTTTACACTGATTGCTTTTACACCCATAAAGACTGTAAAAGCAATAATTTCTCCTTCTCTCTGGCTGCATTCTTGCAGCCATTGAGAAATACTGTGAGAGCTGGTATCCCTAGGTTTCTGCACTGGCTGCATGGGCGGTGATGGCTACTCTTCCACGGAGGTACAACAGGGACTGGGGTGGTAGGGTGTTAGTTCACATCCAAACCTTATTTTCTGCTGGATGCCCTCTAAGTATCTACAGCAATGATAGATCTCCATCCAAGTCAGCTCATTGGTGGGGCCGACATTGTGTATTGTATACCACCACAGCCAACGTCTAATTATCAGTGTTTTTTTTACACTGTTTTGCTACTCAGCAACTGAGCTGCTACATCCAGGTCAATCAACTATAATAAAACAAACATTTAAGAGCGTGAAATAAGGACTAAACCCAGCCATAGACTGATCAAAATTTGTCCAGTTCAGCAGAAACCGGCTGGGTATACAGAAGATGAACTCTCATTCTCTTGCTATAGCCAGCGACACTGATCATTGTGTTCTGATGGCAGGAAACTCTTCCTGCTGTCAGAGTACAGTATCTCCATGGGAGGGATTCCCCCATGAATACACTTTTTTTTTTTTTTTTTTTTTTTAACAACTGGTTGAATGAAGAAAAATAAATATGGCCTGCTTTAGACTGGCAGTACTTGCATAGATATTTCTGTTAGGCATGTATGAAGGAATCTGTTGATTTTCTTCTGTTCAGGGGCTAAACAGGATGGAGGAATTCCCATTACTGACTGTTGTATTCACACAATAGTGACACCCCCGGTTTTCAGAATACCAAAGCATCAACAGCAACTGACAGGACTCTGTCACTATTTGCTGTTAATTTGTTACCCAGTCAAGTTGATTTTTAAATTAGCTTTTGTCAAGTTGGGTGGTACCAACAGGGCAATTTAGCTGGAATTACTGGCAATTTGAGCCATAATATCCGACACAGTAATTTTATCTTTGAAGTCTATGTAAGCCAAAAATCTAATCTTCAGTATGTCTAGCATCATGCCTCACTGTATGCAATTTTCTAAAGCAAATCAAATTTTGAGAACGTGTTGCAATGTTTATCTACAGCTAATTGGAGTTTTACTTATTTTATTTCAGGTACTTATATAGTGCTATCAAATTTACGCAGCTCTATCTATCTATCTATCTATCTATCTATCTATCTATCTATCTATCTATCTATCTATCTATCTCATCAGTCCCTAACCCTCAAGGGGCGTACAATCTAAGGTCCTAAGGTCCCTAAACTCACATTCATACATACACATATTAGGGCCAATTTAGACGGGAAACAAATAACCTGCCAGCATGTCTTTGGAGTGTCGTAGGAAGCCGGAGGAAACCCACACAGGGAGAACATGCAAACTCCAAGCAGGTAGTGCCGTGGCTGGGATTCGAACCAACGACCCTAGTACTGCCCGGCGGACGTGCTAACCATTTAGCCACTGTGCTGTTTTGCTGCCCTCTATAAATCGTACTGAATTTACAGCCATTAAAAATTCAACACCTAAATTAACCTGTCCATAAGGGCTCATTCACATGAATGACAGCCCTTGCTGGCCCTCTGAGAAGCTACCCACAGTAGATCCCTTTTTAAAGAGCTGTAGAGCTGAAAAGATATTTTCTATGTAAATACTGCGCTGCAAGGGTTGTGTTTGGCAGTGGTACTGCTTAGTAAATGCAACGGGGGGGTATAATTTTTGCTATAGTAATGGAGCAAATCTGCTGCATGTGGTCACCCCTGAGTGGCTGCATGTTTTCTTTTAGGAGGGTAGGCGGTGGATGGTAAAACTGCGCCTCAACCACCTGTTTTTATCGAATTGGGTACAGCCAGCCTGCCCATAGATGGTTTGATTCTCAGCCACTCCCTGCTGAACCGGCCAAGATTCGAACCATCTATTGCTGGCTTCAGGGTTTATTTCATTCTTTTTTAAGTTTAAACATTTTCCCTGACAGGCTGACTGTAATTCCATCCCTCTTCTCCCCTCCTGGCTGACCTTAGCGCTGATGAGATACTCAAATGATCAGTAAATAGATTTTAAAAAAAACATTGTGCTGTTCTAATGTACGGTATATGCTTGTCCTCGGACACCGATGTTTGGATGAACGCAATGCATGTTTATGCACCTGTGTAAATTGTCACCATTGAAAACAATGTAGCCACATTCAGATTTGTAAATTAAATTATATTTTGGATAGAGTAGGAAAAAGTTAAAACTTTTTTTTTTAAAACTGTCTGTGTTCCACTAAGGAAGACAAAACAGGAAGTGAGGAAAATTCCCTTTTAGTTATCACTGGAACAAGTGTCACCATTGGAAGATTTCCCATCTATTCCTATGACATTTTTCACCAGGACAACAGAGACAGAATCTCCTTAACGGGGAGACTCCGGCTGCAATGCAAACCTGACAAGGGACTTGACCCCTTACTACTCCATCCAAAAAGTCCAAAAAAGTTTTGGTTTTGAGTGGAGATTCAGATTCTTACAGATGCCCGTCACATCTGACAAAATATTATTCTTTTATATCAGGGCTTAAAATTTCAAGTCCTGAGCTACTAGCCAGGCCTTAAGAGTTACTCGTCACCAGCAAACACATAAAAATAGAGACACCTGTACACACAGACATGTACATACACATACACACAGAAACATGTACACACACGCACGGAGACACATGTACACACACACACACACACATACAGACATGTATACACACACAGACACGTACAGACATGCATACACACAGATACGCGCACAGACACATGTACACGCACACAGACACATGTACATACATACACAGACACATGTACACGCACACAGACACATGTACATACATACACACAAACACACACATGTACACAAAGACACGTACAGATACACACAGTCACATGTACATGCATGCAAAGACACACACATGTACATGTACACCCCCCCCCATAAAAAGTTGCCGTACTTCGTTGTTCACTCACAGAGCCGGGTACTGCACTCTAGAGGGAGGCAGAGAGCACAGCACACACTCCTTCCTTTGCTTTCACTGCACTCAGCTATTGAGCAGTCTGACGGTTCCCAGTGCCAATGACAGATCCAGCCTGAGCTCCGAGACTGCTCAGCAAGACGGCCCTGGGGGCACACTCGCCCCCACCATAATTTCCACTCGCCATTGGCGAGCAGGCGAGTGGAAATTTCAAGCCCTGTATTGTATATTTTGTCTGATCACTTTCCACTGCTTTTTACTCCTTTTATTATATGCCAAATCTAGTGCTAGTTATTATTTTTAGCACCATAATCAATTAACTGAATGTTAAAGGAAAATGTTCTAGCTAGTTGGCATATACCTGATATAAAAATAAAGTATATGTACATATATTATGTAGATATGTCCACTGTATAATTTTTGTTTTCATTTGCTGATGATTTTATGGGAACATAATGTACCGCTTGGTTGCTTATAACATATCTGTAAACGTTTCACATAACGTCTTGGTATTTTTCCACCCTGAACACACACATTAACTGGTGTCTGTAATATGTGGGTCTGCTTGTTTTGAGCTGTCAAAGCATCTAATTAAACAGGATGTATTCCTGGGCTGCGATTTGGCGCTGGAAGATTGATTGGCTGCCTGCTGTCAGAACACGCCGTGTGATTTAGTGCTCTTGACTAGCAAAAAAAACAGTGCGCTGATCTGAATTCAAAATGAAAAGTCACTGCTCTGTAATAACTGTGTTGAAAAAAGTTTAACCAAGTGATTTCCTTTTGAGTTTGTTGTAAAGTTTAGTTACAGAACATTACAATGCCATTGATCATCACACTGGGGTCTGAGCTGTCACTGCGGACTGCTGATCATAAATGACTGAGACATTCTCTGCTTTGCAGCTGCACTTGTAGGAGAGGCGCATATACACACGGCTGTGGTTGCAGAATGTTTTGGCTGCTCCTGATTACCGGTCCGCAGTGCCAGCTCCCTGACTAAATAGCTCAGGTGGGTTCGGACTGGTATCTGAACATGCCGGAGCTCATCCCTGCAGACACCTGTCTGTATTAAAGTCACCTTGGCACCAACTGAAAGTGGTAGCAAAGTCAGGTTTTTGTTTGTTTTTTTTTGCTTTTTTTTTTATATATACTTATTTTAGGTTTACCTTTTAGGTACAGTAAATATCTCCTAAACATGCACAGTTTAGGAGATATTTACTTTAGCAGTGCCCGTGATGTCATTCTCAATGGATGACCTGCTGTCCATTGAGAGAGTCACTCTGCGGCTGATACTCCTGCACGCATGCGCAGGAGTAACGCCATCGCTGCTCAGCCAGTCATACGGCCGCAGTCTGCAGGCCTGGTGAGGACGGAAGCCCCAGGGAGCCGTGACAGTGTTGCGATGGAGGGCTTCGTTTTCAAGGAAGTCTTTTCATAATGCGCTCTAATTTATTTTTATTTTATTTCAGGTACTTATATAGCGCCATCAATTTACACAGTGCTTTACACATATATTGCACATTCACGTCAGTCCCTAACCCTCAAGGGGCGTACAATCTAAGGTCCCTAACTTACATTCATACATACATATACTAGGGACAATTTAGATAGGAGCCAATTAACCTACCAGCATGTCTTTGAAGTGTGGGAGGAAACCAGAGTACCCGGAGGAAACCCACGCAGGCACAGGGAGAACATGCAGGCAGGTGGTGTCGTGGCTGGGATTTGAACCATCGACCCTAGTACTGCCAGGCAGAAGTGCTAACCATTTAGCCACTGTGCTGCCCTACTAGGTCATTATTCTGCTCTGCTCTGCCGTAACTGTCTACCCATACAGGAGGTATCGGGAGGCAGCTGTACTGAGATTCTGCAGGATCCTGCCATTGCACCCATTATCGGCTGATGGTGAGTGCAATGCTGTTCATGCTCCCAAAAAAAAAAAATGCAGTTTTTTATCTGGCAAAATATGTGCATTTATCTTTTTTTTTTTTTTTTTTTTAAAGATGAATTTAGCCTTTAACAAAATTGCTGATAAACAACCAGAATAAAAAGACTATGGGACCATTCTACTTGCGCATGCGCAGTGAGGTCCCAGCTGTGAAGCTGTCACAGCCGGGTGCCCACACTGAAGGTGCCGGGAACACAGGGTGGCCAGTGAAACAGGCTGTGGGGGGGTCAAGGGGGGGAACAACACTATGGGATCAAGGGACAGGTAAGTTTTGTTTTTTTTCTGTTTTTTTTTTTTTTTTTTTTAAATTCGGCAGCTACAGTTTTTGTAGCAGCTGACTTTTTTTTTTTTTTTTTTCACAGGAACTCCGCTTTAAGTACCCACACTGCTTGCCTTAGCATGTGCATAAAATGTCTTTCTAAAGTATCATCTATTCAAGTCAAGTAGGAATTTTTAAACCATTCTCAAAGCCAGAATGGGCTTATTAATTAACCACTTCAATACCAGGCACTTTTACCCCCTTCCTGCTCGCACCAATTTTCAGCTCTCAGACTTTGACAATTGCACGGTCATGCAACACTGTACCCAAATTACATTTTTATTATTTTTTTCACACAAGTAGCTTTCTTTTGGTGGTAGTTGGTCACCACTGTTTTGGTTTTTTTTTTTTTTTGCTAAATAAACTAAAAAAAGGCCGAACATTTGGAGAAATAAAACATTTTACTGTTTATAAAATTTTGCAAATAAGTAATTTTTCATCACTGATGGGTGCTGATGAGGCGCATTGATGGTCACTGATGAGTTTGACACTGCACTGATAATCAGGGCACAAATCATCATCAGCCTGATTATCAGTGTAAACAATGTACTCACTGTGCAGTCAGTCTGGCCGGTTGTTGGCTCTCCTTTCTTCACACAGAGACAGCGTGGAGGAAAGGAAATACCGATAACCGATCGGCCTGTTTACATGTGACCAGCTGTGATTGGACATAGCTGATCACATGGTGAAGGTCAAATGTGTTTGGCCCTTTACCTCGATCTGTAATCAGATGTGTCCAAAGGACATTTTGGTTACAGTCACACCCGATGGTAGAAATTGATGGCAACCAATCCGGTATGTTATATATGATTACAGTGGGTTGAAATCTGAAGTGCTGCTATAGGTCACCAGCACAGTCCAGGAAACATTAGGCTCTAGTAGTTTTCCTGCATGTAATTCAGGATTTGGAGCTGCAGCCTCTTGTGCCATGATTCTGTGTTCTATAACTTCAGTTAGTTGGATGTCATGCTGTGAAGAGCTGACACTCCTTTCAGCATAATGTTCCTTGGTGGTTGCTGGGAATATTTACTACTTTTACTGGAGTTTCTTATTCTTATTTTTCAGATAGCCAAAGCAAGGGGAGTGTTGAAGAATTTCTTGATCGAGCCATTTGTTCCTCATAGACAGGTGAGTGGAAAGTGCAGAATGTTTTTTTTTTTTTTTTTTATTCTATGTAATTAAAGGAAGAATTTATTTTCGTACAGTAGTTATCTGCTGCATTGTGATAGTTGTGGCCCTTTAAAAGCAGCAAAGAATCTGCTTCTGCATACTCCCATCTAGGGGTTCACCAATATAACGGCATCCGAAATGTATCGGCCGAAAATAGGGTTATCGGCATTTTGCTGATAGGAAAAAAGGAGCCGATAATGGCCGCTGAACACCCACGATTTTGCCATGATTTTACCATATTTAGGGTGTGTTTTTCATAGGTCATGTGACTAAAAAAACACACATCCAAACACAACGTGTGCGTTTTTGATGAATTTTCAATGCTTTCAGGCCTGGTTCACACCAATGCAATTTGAGTTTTGTCCATTTGCAGTGTGTTCTGCATTTTTGCACATGTTTTTGATGTATTTTTTAATGTGTTTTGCATTTTTGGAATTTTTTTTTTGCCAACTTGTTGCAGGGCAGATCAACAATGCAAAATGCATCAAAAAAGCAACGTGTGTGTTTTGTGCATTTTTGCTGCATATTCAGTGCATTTCAGGCCAGTTTCCACAATAATGCAGTTTGCATTTTGTCAGTTTTGCGTGTGCGTTTTTGACACTTTTTTTAGTTTTTTTTCTTTTAATGCGGTTTTTGAATTTTTTTTGGCAACTTGTTGCTGGGCAGATTAAAAACACAAAATGCATCAAAAATGCAACATATGTGTTGATGCATTTTCAATGCATTTCAGGCCTGGTTCACACCAATTTGTGTTTTGTCAATTTTGCAATGCTTTTTGTAGTGCGTTTTGCATTTTTATACGCAAATTTGTTATTGAGGAATGAAATGAAAATTCTGGTGCCAAAACCGATACTGAAAATTCATAATGCATGTGGCCAAAAACCGAACCGAAACCGAAATGTCTGCGTATGTGGGGGTGGGGAGGCTCCAGGTTTTTTTTTTCTACTTTCATGTGTATTTTTATTATTTTTTTTTTAACTTATGATTTTATTGCTATCACATAGGGGACCAATAGTCCCCTATGTGATAGCATATGAGTGACAGGTCCTCTTTGTAGGGGGGAGAAGGGTGGGGGGCAGTGTGTGCAAGGAGGGGGCAGGAGAGGAGCAGTGTATACAGTGAGGGAGCAATGTATACAGAGAGGCTCCCTCACTGGCTGTCACTATATATCTCCTAGATTGTAAGCTCGTAAGAGTAGGGCCCTCTTACCCCTCGTACGCTGTCTGTCTTTGTTGTACTGTGCCATGTATTGTCCCCCCCTATTGTACAGCGCTGAGCAAACCCTTTGGCGCTATATAAACTCGTAGTAATAATAATAATAATAATAATATATCCGTGCCGGTTTTTAAATGCAATTTCCAGCTTTTTTTTTTCTTCATGGTAGCTCACAGAATTAGCTGTCACTTTCCCTGGAGCGAAAGGAAACTTAGTTTATTTTGGAGATAAAAGAAACAAACCGTAAACTTTGTTTCTTTTAGCTTGGGGGGGGATGTGACAGCTAATTCTCTGAGCTATAATGAAGAAAAAAAAAAGCCTGTAATTACATTTAAAAACTGGCACTGGCATATAGTGACAGCCAGTCACTGTATACACTGCTCCTCTCCTGCCTTTCTCAGCCGCACCCTACCCCCCCCCCCCCCCCCCCCCACATACACATTTTGGCCAACTTGTTGCTGGACAGATTAAAAACGGAAAACACATCAAAATGCAACACGTGTGTGTTTTTGGTGCTTTTTAAATGTATTTCAGGCCTGTATGCAGTTCATTTTGCGTTTTTGCACGCGCCTTTGTGACACGTTTTTCAATAAATTTTGTGGGTTTTTTTTAATTTTTTTTCCCCAACATGTTGCTGGGCACATTAAAAATGCAAAATGCATCAAAGAAGCAAGATGTGTTTTTTTTTTTTTATGCATTTTCAGTGCATTTCAGGCCTGTTTCGACAGCAATGCAGTTTGCGTTTTGCACGTGCGTTTTTGATGCATTTTCAATTCATTTCAGGCCTGGTTCACACCAATTCAGTTTGCATTTTGTCAGTTTTGCAATGTTTTTTTGTAGTGCGTTTTGCATTTTTGTATGCAAATTTATGACACATTTTTTGATGCGTTTTTTAAATGTTTGTTTTTTTTTTGGCCAACTTGTTGCTGGAGAGATTAAAAACGCAAAACACGTCAGAGACGCAACACGTGCATTTTTGCTGCATTTTCCATGCATTTCAGGCCTGTTTTCACACCAGTGCAGTTTGTGTTTTGTCCATTTTATAGTGTGTTTTTTGCACATTTTTGATACGGTTTTTGAATTTTTTTTTTTTTGGCTAACTTGTTGCTGAGCAGATTAAAAACACAAAACATCAAAAATGCAACACCTGTTTTTATGCATTTTTAATGCGTTTCAGGCCTGTTTCACATCAATGCAGTTTGCATTTTGTCCATTTTGCAGTGCTTTTTGCAGTTCATTTTGCATTTTTGCATGCGCATTTGTGGCACATTTTTTTATGCGTTTTGCATTTTTTAAATGGGTTTTTTTTTGTTGGGCAGATTAAAAAAGCAAAACATGCGAAAACGCTTCAAAGCATTAAAAAAGCACTACATGCATTTTCTGCAGTATCTCCATTGAAGTCTACTGAACCAAAAATGCTACGTTTTGCATTTAAAAAAGTCCCTGACCTTTTCCAGCAGCTCAAAAAAGCATAAATGTGAACGTGTCCCATAGGAAACCATGTTAAATGCAAAAAGCCTTAAAAAAACACATTGGTGTGCACCAGGCATCAATGGGGAGTTGCGTTTTTTTTTTTTAACTCGCCAAATATACACCATAACTGCAGAAAGCAGGATTTTTTTTTTTAACACCGCACAACAGACCAGTGTGAATACATGCATTGAATTTAAAGGGATGCATTTTTCTTTTCTTGTGTTGCTTTTTTATAAAAAAAAAAAAAAAAACATTTTAAAAACTGCTCAGTGTGAAAGCAGCCTATTGTTGCTGAAAATAAATTCATATTTATTTAAATTCATTATATTAATTAAAAAGTTGAAAATAATGTAATATTTTTATTTAAAAAAAAGTAAGTTTTTAAGAAAACTGTCCATTTCGGTTTTTGGCCAAATGAATCCTGAATTTTTTGTTTCGGTCCAAGAATTTTCATTTTGGTACGCCACTTCTTCCATTTGCCATTTACTTATACAACCAATGCTAGAGGCAGTCGGAATGATGTGAAGTTCATTGCCCAGACCGGGGCAGGAATGAAACCTAAGCTTAGGTATACACATAACCCCATGGGCTGAATGAAAGCACCAAGTCTATACAGTATAGATGGATGGATCTCCTGCTGCAGCTTTTGCATTTTGATCGCTGGCAAGGCCTGAACAGCTGCTCTAGCTGATCGGATGCAGCTGCTGTTTGGCTGACAACTTTACACCCAGATTCCATAATATCTCAAATGAGGGATGTTGGCTGGGAGGTGGCCAATAGGGCCATCAAAGTAGCAAAATTTGTATAGTGTTTGCCCAGCTTAAGAATGGTTCTGCTCATTGATTTGAAATACTGACTGAGTTGTGCAAGAATCCCTGACTAACCGAGACATCATGGTGTGTAGTGTGACTCCTGGGGGCCTTGTCATGTTGTTTTTGTTAAACTCATTATAACAACAAAAATCTCATTGACATCAGACAATTGTAAATCACAAGGTCTGACTCCCTAAAGCCCCCTTTTAAAGTAGTGCAATTTCATTTATTTCCTTCCAATGTAATTTAGCGTCCAATCAAATGTAAAATGATCCCTTGCAGTGGGGCTGCATCCAATGGCTGATTTTGTCTAGAGGAGAGGAAAAATGTTTTTAATTACCTGATCCTCCGCTCCCTCGCGTTCTAGCGGTGGACTTTCCCTTGGCATCATCACGATCAGTGCAAGGCTTTGGACCCTGCTTTGGTCTTGATACCAGGACCTTAGACCGGTGGAGTGTTTGGGATAAGACACTGGGGGGGCTGGTTTAGCTGCAGGAGAAACAGGGTTGAGTAGGTAAATCTTTTTTTCTTTCCATTTAGACTTAACTGTGCAATTAAAGGGCACAGCCCAACTGCAAGGGATAATTATTCAGTTGCCTGCAGTTGGGCTTTAAAGTGGTTGTAAACTGTAGATCTGAAATATTCAACAAGCAAATCCCTCTATAGTGTCTACTAATTAAGAACACTAAGTGTCATTTCTGTCCGCTGCTTCATTCCTCTACTATCAGCATAAATCGTTTATGACCAGTTTGCCCGACACCAGGAGAAAAATGGTGACGGGTTGGCACAGCCTGTGATTGACAGCTTCAGCTCTGTTCCTGTGTGCTGTATGAAGGAGGGGGGGGGTCTGTCCCTTCCCTCTAATCCGCTCTCAGAGCTCTCCTCACTGATGTAATTTCAGCTCTCAGCCCTCTATTTTTCAGAGCTGAGTGATCGTGTGTAAATTCTGCCCTTTTGAAAGATGGCTATAGATAAAAAGGTACAACTTATGTAGGAGCATCTGATTCATTGCTGTGTATCACCTGAGGCCAGTCACTTCACTGGGTGTATGGAAGGGCTTACTGCCACTTTATGCAACAAATGAACAAGTTGTTCCTGCACTGGACCATTTTGCTACTAATTGCCATGTAGTCTCGTGCCATCTGGTCTATGGAAATCCATGATTCCTACCTCCATATATGTCACCTAGAGTGAAACAATCAACTTCTGACTGTTAATAAATTTTCCATCCCCCATTTCTGTGTTTTCTGTAAAGTAAACTTTGATCCATTTGCTTTTATTATCCACCTGAGCATGTTTACTCTTGAGGCTAAGTGGAATGTTACTAACACCTCATTGCTTTTCTGCAGGAAGAGGAGTTCTATGTTTGTATCTATGCAGCTCGGGAGGGGGATTATGTGTTGTTCCACCATGAAGGCGGTGTGGATGTCGGCGATGTGGATTCAAAGGCTCAGAAGTTCCTGGTTGGTGTTGGAGAACGTTTGACAGAGCAAGATGTGAGGACTCACTTGTTGGTCCATGCAGCGCCAGATAAGAGAGAGTGAGTAAATGAAGACTGCAGGACAGTAATGGGTATTTTAGGTGGATCTAAAATATTTATATACAGTCAGGTCCATAAATATTGGGACATGGACACAATTCTAACATTTTTGGCTCTATACACCACCACAATGGATTTGAAATGAAACGAACAAGATGTGCTTTAACTGCAGACTGTCAGCTTTAATTTGAGGGTATTTACATCCAAATCAGGTGAACGGTGTAGGAATTACAACAGTTTGCATATGTGCCTCCCACTTGTTAAGGGACCAAAAGTAATGGGACAATTGGCTTCTCAGCTGTTCCATGGCCAGGTGTGTGTTATTCCCTCATTATCCCAATTACAATGAGCAGATAAAAGGTCCACAGTTCATTTCAAGTGTGCTATTTGCATTTGGAATCTGTTGCTGTCAACTCTCAAGATGAGATCTAAAGAGCTGTCACTATCAGTGAAGCAAGCCATCATTAGGCTGAAAAAACAAAACAAACCCATCAGAGTGATAGCAAAAACATTAGGCGTGGCAAAACAACTGTTTGGAACATTCTTAAAAAGAAGGAATGCACCAGTGAGCTCACCAACACCAAAAGACCCGGAAGACCACGGAAAACAACTGTGGTGGATGACCGAAGAATTCTTTCCCTGGTGAAGAAAACACCCTTCACAACAGTTGGCCAGATCAAGAACACTCTCCAGGAGGTAGGTGTATGTGTGTCAGAGTCAACAATCAAGAGAAGACTTCACCAGAGTGAATACAGAGGGTTCACCACAAGATGTAAACCATTGGTGAGCCTCAAAAACAGGAGAGCCAGATTAGAGTTTGCCAAACGACATCTAAAAAAGCCTTCACAGTTCTGGAACAACATCCTATGGACAGATGAGACCAAGATCAACTTGTACCAGAGTGATGGGAAGAGAAGAGTATGGAGAAGGAAAGGAACTGCTCATGATCCTAAGCATACCACCTCATCAGTGAAGCATGGTGGTGGTAGTGTCATGGCGTGGGCATGTATGGCTGCCAATGGAACTGGTTCTCTTGTATTTATTGATGATGTGACTGCTGAGAAAAGCAGCAGGATGAATTCTGAAGTGTTTCGGGCAATATTATCTGCTCATATTTAGCCAAATGCTTCAGAACTCATTGGACGCCGCTTCACAGTGCAGATGGACAATGACCCAAAGCATACTGCAAAAGCAACCAAAGCATTTTTTAAGGGAAAGAAGTGGAATGTTATGCAATGGCCAAGTCAATCACCTGACCTGAATCCGATTGAGCATGCATTTCACTTGCTGAAGACAAAACTGAAGGGAAAATGCCCCAAGAACAAGCAGGAACTGAAGACAGTTGCAGTAGAGGCCTGGCAGAGCATCACCAGGGATGAAACCCAGCGTCTGGTGATGTCTATGTGTTCCAGACTTCAGGCTGTAATTGACTGCAAAGGATTTGCAACCAAGTATTAAAAAGTGAAAGTTTGATTTATGATTATTATTCTGTCCCATTATTTTTGGTCCCTTAACAAGTAGGAGGCACATATGCAAACTGTTGTAATTCCTACACTGTTCACCTGATTTGGATGTAAATACCCTCAAATTAAAGCTAACAGTCTGCAGTTAAAGCACATCTTGTTCATTTCATTTCAAATCCATTGTGGTGGTGTATAGAGCCAAAAATGTTAGAATTGTGTCGATGTCGCAATATTTATGGACCTGACTGTATATATACAGTTGGGCAAAAAAGGATTTAGTCAGCCACCAATTGTGCAAGTTCTCCCACTTACAAAGATGAGAGAGGCCTGTAATTGGCATCATAGGTAGACCTCAACTATGAGAGACAAAATGAGAAAACAAATCCAGACAATCACATTGGCTGATTTGGAAAGAATTTATTTGCAAATTATGGTGGAAAATAAGTATTTGGTCAATATGAAAAGTTCATCTCAATACTTTGTTATATATCCTTTGTTAGCAATGACAGAGGTCAAATGTTTCCTGTAAGTCTTCACAAGGTTGGCACACACTGTTGCTGGTATGTTGGCCCATTCCTCCATGCAGATCTCCTCTAGAGCAGTGATGTTTTGGGGCTGTCGCTGGGCAACACGGACTTTCAAGTCCCTCCAAAGGTTTTCTATGGGTTTGAGATCTGGAGACTGGCTAGGCCACTCCATGACCTTGGAATGCTTCTTACGAAGCCACTCCTTCGTTGCCCGGGCGGTATGTTTGGGATCATTGTCATGTTGGAAGACCCAGCCACATTTCATCTTCAATGCCCTTGCTGATGGAAGGAGGTTTGTACTCAAAATCTCACGATACATGGCCCCATTCATTCTGTCTTGTACATGGATCAGTCGTCCTGGTCCCTTTGCGGAGAAACAGCCCCAAAGCATGATGTTGCCACCCCCATGCTTCACAGTAGGTATGGTGTTCTTTGGATGCAACTCAGCATTCTCTCTCCTCCAAACACGATGAGTTGTGTTTCTACCAAACAGTTATATTTTGGTTTCATCTGACCATATGACATTCTCCCAATCCTCTTCTGGATCATCCAAATGCTCTCTAGCTAACTTCAGACGGGCCTGGACATGTACTGGCTGAAGCAGGGGGACACGTCTGGCACTGCAGGATCTGAGTCCCTGGTGGCGTAGTGTGTTACTGATGGTAGCCTTTGTTACGTTGGTCTCACCTCTCTGCAGGTCATTCACTAGGCCCCGCCGTGTGGTCCTGGGATTTTTGCTCACCGTTCTTGTGATCATTTTGACCCCACGGGGGGAGATCTTGCGTGGAGCCCCAGATCGAGGGAGATTATTGGTGGTCTTGTATGTCTTCCATTTTCTAAGCCTGCTGCTTCATTTTTTCACTTTGATTTTCGGGGTAAATTCAGTCCTCTGTAGGTTGATAATTTGCATTTCCATCAAACGATGGGGCATCCTTATGTTCCTAACACATTACCCAGTCCAGATCAGTATAGATATCCAGCATGATATTTTTTCCCCATTTGAGATCTGATGTGTTTTCAAAGTGTTCCTTTTTTTGAGCAGTGTATTTACAGAAAAGGATGTTACAAAGACATAAAGAGAACAAAACCGCTACATAGAAATAAAAGGAGGTGAAAATGGAGAATACTTGCAGAGTCCTTGGTTTTAGCAGAGTCCAGTTGTCCAAGCAAAAACGTTGCCGTGGCTCTCATGTCCATTAAGATGTTCCTTGGTTGATGTTAAACGAGAGCTCGCTTACCAGGTCCTGTCATCCTCTTTTCTGTGATATCAAAGGGTGTCGCCAGAGACGAGCTGATCAATAATCCAGTTTAAGGGATGGGTGCTGGGAGGCCACCACGTTAAGACCAATTCCAAAATACAGTTTTACACTAATCTTAATAACTTCCAATAGTGCAGGTGGTATTATAGAAACTGGCAGAATATTATTCAGTAATACCAAACACAGCACACCTTTGTCACCCATGAGGCAGAAGACTGCTTTCTCTCTTTTCGTATGTGCTAGGGTAGTCATGAATGACCTTAATTTATTCGGTATTATATTCCCCATTCAAATATATACCTAATATTAATGTGTTCTGTTCCTGTTGGATTCTATGAATTGTATGTGGAATTGTTAAGCTGTGGAATAGACATTTTATGGCACGCTCTACATTCCTAGAGCTTTAATGGCCTTGCAGGTCATGTGTGACAGGCTTGACTGAGTTATTATGGTTTTACGGTAGGGCACAGGGAAGAGTTTTTCATGGTTCCTGGAAACAGACATCATGCCAAGACTAATTAGCTGTTTACAGCTGGCATTCAGGCCTGGACTTGCAGGAGGAGGGAGTGAGCAAGATCACTGCTCATGAAAAACAAAATGGCTGAGACCTTAACAAGATGGTTGTCGCATACAGCTTCCATGTCCCTATTGCGTACAATCGTTACACCTCCCAAAAATGCATTAAAAAACTTGTGTGAAACAACACAAAGCACACTGGGAAACGCATCAATCTTAACCTTCTTAGGTGTGAACCAAGCCTTATAACAGATTTTAGCAACTATTGTGAACTGTACAAATATTTATGTTTGGCAAATTTTACTCAGTATCCTAACGCCTAATGGCATTCTTTTAAAATTTAACCATCTTTTATGATCTTGCCAAATCCAGATAAAACAGAGATCCCCTTTATTTCTGTTAGGGCACATTTGCTGTTTTGACATTTATGAGACCTTTCATGCAAAAGTAATTTGTGAGCCTGCTGTATCTCCAGCTCCTTATCATGAATTAGATTTGAGGGCAAGGTTCACACAAATAAAGGTCGTGGACATGCATTGTAACTATGGAAAGTCATAGCAAATTTGGAGAGATTTATACCTTCAACTGTCCTTGAGGTTCTAGGTCATTTTTGTTTCTACAGAGAATTTTCTGCAGTTTGTCAAAAAATGACATGCCTACATTTCAGAGAATTGTGTAATCTGACACAAATCAGAGTAGTTCAAACTCTGCAAATAATGAAAAATTGTAAAAAAAATTGCTAAAAACTGAAGAACAATATCTGCCTATAAAACCTAGATTTAGTCCTATTATATCCCACTTTCTGAGCTTCCTATATTTTCACTGAATATGTCTAATAAATTAAAGTGAACCTGTGCTCTGACTTTGGACATTAGGCTTTTTACATATTCTTAGGAAACGGTAAAGTAAAGCTTTACAGCAAACTCTCACTGACCGCTCTAGCTGCTTGTATTGTGTAGTAATTCATTTTCAAAAATCACAAGAGTAAGAGCCAGATTTAATGCAACAGAAAAAATTGAATTCCACTTTAAGTTACTTTTTATTCTATTTTTCAAGTACTTCCAAAATGCACATTGAATTTCCAACCTGTGTAATGTGAACAACAAAGTCTGTGAGTTATGTTTGCATGTACTGTAGAGCTATTCATCCACAAAGTTTACTCCAGAAACACTAATGTGCTTTTAGTTCTTCTCCCAGGTAGCTCAGCTAACCATACCTTCCCAGAGTGTATGCTCTGTATTTACACTGAAAATTAGAAGGCCGATGTGTCACTGCTGGGAGGGGGAGTAGGGTAAACTGAGATCCTGAGATCAGGACTTCAATAATGTCAGTGCTTTTGCTGTGAGTTTTAAGGATGAATTGATACACTGTGCCTGCAGATATAGAGGTTATCCCATGCTTAGTTTAAAGCGGATTTACTGTTTGCTAACAATAATTAACTGCTTGGATGTCCAAAACCCGGCCACTGTTTCTCTTTAAAAGATAGGTGTGGAATATTGGTAATCGTTCAGTGATAAATTGTAAATAAATAGTAATAAAATGGTTTGAGCTTTCTCTTTTTTTTTTTTTTTTTTATTACTGTAGTTTATTTAATACTTTCTACTTTTAGAAATGTGTTTAATTTCTGTATCTTATAACTTTTTGCTAACCAATTTGAAATGATGTTTGCAGTGTCCTTGCCAGCTTCATAACTGGACTGTTCAACATGTATGAGGACCTGTTCTTCACTTACCTGGAGATCAACCCACTCGGTATGTTCTTTAATTACAGTAACTTAGTAGCTGATGCTCAGGTGCAAGATATATTCCAGACTTTCCCAGTTTTCACACCACCATCCCTGTGCATTGTTTGAGTAACATCTGTTCAGAGAAAGGAGGATAAACTCAATTTTCTGCATAAAGAAAGGTAGCCAATTCCCCAATCTGGCCTAAATGCAGATATAAATTGTCAGAGATACACCAGGAACGGATGTGCTCTCTTTTCAGCATCTGTCCCAGATATTAAGGGCTCATTTACATGGGTATATGTGTATTTTCTGCACTTAACGCAGGTTCTTACTAGCAGAAGATGCTGCGCAAAATATGCGTAAGGACTAGCGTTTAGGTGCATTTTATATGTGTTTATATGGGTAATCTGTCTAAACACATATAAATCTTCTTTCATTCCAGTGAATGACTATGCATGTATATCTACATGCATAAATGTGTAATGCATTTAGCCATGCACAGAGAAAGTAGGATACAGCTGTTCTCAGAGCTGCACAGATCTGCAGATTTTAGGCGTGTACGTGTAAAAATGCATACATGTGTAAAATCTGCGGATCTGTGCGGCCCTGAGCACAGCTGTATCCTACTTTTTTGTGCAAGGCTAAATATTTTCACACGTAGGCATGGATGTTTGCATGGGTTTGCATGTTTTTTCAGCCCTTGTGAATGAGTTCTTAAAGTGAACCATACATTGCCCAACTGCATTTATGTGCTCTATAGTTGCACCTACTTGAGCCAAAGAAAAAGTCCTGTGTAAGTTCCAAGTCTGTCTGAGCAGAGAGCTGAGAATGCTTTCCTAAGTCTGAATGATAGAACTTTGGCCTGTTTATTGGCTGTCCAAGCACCAAGCTCTGCCTTCTGGGAGAAAATTGATACTCCCCTGTGACAGATCGTCTGGCACCCCTCCTGGGTGCGTCCATCAGAGAACTGCTTCCTCACCACTGGGACACAGGACCAAGGTATTATAGCTGGGCCCCTAAGGACTAGACAATACTAGCTTAGTTGCAACTGGAACTGCTTATTAACAGAAATATGTTTTTTTATACACTTCAGAAATAGGGGCAGTCCCCACAAGAACAATAAAAACAAACCTTACACATTGGGATAAACATCACACACTGATTAGATAAGGAGCTTAAGTTGGAACCTCCAGAAGGAATAGCCAACAGACAGAAACAATAGGTGACTCAACTAACAATGGGACAACAACACAACAGTAAACACATGACAACTCCAATAAAAAGATTACAGCAAGAGACTTCAGCATCAGGTTGTTTTGAGCTGATTATATTAACATCTGCTTAGAGTCTCTGAGATAGGAGGGGGTTGAAGCAGTCAATGCTGGTTTGGGCACAGAGAACCCAAATCTATACCCTGGTCCTCCAGTTCTATGAGTCTGTGTGTTTTGGGAGACATGGACTTGACTTTGAAGTAAAAATATTCCAAAAGGTCCCCCAGACACACACCTACCAAAGAAAAGAGCCTCCTCAAACACCAAGGCCCATAGTCCGTATACAAAAGAGTAGCCTGCAGTCTCCTCCAAAAGACCTGGTTGGGTGTATCTCATCCCCTATACCTGGAGATACATGGTATTCCACTTCAATCCACTTAGCAATCAGAAGGTAACTATTAGAAGAAAGGGGCTTTTTTAGTTTACCAGTTATAGGCAAAGTCTGAGTTCACCTGTCCCCAGACTATGGACATTAAACTATATACATATTTACAACAAGCAGTATAACTGCTTTAAAACAAGTCCTTCCTCTCATCTCTAGTTGATTTCAATGTGAAGTTCTTCATTCACAAAGATCTCAACAAAGACTGAAGTCCGGCTTCAGCTGGTTTCCAAAGTTTACCACAAGTTACAATCTGATTGTATAATTTTCTTTTGGATCTACCAACAAGTAAGTATTGCAAGATCCTGCCTGTATGAATTGGTAGGTCTTCATAATTGTAAACTGAAATGTCATTTTACAGAGCTTGTATGGACAGAAATTGTATGGACAGATTGTAACATATATGCTGAACCTTGCAGTTTGCAAACATCTGCTGCTGTGAGCTTTTGAACTTGCATTTTTCCACAAAAGTAATACATGCAGAGATGAATGAGGGCTTTTATAAAGTGCTTTTACTGCTTGTTCATAATCTGTAAAATACTTTATTGTGCATGATCTGAGCACATGTTCACATTAAAGTCTACCCTTTCAGTCTCCAGAAATGTAAGCATACTCTTCCACAAGTGGAAGGTGACAGCCAAGAGAATATGTATGCCAGCTAAATTTTGTATAGTGGGAACTTCTTGGTTTTGCTTATTAGGCTACATGCACTCAGGCAGGAAAATGCTGCTTTTAGAAAATCAATACCAATTGAATTTTGGGTAGTGGTTGCCACCATCCCCAATAACATGAATTCTAACCAAAAAACCTCTCATGGGATTTTGCAGGCAACCAAAAATGTACAACAATCAAAATTTGTATCAAAAAGAACATAATCTTTATGACATACATTAAAACCAACCACCTTAAATGTGGCATAAATTAAAAACTTGTACAAATATATTTTTCATTCTATAAAGTGTAATTATAATTATATTACTCTATATGTAATAAAGATTATGTTCTTTTTGAAACAAATTTTGATTCTTGTAAATTTTTGGTTGCCTACAAAATCCCATGAGAATTTTTTTGGTTAAAATTCTGCTTTTAGAATAAAATTTTTCTTTTTTTTTTTTTTTTTATTTGTGCCTTTTAAGCTCAGCTCAGTATTAACCAATGTGTCCATGCACTGTGTGGCATTTTTATATTGGTGTTTTAGAGCAATGTTTCGGGGCATAAAAAAAATGCCCCAAACCTGCATTCAGAGAGAAATGTATTTGTGTAATTGAAGCATATGTGCTCATAAATGTGCATATATGCCTAATTTCAGCCTGCCAATGGCTAGAGCAATTTAATGTTCTAAGTATTAGACTAAAATGATGTGCATACGTTTTAGGTGCATGATTGTATGTACATATGTGCATCAACATGTGCAAATACGTAGCAGACTGAGCATTTTTTGATTGAAGTTTGATTGAGTAAAGGGGCATTTTCAATAAATTTCAATAAACCCGTGTGCATCTCCATGGAGGGGCAGCCTGAACTGTGGGCTTGTATAGATATAATTAAACAATGGGATAATACATTATTTTCTGAACATACAGAAATGAACAAGAAAATGTTATTTTATGTTTGTTTTCCTCTCTAGTTGTGACCAAGGATGGCGTGTATGTTTTGGATATGGCAGCTAAGATAGATGCAACTGCGGACTACGTATGCAAAGCTAAATGGGGTGATGTGGACTTCCCACCTCCCTTTGGAAGAGAAGCTTATCCAGAGGTGAGAGCTGGTTAGGAAAATGTATATTCGATATAGCAGAGCAAATGGGGGTTCTTGAAAAGTTCAGTAATGCAAATCAATTAGCATTTGATTTACTGTAGTTAGATCAATGTAAATTACTACTGACTGCTTTCCCTAGGCTAGCTTGCAGGCTTTCTGCAGCACTTTAGTAAATGAACTCGGTGGAATGGTTGACATAGTTCAGTTTTCCACAATATGTTATAGTGACAGTGACATCTGTTCTTGTTAAAATTACTGTATTGTCCTCCCAGCTTCATTGCCAATATCTAGTTCTCTTTTCCTAATCTTCACTGGTACAAACACAATTCCATACAAGCTGTTTCACCATATTTCATTCTTGTGGTAGCTCACTGGTTGTCAATACGTAAGTACCATATTTTGAGCTCCATAAGACTCACCTGACCATAAGATGCACCTATGTTTTAGAGGTGGAAAACAAGAAAAAAAATATTCTGAACCAATGGACTGCAGGCATAGTACAGGAAATGACCAGACACTGCGGACACAGTACATGAGATGACCAGAGACTGCGAACATAGTACAGGAGATGACCAGAGACTGCAGACGTACTACAGGAGATGACCAGAGACTGCGAACATAGTACAGGAGATGACCAGAGACTGCGGACGTACTACAGGAGATGACCAGAGACTGCGGACGTACTACAGGAGATGACCAGAGACTGCGGACGTACTACAGGAGATGACCAGAGACTGCAAACGTACTACAGGAGATGACCAGAGACTGCAGACGTACTACAGGAGATGACCAGAGACTGCGGACGTACTACAGGAGATGACCAGACACTGCGGACACAGTACATGAGATGACCAGAGACTGCGGACATAGTACACGAGATGACCAGAGACTGTGGACGTACTACAGGAGATGACCAGAGACTGTAGATGTACTACAGGAGATGACCAAAGACTGCGGACGTACTACAGGAGATGACCAGAGACTGCGGACGTACTGCAGGAGATGACCAGAGACTGTGGACGTACTACAGGAGATGACCAGAGACTGCGGACACTGTACAGGAGATGACCAGAGACTGCGGACGTACTACCGGAGATGACCAGAGACTGCGGACGTACTACAGGAGATGACCAGAGACTGCGGACACAGTATAGGGGATGACCAAGAGACTGCAGACAGTATAGGGGATGACCAAGAGACTGCGGACAGTACAGGAGATGACCAGAGACTGTGGACAGTACAGGAGATGACCAGAGACTGCAGACGTACTACAGGAGATGACCAGAGACTGCGGATGTACTACAGGAGATGACCAAAGACTGCGGACGTACTACAGGAGATGACCAGAGACTGCGGACGTACTACAGGAGATGACCAGAGACTGCAGACACTGTACAGGAGATGACCAGAGACTGCGGACGTACTACAGGAGATGACCAGAGACTGCGGACGTACTACAGGAGATGACCAGAGACTGCAGACACTGTACAGGAGATGACCAGAGACTGCGGACGTACTACAGGAGATGACCAGAGACTGCGGACGTACTACAGGAGATGACCAGAGACTGCGGACGTACTACAGGAGATGACTAGAGACTGCAGACACTGTACAGGAGATGACCAGAGACTGCGGATATAGTACAGGAGATGACTAGAGACTGCAGACACTGTACAGGAGATGACCAGAGAGTGCGGACGTACTACAGGAGATGACCAGAGACTGCGGACACTGTACAGGAGATGACCAGAGACTGCGGACAGTACAAGGGATGACCAAGAGACTGCAGACAGTACAGGGGTGGAATTGTGCCCCCCCAGAACATCTGAAACTTTAGGAATGTGTCTCTGTTCCTTTTTTCATATGTGCCATGGTCTGTGTAGATGGAGGTCCTGCTACAATATACATGAGAAGTAAAAAAATATATATATAATGATACAACGCACCTCCGTATTCAACAACACAATTCTATAGATGTGACCAATGTTAGACTCCCAATGCTATACTTGTTTGTGCAAAATGATGATATATTGTGTTTCCCCCCTACAACCATAACCAATTACATTCATAAATTGTGACAATAAAACCAAGTGACAGTATGACATAGTCCAGTAATGTAAAGTCTCTGTTTTTCTTACAAACAATGCTTCTTTATCACTTGCATAATCTACTCCAGTGCATTCAGTCCCACATCCTATGCAAACTCTCTGGAAAGCATTTTACACATTTGAGTATAGACGTGGAAATATAGTATTAGTCACTTTGTATAATTTGTGGGTGTATAGGGGTTTGCGCTGTATCATTATATATTTTTTTCATAGGTTGTACAGTAGAAATGATCAGGCCACACACTGATGCTGTCACCGATGTCAAACCGGCTTAAGCCCTGGTTCACACTGAATCCGACTTTAAAATCATGCTACTTTACTTGAAATGGCGCAATTTCAAAGATGCAAACCAGTGCGATTTGTACCTTCGATTTCACTGTAGTTTGCACCTTCATTTAACAAGTCAATGCAAGTCGCAATGAAATTGGGAAAAAAGTAGTGGAGGAACTATTTTTGAAATTGTGCTACTTCACATTGCACTGATTAAAACAGTGCCATAGAAATACATTAACTATGACTTCAGGTGCGATTTGTAAACTGCATGTTGCACCTGAAGTCACACCGGTGTGAACCAGGGTTTAGAAGAGAAGTTCAGGATATTAAAAAAAACAATCACACTCACCTAGGTGGATTCAGCATCTATCCAATGCTATACCTGTCCACCGCCAGCTCTAAGACTGAGAACTGAGCAATCCTAGATCACCGATCGCTCAGTTCTTGGTCTTCAGTTAGCAGAGGGCTCTTCCCCTTCAGTGCTCACTGCAGAGTGGGGCTCTGAAGGGGATGGGAGCCGCTGGCTCAGACTGTTAGGGACTTGGTAAGAGGCTGTGCCAGCTGTGGGCCTAGGCATCTGAACAGATCCTGACTTTACAGTTGGGATCCACCCAGAGTCTGGACCAGCCCTGTGACGTCAGCCAACAGCGGGCTTTACCCCATTGTCATCTGAAAACGGGTCACAGGAGTGCACAATGAAGTGCACTCCTGTGACCCATAGAAGTATATCCAAAACAGATTTGGCCCTACTTCTTTTAATATAATAAAAAAAGGATTCACAAGAAGAAAAGGGAACTTTCTGCACACCAATGATGTTATAGATTCAGACATCATTTTTTTTTTTTTAAGCTATCACTATGGCAGTTCCCACCCTCCAGACCTCGCAACATATAATCTTGCCTGTTCACCTCTCTTCCCATATGTTTCACATCACAAAGGGCATAGCTACCATTGATGACACATTTGTGTGATTTACTGTATATATTTGAAATGCTGCATTTTTTTATCATTTTTTTTTAAAAGGCAGCACAAATTTTTATTGCATTTTTATACATAAGGTAATTTGCTTTTGAAGTGATGACTAAAAACGTGGGATCTGCTTTATGAGTGTCTTCCTTTTGGTTTTTCCAGATTGGTCTACATTTCTTTAGAGCGGACAGTAATTATATGGTTTAAGGACCATTTTTAGAGTGCACACCCTTCTTTAAAAAGCTGCTAATGATCTTTGCAGATTATATATGTGAAAGGATACTAGAGATGTAGAACCTGAGATTCATTATAACGTCTCTGGTGATAAGTCTGAGAACTGTTTGTTACTGTAACTGAAGACCGTTGACCCCACTCCTGGCTCAAAAATGTTTCTCCTTTGGACACGGTTTTTCTGAACATACAATTTTCACCATGACAAAGGTTTCATTGACATGCAGTCTATATTTAAATAGCGCCAACAGTTTTCACAGTGCTTAACCACTTCAAGTCCAGACACTTTTACCCCCTTCCTGTCCAGGCCAATTTTCAGCTTTCAGTGCTATCACACTTTGAATGACAATTGCGTGGTCATGCAACACTGTACCCCTATGAATTTTTTAGCATTTTTTGAGACAGATAAAACTTTATTTTGGTGGTATTTATTCACCACTGGGATTTTAATTTTTTTGCTATATAAATGAAAAAGTCCAAAAAAAAATTTAAAAAGTGTTTTTCTTATAAATTTTAGCAAATAATCTTTCTTCATAAATCTTGGCCAAAATTTATTCAGCTATCTTTTTAGTAAAAAAAAAAAAAATAACCCAAATTAGTTTATTCGTTTATAACCAAAAATTATAATTTTTCAAAAATATTGTTTACATTTTATTTTTTTATAATATTTGTGTTTTTTTTTGTTCTTGTTACCATACTATCACCCTAGCAGTACAGTGTCACCATAGTGACACTGTACTACTTGTGGGGGGAGCTGAAGATTTTTTTTTACACTGATTGCTTTTACACCCATAAAGGCTGTAAAAGCAATATTTTCTCCTTCTCTCTGGCTGCATTCTTGAGAAATACTGTGAGAGCTGTGATTGGTCACAGCTTGTCACATAGTATAAGGCTGTTGTGAATAGCTTTGTACCATGTGACCTCTGATCATTCACAGATTTCACTAGTAGTAAGCAATGATGTCAGGAAGTGACATCTTGCTTACTACTATTCATGTGATCACTGATTGGCCAATCAGTAATCACATGATCGGGACCTCACACAGAGGTCCCGTACAGCATCGGATTGCGGTGCTGTGCGCTCCCAGGGAGCTCGCACAGGCTGTAAGTGTGGGCGCCGTTTATGAACTGCAACCTGCTCCTGCACTGCTCCCGACCGGCCGTTTATGTACATGGGTCGGACAGGAAGTGTTTAAAGTGTTGCTAAAGCCAAGTATTTTTTTATTTAAAATAATAAACGTTATAATCACCTGCTGTGTGCAATTGTTTTGCACAGAGCGGCTCCAAACCTCTTCTTCTGGGGTCCCCCACTGGTGATCTTGTGTGCCCATATGGAAAGCTGCTTGCTGTTGGTGCACACGGTACATGTTCACTCTTGCACTGCGTGCGTCTATGGAGCCGCACTCCATAGACGCACACAGCCTGGCTTGGCTCCTCCCCTGCTTCCTTTTCACAGCATTAGAGTGTCAGCAGCAGGAGCTAATGGCTGCCCGAGTCCCTGTGTAAAAAGGAAGAGAGGAGAGAAGAGATCCAACTGTGCACAACACTGGATCAGTTGAGGGCTCAGGTAAGTAGTTAGGGAGGTAGGAGAGGGTAAAAATCTGTAAAACATTTTTTACAGTAATGCAGGGAATACATTAAGGTTAAAATCATTTTAGGACCACTTTACCAATATAATGGGGGACAGTACGATTACAATACAGAAGGAATAGGAGGACCCTGCTCTTGGAGCTTACAATCTAAAAGATGATACCTATGAGGTCATAAACCGCATATAACTTGTAGTATCATTTACTGGTATGGACCAGGTAAGGCGCAGTCATTAGCATTTCCATTGCAGCTTTTGTCCTAGTATACAAACATGCTGTTCAGGATTAATAGGTAAATCTAAGCATTTCTTGTCTTCATGCATTCATAGAGCGTTCCGAGTATGCCGCAGTCATTCCATTAGCTGATTCTGTGGAAGCTTGTATCTCCAACCCCCATCTCATTGCTGTAACTCAATTTCCTTGTTTTAATAAATCACCCTAACAAGATTTTCCTTGGAGATCAGACTCTTCAAGGTCGCCTCAAGGTGATTTATGAGTAGAATGTAGTAGAATGAACTCTTCTATAAATTGTTTATAATGTGATGAAGTCTATGAGCAAGTCATCTGCAGCCCGTACGTAAATCAAATGACACCAAAATCCTTAAAGCTGTGACATTTGTCTTCAAGATATGATGTATAGTTTTGGAGCTGAAGGCTGTGTATGTTCTCCGGAGAGCATTTCTCTCTGTCATGGGTGTGTTTCAGCTTTGCCTTGACAGCAGATCAATACCAATGTGCAGCAGTTTTATAGGACATGAGTGGGCATGCATCTGATACCACATTATGGGATTAAAGGGTTTGTCCACCAACAACTTACATTTCAGCTTTTTATAGATGATGGAGAGTTAAACCATCTGGCAATTTTGTAAGTCTCTGGAAGTTGCATACCTTCTAAAACAATTATGACAGCTTTCCATGCCACTTCTTACATTTTTTAAAGAGTAACTCCACTTTTGTTGAGGAAATATGCACATTGCAGGGATTATAACAAACTTTTTTTTGCAGATTCCTACCTTTTGTTATTCTGAAGAAATAGCTGTTTGTCTTTGATGACTATAAAACCACACCCACACAGAATCACTCTGCACATGCACAGTGAGTTGCTGCACCTGCAGGGCTCTAGCGAGGAAAGTGGCAGGGTCTGCATCCCTTTAGACATGATTTTTCCTTAGTGACACTGTACTACTTGTGGGGGTGGTGAAGATTTTTTTTTCTTCTTTCACACTGATTGCTTTTACACCCATAAAGGCTTTAAAAGCAATAATTTCTCCTTCTCTCTGGCTGCATTCCTGCAGCCATTGACAAATACTGTGAGAGCTGTGATTGGTCACAGCTTGTCACATGGTACAAGGTTGTGTGAATAGCCTTGTACTATGTGACCTCTGTGAGCATTCACAGATTTCACAAGTAGTAAGCAATGATGTCAGAAATTACATCTTGCTTACTACTATTCATGTGATCACTGATTGGCAAATCGGTGATCACATGAATCAGGACCTCACACAGAAGTCCCGTACAGTGATCTGTGTTCTGCTGTATCTCCGGAGGACACAGCAGGCACCGATTGCAGTGCCGCGTGCTCCCAGGGAGCGTGCACAGGCAATGGATGTGGGGGGACGTTTAGAAACGTCCACCCGCTTTGGCAGAGCTCCCACGTGGCCGTTTATCTACATGGGCCGGATGAGAAGAGGTTAAGAACATGCTTTAACTGCATTGGCAGTATGGGACTTATTTGAAAATGTTTAGTTTTTCTAAGCTGTTACTGCTTGTTAATTTTGGTTAGGATTAGGATTGATCTCACTTAAACACCTGTTCCTCGCTATTACAGGAGGCCTATATTGCAGACTTGGATGCCAAGAGTGGTGCAAGTTTAAAACTTACCATCCTAAACCCACGAGGCAGGATCTGGACTATGGTTGCTGGTGGAGGAGCGTCTGTTGTTTACAGGTTTGCAGACAAGTATAATATAAACATGTTTATTCTGAATTGAAAACCTTTTTAGATGCTGATATAGATAATAGCTATTGAAAAACTTGAGAAGAATGCTGTACGTTGCATTTTTGGATGAGGTAAGGTAAGTTTCTATTCCAGCTTTCAGCCCCTGGCGGAGGGTTCTTTCCTTACCTTTGACTTGCCACCCACAGGTAAAGCTCAAGTTTTCTCATTCTGCTGACTGGGAAAATAGTCCCCATTTATTTGTGGAAGTCACTAGAGACTGCAGAAATGCTTTCTCATTCACACTCTATCAGACTAATCGTAGGAATAAATGGAAAATTCACTGCAGCGAATGACATACCAAGCATGCCTATGAAGCTGGAGAATGTCAAGGCTTAGTGAGGCACCAAACTATCACATTCTTCCAAACTGAAAAGATCTGTTTTGGGTAGAATTACCCAATGTGTGCCGTTTGATCAGTTATATACCAGGTTCAAGAGCAGCCAACTAAATTCCTGTAGGAACCAATCAGGTGTGCTGGAGTTCACAGCCAGCATCACCTTATGCCAGTAATGTGGGCAACACAAGACTTAGTGTTTAGCATGTCAGCTTTGCAACACTTGGGTCCTTCATTCAAATCCCAGCCAGTACACTCTTTGCCTGTTCTCTCTCTGCTTGCGTGGGTTTCCTCTGGGTACTCCAGGTTCCTCCCACACTTCAGAGACATGCTGGTAGGTTCATTTGGCACTTGTCTAAATTGGCCCTAGTGTGTGTGTTGGTGTGTGCATGCAGGGATTGAAGTGAATGTACAGTATGTAAAATGCTGTGTAAATTGTTGGTGCTATATAGATGCCTGTAATATGCATTGCAAACTAACATTATGAAAGACTTGGGGTCCTTTCACAGGGAGCGGACCTGTTTAGCGGATCCACTTGCTCAGCGGGGTATCTCTCCGCTGATCCTCACTAAGCAAGCGGATGATAGCTCTCTGTCTGTTCCGCTGCTGCAGAGGAGACACAGAGCTGCTCGCTCTCCTTAATTGGTGGTCGGTTGAAAACAGACCGCCTGTCCGTTTTCATCTAATCCGACGGATGGCAGGGGCATTGGATCCGTCCCTTTTTGGTGGATCGGATGTCGATGGGTGTAAACGGAAATGTCTGCTCCACAGAGTTCTGTGTTGAAAAACAGGCAGGCGGACCTGATCGGAACATCCGTGTGAACGAGCTGTTACCTTAAAGTGAAACTATACCGCATTTGAGCACCACAAACCAAAAATGCTTTTAAATTAATTTTTAATATTCAAAACAATTGTATTTATTTTGTTGGGAAATCAATATGGAAAATACCTCCCTAGCATTTCTGGCCATGGCCATCTTGAATAAGGGCAGATGATTCATGTAGCATTTACTTCCTGGAATCCATCTGCCCTTAGCTGTGGCAAGCAGGCAGAAGGGTGTTTTTAGCTGAGAAAACCCCTTCTGAAGACAACTGGGATATATGACATAATTTGCCTAGGCATGAAAACCAGGAAGAAACTGAAGAGATGTAAAAAAAAAATTAAAACAAGTAAACATGATATAATTTCCTATCTATTTACTAATGCTAGCAGCATAAGGATTTAAAATGGTGAATGTTGATTGAGAGAGCGAAGTTTCACTTTAAGATGAAGCCCTCCAGTGGCACTCTATCACCACTGACATGGCTTCCATTTTCACCCAGTCTTCCTTCTGGGTTCGCATGCTCCAGCATGCGCACTGGAGTCAAGGTGACAGCACAGAATTTTAGAACGCATGTGCCGGTGATGCCCTTTGCGTCAGAAACAGTGAACATCTCCTAAATGGTGCATGTTTAGGAGATCTTCCTTGTACCTACAGGTAAACTTTATTATAGGCTTACTTGTAGGTGCAATTGTCCTAACGATGTTTACTATTGTTTTTAATTGAATAAGCTGAACTTAGAAGCTGATTGGTTACCATGCACAGCTGCACCACATTTTGGACTCTCCGGTTCTAGTAAGTAAACTCCATTGTGCATTTTGTAAGCTTGTGGTCAGGAACTATAAAACGATATTTTGTGTTGGGCAGTTAATTCTCACTTGTTTATTGGTAGTATATAATTAGCAGGACAAAGTGTAATATACAGACAAAACTAGCAGAACATTAAAACAAGATTTAGGTATGGACTTTCAATTTTTGAATAAAGTCTCCAGTCACCACACTGGTATTTTTATGTGGAGTTCTCTCTGTCATTGAATAGAAGATTATTTTCTTTTTTTTCCCTAGTGACACCATCTGTGACTTGGGCGGAGTAGACGAGCTTGCCAACTATGGGGAGTATTCTGGGGCACCCAGTGAGCAGCAGACATATGACTATGCCAAGACTATCCTCTCCCTTATGACAAGGGAAAAGCATCCTGATGGTAAATACTTAAAAACATATATGATGTGGCAGAAAAATACCAAAGAGGCCTCTGACACTATGAAGACATGTGGCACTAAAATACCAAATACTCCTTTAAGGCTATGAAAAAGATAAATTCACATATTTTTGCTAGAAAAAAAATGTGCATTTAATTTATCCTTTCCAAAGGAGCCTAAAAATAATTGCACCTCCGATCATGCATGCAATGCAAGGCTCCTGAAAACTCTTCTTCTAGCTCTTTGCTTGTACCCATGTATGCCTTGCAGTTAGAGAAGGAAGTGTCAGTGGACTACAAGTGCGCTGATTACCTCACTTGTGTCCATGGTGGCAGATGGGACATGTAGTTTATTCATTCACAGATGAATGACCCAGTTGTGTGGGTGGAGCCACACACAGCTGCACCAATTTTAAAAGTGACAGTGGCTGCAAGGTATAATAATGGAGCCCCACACACTGAGAAGGGGGATGCTTAGCAGCATGTTACACCCGAAATATGGGTGTAACATGTTAGTAAATTTAAAGGCCAACTGCACCTTTACTAACTGCTGACATTATATCATCCGGTGTTGGCCGGTTCAATAGAAACCATCCAACATTCGGCCGAACAGGCATGCTGGACAAACAGCATCCGATTGGTGCTGGCAGCTAATGACTGGTGTGTTCTGGAGGGGGGGTCCAGTCCCCTTGTCAGAACACAATAGCTTAGCGGGGAGATTGTTGTACGAAAATCAAATAGTAAAGTGAGTTCCTCCAGAAATTTTTTTTTTTTTCCTCTTGCCCTGCTGGGCTGAACGGGATCAAACTGATAGTGTGTACCCAGCATTAGTCATGTATAGTTTTGCATGTACTAAATGCAATTTCTCCTGCGCTCCGGGACCCAGGCCGGTGGTGAGTAGATCAAATCCCAACAAAACAGACTAACCAAGGCCCTAAATCTGGCACAGAATACAATTGGTAAGTTGAAAATAATTGCCAATCACATCTTTTTTTTTTTTTTCTTTTACTTTTCATTTTTTTAATCTGCACTTAAAAATTACACTTCCTTTATGTTCGATTCTTCCAAATTTGGGACTTGGTGAGATCTTTAATTATTTTAGTTCCCAATAGTTCATATTGTGAAGAGAGCATACAATGAGAATTTTAGCAAACGTTTTTGCTTCCTCATATTGATTCATTCTTGTAATTGTGTTTGATTTTTCTCTCTAGGTAAAATTCTGATTATAGGGGGCAGTATTGCAAATTTCACTAATGTTGCTGCAACCTTTAAGGTGAGGTTTGAGAAATGAGATTTACAGAAAAATTAGACAGACATCTTTTGACTCAAACCAATATTGATCTCTTTTTTGAACACCAGGGTATTGTAAGAGCTATTAAGGATTGCCAAGGACCACTGAAGGAACATGAAGTCACAATATTTGTGAGGCGAGGGGGACCAAACTATCAGGAGGGGCTTCGCGTCATGGGTGAAGTAGGTGAGTGGGTAATATTTTTGTTAACAACAAGTGCAGCATTACCAAAAATCAATATCCGTGTATTAACATCACGGTAACATACGTGTATTATTCCCTATATATCAAGTCCATAAACCAAGAAATGTGAATGATAGTTAACCACTTGTCTACCAGGCACTTATACCCCCTTATTTACCAGGCCAATTTTCAGCTTTCAGCGCTGCCGCACTTTGATTGACAATTGCGTGGTCATGCAACATTGTACCCATATGAAATTTTGATCATTTTTTTCTCACAAATAGAGCTTTCTTTTGGTGGTATTTAATCGCCACTGGGCACTTTACTTTTTGCGCTATAAATAAAAAAGGTGCAAAAAATTTGAAAAAAAAAAAAGTTTCTTTGTTTCTATTATAAAATTTGTCAAACAGGTAATTTTTCTCCTTCACTGATGTGCGTTGATAAGGCAGCACTGATGGGCACTGATAGACGGCACTGATGGGCACTGATAGGCAGCACTAAAGGGCACTGTCAGGCAGTACTGAGGTGGCACGGATAGGCGGCACTGATAGACAGCACTAATGAGGTGTCACGGATAGGCGGCACTAATATGCAGCACTGATAGGCGGCACTGATAGGTGACACTGATGATGGGTACTGATAGACGGCACTGACTGGCACAACCGCTGGGCACTGACTGGCACAACCGCTGGGCACTGACTGGCACAACCGCTGGGCACTGACTGGTGGCACTGACTGGCAGCACTGGTGGGTGGCACTGGTGGGCAGCACTGGTGGGTGGGCACAGGTGGGTGGCACTGGTGGGCACAGGTGGGTGGCACTGGTGGGCACAGGTGGGTGGCACTGCTGGGCACAGGTAGGTGGCACTGCAGAGTGGCACAGGTGGATGCACTGCTGGGCACAGGTGGGTGATCTGCTGGGCACAGGTGGGCAGAGTTAGTGGGCGCACTGCTGGGCACAGGTGGGCGGAACTTGCGGGTGGCACTGCTGGGCACTGATCATCAGGGCACTGATCATCAGTGCCCTGATGATCGGTGCCGATCCTCACTCTGACAACTGCCAGTTCTCGGCAGTACTTTCCTCACGATCTGACAGCGTGAGGAAAGTGCAGCCGAGAACCGGCACTTGCATTTCCCTCTGATCAGCGTGTCATTGGACACCGCTGATCAGGTGGTAAAAGGCCGCTGGGATTGGCCTTTTACCACATCACGTGATCAGCTGTGTCTGTAGGACACAGCGATCACGGAGATCGCCGGGTGCGCGCCCCCTGGGGCACGCAGGAGAGCGCGTTCTGGTGGGACGTCATATGACGTCCACTCAGAACTGGCCGGCCGCAGTGCAGCCGTCATTCGGCTATCTGCGGTCGGCTACTAGTTAAGCTTCAAAATTGTATCCAACAATTCCACTCTTCTGGGAGGGTGAATAAATGGAAGAAAACACCCAATAATTCATGCTCCACACCATGTGCCAGACAGGATCCTTACCAGATGTATTTGACCACTGTAAAATAAATGGTCAGACCGTGCATATGGGGTTAAATTCTCCTCAGAGGTGCCGACTTCTATGCATCATGGAATCTTTTTCATATTTCCCCGCAAACAATACCACATAAAGGAGACTCACATTTGCGAAACATTTAAAATACAACAGTACCACATTTTACAATCATCCAATCAGTAGAGCCATCCATCACTTTTGGTGGAATGTGCATGATGACGTCATACCTGATAGCTCGCCCTGCGCATTTCAATGTAAAAGACTTCACCAGGTGGTGTGGCCTGGTAATATTTCTACCTGTAGTATGACCAGTCCCCTTAAATTCTACACCGTTACGTGTCTTTTTTTTTTTCGTTACAGTTTAATTGAACCCAGCACAAGTCACCTTTTGTGAAGAGTATATAAAGCTGGCCATGCGCTGATAGAAATTGTGGCTTAATTTCCCCTTTTGCTGATATCTATCATTTTTTTCTTTTTGTCTCCCACAGGAAAAACTACTGGAATTCCCATCCATGTGTTTGGCACAGAGACTCACATGACAGCCATTGTGGGCATGGCACTGGGCCACCGACCAATCCCAAACCAGCCTCCCACTGCAGCACATACTGCAAACTTTCTGCTGAATGCCAGTGGCAGCTCTTCAGTAAGTGAGATAAACTGGTGCTACAAATACAGTTTGATGCACCTCCAGGGTGCTGTTGGCTTTGTAAAAAATGTGGCTAAGGGTTTGTTCACACCTGTACAGACATGCAGTTTTCTGCACTGTACAGTCTTTGACAAGGAATATAGAATACTTTGTTCACACTTGAATGCAGCCTTCGGGTGAGCTGCATTGTGGTGCAGAAATCTGCAACATGTCAGCATTTTTCTGTACCAAACTGCAGCTCACTCAGCTCCATTTCTCCCTGTATTTCTACGCTCCAAAGCCAAGCTATAATGCATGCGGACGGTTTGAATTCCTCTAGTAACATTTCAGTAACGATCAAGAAAAAACAACAGTAAATCATCTTCTACACTTTACAAAGGCAAGGCATCACCAACCAAAACGCCAGCCAAAATGGATGCTTCCTGCATGCTAAATTATGCACAAAGTGAACAAGCCCTAAAAGTGTGTTTCTGTGCACCAGTACACAGATGAAAGCACTGCAACTAGGCTTTCACATGTTAGATACACACATCTACTTAAATATTTTGGAAATCAGACCTATTTTGGACTCTGTCCACGGCCTTTATATCAGTAGTTCCATTAAAAGGTATGTTCACCTTTTCACAAAAAATTAAAAGGTGAACTCCATATATCCTGGCCTTCCCTCAGGACCCTGCTGCACATAGCAGCTGTGATTTTCTGTGCTGCTTGTGTAGCAGTCCATACACTGAAATTCACAGCCCCGGAGTGAGAATCCATCATAATACTTGCATGGGCAAACATTTATTGGTCAGTTCAGCCATGTGACTGTGCTAACCAGTGAGAAGTGCATGTTAGGCTTCTTCTTCCAGTAAGGTGTCCCAGAAGAAAGAAGTGGTTCTCATTCGTCAGTGTGGTCATGTGGTTGAGCTGACCAATGAGCAATTGTCATTGCAAGCATTATGATGGGTACTCACTCTGGAGGGGGTGTACTGAAGTGTATGGTGCATGGACTGCTATACCAGCCTCATGGGCCATCATATCCTCTTTAAGCAGCAGGGTTCAGAGGGGTGCCCAGGATATTTATTTGTTGTTGTTGGTGCACCTTTTTCTTTTATTTTTACTTAAAAATTGGCACTTACCTTTTTAACATTAGGTTTTAACAATTATTCCAAACAAAAGCTTGACATGATAGTAATGGTCAAAAGGTATTTTCATGGCAAATATTTAAATCTATACTCCGTTTAATTTTTAATTCCATAAGGTCTAGGCGGGTCAGAAATGCCTTTTCTTTAACCCCTAGACACCAAGCGCATGCAAATATGCGGCCTCTCGCGTCTGGGCCTTGACGCTGAGCAGCCGCATATTTGTGTGCCATTAGAAAATACATATGTGCTTAGAGTGCACATCCTGCGCGCTCCCAGCACATATGTCCGTGACTCACGGAAAGGTCCCAATCTCCCCTTGCTATTGGTACCTTTTCCGATCATGTGACCACTGTAACAGCGAATCACGGTGGTCACATGACCCTAAAACCCTGTCCGGCTTCTGAAACTCTTAAAGGGCCGGGAGGCGCCGGCGCAAAGGGGTTAAGAATCCTTTAAATATTTTTACCAATGCCAGTCTCGTGCCAAAATAGTGATTATTAGTGAGTTTATAATTTAATCTCTGTTCAAGGGAAGGATCAGTGTTCAGTCAAGAACCTATGACTGGAACATCACTTCCCTAAATCCTATAGGCTGAGGTCATTTGACCAGTGCTCTGGTAGTTGGTCACATTACTAGACCAACAGATAGTAGTAGTATTGCATTGCTCCAAGTGGATTTTATTTTTTTAGTAGCACAGAAGCAACCAAAACATTTGACAAGTTTAAAAAAAAATTATTCCTTTTAATATTTTAATTATAAAATATTGCATTTTTGGATGCAGGACTTCTTGCTCTAATCATAAAATGTTTGAACTAGGATGCTGTCTAGCAGTGCCCTTAGTTTATCTATGCAAATACTTACCTAATTGGTCCAGCTTAGATTTTCTGTTCAGATATAAAAGCAGATGGTTGAAAACTGTCATAGGTTGTCGCATATGTAAACAGAATTAAACTAGACTCTTTCATAAATGTTTAAAAGTACATTTACAAATGTCAAGACTAAAAAGTAGTTGTAGCCCATTAAAAAAGTAATATGTGCTTATATTACTGCTCTTATTAATGATTTATACTTGATCAATACATAAGGTGCTATGTATCAGGCTTAGATTTTGGGGGAGATTTGCTAAAATGGGAGCGTGCAAAATCTGGTTAAGCTCTTCATAGAAACCAATCGGCTTCCAGGTTTTTTTGTTAAAACTTTTATTGACCAATCTGAAGTTAGAAGCTGATTTGACTTCCATGCACAGCTGTTCCAGATTCCGAGTGCTCCAGGTTTCAGTAAATCTCCCCCATTGTGTCTGAAAAAAATATTTGTCTGGACTCTCCCTAAGCAGCTGTTGATATTATCTAGGTATTTTTCTAAAAGCTAAGTTTTGTTTTGTAGACTCCTGCACCCAGCAGAACGGCATCATTCTCTGAATCCAGACAAGAGGACATCACTCCAGCCAAAAAGGCCAAGCCAACTCTACCTAGTGGTAATTTAGTCTTCTAAGTACCCTTTCTGGATGTTCAAATTCCTATATCTCCATTTCATTTACAGTAACTATGATCTTTAAGGTTAGGGTTACATCTGCTGACTGCCACATTTACATATTTCAATTATCTATCACCCTGGTGACGCTGCCACAACCTTTCGTATCCCAGTAAAATATTGTAGCTGGAAAGATTAGATTACTGCTGGCCATACACTGATCGAGATTCGGCTGGTTTAGCTGTGATCGCCCAAATTCCAATCAGTGTGTGACTCTTCCCACCTGACAGAAGTCAATCATTTGATATACCTCTGACAAAGGCACATACTGGAAAACTTTTGTTGATCAGCAGCTGCAGCCAATTGGTTGCAGGCAGTCCCACTGTCAGAATACAGTATCATGGCTTGGGGAAGTTAAATTCCTTCATCTTCCTTGTTTATGGCTAAAAAAAAACATGTATAGCCAGCTTTACTCTTACGCCTTTGCAGAGAGAAAAGAATGAAAACCTCTTTTTGTGATTAGTTATAATAGTTCTTAAAGAATAATTTCTGGCAAAATTATTATTTTCCCATGCAGTGGGGCTGTGCCTGCACTGCTTGGGTTAAATGCTCGTTTTTCTATAGGGCTCGGAAAGCAAAGATATGCTTACCTGATCTGCCAATCCTCCGAGTGTAAGACCGGTCCCTGCCACTCTTGCGCCCCCCCCAAAACACACACACGCTAGCAGTCTTTTGAATGGGCTGTTCCTGACGTCATCACGCCCATTGACCAGCTCCAGAATTGACGGCAAGAACAGTCCACCGCTGGACATGGGGGAGCGTGGTTTTCCGGAGGATCGGAGGAATGGGTAAGTGCAGCTTATAACTGAGCCCATGGACAAAACGAGAACATAACCCATGCAGTGCGGGCACAGGGAGTCCATGGGAGTTCTGCTGTAAGTTCTGTCTTACCATGCTGAGCGGCTGCAATTAAAAAAAAAAAAAGGGGATCTGTGGCAATGACTGCCCCCCCCCCCCCAAACACACACATATGAGGTCAGAAGGGAGAGATGAACTCCAGGCGGTTGAGCCACAGTTTTACAGCTCCCTGAACACTTAATATGCAGCCGCTCATGCCTGTACACATGACGGGGCTGTGATGCCATGGCAAAATTTAAACACCATTGCAGAAGCAGGTGCACAAACTTGAACATACATGGTGTCTGCATTTGGGTCCATGCACCTACCCATGCTCACCTGTCAAATTTTGACATTTGGTATGTCCATGCATCCACCTGCATTTGCTGTCTGCATGCAGCTTGGGCAGATGCAGACCTAAAAATAAATTGCTCATGCACGCAGGACGGGCGGCAGCGCCTGTCTGAAAGAAACCTAAAACTGAAAAGAAAGTGTCTGTTCATTTCATTTTCTGTGTTTCAGAAATGGCAATTGTTATTTGACTAGTTGCTTTGAAAAACACAAACTCTTTACTTCTAACAATCGTATACTTTAGGCAGAGGAATGACATTTGATAAGGTTGTATGACCTATTCTGTTCCTTGTTCCTCTTCATGCTTCAGCTGCCACACATAGGTGGTAGATGATGGGGGCACACGTGGAATTGTACTCTGTAATAAAGTGTATTTAAAGCCTTTCTTGACTTTGATCTTGAGCTGTAAATCATCCCACAACAGACCTATGTGACCTCTAAACACAGAAATTGTGTCTCTCTACTTCTGTCCTTCTTAAACCCCTTCCTGCAAACCATTGTTCCCCAGCACAATGCCTAATGGCTGGGAAAACCTTAATAAACGCCCTTCCATTTAGAAGCCAGCAGATGACACTTTGCACAGCTGCTTAAACTTAAATGATATGTTCACCTTTGCGAGCATGCTACAAAACCCTCCCTCCAACATTGTGACATCGGGCTTCGAATCTTCTCCCAACATCTGCTGTCACAATTTGAAAAGAACACCCACACGGACGTGCCATTCATTCACAGAGATCTGGGAAAGAATGAAGTAAAAGTACTAACAGCCCTTGTGGCTGATGGCTTGTAGTTCTCAATGAACTACCAGGGTAATAGTTAGCACTCCATGTAGTTCATTGAGTCCTCCCGTCATTGTGTAACTGCCTGCAAGGTGCAAGCAAACAAATACACTGACAGTCTACAGGAGTCTGAGATTGCACCTGCGACCTGCTGATGCAATGCTTTACAGGCTCCTAAAAAAAAAAAAAAAATTTTTTTTTTTAACCTGCAAAATATTGTGCATTTATTATTTTTTTTTAGAAATGTGAAGTTATTCTTTAATCCCATATGCCATTGACAGAATCTCCGTTGATGATGTGCCATTTATTTAATAGTGCAACTTTCTGAACTAAAATAACTATTACAAAATAGAAAAAAGAAAAAGTACATTAGTCAGTCTATTAAAAGAGGGCTGGGAATGGAAAAAAAACAAATCTGTGTAGTAGAAAGGATATCATTTTAAAAAAAAATATACATTTTTTATTTAGGTATGCAAATTAGCCAGAGGTGTTTATAAACTTCTTGCCACCGGCGGTATGCAAATATGCGACCTTTCGGAGACTTGGCCTTGATGCTGAAAGGCCGCATGTTTGCATACCCAATGATTGCGTAAACAAATGTGCCGAGAGTGAGTGCCCTGAGTGCTCCCGGTACAGTTACCGGCACCTCATGAAAAGCTTCCAATCATGTGACCACTGTGAGAGCCAATCACAGCGGTCACATGACCCTATACCCTGCCCGCCTCCCGGCGTCATAAACCGCTTGAAGGGGCGGGAGGCGCCGGTCCCAAGGGGTTAAGATAACAGACACATGCTGACACCGCTAAATTTGGCTTGCCACCTAGGAATCAATAACCCCTTGTTCTGGAAAGGGTTAAAGAAAACTGTGCTGAGATAAATATTGATGCTGTCATTGCTGACTTCCTGAAAATGCTAGTTGTCTTACCTTCTCTGGTTTGTGTGTTTTGACACGCAGAATAAGCATTAAAGTGACATTAAAGTTTTTTTGGGGTTTCTTTTTTTTATTAAAATAACAAACATGTTATACTTACCTGCTCTGTGTAATGGTTTTGCACAGAGCAGCCCTGATCGTCATCTTCTGGGGTTCCCAGCAGCGCTCCAGGCTCCTCCTCTTAGGCAAGTGCCCCCATGGAAATTAGCTTTCCATGGTGGCACCTGTGTATGCTCACTCCTGAGCCGCTCTGCCTGCATCTATTGATACGGAGCAGGCCGGTCGACCCCACCCCCACTTGCTCGGCACAGCATTTTATTGACAGCAGCACCGCTGCTCTCGCGCACATCGTTGGATCGGATTGGGCTCCGGTAAGTATAATAAGGGGGATTTTGCAGCACAGAATGCATAGAATGTATTAAGGTGAAAAACCTTAAGGCGTTAGAACATACTCATCTGCACACCTATTATAAATATTCAAACTATTGGCTTAGAAAACCAGCCACATAAATAGCATTTTTGGAAGAAGTCAATAATGGCACCCTGCATTTCGCACTGTGTAGGTTTCCTTAAATATAAAACTTGATGAGCTGGTAGGACAACATATAATACATTTTACAGGGCCTTCATATTGCATCACTTTTGAAGCTTCAATTTTCGTCGTGCACAATAACTGTCTCATTTTAACAGATACAGCGGCCATACATGGACCAGCTAAAGGTAGGCTGGTATCTGAGAGCTGGTTGTTTGCTGTGCTCTGTCTGCACTGTGGTCTTTACAGTCCTAGTGTGTGTATTCTGCTGCCTTGCCCCACCCATCTCCACCTGTACGCATAATCTAGATTACCATTCCTGTGTGTGCAAAAAAGAATTTTGTACTTGACGTAAATTGTTTTGAAGTCTATTGAGGGACTCAAGAAGAGAGAGTCATTCTTAGACAAAATGATAATCTGCAGCTTCTGAAGGCAGCTGCATATACCCTTACTCTCTAAGAATTACTATCTTCCCATTTCTCACCAGCAGTCCGTTATTGTGGGACTGATCTGCTTTGTCGTAATATATAAAGTTATGTTTAATCTTTTTACATTGCTGCTGTTTGTTTATATCAGGGGTGTCCAACCTGCGGCCCACGGGCCGCATTTGGCCAAAGACCGCTATGAATGCAGTCCAACACAAAGCCGCAAACTTAGGTAAAAATGTTGAATTTTTAGGCATACTTTTTGTAAAAATGTGAACACATGCGGCTGAAGAAAAATTTGACAGTGTCTCTTTACTGGACTTTATAAGTTTTATCTTCCCAAAGAAAAATCTCCCACTCTTTACCATCATGCCTTACTCATGTCATCAATTTTCACCAGAACCAATAATTGTGAGCAATTAATATCAAAGACAAAGCACACGAAGGGCATAATTAGAACCAAAATATCTAATGAGAACCTTGAGAGTTCATTGAGAATTGCTACTACATCCATCCAACCAGATACTGATGTGTTAGTTTATCAAAAACGGTGTCAAATATCGTACTAGTTTTATGTTCCTTCTTTTACAATAATAAATATCACCAAAAATTGAGTTTTATTACTCAGGTACATTATCTACATCAGTGATTGTTAGCTTGATCTGCCTGACTTTTTCTAGTCTTCAACTATCCTTATTGTGAGTGTATTTTATGTGTAGCCCAAGACAATTCCTCTTCTTCCATATGGCCCAGGAAAGTCAAAAGGTTGGACACCCTTGGTTTACATCTTGCAAGTGTCTGGATTCTGAAACAAATTACATATGTTTAGTACTATGCCGAGGGCGGTTTAAATATTTCCACTTCTAGTAAATGTTTAAATGCTTGTGCTAGCCTGTGTCCAGAGCTTTTTAGTACAGTATCTGGATGCCATGGAAATAGTGCAGGCAGGAAAAAGCTCTGTTATGATGATAGCGCAGCTGCTTTTTTTTTTTTTTTCTAAGTGTAGTTACACCAAAAAAGATTTTTTTTTTTTAATACTTTTGAATAGATTGTGGAAGGTTTAAAGCCTATATGATTTTTTTGCTCAATGTATGTGTCGCCTTTAACAGACTTTATCTGACTTCCTGTTCCAGAGACAATAGGAAGGAAGAGAAAATCTTTTCAAATTGTTGAGAAGTCCCCTCTTAGCACGGGTGATCCTATTGGAAGATTCTTTCTCACATCCTGCTTGGATGCGAACTGTGTTTTTTTTTTTTTTTTTTTTTAAATTTTAACTTCTATCACTTTCTGTCCCAGTGACAGTAGTCAGATACAGCGGACTACTCATTTCAGAGGTTCAAAGACTTCAAAAGAAAGACCATACATCTTTGCTTTAACCATTTTTTAACTCAATACTTGTTTTTTTATGTATTGGCATTTGTATATGTTCGCTAACTAATTGGCTGGCATCTTAAGTGTGGGCATCCGGCTGTGACAGCTTGTGGCTTCACAGATGGGTGCCCACTGCTCATGTGCGCGTAGAGCTGCGCCTTGTGAAAGGTCTGGTAGTCTTCTGGAACCTGTCACATGACCGAGAAGACTTCAGGGAGGGGGGGACAACTTCCACTTCCGATCGCCTAGGCGATCGCAGCAGGAGTGGGAGCGAGTACCTGGTAAAGTTAGTTCTTGGTAAAGTTAGTTCTTGTGACTGTAATGATAATAATATCTGACAATTGCCAAACTTTGTGGAAGGAATATTGAACAAGGAAGTGCAACTCTCATATCTCCAAAATTCACAAATCGGAAACAAAAATGGTCATTTTATATATCATGTCTGTGGTGAGCAGCCAGAGAAGGTGACACATTTGACAGAGCATCTTTGGTAAAACACAGTCCGCTTAATACACAATTTGACTCAAAACAGCAGACGTTAAATAGAATGCAGAAATCTCATAAAACCTCCTTTATCAGACTCTTCAAAAGACTCCTAGTGAAGTCGTGATGTAAAAAACCTGTCTTAAACCAAGGCCTGAATATTGAATTGAAACCAAACTTTCATACCTCTAAAGCTCTGAACCTTGGTTCATATTCCTTAACTCTGGTGGTAAGGGTGCTGCTGGGCATAGGTGGGTGGCACAGGTCGGCGGCACTGCTCATCAGAGCCCTGATGATCAGTACTGATCACTTCTCTGACAATTGCCGGTTATCGGCAGTACTTTCCTCCTGCTGTGAAAGCGTGAGGAAAGTGCATTTACCCGGTGATCTACTGTGTCATTGGACACGGCTGATCACGTGGTAAAAGGCCGTCATGATTGACCATATACCGTATCTTTTGATCAGCTGTGTCCGTAGGGGGGGCGTGTTCTGGAATTACATCCATGGACGTTGTCCCAGAACCAGACAACCGCACTGTAGCCGTCCTTCGGGTATAGAGTGGTAGGGAACTGAACTGGTAAGTTTTTTTTTTTTTTTTTTTTTTTTTTTTTTTTATAGTTTTAAACCCCGCTTTTTACTGCTGTTTATTGTCTGTTTTGCTAAATCTATGCTACTAACTAGAAACTAAAGAAATTTACCTCTTTGGAAAAAGCTGCTATATTGTACACTCTATTACATTCCTGCCTGGTACTGTCTGCCACTCAGATAGTGGTGAGTGTTACCAACTTTTCTTAAAGGTCAGAATCCAAAGCAGGGAAAGCTCTGCACAGGGGTAGGCTGAGTATGTAATGCATTACCTTCTGTTCCCAATTGAGAGTGTAAAGTTTTATCTTGATAAGATCTTGATAAGTGGTTAATGCGGCTCCTAAACACAGTGTCCCAGAAATGTCTGGCGATAAGCAATAGGTCTGTGAGTGTTCATGTTGGTGGTTTAGAGAGAACCTCTGCTTGAAGGCAGAGGATGGATGTTCCATAAATATCCTGAAGGGTTAACTGAAAATCCTTCAAGTAGTATTAAACCCAAAAGAAAACATTTAATATATTTCAACTTACCAATTCTTAGATGTTATGGCTGTTTTAGTATTCTTTTTTAGGCTTTCTTTCTTCTATTTGCACTTGGTGATCAAGCCAGTAAGTCTGTTGTTTTTCAAAAGAACAAGCTGCCCTTCCAATGTATCAGTTACAGGGATGAGACAACCCATTGAACACTAGCAGGGGTGCCTACAATGATCAGCTTTTACTTATTTATTTCAGGTACTTATATAGCGTTGTCAATTTACCCAGTGCTTTACATATATATTGTACATTCACATCAGTCCCTAACCCTCAAGGGGTGTACAATCTAAGGTCCCTAACTCATATTCATACATACACATACTAGGGACAATTTAGACAGGATCCAAATAACCTACCAGCATGTTTTGGAGTGTGGGAGGAAACCCACGCAGGCACAGGGAGAACATGCAAACTCCAGGCAGGAGGTGCCGTGGCTGGGATTCGAACCAACAACCCTAGTACTGCCAGGCGGAAGTGCTAACCATTTAGCCACTGTGCTGCTATGTAAAGCCTTTATCCCACAAGAAAATAAATGGTTTGCTGTAACTGCTTATAATTTGTTAACTTGAGTTTGCCTTCAATTTGTTAGTGTAGTTAAATTCATTAGTACACCTAACACTCACCTCACCCCAGACTGACAATGCTGCTGTCCAAAGGTACCCCCTGTGCTCCAACATCTAGAGTGGAGGCATTCTAATACAGGAGGTGTGTTACTTACCAGATCACCAGGTGAAAACAGAGGGGAGGGGAAGCCAAAGAAAATAAAATTAATTCAGGCAATACGTTTAATGATTACTAAGCTGCAATATATTATACAAGGGTTCTTCAAAAAGTTTCCTAATTTTTTCAAACATTAGTATAGATATAAAATTGCAGAAACCTTTTGAAGACTCTTCATATTTTTGTTTTGGGTTTCATACTGCTTTAACAATGTATACCATACTGTATGCCATAGCAAGTCCTTAGGTGGTTAAAGATGCACTTACTAAGTGTATTGTTTGACATGTACCATATAATCTGCTTTTTCAGTATATAATGTCACCAAGGTTTGCCTTTTTTTGGCCTATTCCCAGTTTTGTTTTTCAATCCATTTTCCCCAGTGGATAGTTAGTCATACATTACTACATACTCAAATGCTAGTTAGAATATGTTTACAGAGTTTATCTGCAATATTTGCGGCCTGTTATTATGTGTGATTTAGGTATAATGGCGCTGGCCTCGCTTTCTTTGACAAATGTACTAAATGCAGCTTTGTAGCTGTTTCCCAAATAACATTTATTCTGGTAAATATTAATGCTTCATAACAAAGGATATGTTCAATTGCCACTTAACAACAGAAAAAGTATCACTTGCAAACTTCTTCATTTGTTTGCCATGCATGATAGTGGAGAAATGGTGAGGAAAATGGATTGTCCATCTGAAATTTTGTAGATACATCCTTTTTGTTGTGTTAGGTGCCCATGTCCTTTTGATTTCTGTGTGCTTATTGTCCTTTGCCACCTCTCTGCTTAAATTCATTCCTGTGTCTGTTGCCCCTCATTTTCACCTTTACCACTCTTCTCTCACTGATCTATGTTTAATCTATTGCAGCAAAGGCCACTACACTGTTTAGCCGTCACACCAAATCTATTGTATGGGGTATGCAGACCCGGGCTGTGCAAGGCATGCTGGATTTTGACTATGTCTGTTCACGCTCTGAACCGTCAGTGGCTGCAATGGTTTACCCTTTCACGTAAGTTCCACATTGCAACATTATAAAGATGCATGTACTGTAATTGTGCATCCTTGATATTTAAATGCTTAATTGCCTCAGTTAGAAACCAGCCAAAACTTTCATTTTAATTTTCGATAGAGTGGGAAAGGGTTAGAACCTTTGCCTGATTTTACCATGTCTCTGTCCTGTTACGGAAAATTTCCCTTACTTCCTATTTAGTCACTGAGACAGGTAGAGGGTTGAATGTTTCCAACAAGAACACAGACTCCAGTAGGAGCTTGATTTTCGCATACCACAAAAAGGGTTGGAAACTAGGCAGGTTTTGGGTCTTTAACCACTTGACAACCGGCTATAGCCGAATGACGGCTACAACGCGGTTGCCCAGTTCTGGGAGGACATAACACTCCCCCAGTAGCACGTGTCCGGCGCTGTCTGTGATCGCTGTGTCCTGTGGACACAGCTGATCACATGACAAGGTAAAAGGCCAATTACAGTGGCCTTGTACCATGTGCTCAGTGAGTGTCACCTTGTGTGTCTGTACCAAGGCCAAACATTCCAGGGGATATAAACTTTTTATCATGGCCATTTAGGTGATTTCTGTTATCATTATGATTTATAAAGGAGCCAAACAACTATTTGATAATAAATGGCTTCATATGATCATCATCCTTCAATAAAAGAGCATTGTTTGCCATGATCAGTCATATTTTCAATATCAATGCCAAAATTTCGCAATTTCTGCCAAGGTATGCAAACTTTTGAGCACAACTGTATGTGCAATACAAATATATCAAACTCTTATGTGTCACCACTAACTGAAAAAAATAACAAAGGAATCCAAATGTGAAGCCAAAAATGTTGAATTCAGTGGTTCTTCGTTTATATGAGAAATGACAGATGTGGATACCAAACGCCACCAAACGTCTTAATGATAAGCCCCACAGCACCTCGGTGTACAACAGAGGGAGGCTTACCAGAATCATATGACCCCCAATTAAGACTGGTCTACCAGCAGTTGTGTATCAATCCAAGATATCCAGCTTTCCTGAAAACCACATGTCAAATGGTGGTACAGCTGTGTTATGTCAGATCACTGTGCATATATACTCAGTTGGACATAGTATCACGAAAAAGAAAAAAAACAGGCTCTCCATAGTGTAATCTCAATGAATACACTAATTTAATGTGGTAAATGCACTTACAATAAAAAGATGACAACCAGGCACTTCATATCATATAAACAACTCATACTCTAGAATCCAAGATGGCCATGGTGGTATCACGTATACGTAGTGGTGTGTGCTCTGTCTCTGCCCTACTAGTTTCGTCAAATGTTAATGACGTCAGTGACATCAGAAGCACGGAGACACACGCTGCCACTCATCCCTTTTTATACAGAACGACACAAGAAGGAAGACATCTTAATTAGAGCAGAGTACACAGGGAGAAGATTGATAGTTAACCCTGCATACAAATTGCATTCCTAACACATTCAGTGCTGTCTCATGGTACTATAGCAACAAAAAAGTGTGAACAACTTCTATAATGAGCCATCTTGTGGTCAAAAGTAAGATTGACTACAAAAAGTTAAAAACAAGTGCAGAAAATAATCAACATAATATTCTTCCTGTGTTATAAAAAAAAGTTGATTTAAAAACAAGAAATGTATTCTACAAATATTACAATATCTTTTAGACAAATATTATTCCCTAAAAAATTTCTGGAAATATGTTAATATATGGTTATTACCAAATATAAGATCTACAAAATCATTATATAAAAACTATAGGAGCACCTGAAATTTACCTGACAAAGAGAAACACTGAACCAGAGGTCAAGAAAGGGGAACAAAACCAGAAATAAAAATTAAATATAAAATGAAAATTGTAAAGAACATTAGTAATAAAAATCAAAATATAATATAATCCAATATTCTAAGAAGAATATCAATTGGTGGTGACACACAAGAGGCTGAAATACATGATGGCTGGACACTATGCTGGGTGCCACTGGCATTTAGGACTCATGAACTGAACGTAGAAATTCTGAATGCACAAGACCCCAGGTGAGAGCACAGCTCAGTACAGTGTCCAGCTTTTGTGGATTTCAGCCTGTCCTAGATTTTGATAGGCTGCTGTCAGTAGGGCTGGATGCCACTCTTGGGTACTCGTAAACACAGGAATTTGACACTGACGTGCCAAACTGCCTATGTGCATGTAGGTAATATTTGGTCTTGTTCACTGAAGAGACTGTCTTCAGTTCCGCTATGGTTCCCAAGAACTCAAGTTTTTTTGTTCATTTTCAACCTGTTGGGTTAATTTATAGCAAGAGATGGTCCTTCGTGGGGAATTATCTGCACAATATAAGGGCTCATGTACATGAGCAGCTCCTAAACTCGAGTTTAGGAGCTTTTGGCATTTTAAACTCAACTTCATAAAAGCCTGTGTGTCCATGTACACATAGGCTTTTAGCAGAGTTTAGGAGCTGCTGTGTTTAGGTGAGGTTAAACCCCCCCCTCATTTGAACGCAGAAGAATCGTGTTCAGGATAGGAACGTTTTGACCGCGGGAAAACGAAATCGCGGCGCAACCGCAGTACTTCAATTTGTGGTTTCCCGTGGCCAGCGGACAGGGTAGGCTCGTGTACATGGAGTCTTAGATTTGCTGATTTGCACTGAACTGTGAATTTCACTTTCATTATTTGCATATCACGATGAATGGTTTCTTCCCACACTCCAAAGACAGGCTGGTAGGTTAATTGGATCTTGTCTAAATTGGCCCTAGTATGTGTATGTATGAATGTGAGTTAGGGACCTTAGATTGTACGCCCCTTGAGGGTTACGGACTGATGTGAATGTAATATATATATATATGTGTGTGTGTATATGTAAAGCGCTGCGTAAATTGATGGCGTTCTATAAGTACCCGAAATAAATAAATAACCTGCAAAGGATATTATTCCTTTATCCCAATCAACTTCTGGTTGATTGATTCTCCTGTGTTAGAACTGCAGTATTTTACTCCTTGAAAGCAACCGCTTTTTATTTCTATAACCCGACACCTGCTAAAACAATTTGTGGAATATGGACTGTTCCCATTAACTGTTGTAATGGTCATTGGCCAGGATATGGACATTCAAGAATATTGCCCTTCTTGGCTCAATGCACACTAGCGTTTTTTATAAGCTCCCAAGACACTAGGAAACAAATGCTGATAATAGCGTTTTTATGCCAGCTTGTAGTAGCATTCTAGTAGCTTTTAGAAGCGTCTAGGATTGTTAGCGTTTTATTAGCATTTTTACAGTACATGAAGAGAAAAAAAGCTTGATAAAGCTGTTAGGAGTGTTTAGCAATTTTTTTGCTCCCAAAAACACTACAAATTTTTTTTTTCTTTTTCTTTTTTTTCTGGTCCTAAATGCTTGAAAAACACTTCTAGCAATAGATGGTGTGCATGCACACATAGGATAATACTATTAGCTTCTAGGAGCAGAGAAAAATGCTCAAATCTTCTTAAAAAAACACTAGTGTGCATGAAGCCTTGAACTGTTAATAAACTTTAAAACAGGCTTTTAAAATCTCTTTAGCTAGAGGCCTTGTGGAGCAATTCATCCTTAATAGTTACCAAAGATGCAGTGAAGTATTTCAAGTTGGAAATAGATTGATGGCAACTGGGACGCCATTATTTATTTATTTATTTATTTTTAATCTGCCCTAGTAAACAGCAGAAACTAGTAGATAGAGGAAGAGACTCATCATCTTTTCCTGGCCCAATATTTAAATCATTAGAATATTTGCTTTCATCACTCTTTTCGTTAGTATACCTGAACCTTGTGCAACTTTCTTTTTACCAGTGGGGATCATAAGCAGAAGTTTTATTGGGGTCACAAAGAAATCTTGATACCAGTCTTCAAGAATATGGCGGATGCTATGCGGAAACACCCAGAAGTGGATGTGCTCACGAACTTTGCATCTCTGAGATCGGCATATGACAGCACTGTGGAGACCATGAATTATCCTCAGGTTACTGGCAGTCTTGCCTATTTTCTTCTGACTAGTCATCTCTTGGATTTTTTTTAAACCTGTCACAGTATGCTTTGGTGGTGCAGTTAATTGTGACAAAGTGGAAAACTCATAAGGGGAAAGTTTTTGACCTGGCAAAAGCGACTTTGTTAGAGGGACTTTTTTGTATTTGTAGATTTATATTGACCGATGTCCATTTAATTTATGTCTGTAGATCCGAACCATTGCAATCATTGCAGAAGGAATTCCAGAAGCTTTAACCAGGAAGCTCATCAAAACTGCTGATGAGAAAGGAGTCACTATTATTGGGCCTGCTACAGTAAGTGTTGGGTTTTCTGTATATAGATAGGTGTGAGTTCTGGGCTATGTACCAGTGGAGAAAGTGAAATCCTCACCACCCAAAAAAATTAATAACATAAATATGCTTATGTTGACAACATAGACTGCATTGTGTAAAAGTCAACTCATATAGGTTTTATTTCTACCTATGTGCTGTCTACATAGGAGAGCATAAAAAGGAGCCTTTTCTGTTGGAGATAAAGTAACAAATCCTAAATTACAGAAATGATTCATCAGGAACATAAATGTGTAAAAGAAATAAAATTCCACACCAAAGGGTTATTTACACTTGTAAATGTAACATTTTGATGTAAATGATCGTGTGATAAAAGAACACTACAGTAATACCTCAGTTTACAAATTTAATTCGTTTTACAGGGCTTTTCGTATAGTGAAAAATTCGTAAACCGAAACACCGTTTCCCATAGGAATGCATTGAAAACCAATTAATCTGTTCCAGAAGTCTGAAAAAAGTAAACACTACTAAAATACTGCATGATTTATTTTATTAATTCATGTGGTATTTTAGTAGTGACAACCATGTGTTAATGTTTCAGCTGTCAGCGGGTTCCCCACTGACAGCTGAATGTAAAAGAATTGCCAGCAATTAAAAAAAATAATTAAAAAACATTGTGGGGTCCCCCCTCCCATCCATACCAAGCCCTTCGGGTCTGGGATGGATTTTGAGGGGAACTCCCACGCCAAAATTGGAAAAAAAAGAAAATGGCGTGGGGGTCCCCCCCAAAATCCATACCGGACCCTTATCCGAGCATGCAGCTCGGCAGGTCAGGAAAGGGGGGGAGGATGACGAGCGAGCGCCCCTCCTGAACCATACCAGACCAGGGGGGGTGCTTTGGGGCAGGGGGGGGGCTACATAGTATCTGTACTCATTCACAAAAAAACAAAAAGTGTAGTGTGAAAAAATAGACAGGACACGATCTTTGACAAGTCCTTTATTAAAAGAAAAAACTAAAAGAATGTCCCCCGCAGTAGATCCAACGGCAATCACATTGTTCATTTGTATTACTGAATTATTCAATAAAAACTATTGGAATATAAAAAGTGAATTTTATTATGTGTCCAAAATAGGGGGGTGGGGAAATACGGCTCTTGTATCAAAAGGGAAAAGCCCATCTAGAGCATAACTTTTTTTCTTCAGTTTTGGGTAGTGTAGGAAATAGCTAAAGCCCTCGTTAGGGTTTTATGCCATCTGTGTCCCATTCTGGAAAATTACCTTAACTTCCTGTCTCGTAGACACAGCAGAAAGTAATCTCTCTGAAATAAGGGTAGTCCCCATTTAGGCTAATGTACAGGGATGCAGAAGATGTACATCATGAGGGGTTTGTGTACAGTTGCAGCCAACAGCCTGTACAAATCAATGACAGGCTGACAGACGCAGTGGCTGTAGGAATGTAACGCACATCTATGAGTGGTCATAGATGCATTCTCAGATACATGTATACAACCTCATCGTCTGCTAGTCTGTCATGGATTTTACAGGCTGCTGCTCTCAATTGTAGGCAAAGACGTATGACTCCCTAGCACAGAAGTACACTTCTTGAAGATGCCCATAGACAATTGTCACGGGAAGAAATATCCCCTTATTTTTCCTCATCCTGTTCCAGTGAGAACTTCGTGGTCAGTAAGGCATATAAAAGGGTTAATCTCCACAATAGACACAGACCACAATACAAAGCTCACAGAGGTTCTACCTTTTTCTTGTCTATTTTAAACAAAATAAAAAAGGTTTAGATGCACTTTTAATTGCCCTGGAATGCAGGGACGTCATGCTGGTAGTATCAATTATTTTAATTTTGGTAAAATACTGGAGCTGTCCTTATTGTCTTTAGGTTGGTGGCATCAAACCTGGTTGCTTCAAGATTGGCAACACGGGGGGAATGTTGGATAACATTTTGGCTTCCAAGCTGTATCGTCCCGGCAGTGTTGCCTATGTATCCCGCTCTGGTGGTATGTCTAATGAGCTCAACAACATCATCTCCAGGACCACAGATGGCGTTTATGAAGGAGTAGCCATTGGTGGCGACAGGTAAAAACCTTTGAAATTATAAGCTCGCCTTTGAAATCATAAGCTCACCATTGAACGTGAAAAATGTAAAACATTATTGATGAATTACATATATGTTTAATTTAGATGTTTTACTTTTCAATATATTTTAGTTTTTAAATGATGTATATTACTTTGTACTCCAGTTTTTATTACTTTCAACAGTTTCAATAAGCCTCTGCAAGTTGAACTGTCTTATTGGCAGCTGCTGTTAGATTAGGGTGTTTCCAATAGCTGTAGAACACCCACCAGCAAGTGTTGAAAGAATAGATTGGGGCAAGGACATAACCAAGTTAATTGTGAAAAAGAGAAAAGATTAGTAGGAAAGCATTACCATCAATGTTCTCTAGTAAGCGTATGCTTACACAGGCACAATTTTAGTTTTATTTCGGGTATTTACCAAAACATAGTCAAGCTATAGTCAGATAATGGATATGGGCTAAAAGTGCACACTCTCAGGTTTAATTTGAGGGTATGTACATCCAAACTGGAGGAAGGGTTTAGGAATTACAGCTCTTAAGAGTAGACATCCCCCTTTTTCAAGGGACCAAAAGTAATTGGACAATTGAATCAAAAGCTGTTTCATGGCCAGGTGTGGGCTACTGCATTATTTATTCATCAATTAAGCAGGTAAAAGGTCTGGAGTTCATTCTAAGTGTGGTATTTGCATTTGGAATCTATTGCTGTGAAATCATGTGTTCAAAGGAGTTGTCCATGCAAGTGAAACAAGGCATTGTAAGGCTTCAAAAACGAAACAAATCCATCAGAGAGATAGCAGCAACATTGCCTGTGTCCAAATATATACGGACCTAACAGTAACTCGTAGGACACAAGAAGATGACGGCCCATTTGCTCCCCATCACACCATCCCCTTTCCAGTTCCTATAGAACTTTATAAGAAGGCACAAAAGGAAGCCAACAGCTGCAGACAGCATTTGTACAATATGAAAAGAGCTTATTTATGTTTGTTTTCTAGCACTGCTCATGAACATTTTAGAAATACCACCATATAAAACAGAATAAAGGTTTTCTAACTGCCTTTTTCCTCACTGCTAGGTATCCGGGTTCCACCTTTATGGACCATGTTTTACGTTATCAAGATACAGAAGGAGTTAAAATGATTGTAGTCCTTGGAGAGGTGAGTTCTATTTAATTTCTCCATTACTATTGTGCTTTTTTCCCAACGTAACAATGTAGTTATAACCTTAAGGCTCGGTTCACACTAGTGTGACTGGCCATGCGACTTTGGACACATAAAGTTGCTTGACAAGTCGCAGCCCATTTTCAATGACACCCACTCAGATCAGTGCGACTTTAAAATGTCGCCTGCGCTACTTTGATAAGACGTTTGATGAGACTTAGTGTCAGAGAGTGTAAAGTCACATTGAAAATCGCTCAACATTGGAGTCACCTAGTGTGAACTGAGCCTTAGTGAATGTGTATTGAAAGTTGCCACTCTTTAAACCTGTATATATAATTGGAGTGTTGGCATTTTTGTGCCCTCAGCCAACTTAAAGTGTATTATGCCAAGTCTTGTGCAAATGTGAGAGTTGCAGGAGCAAAAAAAGGTGTAGGATGAGTGAGCATAAAGAGGAGTGCAGTAAATTTTGGGGCTTTGTCTTATGTGTGGTTAGAGTCAAGGATGTATTTGTGTTTAGATTAGTAGGATTACTTGTTTGGAAGGAAGATTTCTCCCCCCCCCCCCTCAAAAAAAAAAAAATAATTCAAGGATTGGTTCACACGAGATACGTTGGGATTTTGCTGGCTGCTATTGCAGGTGCAGCTCAAATGCATATTGAAGACAAGATCCCTTGTTTTTAATTGTGTCGGTTCACACCACGGCATTAATGTGGTGTGCGCTGAAAAAAAGGTACTGCATGCTATACATTTATATTTATCAAACCCAGGGGGTTGAGATCCAACCCACTGTATCGCAACAACGCTGCAGTGAATGAAACTGTATTGAAATGTCACTTGTAAACATTTCAATAAAGTTCTGTGGGGGTAACAAATAGAGAGTGTGATATGTCGGGATTGGCAAAATGGAACTGTGCATAAAAGGCGGTCGTGTGTTTAGGGTGGTTCACTGGTGTTAATGAGGCGTTAAATGTATATATTTTGTGACATATAATCTAAATATGTTTTAGCAAATGCTCATTGACATCCTTGCTTTTCTCTCAGATTGGTGGTACAGAGGAATACAAGATCTGTCATGGTATTAAAGAAGGCAGGCTGACAAAGCCCATTGTCTGTTGGTGTATAGGAACCTGTGCAACCATGTTTTCATCAGAGGTAATTACCATGTGTCCTCCAGAAGGTTTTACCCCCTTCGTGACAAGAGCATTTTTTTTTCTATTCAGCACTGCACTACTTTAACTGGCAACTGCTCGGTCATGCAATATTGTACCCAAATGACTTTTTTTATCATTTTGTTTCACACAACTAGAGCTTTCTTTTGTTGTTATTTGGTCAGTATTTGGATTTTTGTTTATTATATAAATGATAAAAGACCACAAAAAATATTAAAAAACCACAATATTTTCTACTTTCTGTTGTAAAATCTATCCAATAAAAAATCAAGTTTCTTCATAAATGTAGGCCAAAATGTATTCTGCTGTAATGTCTTTGGTGAAAGAAAAAAAAAATCCCAATATTTCTGGCACTAACAGACACTGGCTGCAAAGGTCATGGACATCACTAGTGACACTAATACAATGATCTGATGTTAGGTGACTGATCCAGAAAGGAGAAAGCCTAGGTCCGCCAGCAGATGGTGCTGTGTGGTGAAGTCTGGCAGAGTCTCCAAGATGTCCAAGGGCCGGTCACGTTCGTGCAGCCTGATAAAAGGGCACACCGAGCGACGCTCGTCCTGTGCATGCTCAGAAACGTGTTGCATTTTGATGACGGCAGACACGAAACGTGACCGACCCTGGACATCTTGGAGACTCTGCCAGACTTCACCATCCATGCTTCACATACACAGCATCATTTGCTGGCGGACCTAGGCTATCTCCTTTCTGGATCAGTCACCTAACATCTGGCTACAGATGTTTCACCTCTCCACCTTATGAGCCTGTTTTTATATTCTAAGATGTGAGTTACTACTTATCCTTTTATTAAATATTATTGCAGTATATACTCAGAGGTGATGTGTTCTTATGCCATACTTGTAGGGATCCTTGTAGAAGCTGGTAATCACTGTAGTAGATGCCGCTAGTACAGTGATCACCATTGTCTTCCAGGTCCAGTGCAGAGCAGCTGCCCCGTGACATAGGGGAAGGGGGGGTCCTTTGCTCATCACAGGCACCATACACAGAACACATCACATTTTTCTCATTGAATGCAAGAAATTCTCTGATTAGACTAGGTGGAGAGTGTGACGTTACCACTTTGCTTCTCCACCTCATTCAATCAGAGAATAGCTTGCATTTAAAAACGCCTGTTCTGAGCGAGCAACCCCCTGTGGTTACATTGCAGCAGGGCAGCTGCTCAGCACTGGACTCAGCAGATTTCCAGCTTCCGCATGGGGACCCCTCAGGTATGACTTCCTCGTATTCCAGATGGTCTTTTTTTGTACAGGGGTAAAATGATATCTTTCTCTCTGGAGTCTACCCCTCTCTTAATACAAAAGAGGATTTTGTTTGCTTTGAAAACCGCAGCTGGGCAGTTCTACCAGAACTCGCAGATCCTTCTCCACCATTGATTCCCCCAGTTGTACCCCCTAGTATGTATGATGCATGCATATTCTTAGCCCTCAAGTGCATAACTTTACATTTATCAACATTAAACCTCATTTGCCACATAGTTGCCCAATTACACCGTGCAAACAGTACATAAACGTTCACTTTAACAATTTCTTGATTTTGTCTCTAGAGGTTGGGAACCAGATTGCAGGTTATAAAAATACTAAATGAGTTAGGTATACTTTTAGGATTTTAGTATTTTGGTTTGAGTAGTACCGTCTTTAAAGCAGATTATTTTGGGTTTGATTTGTTTACTGCTCAGAGACTAATTGCAAAGCTTAAAGTATTTTAATTGATCATATATTCATACAATAATATGGGCAGCACAGTGGCTAAATGGTTAGCACTTCCGTCTGGCAGTACTGGGGTCGTTGGTTCGAATCCCAGCCATGGCACCACCTGCCTGGAGTTTGCATGTTCTCCCTGTGCCTGTGTGAGTTTCCTCTGGGTACTCCGGTTTCCTCCCACACTCCAAAGACATGCTGGTAGGTGAATTAGTTCCTGTCTAAATTGGCCCTTGTATGTGATTGTAAGTTAGGGATCTTATATTGTACACCCCTTGAGGGTTAGGGACTGATGTGAATGTACAAGATATATGTAAAGCGCTGCGTACATTGATGGCGCTATATAAGTACCTGAAATAAGTAATACAATAACAAGCTGCTGAGTTTTTGTCTGTTTCGAGACAACCCTTTTGTAGCCCTAGGAGATGGGTTGCTGTGTTGAGTCTCATAGTCTGGTAAATAAATTTTGTCTTCGCTTTGCCAAAAATACCATGGGTTTGATTTTCTTGAGCCGGGTCTTTTTCATCACCCATGTATTTTTTCATCACAGGTTCAGTTTGGGCATGCAGGAGCCTGTGCCAACCAGGCCTCAGAGACAGCCGTTGCCAAAAATAAGGCCTTGAAGGAATCTGGAGTATATGTGCCACGAAGCTTTGATGAGCTCGGTGATGTTATTCAGTGAGTGTGATTTCATCATGGTCATTGGTAAACAGTATGGCTTTAGTTGATGCATAGCCTTGTAGTGATGCCTCTAATCAGGATGTACTCCGATTAAGTGTTCTTGTTTAATGAGCAATTGCTTAACTCTGCTTGTTTTGTTTTGCAAAGGTCAGTGTATGAGGATCTGGTTGCCAAAGGTGAAATCGTACCAGCAGAAGAAGTACCCCCTCCAACTGTACCTATGGACTACTCTTGGGCGAGGGCAAGTATCCATTGGCATCCATCTTCTTACCTGCTTGCCCTATCTGGATCTTATACAGTGTACTCTGCTGTGTCAAGTAGGGATGAGCTCAGGTATGTTCAGACATGAGTCCAAGCCCTGAGCTCAACCATACTTTAAGTACAATCCTCATTTACTTAGGTGCATGATTCCTATGCAGATGACGGTTCATGTGCCTGCCAGGGATAACTAGTCGCTGCAAAAAGGCTTATGGGTGCTGTCTGCTAACTTACTTGGCCTTAATTTATCTGCGTTCCTTAAAGGTGAAGATATCCCATGTTGCCTCATTGCAGCCAGTTTGGTTCATCCCTTCACTAAAAAAAACCCTAGTAATATCTGTATTACCCCATAGCAATCAGATTCATGTTTTCTTTCTCTGATACATGTTGATATAGAAGCACTGATGTCTTGCTAAACATAGCCTTGTCCTTAAACTTTGCCAGTCTAGTTGTAGCCGTGTTGTGGCTGACCATGATGACGTGCCTTGTGCACTCTGCTTTTTTTATTGTAACAGCCTAAAAGAACTCTGATCAGGATTGTTTAAAAATATAATTTTTATTTGTAATGGCAAGACCTGCATTTTAAAGTGCTAGTTAACTCTGCTGTATAATTTTCTTTTTAGGGGCCCGCAGATGGCGTTATGCCATAATGTGCTAGTATGCACAGCCTATTAGGACATTATGGCAGACTTACCTGTGAAACGGTGCCCTCCAGCACTGTGGTGGGATCAATCCAGCGGGCCCCCGGCGCTTCTACCTTTGCCCGGTCATGCTTCTGGGTTCTGTGATTTCGGACTTGATAGGTCAGGCCACGATGACATCGCTCTTGCTCATGTGCACAGGAGTCACATTGCCGCGGCACTGATCAAGGCCCTAGTGTTCGCTGAGCTGCACATTCGCGGCTTGGTGTACATGTCGGCTGACAGGCAGGAGGATGCATTTATGGCAGGAGAGACAGATAGGGTCTCTTCTGTCATAAATACCCTGCCTGACAGCAAATGTTTGAAAAATTAAGTCTACTTTCACTTTAATGTAAATCCAGCCGTCACAATCTTTCTGTTTTGTGTCACATTACAGGAGTTGGGATTGATTAGGAAGCCTGCCTCTTTCATGACCAGTATATGTGACGAGAGAGGCCAGGAGCTTATCTATGCCGGCATGCCCATCACAGATGTCTTCAAGGAAGATATTGGAATTGGTGGTGTGTTGGGCCTGCTTTGGTTCCAGAGGCGGTGAGACACTATTATTTGTTATCATGCAGAGATTTTGAATGAATTTGCAATTTTAATGAACCTTTATTTCCATTAGGGTCCCTAAATATGCTTCCCACTTCATGGAAATGTGCCTGATGGTAACCGCAGACCACGGACCAGCTGTTTCTGGAGCCCATAACACCATTGTGTGTGCCAGAGCTGGCAAAGACCTCATTTCCAGTCTTACCTCTGGCCTGCTCACAATTGTAAGTCTATCACAAACAGTAAAGCTAGCCAAACAAAGATTGGAATTGGGTTGAGTTCCACTAAATTTGTCAATATCCAAGCTGATACCCTATTGGCACAGCTCAGCTCAAGTTTTTTTTTTTTTTTTTAAATTGACAAACCCAGTTGAAAAATGATTGGCCGAACAGCGACTGCATCCTATCAGATGTAGTCACTGATAAGGTATTCAGTCAGCCACAAGTGCTGTGGCTGTCTGATTCCAATAAGCCGCCAGTCACTATTTTTCCATCCACACTAGTGTGGCTGGGGGAATCAACTGATTTCTCCTGCACAGCCTACCTTGCTGTACAAGAGAAATCTACGCGTATATGACTACCCTAACTCCAGCACATCATATTGTAAAGGAAGTACATTTTTCATTGTATGCTTAAATCCTATGTTTCTCTATACACTTGTAGCCATTGATTTCTATATATTTTATAGGGAGATCGTTTTGGAGGAGCCCTTGATGCAGCTGCCAGAATGTTTAGTAAAGCTTTTGACAGTGGTCTTATCCCCATGGAGTTTGTAAACAAGATGAAAAAGGAAGGAAAACTGATCATGGGCATTGGTCACCGAGTCAAATCTGTAAGTGCTCCTCTTTAGCCAATCTGCTTTATTTCATAAGGTAAAGTTCAGGCTGCTAGCAGAGTATCCGACCGCAACCAATCAGAATTCAAAGTTCTCTGCTTAAACTGTTCTAACTGGTCCCACCAGTTTTTTCATTAATTATGTACCAGGACATTCTATGTTGGCTCCAGTTTAAGCGTTGCTGACCACCACACTTTATCTAGTACTTGTTTGGCTGCCATGAATACCAAGTCAGAACTGTCTTTTGGTATTGTTAGATATTGAAGTAGGCTTCTGTGGGGCGTTTAGGGATTACTCTTCCGCAAATAGTATAGATCAACTTGTACACAAACATATTTTCATTTTAGGGCAGTCCTATGAAATATGTTTAAGGGGTTATTTGACATCCTCTAAAATGTGCACTATAGAAACTGACAACAATTTTCACATAAATAATTTGTAATTTGCTTTAACCTCAGTTTCATTGCGGACTGCATCAGCATTATGGTTGCCCTCAAAGGGTCATTAGTATCTGTAAAACCAGGGGTCCAGAGCACCCCACTCCCCCTTAGATGTTAACAGCCACCTACCATCAGGAGTCAAGAGTCCCCCAGCCTCTCTTATATCACAGTGACCCCCCCCCCCCCTTACCTTGTGCTGCTGTCGGAAGGAGCTGGGGTGGCATTGGAAAGCGGAAAGTGCAGGGTCTGAAGGAGCACCAAAGGAGGGCTTGAGTCAGCTGCTGAAACCAGAGGAGGAGGAGACGAGGGGGTGCTGCAGCTGCACAGAGGGGCATGATCTGTAGGAGGAGTTCTGTCCTCCTCTCTGCTGCTGAGATGGGGGAAGTAGAGACAAGCCTCTGTGTGTACTCGGAGAAGCGCATGATCTGGCAGAGGAGTAGTGTCCTCCTCTCTGCTGCCGACCCCTGAGACAAGGTGGGGGAGACCAGGGGGATACTGCAACTGCAGGAGAGATGCAAGGTCCACATGAAATGGCCTGGATGGCTGGATTTGGCCCGCGGGCCTTGTGTTTTGACACATATGGGTTAGTGCCGATTCACACATGGTGTATTCCAGATTTCAAGGTCCGGATTCAGTGCAGATTGCAATCTACTTGTTCAGGGCCGGTGTGCTGAAACCTGATCCTGATCTGCAATCCTGTTCACAACTGATGACGTGCGGTTCCAATAGAAGTCAATAGCCTGTAATCCGCACCTGAACTGGACCGCACTGCCTAGAAATTGGACAGCACTCTTTTTCAATCCACACTGCTAGTGCACTGGACATATGTATGTGTGTATATGTGTATGTATATATATATATATATATATATATATATATATATATATATATATATATATATATATATACATCCCTGTAAAACTTATGGGTAAAGGTTTAAAGGCTAACTCCAGCTTTACCAACATGTCACACTTGTATTTATGGTATAAAATGTTGATCAGCAACTCCTAACCCCCCCCCCCCCTTCCCCACCACCAGTCTGCTCAGCTCCATTCTACCTACAAGCCTCCACAGGTTCTCGTTACCCAGGTACAGCAAGTATTGGGACTTTGTATACTAAGGGGTGACTGCACACAGGAGTTGTGGCTCTGTCTGACACTTCACTTCTTTCAGCTCGGTGGCCATTTTCCTCTGGGATTAATAGGCTTTTTCCATCCTTGGCAAGCCATGGACTCAAACAGTTTGAGAGGCGGTGGAAAGGATGATGGGGTGGGCTATAGGCTAGAGAGAACCCCCTACACAGCTCATCCTGTAATGGCTCCCCACAGGATCTGAATCCCTGCTGTTATTTGGCATTTCCACTCTTTCGGGGGCACAGTCCTTCACTTCCTTTGTTTCAAGAGAGGAATTTTCAGCAGCCATATCTGGGTTGTGTGAACAGTCTAGGATGCCAACATGGAAGCTTTCCTTTCCCTCCTCTGCTTAACAAATTAAGAGTGCCCCTTGAGGTTGAACGCTTGTTTGGACCACCCTTGCATGCTTACATCCAGGAGGTGACTGTGGGGAAAAACATGCTCTTACCTCTAAGGAAGGCAAAAGTGACTGGTCAAAAACCAGTGACTCCTTTTGAAATTCAAGAACAGTTTTCTAAGCAACCAGCCTCAGGTTCTAAGCAATAAGCCCAAGTTCTAGTTTTGTAAGAACTGGACTCCTGAGTCGTCTGACTCCAGAGGCAATTCCTCCTCATAGTAAAGGGGCTCCCCCCACTCAGGCAGGTCAGGGGACATCCATGGGCCCTCGTGATTGCCTGGACTCTGGCAGTCTCAGATGACTGGGTCTGCAGTGTGTTATCTATAGGCTACAGGCTTGAGTTCCTTTCCCCCTCCATGCATTGTGCTCGACAAAATGTGGAAATGTGGAACATTTCAAGGGGTATGAATACTTTTTGAAGGCACTGTATTTTTAATGGGCTGGTAGCACACTTTAACCAATTCAATACCGGGCAATTTTACACCTTCCTGCCCAGGCCAGTTTTCAGGTTTCAGCGCTCTCACACTTTGAATGACAATTGCGCGGTCATACAACATTGTACCCAAACTAAAATGTTATCATTTTCTTCACACAACTAGAGCTTTCTTTTGGTGGTATTTAATCAACGCTGGGGTTTTTATTTTTTGCTAAATTAACAAAAAAAGACCAAAAATTTTGAAAAAAAAAAAAAGTTTTTCTTTGTTTCTGTTATAAAAGTTTGCAAATAAATAATTGTTCTTCATAAATTTAGGCCGAGATGTATTCTGCTACATTTCTTTGGTGAAAATAACCCAAATTAGGATGTATTACTTAGTTTGTAGGAAAGTTATAGAGTTCACAAACTATGGTATAGATCTGAATATTGATCAATCCTGAAGTACTGACGGCCAATCTAATTTCTTGAGGTCCAAGAATGTCAGAACAGTACAGATATCCCCCAAATGACCCCTTTTTGCAAAGTAGACAGTCCGACGTACTTCATAAGAGGCATGGCGAGTTTTTTGAAGTTGTATTTTTTTTGTCATAATTTTTCGGAAAATGAAAAAATTCACTATTTTTTTTTTACATATTGGTCACCAGTGCAGTACAGCATCATCATATAACTGGCATGGCGGTGATCAGGGACAATGACTGGTGACAGTATGAAAAAAAATATATATATATTATTTTTTTTTTTTTTTTATTACATTTTTTTTCTTTTTTTTAAGATTTTTTTTTCATATTTCACTATGACCAAAGTAGTGCAATGTTTGGGGAAGTGATCAGTATTTTTTTTTTTTTTACACAATTTTCTTATAGCAAAGAATTACTTTGCTATAAGCACGCATTTACCTGAATGACATTGATTCATTCAGGGTTTTTTTTTTTTTTTTGTGCTTAGCTGTCATTTGGCCACAGCTAATCACATGACATGTGCATGTGATTAGCTGTGACCATTCACAGCTAGACACTAGTATACAATGGATGGCATGAATGAAGCCATCCATTGTATACAACTGTCATGTGACCTGCTGTGATTGGTCACAGCAGGTCACATGGTACCGGCAAGGGGGCCGATATTCAGATCTGTCATCGGCCATGTCTGAGGTACACAGCCTGTGACAGATCGCGCCGCTGCGCCGCTCTGCAGGAGCGCAAACTGTGCCATATGGCATCCACCCGGAGCGCTGATGACATTTGCCGCCCGCCATTCGGCCATAGGGCAGGCGGCAAATGGTTAAAGCCACTGAAATAAGTAATTGCTCGTTTCTTCTATGTGGTAATGAATATGGTGAAACACTTTAATTTTTTTGCTCCCCCTGTGGCACTCTTTTCCGTTCTGTGATGTTACCAGTATGTGGATGGGTCCCTTAACCTTTTCACATACAGTTCAGGACTTCTGGTTCTAAATTGTATGTGATGATGTCAGTCAGAGAGCTGTGACCACTCAAGCAGCAAAGAGGAAGAGGCTTTAGCGGATCTGTCATACAGGCAGGAAGAAGCCTTCAGTAAATAAGCATTTCACTTTGTTAATTACCCTATAGATCAGTGGTTCTCAACCTTCCTAATGCCGCGACCCTTTAATACAGTTCCTCATGTTGTGGTGACCCCCAACCATAAAATTATTTTCGTTGCTACTTCATAACTGTAATTTTGCAGTGGGAGGAGTAGTGCAAAACCATTGGTGTCAGTGGGAGGAATAGTGCCCCATCGTTGGTATCAGTGGGAGGAATAGTGTCCCATCATTGGTTTCAGTGGGGGGAATAGTGCCACATTGTTGGTGTCAGTGGGAGGAATAGTGCCCCATCATTAGTGTCAGTGTGGGAGGAATAGTGCCCCATCATTGGTGTCAGTGGGGGGGGAATAGTGCCCCATCATTGATACTAGTGTGGGGGGGAATTGTGCCCCATCGTTGGTGTCAGTGGGGGGAGGAATAGTGCCCCATCGTTGGTGTCAGTGGGGGGGGATAGTGCCCTATTGTTGGTGTCAGTGGGGGGAGGAATAGTGCCCGATCGTTGGTGTCAGTGGGGGAAGGAATAGTGCCCCATCATTGGTGTCAGTGGGAGGAATAGTGCCCCATCATTGGTATTAGTGACACAAATGATGGGGCACTATTCCTCCCACTGACACCAATGATACTTACCTTGCTGACTCCTGCTCCAGCCTGGGCTCGCTCCCTCCCTCTCCCATCTACAGCCAGCATACCCGGCTGCAGCAGCACCATCTGCACGCTACAGACACTTACCTTTCAGCTGTCTTCCTTCTCCGGCCACTCCCTCGCTCGATCTTCTTTGATCTTCGTGCTGGTGCTCGGCTCCTCCTCTCCAAGCTCCACCTCCTCGCCGGTGATTGGCCGCCTGTGTGCCTCTCCTGAGCTACAGTTCCGGCGGCCAATCACTGGCGAAGAGGTGGAGCTGTTGAGTGATCCCGGGGATGTGGCCAGATGACAGGGGCGGCATGTCATCCTGCACACACATCGCGGTCCAGGGAAATGTGGACGTATCTGCATGTGGGCGGACCCGCCTGGAGACGGATAGAGGAGCGGTGTCTCGGTTCCTAAGACCATCGGAAATATGTGTTTTCCGATGGTCTTAGGAGACCCCTGTGAAAGGGTTGTTCGACCCCCAAAGGGGTCGCGACCCACAGGTTGAGAACCGCTGCTGTAGATAGAACAATGAATTAATCCCTGCAGTGTTGGTGGGGCCCCCACTGCAAGGTGTTTTTTTGTTTTGTTTTGGTTTGTTTTTTTTGCTATCTGGAGTTGCCCTTCTTTTTTTTTTTTTTTTTTGAAAACCGTGCACCACAACACATGGTATGTATTCACATCATATGTGTTATGGTGCAATGTTCGTAAATTAGTATGTTTAGGTGCAATTCAAAAAGAGTGTCATTGACATTTGCATGGTAATGTCTGTTTTACTGCGGCATTTAAATGTGAATAGGCCCTGAAGCTTTTAATGTGAATGCCAGATATCCATACCATCTGGTTAAGGTTAGAAGCATTCATATGTACACCGCATGTAGGACCACATCATCTATCACATCCTGGAAGGCCAACAGAAGCTTATACACGGGACAAGACCTTTCTGTACCAAGTATTAGTATGTGGCTTCCTGAGAAATGTATGGATTATGGTGTCATTTCTTAGAAGATCTTTCTGCGTATTTATTGGAATGTATTCTTACTATTTCCACATTACCTTAATCTGAAACTTTCAGGAGATGGTTTATATAAGTATGTTTTTTTTTTAATTCTCTTTCAGATCAACAACCCAGATATGAGAGTCCAGATCTTAAAAGACTATGTAAAGCAACACTTCCCAGCTACTCCTCTGCTAGACTATGCCCTGGAAGTGGAAAAAATCACTACTTCAAAGGTAGGCTATTTAGTGATTCACCAAACTATTGGCTGGAAATAGGGATATTGCGTTTTGCCACTAGAAAGAAAAAAAGTGCTCATAATGATCATTTACTTACTTACAATTCAAAATCGCGTCTGTTTGACTTGAATGCAGAAACGCGTCCCATTGACTTGAATGCGGAAACACGTCCCATTGACTTCAAAGCGGAAACACTTCCCATTGACTTCAGTGCGGAAACACGCCCCATTGACTTCAAAGCGGAAACACGTCCCATTAACTTCAATGCAGACGCATGTCCCATTGACTTCAATGCGGAAACACGTCCCATTGACTTCAATGCGGAAACACGTCCCATTGACTTCAATGGGAAACACGTCCCATTGACTTCAATGCGGAAACACGTCCCATTGACTTCAATGCGGAAACACGTCCCATTGACTTCAATGCGGAAACACGTCCCATTGACTTCAATGCGGAAACGCGCCCCATTGACTTCAAAGCGGAAACACGTCCCATTGACTTCAATGCGGAAGCGCGCCCCATTGACTTCAATGCGGAAACGCGTCCCATTGACTTCAATGCGGAAGCGCGTCCCATTGACTTCAATGCGGAAGCGCGTCCCATTGACTTCAATGCGGAAGCGCGTCCCATTGACTTCAATGCGGAAGCGCGTCCCATTGACTTCAATGCGGAAGCGCGTCCCATTGACTTCAATGCGGAAGCGCGTCCCATTGACTTCAATGCGGAAGCGCGTCCCATTGACTTCAATGCGGAAACGCGTCCCATTGACTTCAATGAGGAAACGCGTCCCATTGACTTCAATGCGGAAGCGCGCCCCATTGACTTCAATGCGGAAGCGCGTCCCATTGACTTCAATGCGGAAGCGCGTCCCATTGACTTCAATGCGGAAGCGCGTCCCATTGACTTCAATGCGGAAGCGCGTCCCATTGACTTCAATGCGGAAGCGCGTCCCATTGACTTCAATGCGGAAGCGCGTCCCATTGACTTCAATGCGGAAGCGCGTCCCATTGACTTCAATGCGGAAGCGCGTCCCATTGACTTCAATGCGGAAGCGCGTCCCATTGACTTCAATGCGGAAGCGCGTCCCATTGACTTCAATGCGGAAGCGCGTCCCATTGACTCCTAAGCAAAATTGTGACCCATTGATGTTACTTCAGAAACGCCCCACTTAAGTGTTTTTAATTTTATATATATTTCATTTTATTTTCTGTCCAATTTTTGTGTGTTACTTTCAATATAAGATACGTTACATTAACGGATTGTATGTTTTAAATTCATATTCATTTAAATTCAAGATATTAAATAATTCGAATATAATACAATTATATATGAAAAAGAAAAACCTGTCCATTTCGGTTTTTGGCTAAGAATTTTCATTTCGGTGCACCACTAAGGCTATTCTTAGCCCACAAGCTGTGACAAAACCTGCTCATGCCTAGGGGCTACTGTACAAGGGAATCTAAAATCATACCCGTTCATATCTTGTGATTTGGAATCGTGCTGCAATTCTGCCCTCGATTCCCAATGACATGGCAATAGCCGCACAATGTGCTGTGCATGTTTTTGGTGCCATTATCCTTCAATGACACTCCAAATGCAATGTGACTTTGCCACAATTGTCGCACGTCAGGATTGCCCGGCAATCGCAGCAAACGGTGCCTCTACAAATCCTGTGAAACTTGCCAACGGAAAGGAACAAGAGCTTAATTTTGGGTGACAAATGCGCATAGGGCAGTCCATTCACCTGAATATGCGACAGACGGAATCGAGTGAAAATTGTACAGCGGGAACACTCGTTCCCACTACCTGGTAATGTGAATGGAGCCCTAAGGATCATACTCTGATTTCAGTACAGTTGCAGGTTTTGTGGAATAGTATGAGTTGTTCCTTTGTTTTTACTGTGTGTCCTTTGTTGATCTGCAAGTTTGTGCTTTTATTCCCTTCAGAAACCAAATCTCATCCTCAATGTTGACGGTCTTATTGGTGTTGCATTTGTTGATCTATTAAGGAATTGCGGCTCGTTCACTAGGTAAGATATTTTGAAAACCTAAAGAAGGCAAGGCCTCATATTTGATGATCAAAATAGTATGTTAATATTGTTTTTATACATTTTAACACTCATTTACTCACACGCACACTGATTTCCAGGTTTCCTGTCACTTTAAATAGTTAATTTGGACCAATCTGGTCCAAACGATCTATTTCCTTCACAAAGTGCTGCAATGTCGCTAAGTACTGTATAAGCTGCATGTTGGTTTAGCTATATATTGTACAATAGAGTGCTGGGTTCCATCTGTTAGAGACTTGCTGTCTCACACCCGGAACAATGCAGAGTTGGTCTGAGTGGCGCCTAGCCATTCATAGGTGGCTTTGTATTCTGTGAATGAATACAACGCTTCTCCGGCCTTCTCACTGGCCTACCTCATCGCAAACTATCCCCGCTTCAGTCTATCCTGAATTCAGCGGCCACACTCATCCACCTTACCAACTGCTCAGCTTCTGCCACCCCCCTCTGTCATTCCCTCCACTGGCTTCTGATTGCCCAACGCATTAAATTCAAACTACTAACACAGACATACAAAGCCATTCATATCGCTGCCCCAAACTACCTCACCGACCTGATACCCAAATACCACCCAACCCGTACTCTTCGCTCCTCACAAGACCTCCTACTTTCTAGCTCCCTGGTCTCCACCTCCCACGCCCGACTGCAGGACTTCTCCCATCCTCTGGAACTCCCTACCCCAATCCATCAGACTGTAACCTACCCTCCTCACCTTTAGGCGCACCCTGAAAACCCATCTCTTCAGGGAAGCCTACTCCGCCCTCACCTAACAGCCAAACTCCTCCCACCACTCCATCCCCCACAGCCACTTCCTCCTGTACCACTATCCCCTCCCTCCTAGATTGTAAGCTCGAAAGAGCAGGGCCCTCGAACCCCTCATGTGTTTTGTTTTGTTACTGTATTGTCTCATGTTCTGTCCCCCACTATAATGTACAGCGCTGAGCAAACCTTCTGGCGCTATATAAATACTGTAGAATAAAAATAATCTGATGATGTCATTAACAGAATAAAAAGCTATGAATGGCTGAGCACTGCTCAGGCCAACTCTAAATTGTTCCAGGTGTGAAATGGGAAGTCTCTGTCTAACAGCCGGAACCCAGCACTGTGTGTAGCCGAAGCTACATGCAGTAAATACAGTGCTTAGAGACACTGCAGTGGAGGAAATAGTTTGGACCACCTTGATCCAAACATACTATTCAAAATGGCAATATATATGGCTATATCAGTACCTATAAAGAAAATATGGGAATCTTCCTCAAACTAACTTTCAGTCACAGAAAAGACTAAATTGCTCAATGCAACTTAATGCTGACAATCAAAACTATTGCTTGTAGGTGCCTTGATTTTTTTTTTCTTTACTTTTTTGAACTTGTCTGAAATTGCGGTATCAGGATAATTTGTGCAGCAGCCAGAAAACCTACCAATGTATGTTTAACCACTTGCTGTCATATGACGTCCTCCCGGAACGCGCTCTCTGGCACGCACCTGGCGATCTCCGTGATTGCTGTGTCCTACGGTAAAAGACCAATCATAGCGGCCTTTTACCACGTGATCAGCTGTGTACAATGACACACTGATCACCGGGAAATGCAATTGCCAGTTATCGGCTGCACTTTCCTCACGCTGTCACAGCATCATCACTAAATGACAGCTTCCTGAAGTGTGGGCCACAGGTGGTGTTTAGGATGCTAGCAGCCTTACAGCATCATTGGTTGTGAGGACCAGGCATCCCCCAGTTTCCCAGCATTGAAGGATCCCATTAGCTGAGCTAGCAGGTTTACTGGGGTCACATCAATGACTAAATGTGGCCAATACTGGCAAGCTGTCAGTTGCAGAGAGAATTTATCAGGAGAGGATCAGCATGTGTGGGTTGCCATGATTGTGAATTATCATGGTTGATGCTGGATCTGCATTGCTGGATGACATAATTTGCAATAGATTTACACCATGGGACTATTTTTGTGGTCTGTTATTTACTTTATCACACTGTGTGTGTTTATTTACGATTTGATTATTTTTGAGAATGAGTATCAGTGGTGTTAATCACGTTGGGGATGGCAGATTCAGGGAATTGGAGATGCCATTTAGCATTAAATGGTATTTTTTTTCCTTCTATAGGTCACTTTTATTTAATACAGATGTGCCAATTCACAAGCAGGTTTAGGGTATCTCCCAAGTATGTTATTTAACTAGTTGCCAACCAGCAATGTGCCAGTACATCACAGGACTGAAAAGGGATTATCTTGGTCATCACTGCTGCGATGAACGAGATATATTTTTCAGCCGGTGATTTCCTTCCATGTAAAAGTAATCTCAGCAGCTAATAAGCCCCAGGATTCCTTTATACAGGCAGCAGAATGAGGTCCCACCCCCCTCCCACCATCACCTTTACCAGGCTCTCCAGAACGATCGGAGAGCCCAGTAGTGATGCCACCAGCGGCATCCGCTTCACCGAGCACCATGTGAGGAACTGATCTTGTTCCTCCCACTGCAGGACATCAGAAACCAGAACTTCTAGTCTTGGTTCCTTTGTTTACAAGCCATTGCCAGCTTGTGTAGCAGCAGATCAAACTGATCTCTGTTTTATCTGCTGCTTTGGAGGCCAGATTACTCCATAAAGAGGACCTGCCATGGCCCATGCCATCACAAGGGATGTTGTCCTCTCTTGTAATAGCAATAAAAGTGATCAAAAAGTCTAAAGTTACAGAGTAAAAGTTGGTCCTATACACACATGTGAACGGTGATGGCACGACACATGTGAGGTATCACCGCATACCTCAGATCTAGGGCAGTACCTTTTGTGTAAATTTAAACTGGTAACCTGTAAAGGCTTTTAAAGCATTACTCTAAAATTTATTAAAGTGTATTCCCCCCCCCCCCCCCTTCAAAAAGACACATGCAGATAGCAGAGCAACAAGGCAGCAGAGAGAAATCATGCTTAGTGCTCTGTATTGAGACAAGTACACACTAAAGAGTGACACACTTTGTTCATATTTCTTGTCTGAGGTTTACAACCACTTTAAGCCTTATTTAACCCCTTGCCCTCCAGAGGATTCCCCCCCCCCTTCCTGACCAGGCTATTTTTTGCTGTCAGTTACTTTAATTGACAATTGCGCGGTCATGCAATGCTGCACCCAAATGAAATTTATGTCCTTTTTTTCCCATGAATTGAGCTTTCTTTCGGTGGTATTTGATCTCCTGTGCGTTTTTTTTATTTTTTGCAATATAAGCAAGAATGACAATTTTGAGAAAAAAAACAATATTTTTTTTTTTATTGTATTCCCTACTGCGCTAAAGCCGAAGGACAACTACAGTGCTGTTGTGTGTTTCTGGGATGGACACAGCTGATCACATAATACGGTGAACGGCCAATCACGGCGGGCTTTTACCACGTGATCAGCTGTGTTCAATGACACAGCAGATCACTAAAGGTATATGTGTTCAATGACACAGCAGATCACTAAAGGTATATGTGTTCAATGACACAGCAGATCACTGGGTAAATAGAGTTGCCGGTTATCGGCTGCACTTTCCTTACGTTGTCACAGCTTGTGGGAAGTACTGCCTATAACCGGAAATTGTCAGAGAAGTATTCAGAACTGATCAGTGCCCTGATAAGTGCCCATCAGTGCTGCCCACCTGTACCCATCAGTGCCACCCACCTGTGCTTAGCAGTGCCGCCCATCAGTGCTAGTTCATCATGACTCCTATCTGTGCACCTCATCAATGCCTATCAGTGCCCATCAGTGCTGCCTCATCAACGCACATCAGTGAAGGAGCAAAATTACCTGTTTGCGAAGTTTTTTTTAATAGAAGCAAAGAAAAACTTTTTTCTTTCAAATTTGTTTGCTCAAAAACACCCAGCGGCAATTAAATACCACCAAAGAAAAACTCTATTTGTGTGAAAAAAAAATTCTACAAATTTTATATGGGTACAGTGTTGCATGACCACACAATTGTCATTCAAAGTGCGACAGCGCTGAAAGCTGAAAATTGGCCTGGACAGGAAGGGGGTATAAGTGCCCAGTAGGCAAGTGGTTAAAGTATAACTAGAGATTAGAACACCTGTTTTATTGCTGTCTGTGCCAGTGTTAGGGAGATTCACCCTATTTGTCCTGTTTACTGTTATTACTGAAAGAAAAAGAAAATATCAAACTTTGGGTTGTCCCCAAAACAGGAATAAAGGGGAAATGTTAAAATGGGGACACTAGCTCTGATGACAACCAGGAATTCCTTCACTGTAGAGGGATTTCCTCCTAATTTCCTGTTTTAGCTATGGGACAGAAATTGAGGGGATATCTCACCAATGGGACACAGCATGCAAAAAGAATTTAAAAAAAGACAGACGGGTTATAACCAATTTTGAGAAAAATATTTTTGCCATTTTGCTATTAAACATGTCCAGTAAAAAAATTTTAAAAATCAAATTTCATCATAAATTTAGGCCAAAATGTATTCTGCGACATGTCTTTGCTTAAAAAAATCCCAATACATGTAAATTAATTGGTTTACGTGAAAGTTATAGCGTTTACAAATGACGGTATAGATACTAGGATTTTTTTTTTCTACTAGTAATGGCGGTAATCAGTGACTTTTAGCAGGACTGCGGTGGACATTCTGACACTGGGGGGAACTAACCTGGTATCACTGACACTCCAGTGACGCCAATACAGTGATCAGTGCTAAAAAAAAAAAAAAAAAAAAGCCCTTACACTGTACGAATGGCACTGGGCAGGAAGGGGTTAATGTGAGGGGCGATCAAAGGGTTACCTATATGTAGGGAGTGTTTTACTAGGGGGCGGGGATGAGTGCTTTACTGTAAGCACACTGCTCGGGATGGCCGTGCTGTGCATAGCCAATCCGAGCAGTGTGCCTGAGCTGACAGGACACCTTGTCGGTGATTGTCGGTAATTACCGGCCGGGACCCAGTGATTGACATCCACAGCTGCGAATGGCGGTGCAGGTAGGGTGTGCGCACGTGCCCCCTACCTGGAAATGCAAAATAATGTATATATACGTAATTTTGCGCACAGGTGCTGCCCTGTAGCAGTATTTCTGCTATAGGCCGGTCCTTAAGCTGTTAAAATCCTTTCCCCTGCTGAATGGTATTTTATTTTTATAAATAACCTAATTGTACATTCCAGACACAGGCTGAATATTCATAGGCCCTGAATTATAGGCTGGTACCTTCAGGTGACTGGACACTGTCAAACTTTTGGGGACATGCCCCCTGAGTATCCTCCTGTCCCACTCTGTGGATCTTTATTTGTTTTGCCTAAGGTGATGGATCTCTTCTTCCTCACATAGAAATCACGCTTAGCTTAACTAATTCATTATTTTTCTTTGGATTCTTCAATGAACTCTTCATGGTCTTGTAATACAATGATAGAAGCAGTGCAGCCTTGATAAAACTTTTGGGACCCATGACATGGGGCCAGCCTGTAATGTTGCTTTGAGCACTGGGGCCTATGTTGGCTCTTGCATTGGACCATGATAAATGTGTGTAGTCAGCTGCTGGGTGTTATACAAGTTCCAGGGCAGTGGTCCATCCCTATGGTATCCAGACCCTGAAGACCCCTTCCTTTTCATCAAACCATTGTTATTAAGAAGTTATGATTTCAGCTGTCACGTAATATTAATATAGTGCAGCACTTTGGTTTTAGTTTGCAGGTTTGTTTTGTGGGGTCACATTCAGTGCATTGCAGCAACATTAAAACACAGTAAGGTTATTCAATATTTGGATTATTTGGGGTAGCAGAGAATTTTACATTAATACCCTTCCTAGGTATGTCCACTGTGGATGACGGGGTCACCCTGTTTATTACACAGTTCCTGAAGCCCCGCAATCCTGAGTAGTATGCAATCATACATTATATCTATCAGGATTCCTGGACTGTGAAAAGTTTTTATTGTAAAAGTGAGTACATTTCAACCAAACGTAGAGCTGAAATCCAACCACTCAGAACTTAGTCTCAGGTGGATGACCAGGTGTTACATCACACCACTCCTCTACAAGGAACACAGCCCTCCTTCCTCCTTCCTATGTATTCCATTGGTACATGTCCCCTATGCCCTTTGCTTGATGACCCCTTGCCTGTTTGCTTCAAACATGGGCAGAATTGATTGTCAAGATTCACCTCACATTAACTTCATTAAAGTTTGTAATTTGCAGATTTTAAAAATGCATTCGCCAGTCAGCCTGCAAATCAAACCCAAGCACATTCAGTCATTATTTTTAAACAGAAATATACAAATGTAAGACAGGGTCTGTAATGAGAATTGAAAGCGGGACCCAGGTACTAGAGTCACAGTGACCACACAGGCTGCCAGGATATCTGTTACCTAGCTGCATTGTTTTCTGAAAGTTGTCATAGACTGATTGAATGCAAATAGATACTTGAGTCATCCAGTGTGTGCTCAATATATCAGTGCTAATGATTACAGACTGATTTTTTTGTATAATCAGAGAGGAAGCTGATGAATACATAGAAATTGGAGCACTGAATGGGATATTCGTACTTGGCAGGAGCATGGGATTTATTGGTAAGTGAGAGGCTATCCATCCTCATCTTCACGCATGTCAGCATATAGAATATAGGTAACCTACCAGCTAGACAGTCTCTCTCTTTCTCTCTCACACCCCTTTTCCATCTCTTTTCTCTTTGCCCCTTTGTCTGCTCTCCCTCCCCCCCTCCTCCCCTCTCCCCCCTCCTCCCCTCTCCCCCCCTCCCCTCTCCCCCCCCTCCCCTCTCCCTCCCCCCCTCCTCCCCTCTCCCTCCCCCCCTCCTCCCCTCTCCCTCCCCCCCTCCTCCCCTCTCCCTCCCCCCCTCCTTCCCTCTCCCTCCCCCTCCTTCCCTCTCCCTCCCCCCTCCTTCCTTCTCCCTCCCCCCCTCCTTCCTTCTCCCTCCCCCCCTCCTTCCTTCTCCCTCCCCCCCTCCTCCCCTCTCCCTCCCCCCTCCTTCCTTCTCCCTCCTTCCTTCTCCCTCCTTCCTTCTCCCTCCTTCCCTCTCTCTCCTTCCTTCTCCCTCCTTCCCTCTCTCTCCTTCCTTCTCCCTCCTTCCCTCTCTCTCCTTCCTTCTCCCTCCTTCCCTCTCCCTCCTTCCTTCTCCCTCCTTCCCTCTCCCTCCTTCCCTCTCTCTCCTTCCCTCTCTCTCCTTCCCTCTCTCTCCTTCCCTCTCTCTCCTTCCCTCTCTCTCCTTCCCTCTCTCCCCCCCCTTTCCTCTCTGCTTCCCTCTCCCCCCCTCCCCTTCCCTTCCTCTCTCCCCCCCTCCCCTTCCCTTCCTCTCTCCCCCCCTCCCCTTCCCTTCCTCTCTCCCCCTCTCCCCTTCCCTTCCTCCCTCCCCCCCTCCCCTTCCCTCCCCCCCTCCCCTTCCTCCCCCCCTCCTTCCTCTCCCCCCCCTTCCTCTCTCCCCCCTTCCTCTCTCCCCCTCTCCCCCCTCCCCTCTCTCCCCCCCTCCCCTCTCTCCCCCCCTCCCCCCTCCCTCTCCCCCCCTCCCCTCCCTCTCCTCCCTCTCTCCCCCTCCCCTCCCTCTCTCCCCCCCTCCCTCTCTCCCCCCTCCCTCTCCCCCCCTCCCTCTCTCCCCCTCCCCTCCCTCTCTCCCCCCTCCCCTCCCTCTATCCCCCCTCCCTCTCTCCCTCTCTCCCCCCTCCCCTCCCTCTATCCCCCCTCCCTCTCTCCCTCTCTCCCCCCTCCCCTCCCTCTATCCCCCCTCCCTCTCTCCCCCTCCCTCTCTTTCTCTCCCCCCACCCCCTTTCTTTCCCTCTCTCTTGCTCTCAAGAAGTCTATATCACCCTCTAGAAAATACAAAATATTCATATGCAAAATGTCATTTTTACCTAACAAAATATATTTTGATTCCCATAAATATAAAACATTTAAACCATGTACTTCATGTTTTTAGTCCTTACTATAAAAAAAGAAAATGTATACAAAATTACTAAGCACATTATACACTCACCGGTCACTTTATTAGGTCCACCTTGCTAGTACCGGGTTGGACCCCCTTTTAACTACAGAACTGCCATATTTCTTACTGGTATAAAAGGTGTTGGAAACATTCCTCCCTTTTGGTTTATATTGACATGAGCTACTGTCGCCTTTCTATTATCTCGGACCAGTCTGCCCATTCTCCTCTGATCTCTGACATCAACAAGGCATTTTCTTCCACACAACTGCTGCTCACTGGAAATCTTTTTCAGACCATTCTACAGATGGTTGTGCGTGCAAATCCCAATAGATCAGCAGTTTTTGGAATACTGAGACCAGCCGTCTTGCACCAACAACCATGTCCCGTTCAAAGTCACTTAAATCCCCTTTCTTATCCATTCTGATGCTCAGTTTGAAATTTAGCAAGTCGTCTTCACCACATCTAGATGCCTAAATACATTGAGTTGCTGCCATGTGATTGGCTGATTAGCAATTTGTGTTACCAAGCAATTGAACAGGTGTACCTAATAAAGTAGCCGGTGAGTGTAAAAGGAGCAGACACCAAAGGGCATGGCCTTTAAATCCAGTTCTGTTGTATATTTAAAATCTATGACTTTTCATGGCTTTGTGAATTCTATAATAATGGATTTTCATTTACAGGACATTATTTGGACCAAAAGAGGCTGAAGCAAGGATTGTACCGACATCCTTGGGATGATATCTCCTATGTGCTGCCTGAGCACATGACTATGTAAAAACTTGAACACTCCGCCTAGAATACTTAATAAGTGGTTGCGCACTATACAGACACTTTCTGGTGTGCAGGCGTTCAACGCAATGCAACTCCAGACTATATTATACATTACTCTTTAATGTCTTAAGGTCATGGCTAGTAGGTTTTTTGTTCTTTTTATTTCTCTTCATGTTTATTTTTTTATCTTTCATTACCCAAGATTCCTGGTTAATGTGATGCATCTTTTTTTTAATATGTATAGATATTTACATCAAAGTAAATTGTATTGACCGCTGTATTTATTAAACAGAAACGGCATTACTCAGTGTTATCGTCATTTATTTCATTCATTCTTTTTAGTCTGGATTCTTTCTAGTTAACCACTTCCAGTCAGGACACTTTTACTCCCTTCCTGACCAGGGTAATTTTCAGCTTTCAGCGCTATCACACTTTGAATGACAATTGTGCGGTCATGCAACACTGTACCCATATGAATTTTTTACCATTTTTTTGTGACAGATAAAACTTTTATTTTGGTGGTATTTATTAACCGCTGTGATTTTTTTTTTTTTGCTATGTAAATGAAAATGTCCAAAAATTAAAAAAAAAGTGCTTTTCTTATAAAATTTTGCAAATAAATACTATTTCATCATAAATCTTGGACAAAATTTATTCCGTTATCTTTTTAGTAAAAAAAAAAAATAAGCCAAATTAGTTTATAACCAAAAATTAGAGACATCTTGCTTACTACTTTGCATGTGATCACGGATTGGCCAATCCGTGATCACATGATCGGGACCTCGTACAGAGGTCTGTCCGACGATTGTTGTTTCACTGTGTCTGGAGGACACAACAGGCACCGGATCGCGGTGCTGCGCGCTCCCGGGGAGCGCGCACAAGCAGGGTGCGGGGAGGCCATCTATAAACGTCCACCCGACCCTGCAGTGCCACACTCCGGCCGTTTATATACAGCGGCCGGTCGGGAAGTGGTTAATAAACACAAACAATGGTTGGCAACACACAGACAGTAAATTAATTATGTTTATTATTGTTATAATAATGGAACTTTAGTACGATAATTCATTTCATTAAAACAAAAAAATATACATTCTACATTTATAATTATGCTATCAAAATTAGTGTGTGCTGTAAATTGCCTCCAGCATTGCCCTTGCTTCTTCTTGCTGGAGGCCACCATTTTGTTGGAGTCCAGAGCAGTCACTTCCTTATTAAATGCTCTCCCCCTCTCCTTAAGCCAACCATAGATGGACTGAAATTCAGCCAGTTCAGCAGGACTCTGCGTGAGGGATGCCCCTATCCACCTTAAATGTGTTTCACTTGCTGGTTGAATGAAAGAAACTGAATTATGTATGGCCTGCCTCAGTCTCAATAATTACACCTACTGTAATTAAAATTTGTACATTTCCAGCCTTGACTGTATGTCCTGGCTTGGCTAGAGAGGAAGGCTGACAGAAGCTTTACAATGCTGAAGTTCACAGGCTGCCTATAAAGGAGGGAGAATCGTGGAGATAAGTTAAGATGCTATCCTCTTAACTCTTTGTTTCCTTAACTTCTTGGCGCTGGCCATACGCATATGTGTGGCTGCTCGGCGAATGGGGTTTAACGCCGAGTGGCTGCATATATGTGGCTCTATTACAACACTGTGCTGGGAGCGCAACCTGGGGGGGATTAGTAAGCTCCAGATGTATACTTGTGATCTTTTGAACTTTAAAAGCTTTCTGTGACAGCTGATCACAGCAGTCACATGACCCAAAGGCTAGCCTCAGCCTCCTGGCTTTTAGAACCCTTGAAGGGCTGGGAGGCGGACAGTGCCAAGAGGATGAAAACAGTTTGCCACCTCTCCTGCTTTACTCTTCTCCCATAATATTCCGTGTTTCATCAGCACAGTCTGTCATTCCTGTTGCTTTTTCCCCCTTCAACAGAAAATCTTAAAGCTGTCAGCAGATTGGCCTCTAGTGGCTCTGATTTTAGAAACAGTGCTGAGAATTGAGTGCAACTGAGCATGTGCAGAACAGGGTGAAACAGCATTGCTGGATTTGACCACTTACATTTACTGTGACAGCAACAAGCACAGAGACGTACTGGTATGTCACTGCCTGTTTTCAGGTTGAGGCCCACCTGCCTACTCCCACTGTGATTTGACACTGCAGGAGTCTGTCAGCACATCCTGGGCCAATGGGTGGGACTTGCTGATCGGCTGTATCAAATCACAGCTTAGAGCTCTGTGTTGGTAAACAATACAGGGCTCTATGCAGAGAAACAGATCACTGTATTTCTTTTCCCTGCTAAACAGGAAAATGAAATAAATCGATTTATGGTAATTAAAAAAAAAAAAAAAACAACAGCACACAGTAAACACATTAACACTTGGTAGGCAAACAGGTAACCCATTGATCTCCCTAGGTGTTAACCCCTTCCCAGCCAGTGTCTTTTAAAACCATGAAAGTATATATTTGTAGTACTGATCGTTGTATTAGTCACTGGCACTGATGATCAGTGTGCCCTGATGATCTGTGTAGCCCCAGCAGTGCCACCTGCCAGAGCCCATCCATGCCACCTGCCAGTGCACATCAATGCCACATATCAGTGCCCATCAGAGCGCATCAGTGCTGCCTATCGGTGCCATATATGAGTGCTGCCTATCAGTGCCCATCAGTGATGCCTGTCAATGCCCATCAGAGATAAAAATTTCATATGGGTACAGTGTTTCATGACCGCGCAATTGTCATTCAAAGTGTGACAGCGCTGAAAGCTGGAAATTGGCCTGGGCAGGAAGGGGGTATAAGTGCCCTGTAGGCTAGTGGTTAATCCCCCAAGATCAAAGGTTGCTTCGCAGGAGAGGTGCAGCTTACAGACATTCACCAAGGACCAGAGGCAGAGAAGCTAAGTCTTACAGGCCAGGAAGGGAATTTTATCAGCAATGGCCAAACTCCACTGCAAACCGCAAATTGAAGAGACCAGCTTCTTCCCTGGGACAGGAGTCCCAGAAATCCTCTTGACTATCCACCAGCTCACACTTGTCGTGTAGGGGCCAAGTTATTCAAGTTCCATCAAGTGTGAGCACAAAGTACAAAGGAACTTTGAGTGATATATACCATCAGGTCACAGCTGGAAGTTCCTCAATCATCCCCACAGAATTTTTGTCCCAACGAAGAAGTCGAAGGAAAAACAAGGTGTCCTGTGGGCGTACATAGAAACTCTCCTGAATCGGGGTGGTAGTCACTGTTCCCAAACAAGAATGTTTTTGTGGAATCTACTCATCTCTGTTTTTGGTACAGAAAAAGTCAGGAGCTTGGGGGCTGGTGATAGACCTCAGGGACCTCAAAAGGTTCATCAGGAAGGATCAATTCAAGAGGGAATCACTGCAAACAATCCTGAAGATCATACAGCTGGGAGATCGGCTTCTGTAAGTGGATCTTAAGGATGCGTATTTCCACGTGTCGGTAGCCCCGGTCTGTCTGAGGGTTCTGTGGTTCAGTGGGACAGCTCCACTACCAGTTTGTATGTCCCTTTGGGCTGACCACATCTTCCAGAGTGTTCATGAAGATTCTGGTGGCATACCTGAGGTTGCAGGACATCCGAATTTATCATTATTTAGACAACATTCTGCTCCTAAATCAAGACAAGAACATGCTCCTGGAACACCGGAAGATAACCATGCAGACACTGGAGAACTTTGGATGGCTGATCAATCGGGAGAAAAGTCACCTTGTGCAGACTCTGTCTCTGCTGTACCTAGATGCAAAACTAGATACTTGAGTGGTGTCAGTGACATTACCGGAAGACAAGATGTCCTGAATACAATGTTGGCAGCTCAAAAGAAATTGTACCTGCCAGACAGAGTGCATGCGACTTCTCGGTATGCTTTGATTATCCCAATGGTCAAAAGGATGTAATGGAACTCAGGCCCTTTCAAATTGGTCTCCTGGAGCAATGGAGGTTGGATGATTTTTGAACAGAAAATTCGGATCACACCCCAGATGAAGTCGAGTTTGGACTCGTGGTCGTTAGAGCATAATCTTCTTGTGCGCTAATTCTTGCTCATGATGCAGTGACGAACAATCCAATAGGATGCCAGTGAGATAGGCTGGGGAGCCCTATGTGAGAACCACTGGGCTCAAGGCCAATGGACATTCCATGCTGTCAATCTAGTTTCCAACATTCTGGAATTGAGAGCAGTCTTCCAGGGTCTCCTAGCTTTCAGAAGTCTGATTCAAGGTGCACCTGTTCTGATGAAACTGGACAATACAACAGCAGTGGCCTACATTCACAGGCAGGGAGGCACCTGCAGTGTTCCTCTCCTGAGGGAGGTCACTCCAATTATGGAATGTACTCAATCCAACTTACAGCTGCTAACAGCAGTCTGTGTGCCCGGTCGAGTGGGCTCTGTTGCCGCAAGTCTTTTGGAGCTTAGTTGCATGGTCTTTTCTCCCAGAGGTGGAGCTGTTTGCCTCTCAAGAAAATATCAAGCTATCACAATTTTTGTTACGTCCAGTCACCCACCAGCTATGGGGGTGGATGCATTGACTTCAGGAACTTCAGGACAGCATACGCCATCCCTCCGATTCTGGTGATCCTCAACTTTCTATGCAGAGTGCGTCCATTCTGGCGGTAGTGTCGGATTGGCCCATGAGACCCTAGTATCCGCTGCTCCTCTCATTGAGTACCAGAGAACCACATCCTCTGCCAGGGACCCCGGTTCTTCTGATGAAGGGGCCAATTTGTCACCTGGCTCCGGAGAGATTCAAACTGACAGCCTGGGTCTTGAAAGGCGAAGCCTAATCAATCTAGGATGCCAGGGTCACGGATACCCTGATGAAAGCCAGAAAAGACAGCACCAACAGTGCCTATAGCAGGATATGTACAGTTTACAAGCAGGCGTGACTTTTCTCTAGACTCTCCAAGAGTCTGCCACATACTGGAATTGCTCCAGGCAGGATTGGAGTTGGGCCTTTTCATGAGTACATTGAAAGGCCACGTGTCTGCCATCTCTGCTTTTACTATTATCCAATGGGCTTCAAATAATTTAGTGGTTCATTTCTTCAAAGCAGCTATCTGCCTAAGACCACCCAGGTCTCTGATATTTCCAAAGTGGTACTTGCCTCTAGTTTTGAACTTGCTTTCGTCAGATACCTTCAGTCATCCTGTCTCACTATGGCATCTCTCTTTAAAGGAAACTTTTCTCGTGGCAATAACATCAGCCAGAAGGGTATCAGAGATAGAAAGGAAGGGTTCTTTAAACCCTAAGGCTGCTTTCTATCCAGATAGAGTGGTGCTGAGGCCAATGCTGGGATTTGTACCTAAGGTAGCCTCCAGGTTTCACATGACACAGGAAATTAGTATTCTGATGTTCTTCTTGGGGAATTCCCAGAATCCAAATCCACTTGATGTTGGGCATTCATTGAAGGCCTATGTGGACACTACGGCCAATCTCAGGAAATCAGACCATCTCTTCATCATCCCTAGTGCTTGGAAGGGCTTGAGGGCTTCTAGTAGAGTGATCTACCTTGTGGCTGGTGAAGATGATCTCTTTAGGGCACAGAGAGTGAGGTTTGTCTGTGCCTGAGGGGATCACAGCACATTCCACTAGAGGGGTCTCAACCTGCTGGGCTGTGGCAGGAGACATTTCTCTGTAAACTATCTGCTAGGCAGATACATGGACTTCTATGCATTCCTTCATGATGCCTAGAGCCAGTGGCTTTGACTACTGTTGATTTTGGCAGGAGTGTTTTGGCTTCTGTTTCCAGTAAAAATTAAATTTGGTCAAGCATTACCCTCCCATGTGTGGCCAGTTAATTCCCAGCTGTGCTGGGAAAATTGAATACAAATACTTACTGTAATTTGCCTTTCTTGACGGGCTCCATGACAGCACAAATCCCACCCAGTTTGATAGGGTGAGTTATGGAATGCCGAGGCTGAGGTGAGATGAAAATTTATAAATATGTGCTGATCGCGTAGGGAGTGGGCGGGGCCTCACTGAGCTGTGCTGCCATGGAGCCTGTCAGGAAAGGAAAATTACGGTAAGTTTTTGTATTCAATTTTACGTTTTCTTTTCAGTAAAGTAGTTCCAGTTGCACCTAAGCTAGTGTTGTCTATTCCTTGGGTGCAATGTCCAGTTATAATACCTTGGTCCTGTGTTCCAGTGGTGAAGAAGCAGTTCTCTGGTGGAATCACACAATCGCAATGACAGTTGGTCTGTCACACTATCTGAATATCGCAGCAACCAGTCTGCCCATTCTCCTCTAACTTCTGACTTCTACAAGGCATTTTAGTCCACACAACTGCCACTCACTGGATATTTTCAGACCATTCTCTGTAAACCCTAGAGATGGTTATGTGTGAAAATCCCAGTAGATCAGCGGGTTTTGAAATCCTCAGATCAGCCTGTCTGGCAACAACAACCATATCACCTTCAAAGTCACTTAAATCCCCTTTCTTCCCCATTCTGATGCTCGGTTTGAACTTCAGCATATCATCTTCACCACGTCTACATGCCAAAATGCATTGAGTTGTTGCCATGTGATTGGCTGATTAACAATTTGTGTTACCCAGCAATTGAACAGGTGGACATAATAAAGTGGCCAGTGAGTGTATATCCACTTCAACTCCAGGCCATGTCATAGAATCCCCAAAAATTATATATATTTTTTAAAGCAGAGGTTCTAAAGTATAAATTAGTGGTGTTTGCATTTTTTTAATATCCCACGGTATTCGAGCAGCAGTTTTTTAAACCTGCTTTATTGGGCAAAGATACACTTATTGAATTCTAGTGCAAAAAACACAATACATAACCCATTTTTGTAAAAGATTATGTTTGTCTGAGTAAATAGATAACAAACATGTCACTCTTTAACATTGTGCACACCCACACAATGGCGGCAAACAGTGTAAATTTTACTATTTATAGGCGACATTTTAAAAGCCTTACAGATTACCACTTTTATTTTTATAGATAAGGTCTAGTGCTAGAAATACTGCCCATGATCTGACGTTTGCTGTAATACCTCACATGTGTGGGACGATTGCTGTGTGCGTGCTGACGCGAGCGTTCACCTTTGTGTGCGAACATGGGGGGGGGGGGGGTTTCCTTTTTTTTTTTTTTACACTGTCGCGGTAATTTTTTACCACTTTTATTGCCATCACAGAAAATGTAAACATCCATTATGACAGCAATACACAAGTGACAGGTACTCTTTATGGAGATATCTGGGGTCTATAAGATCCTAAATCCCTCCCCTGCACTTGAAAGCATTCAAAATACAGATTTTGGAGTTTTGAATGCTTTCGGATTTTTAAAAAATGGTGCAGGTAGTTTGCAAGTAAACTGGAAGTGATGTCAGGTTATCGCTTTAGGTTTACTATAAAAGGAGGCCCGAACAAAGTCGACTCCGGACCAGCCAGCCAATGAACGTGATGGTTGGTTGCACAGAACTCCCAGTGGAACAGGAGATCCCGAGAGATATGTGGAAGGTGGTGGGAGGGGGGATATCCCCTCCTGCAGCTTTTACAAGCAATCAAGCAGCTAGTTGGCTGCTCCAATTGCTTGTACAAGAGAGTCAACTGCGGCTCTAAAAAAGCATTACCGGGGTGATACCTGCAGGTGCAGGCATCACTCCAATATAATCACCGAACGTCCAGCGGCGTACAGGTACGGGCCAGGGGCATTCGTATTGTGCCGATAGAGGTGAAATTCTTGGACCGGCGCAAGACGGACCAAAGCAAAAGCATTTGCCAAGAATGTTTTCATTTTTCAAGAATGAAAGTCGGAGGGTCGAAGACGATCAGATACCGTCGTAGTTCCAACCATAAACGATGCTGACTAGCGATCCGGCGACGTTATTCCAATGACCCGCTGAGCAGCTTCCGAGAAACCAAAGTCTTTGGGTTCCAGGGGGAGTATGGTTGCAAAGCTGAAACTTAAAGGAATTGATGGTAAGACACCACCAGGAGTGGAGCCTGTGGCTTAATTTGACTCAACGCGGGAAACCTCGCCCGGACACGGAAAGGATTGACAGATTGATAGCTCTTTTTCGATTCTGTGGGTGGTGGTGCATGGCCGTTCTTAGTTGGTGGAGCGATTTGTCTGGTTAATTCCGATAACGAACGAGATTCCTCCATGCTAACTAGTTACGTGACCCCCGGCGGTCCACGTCCAACTTCTTTGAGGGACAAGTGGCGTTCAGCCACACGAAATCAAGCAATAACAGGTCTGTGATGTCCTTAGATGTCCGGGGCTGCACGCACACTACACTGAATGGACCAGCGTGTCTACCCTTCGCCGACAGGTGCGGGTAACCCGCTGAACCCCGTTCGTGATGGGGAACGGGGATTGCAATGATTTCACATGAACGGGGAATTCTCAGTAAGTGCGGGTTATAAGCTCACGTTGATTAAGTCGCTGCCCTTTGTATACACCGCCCGTTGCTACTACCGATTGGATGGTTTAGTGAGGTTCTCGGATCGGCCCCACCGGGGTCTGCAACGGCCCTGACGGAGTGCCGAGAAGACGATCAAACTTGACTATCTAGAGGAAGTAAAAGTCTTAACAAGGTTTCCGTAGGTGAACCTGTGAAAGGATCATTACCGGAAGAAGGCAAAGACGAGGCACAGGGAAAGGGGGGGAGAGAGGGGAGCGCCGACTCCCCCCCTTAGAACACGGAAACGAAGCCACAGGGGATGGGGAGAGGTCCTGGCACGCATGGCCCACTCTCCCCTGGCCCCTCCCCGCCCAAGGGCAGAGGAACGCATCGGCGCATTGGGGGGATGCCGGCCGGCGAGGATGGGCCTTGGGGTCTATCCTCCTGCCCACCCCCCGCAGGCCGAGCCGGGTACCGCACGGGTCCCGCCTCCCCAACCCGGGGGAGCGTCCAAGACCTGGAAGGTTTGGAAGCCTCGAGACCGGGGCACCCCAAGCCCGTGGGAAAGGGGTGGGGTGGTCCCAGGCCGAGCGCCCGGCTGTTTGGGCCGCCCGGGCATCTGGGCGGCTGATTCCCCCCCTCCACGCAGAGGGGCGAGAACCGAGTTTTCCTGAAGCCGGGAACTGCGTTGAAATACCAGAGCAAGACTCTTAGCAGTGGATCACTCGGCTCGCTCGTCGATGAAGAACGCAGCTTGCTGCGAGAATTAGTTTGAATTGCAGGACACATAATTCATCGACACTTAGGGCCGCAAGGTGCGTTCAGTGTTCCTCCCGGGGCCGCGCCTGCCTGAGGGTCGCTCCTCAGAGGAGGAGAGGCATCCCCTCCAAAGCGTTAGGGGTCGCTGGCCAGCTTGGCCTGAGGAGCAGAGGCATCTCCTCCAAAGCGTTAGGGGTCGCTGGCCAGCTTGGCCTGAGCAGGAGAGGCATCCCCTCCAAAGCGTTAGGGGTCGCTGGCCGGAGGAGGAGGGCAGCGTCAGCAGTGGAAGCATCCCTTCCAAGTGTGGCTAAGCAGTTGCGGCTCCAGGGAGATTGTCCTGGGAGAGGAGAGGTGCCTGCTGAAAGGGTGGCTGTGCCGCTCGGCCTGGGGAGGAGGTAGGCAGCGGTGGCGCTGGAGGCATCCCTTCCAAGTGTGGCTAAGCAGCTGCGCCCAGGGAGATTGTCCTGGGAGAGGAGAGGTGCCTGCTTAAAGGGTCGCTAGTCTGCATGGCCTGGGGAGGTGGAGGTGGAGGAGGCATCCCCACCAAGTGTGGCAAAGCAGTTGCGCCCAGGGAGATCGTCCTGGGAGAGGAGAGGTACCTGCCCAAGGGTCGCTGGCAAAGGGGTGGAGATCAGAAGGTTTAAGAAGGCAACCGGCGGGAGCGGGCCAGGTCTGGAGGCACGGCAGCAACGACAACCATCTGGACAGCGTCCTCGACACGGGGGGGGGAGCACTGACCGTGAAGACATGGGAGCCGGCCGGGAAGACTTGGGAGACGTCTGCAGGCAAAGCTACCTGGGGCAGGCGTTAGGAAGCTGAGGGATGGGCGAGGGGAGCCGGCTGTGAGCAAAGCTACCCCTGCCAGGCGCGGGAAGCTGGCTGGGGAGACTTGGGAGCCGGCCGCGAGCAAAGCTACCCCTGGCTGGCGCGGGGGGCCGGCTGGGGAGACTTGGGAGCCGGCCATGAGCAAAGCTACCCCTGGCTGGCGCAGTGAACCTGCCAGGGAGACTTGGGAGCCGGCCCCGCTATAAACAGAAAAAGAGCAAAAAATGTGAAAAAATACCACCAGTATTTGCGAGTAAATACCACCAAAAGAAAGCTCTATTTGTGAGAAAAAAATTATAAAAATTTCATATAAAAGTACAATGTTGCATGACTGCGCAATTGTCATTCAAAGTGCGACAGTGCTGAAAACTGATAATTGGCCAGGTAAGGAAGGGGGTATAAGTGCCCTGTAGGCAGGTGTTTAAATCCTTTAATGAGGACCTATTAGAGGGTCAGGCTGGCGCCAGCAGTCGTAGGTGAAGGTTGTGTCTGGGAGAGCTCCTGCACCAGCTGCTAATTAGGCTGATTATGGAATCCTGCAGCCCAGGAATGTGTGAGGCTGGCTGGGTAGAAGGAAAGGAAGAGGCCCCTGTCCTCACTATGGATGAAAAGCTCTTCCTAGGAACGCAAGCCGTGGTCAGTTGGGACAAGCCGCAGCCAGGTGAAAACCAAGCCAAGGCAGCAGCAAGACAGGAGAAAGTTAAAGTGCTTATGGAGAAGCTATGCCATGATTTTGAAGTGGGGATGGCACGCTTGGCCAAGCTGAGGAACTCCAGAGACAACATAAGCAGTAACAGAAGGACCAGCTGCAAAGCTGATATCGATAAACTCAAGGGACTTTGCGGTGAGAGCTTGGACCTCCTGAGCAATTCACCAAAAAGTCATGCTCGCCAAAGCCACTTTTTGATAGCCATATCATACAGGGTGAAAGCGGCCAGCGACCTAGGCAGCCAGGCCTCTCGCAGGGCCGGAGATGGACTTCCACCTCTCATGGTAGGGGTCGTGGAGACCCCAGAGGCGGAAGTTTCAGGTGAACTGGCCGATGAGGTGGACCCCCCTTCACAAGCAGCGGCACCCATGGTGGGGGAGAGTGATACTGATATGGAGACAAGTTTAACTGAAGAGGTAATAGATCCCATGACTGGAGTACAGGAGGAGGTGGCCGCCACAGTAGACTTTTCTGTCAGAAAACCTGTGGTTCTGGTCCAGAAATTGACAGAGTGTGGAACAGCAAATATTATGAAAACTGTAAAGAAAACGCAGCCGAAGGTAAAGTTTCAACATTTACAAACAGTAATGTCATCGAGTGGACGGAGGAAGAAGGCGCCCGTCTCACAGACAGCGTCTCCTGCACAGGGCCGAAGCGAGCCGGCTTCCCAAATGGTGCCTGTCTCTCACACAGCATCCCCTGCACGTAGGCGGAGTGTGCCAACTTCCAAAATGGTGCCTGCAGCTGCGTGTGTACTCGGACCCCCCCAGGGTCATTCTCAGGCAAGTGTGCCAGCTTCCAAAATGGCGCCCACAGCTGCGTGTGTACTCGGACCCATCCCGGTCATTCCCAGGCTAGTGTACCAGCTTCCAAAAATGCGCCCATAGCTACGTGTGTACTCGGACACGCCCAGGGTCATTTCCAGGCAAGTGTGCCAGCTTCCAAAATGGCACATTTTCGGGCACCGGTTTCCAAAATGGCACCCACAGCTGACTGTGTACTTGGACCCACCCAGGGTCATTCCCCTACTCAGCGGAAGGAGCCGGAACCATGACACAGGAACCTTTGAAGAACTTACCTGAATCCCAGGTGTCCCCTGCATGGAGTGTGCCAGCTTCCAAAATGGCACCCGCGGCTGCGTGCACACTCGGTCCCGCCCAGGATCATTCCCAGGCTAGTCAGCGGGAGGCGGAGCCAAGAGTAAAACCGGAAGTGGGAGGAGCCGGCGCCGTGACACCAGAAGACACACAGAACGGGCCTGAATCTAAGGTGTCATGGTTTGGTGAGACTCTGCAGGCAGGTCAAAAAGGTCCAGACTGGGGGGACTGTGAGCTGGGGATCATAGAGTCACCTTTCCCTGCTATGGACTACATCAGGGAGCAGGAGGGGTCCCACCAGGAAGTATGTATGGAAGTGGTCCCTAATGATGCCAGTGCTGGGGTCTTGAACTCAGGGTGGCCGGCGGGGTGCGCTAGTGGAGAATGTGGACTCTCTCTCCCCTATACCCCCCGCAGGTCCCCGGGACTTCCGTGGTAGGGTTCCCCAGTGGTAGCGCTGGGGGTGTACAAAGGCAAGCGTGTTCTAGGGCATGCATCGCTGCCATTGGTCCTGCTGCTTCCCACACAGGCCCTGGTAAAGGTGTAAAGTCAACTAAGAAGGCTACAGTGTCCGCGTCTGCTCCTGTCCCTGCGGGTGTTGCTGAAAATGCCCAGAGGGAACCCCAGGGTACCGTTGGTGGGGTGCAAACCCTCCCCCTGGGTATTTCCAACTTGGTGGCGCCCCTGCAGGACGGTAGATCCTTTGCGGACGTCGCAGGGGCAAGAGTGAGGCTGGAGCCCTTCTATGGCCAGTTTGGCGCCTAGACTTTTGGAGTGCCCCCGAGTGTCCAGGGGAGCTGGGGCATGGTCTAGAGGTACTGGTGGGCCTGAAAGGAGACGCAGGAATGTGGTCCAGCTGAGTTGGCAGGGGGAGGATCCATGCCCAAGTAGAGGGGAGGTGGTGGACAGAGTCCTCAACCTGGGCTTTAAAGTAGCAGATTTATTTGCAGTCATACATCCCCATGGTACGTCTGAATTTGACATCAGTTTCTTAACCCCGGTATTAATGGAGCTTTTTTTCCTGAAGTACGAACTGGTTAAATCGCAGACGGCATGGAAGGGTTTCAGACTGGTGGCGATATCCAGGCAAGAAGAAGTCAAACAAGTCACCATCCTGGTAAGAAATGAGTCTCCTCCTCAGGAGTACATTGTCACCTGGTTAAGCAGATAAGGCCAGCTCCAGGGTCCGCTGCGAAAGAGACTGGATGAAAAGGGAATATGGACAGGAACGTGGATTGCCCAAGTGAAGCTCGGTAGGAGGGGCCTGTCAGTTTCCCACATTCCTGCCAGTGGATTCATTGGCAGGGATCGCATCCTGGCTTTCTACCCTGGGCAGCCGAAATTATGTTTTAAGTGTGGAAGCCCAACCCATTTTAGCGCAGACTGCACGGAGCAGCGTTGCATTAGATGTAACGGAGTGGGTCAGGTGGCTGCAGACACCTGTCACATAATAGTCTGCAATTTGTGTGGGGTGATAGGCCACCCTTTTAGCCGCTGACCCAAGGCCTTTAGAGGCCATACATCTGGTCAGGAGGAACCTTGGGCTCCAGAGGAGTCTCCGGGGGCCCCTGCTGCTACATCGCCTCCCCCAAATACTGTCACAAGTGCCCCAGCAGTTAGGAAGAAGACCCCTGCCCAGTTAAGGAGATCTGAGAGGAGGAGGCAGGACACTGAGCATGCCGGGCGTGCTGGTGCCTTGGCCCAGGGTAACTCTGGGGTTGGGTGTCAGGCCGCTCGAAGTGCGGTCCCACCTCCTCTCTCTCCCCAGGCAGAAAACTTTCCTGTCCATGAAATGGACGCAGTTGATGATTAAAATTTTTGTTGTCAAGGTAGAGCATGACCAACTTAATCACTAAGAATGGCTGTACCCGCTCCATGTCGATTTGCGACAATTAATACCATATAACTAAAAAATGTTGCGCTCCCAATCTCTAACAAACTTATAAATGAGTGACTTCAAATTGTATATCCATGAAAAACAAACAATATACCATACATAAATAAATATCAAGTTAAATGTGATGTGAATCAAATAAAAAACCAGTCACATTACTCAAATAATAGTCAAAAAAAGGGTTTGTGATGACGTGATCCAAACACACCAATTGTGACTTTTCGTGAATCCTTTAATCATTAAAGATGTGCGCTCACCTCCTTACAAGTCTAACAGATAGGTTTAATACACTTTTTGTTCACATACATGGAACCTGCTAGAATTTGCTGCAGCATGGAATGGATGTACTCCACAATGCTTCTCTCCTTATACACTCGTTATCCCTGCAGGGATCTCTCCCTCCTTCAGCTGCTCAGGATCCCCTGCTCACTCCTCTTTAGATGTTCCTCAGTGTCATGAAGCAAAAAAGAAATGTGGACATAGTGCTTTATCCTTATAAGACTTGCCTTTATTTAAATGCTCAATATATGCACTCACATTGAATATAATTAAAAAGCGCTTTGGTATTAAAAAATCCATTGCCTGTGTGTGCCCCGCACAGCGTGTATACTCGCCGTATGCTCTCTGGTGCCGAGTGATGTCGTAGCCCCACCCCTATGCGTTACGCCATAGGTCATGTGGTTTCATCAGGGGGTTGTAATTGTACAGTCACTGCACTCAAACAGCTTTACATATCCCATCACCGCCATTTTCCCGGAGACAATATGGGAGCGGCCATCTTTTTGAGGCCAAACAACATTGCTAACAGCACAGGAAAATCATTGTTTGACACATTTGTTTCAATGATACAGATAACTACGTATTGCTCGGCCAGATAGATACAACAGCGATGTCTTACGGCTCACACAGGCTGAATATCATCAAATAATCATATATAACTAAAAAACAATAATAAAAGTATAAAAATATAAAATTATAAAAAAAACAATAAATAACATATAGCATTATTTCTAATGCAATAAATTTTAAAACTACTGAAGTTGATTTTAAAATATTTTTTCTTTAATTAAATCCCATTATTCATATTAGACCTAGGGATAATCCCTCACGGTCTCATGATGAACGATATTATTTAGTTAACTAATGGCTCTTTACATATAACCAAATAATTAAACCTGCTCATACAAATAGTTATGATCTTATTTATATATCACGTATAAAGCACGAGAGATCAAAATCCTTATTCAATCCTCCTGGTGCTAAACGCCCTAATTCATATATCCATAATGATTCTTTTTTACTAATTTCCCTAAATTGTCACCTCTCCAATGTGGGGTATGTTTAACTATACCCCAAAATTCAATTTTATCTACTTCTCAATTATGGTATTTCCGAAAATGTAGAGATAAATGATGATACTTGAAACCAATACTGACGTTATGTATATGCTCTTTAACCTCCCTAGCGGTATTCCCGAGTGTAGCTCGGGGTAAAATGTCTGTACCAAAAGCGGTAACCCCGAGCTACACTCGGGCTTACCATGCGGCGCTGCATAGGGAGTCCCTGCAGAGCTTACCTTGTCCTTCGCTCCCGCGATGTGTCCCCTGCAGCGTCCCCGGCCATCTCCTCCGGCCGATGCCGGCATCTGGCTTCTGTGTTCCAGTCCCTGTGACGTTTGGAAAAAAACGGCGGTGCCTGTACGTCCCAACAAATTTTACATAGCAAAACATTGCTGTTTCAACCCATTTCACATACATTTTGTCCCTAGTGCTTTGTCCTGTGCCCTGCCTGCATTTTGTCTGTTCTTTCTGCCTGGAAACTGAGAAAAGTCTATGGCGTCCAAAAAGTGTCCCTTTAGGTCAAAATCGGGTTTAGACCAGCTAGAGAACAGCGATAGTAAATTAGAACTACTTGCAGAATTGAGTGATAATGATTCGTGGGGAAATTCGTCATCAGATACTGAAAACGATTTTGCGACTTTGCTCAGCAATGTGCGAACTTGGCGCTCTATTTCAAATTTCAGTGTTTTTGGTTTGATTATATTATTGAATAAATGTATTATTATTATATTGTTATTTTTTATGATTATTTATTAAATTATAATTTATGATTTTGTGTTTCAAATTTTATCATACCCGGAATGTTTACTAGACTCTTGTTCAGACAGATTTCAGTGAGTTATTCCTAAAAATTACAGCCTACAATAAAAAAAACTACATATTTCCATGAAAAATAATGGTACGGCTTTCAGCACCAAAAATCTGAAATAATCAGACCGCTAGGGAGGTTAATGCGTTCTTTTAAACTTCTTTTCGTGCGACCTATATAATACAGGTTGCACGGACATTTCAGAGCATACACCACACCTTTGGTATCACAGGATATAAATTGGTCAATATTGTAATTGCCTACATTTTGGATTACCAAACGTTCTTTTACAGCTGTAACACTCACCACATTTATAAAATCCAGTACCTTGGAAGAAACTAAATGTATTACTTATTATATTTTTTCAGGGGTTCTAATACATTTTTTTACCACATGATCTCTAATATTTGGTGCTTTTTTTATATATAAATCTGGGTTTCTCCTTGACAATAGTTTTTAAATCTTTGTCCAATTTAAGTATACCCCAATGTTTGGTTATGAATTTTTGGACATCTTTATATTGTTTATTTTATGGTAACACTATAGATATATCATTATTTTCTACGTTTATCTGATTCTTACTTTCGAATAAGTTGTTTCTATCCACCAATTCTATTTCTCTACTTTCTTTTTCTATTCTTTTTTATATCCTTTATCTGTAAATCTCTGAATAAGTAAATTACTTTGTTCCCTATAGTCCTCAATGTTCGTACAGTTTCTTCTTAAATGCAAAAACTGACCCCTAGGTATATTTTTAATCCACGGTTTGTGATGGCAACTATTAACCGGGATCTATGAATTCCTATCTGTTTTCTTAAAATGTTTTTTAGTAATATGCGTACCTGTATTAAAATGGTTTTTAGTAATATGCGTACCTGTATTAATTAACCATATATCGAAAAAATTGATCTCATAACTGTTGATATTCCAACTCAATGTAATATTCTTATTTATATTCAAATTCTGATAATTAATGAGATTTCATCTGCATTCCAGAACAGTATAACATCATCAATAAATCTACTATACATAACTACTTCTTTACGGATATCATTGAATATTACTTCTTCCTCCCAATTTGCCACGTACAAATTTGCAATACTGGGGGCGCAATGAGCACTCATGGCCACGCCCCTTATTTGCAAATAGTAAGTATTTCGATACCAAAAATAATTGTGATTAAGGCAAAATTCGATACATTTTATTAGATATTTTTGCTGTCTACTGCGAAGAGAAGAATATTTTTGTAAAGCCCAAGTAGCTGCTTCTATTGCACCTTGATGGTCTATGATAGTATACAATGAAGACACATCTGCAGTGCTCATTACTATACTACTATTCACCTTAAGAGTTTGTGTGATTTTAATCACATGTCTAGTATCTTTAATATATGCTCTATTTTTTTCTACCAAGGGTTGTAAGAATTGATCTATGTATTGGCCCACTCTGGACGTGAGTGAATCTATACCATTGATAATGGGTTTAATAGGTGGATTCTGAATATCTTTATGTATCTTCGGTATAGAATATATAATCGTTATTCTACTAACTGAGGGAACTAGATACAGTCAGGTCCATAAATATTGGGACATTGACACAATTCTAACATTTATGGCTCTATACACCACCACAATGGATTTGAAATGAAACGAACAAGATGTGCTTTAACTGCAGACTGTCAGCTTTAACTTGAGGGTATTTGCATCCAAATCAGGTGAACGGTGTAGGAATTACAACAGTTTGTATATGTGCCTCCCACTTGTTAAGGGACCAAAAGTAATGGGACAATTGGCTTCTCAGCTGTTCCATGGCCAGGTGTGTGTTATTCCACGTAGGAGAGGAGAATTAGAAGGGAGGAGTGGAAGAGGCATTTTAGGGAGGTGCCAGGGGTGGCGGATAGGATTGGTGGGAGGCCCCTCTTACTCCCATCCACCCTACCCACACTCCAGGGAAAGTCACCGCTCCTGCCCTGCCTGCACCACTACAGCATGCCACCAGCACCTAGAGGGGTCCACTGCAGCGCACAAGGCTCCAAGAACCACCACAGGCAACCCGTACGCCAGCACCACCACCCCAGGGACCTCCACCTGGACCCTGAACACTGCCAAGCCAATCTCCGCAAGAGCATGCGAAAGTTACAGCCACACAATGCTCCTGATCCGTTCACCCAGACACCTCCCACGCTGACCCCAAAGCAGCACTACCCACAGGACAAGTAACAGCTGCACAACTCTCCAGATCCACCCACCCAGAGACCACTCATACCAACCCCCGGCTCAACTTGACCTAAAGACTTGAACCCTTGTTGAAAGACACCACAACGAGAGACCCCACTGCACGGCAGACTGTCTTCACTCAAGCACCCCTGGAAACCGTCCATCCACACCTGATCCCCTCTCCCTTCTCCCCCAAACTCCAGCTACCAGAAGACACAGCAACGAGATACACCACTGCCCGCTGGACTATCGACAACCAAGCCTCCCACCACTCCTATCCGCCACCCCGGGCACCTCTCTAACATGCCACTTCCACTCCTCCCTCTCATTCTCCTCTCCTCCGTTCCCAAAATCTATTCTCTATATCCCTCTGCTCCTCCCAAACAATTGTATATTGTGCCCTCACTGCTTCCTTTGCCCCTCTATGGCACCCACCACCTCCTCCTAATACTCCACTCTCCCACTGACCAGAACACCTCCACTAGTAGTTTCACACGCTCCTGCACATCCCGCTCCCATGCCACCTTTCTCACCCTTCTCCTCCTGCAAACCGTGGGGGACATCTCCCCAAATCCTGGCCCTCCACCATCTCCCTCACCCACACAGCACCCTCCCACTTCCACATCCTGCTGCAACCCCTGCAACTTAGTATCCGTCCCCCTGCTCCTTAAAACCACCCCCCTTTTTGTGTGCACTCCTGAACGCCTGATTGGTGTGCAACAAGCTTACCACCATCCACGACCTCTTTGTTTCCCGCTCCCTCAACCTCCTAGCGATCACGGAAACCTGGATCCAGGCTACTGATTCTACTCCCCTGCTGCTCTCTCCTACGGAGGTCTCACCTGGACCCACTCACCCAGACCCAATGGTCGTAAAGGTGGTGGGGTTGGTCTGCTCCTGTCACCACAGAGCACCTTCCGAGTCCTCCCAAACCCCCTCTCTCTATCCTTCTCCTCCTTCGAGGCCCATTGCGTCTGACTATTCTCCCCAACCCCCCTGAAGATCACCATGATCTACCGGCCTCCTGGATCCGTATCCTGCTTCCTGGATGACTTTTCCTCCTGGCTACCCTTCTTCCTCTCCTCCGAGCTACCCACCCTCATCCTTGGGGATTTCAACATCCCTGTCAACATTGAAAATCCGGCCACATCCCAACTCCTCCACTTAACCTCCTCCTTTGCACTTGCACAGTGCATACAATCCACCACCCACTCTGACGGAAATATCCTAGACCTCGTCTTCTCCAACCGTTGCACTCCACACAACCTCACTAACACCCCCTTCCCTCTCTCTGACCACAACCTGATTACCTTCTCTATCTCCTCGACCTCCAAGGCCTACCCCTCCAAATGTCATACTACTACCTGCCGTAACCTCCGCAACCTTAACCCTGCCCCCCTCCACTCTGCAGCTGATCAACTCCACGACAGCATCCTCCCCCTGTCCTGCCCCGATCTGGCTATGACTGCCTATAACAACACGCTGTCAACAGCCCTTGACTCACTAGCGCCTTTAACCTCACAAAATATCAGACCCCGACCTCTCCAGCCCTGGCAGACTGATCACACCAAAACCCTCAAACGACACAGCCGTGCCCTGGAGCGACTATGGCGCAAAACCAAATCCCAACAAGCCTTCACCTGCTACAAATCTGCTTTACACACCTACACCTCCTCCCTCCACGCCACCAAACAAGCCTACTTCCTGACCCTCTTCAAGGCCCTCTCCTCCGATCCTCGCTGACTCTTCTCCACCTTTAACTCCCTACTCTCTCCACCCCCACCTCCACCCAGCACCTCACTCACCACCCTTGAGATTGCCAATCACTTCAAAAACAAGATTGACACAATTCGCAAGGACATCGCCACAACTCACACTCCCTCACAACCCGTCCCCTCTCACACAGCTACCCCCTCATCACCCCTCTCCCTCGTTACAACCCACAGGGACCTCATCACTGCTCAAACTCCCTCCAACCCCGTCCCCTCTCACACAGCTACCTCCTCATCACCCCTTGCCCACAGCCCCACCACTGCTCTGACCTTCACTTCCACCCCACCCAACATTCCTCATACTGAAGCATCCTCAACACTCCACACCTTCGACCTTACTACCATCGAGGAAGTCTTTAAGGTCCTCTCTGATGCCCGCCTCACCACCTGCCCCCTCGACTATATCCCCTCACAACTCCTACGACCTCCCTCCCCCTCCATCCTACGCTCCCTCATCCACATCTTTAATCTCTCCCTCACCTCCGGCACATTCCCCTCCCCTCTGAAGCATGCACACATCACCCCCATACTTTAAAAGCCCTCCCTGGAACCCAATGACCCAAACAAGACCCATCTCCCTGCTCCCATTCACATCCAAACTCCTCGAGCGCTTAGTCTACACCCGCCTAAGCTCTCATCTCAACGACAACAACCTCCTCGATCCCCTACAGTCCGGCTTCCGTCCCCTACATTCCACCGAAACTGCCTTACGCAAACTCTCCAACGACCTACTAACCGCCAAAGCTAATGGCCACTACTCAGTGCTCCTACTCCTTGACTTCTCCGCGGCCTTCGACACCGTCGACCACTCCCTCCTCCTCAATAACTACACTCCCTCAGCCTCAGAGATTCCGCTCTCTCCTTGCTCTCATCCTACCTGTCACAACGCTCTTTCAGCGTTACCTATAACGCTACCACCTCCCCCTCACTCCCCCTCTCTGTTGGGGTCCCTCAAGGCTCCATCCTCGGGCCCCTTCTCTTCTCCATCTACACCTCCTCCCTTGGCCAACTTATACACTCTCACGGCTTCAACTACCACCTCTATGCCGACGACACACAAATCTATCTCTCAACCCCCCACCTCACCCCCTCAGTCTCCGCCCGAATCACAAACCTACTGAGCGACATAGACTAGATGTCGCTCCACTTCCTTAAACTGAACCTCTCCAAAACAGTTTCTTGTCTTCCCCCCAGCCCGGACCCCACACCCCATTGACTTCTCCATCATGTCCAACAACGCCACCATCAAACCCGCCCCGCAGGCCAGAGTACTTGGTGTCATTCTGGACTCCAACCTATCCTTCCAGCCCCAAGTGCAATCATTAACTAACTCATGCAGACTCCACCTCCGCAACATCGCCAAAATACGCACGTTCCTAACCCCAGAAATCACTAAACAGCTCATCCACTCCCTCATCATATCACAACTCGATTACTGCAACTCCCTGACCTGCCTCGCCGCAGGCTATCCCTGCTTCAGTCGATCCTCAATACGGCTGCCAGACTCATTCACCTTACCAACCGCTCCGTTTCCGCCACCCCCCTCTGCCACTCCCTCCACTGGCTTCCAATTGTACAACGATCAAATTCAAAATCCTAACACTGACGTACAAAGCTGTCCACCATACTGCCCCAAACTACATCATCGACCTAATATCCAAGTATCACCCAACACGCACACTCCGCTCCTCACAAGACCTCCTTCTCTCTAGTTCCCTGGTCTCCTCCCCCCATGCCCGCCTCCAGGACTTCTCCAGGGTGTCACCTATCCTCTGGAACTCCCTGCCCCAACCCATCAGACTATCACCTACTCTCCTCTCCTTTAGGCGCACCCTGAAAACCCACCTCTTCAGGGAAGCCTACCCCACCCCCTGCTAACTCGCAGATCTCCTCCACTCTTCCTACCACTTCATCCCCCACAGCTCTCTCCTCTTGTACCACTATCCCCTCCCTCCTAGATTGTAAGCTCGAAAGAGCAGGGCCCTCGAACCCCTCATGTTTTGCATTGTATTGTTATTGTTCTGTCACATGTTCTGTTCCCCTTTGTAATGTACAGCGCTGAGCAAACTGTTGGCACTTTATAAATACTGTATAATAATAATAATAATAATAATTCCCTCATTATCCCAATTACAATGAGCAGATAAAAGGTCCAGAGTTCATTTCAAGTGTGCTATTTGCATTTGGAATCTGTTGCTGTCAACTCTCAAGATGAGATCTAAAGAGCTGTCACTATCAGTGAAGCAAGCCACCATTAGGCTGAAAAAACAAAACAAACCCGTCAGAGAGATAGCAAAAACATTAGGCATGGCCAAAACAACTGTTTGGAACATTCTTAAAAAGAAGGAACGCACCGGTGAGCTCAGCAACACCAAAAGACCCAGAAGACCACGGAAAACAACTGTGGTGGATGACCGAAGAATTCTTTCCCTGGTGAAGAAAACACCCTTCACAACAGTTAGCCAGATCAAGAACACTCTCCAGGAGGTAGGTGTATGTGTGTCAAAGTCAACAATCAAGAGAAGATTTCACCAGAGTGAATACAGAAGGTTCAACACAAGATGTAAACCATTGGTGAGCCTCAAAAACAGGAAGGCCAGATTAGAGTTTGCCAAACGACATCTAAAAAAGCCTTCACAGTTCTGGAACAACATCCTATGGACAGATGAGACCAAGATCAACTTGTACCAGAGTGATGGGAAGAGAAGAGTATGGAGAAGGAAAGGAACTGCTCATGATCCTAAGCATACCACCTCACCAGTGAAGCATGGTGGTGGTAGTGTCATGGTGTGGGCATGTATGGCTGCCAATGGAACTGGTTCTCTTGTATTTATTGATGTGACTGCTGACAAAAGCAGCAGGATGAATTCTGAAATGTTTCAGGCTCATATTCAGCCAAATGCTTCAGAACTCATTGAATGCCGCTTCACAGTGCAGATGGACAATGACCCAAAGCATACTGCAAAAGCAACCAAAGAGTTTTTTAGGGGAAAGAAGTGGAATGTTACGCAATGGCCAAGTCAATCACCTGACCTGAATCCGATTGAGCATGCATTTCACTTGCTGAAGACAAAACTGAAGAGAAAATGCCCCAAGAACAAGCAGGAACTGAAGACAGTTGCAGTAGAGGCCTGGCAGAGCATCACCAGGGATGAAACCCAGCATCTGGTGATGTCTATGCGTTCCAGACTTCAGGCTGTAATTGACTGCAAAGGATTTGCAACCAAGTATTAAAAAGTGAAAGTTTGATTTATTATTCTGTCCCATTACTTTTGGTCCCTTAACAAGTGGGAGGCACATATGCAAACTGTTGTAATTCCTACACTGTTCACCTGATTTGGATGTAAATACCCTCAAATTAAAGCTGACAGTCTGCAATTAAAGCACATCTTGTTCGTTTCACTTCAAATCCATTGTGGTTGTGTATAGAGCCAAAAATGTTAGAATTGTGTTGATGTCCCAATATTTATGAACCTGACTGTATTTAGCTTCTTTTTCATCAAGGATACCTTTTCTATTGCCATATTCAATCAATTTCATTAGCTCTTTCTTATATGATCTTGTGGGATTATTAATAAGTTTACAATAAGTATCACTATCTTCTAACGTTTTGTTCATTGATGTCTCATAAAAATCTTTTGACAAAACTACAATTCCCCCCCCCTTATCAGCTGGTCTTATTACTATATCATGCTTACTACTATACCATGGTCTTATTACTATGTTGTTTCTATTATTTAAACTCTTCAAAAATTATAAGGAAGAATATATTTTTAAAAAAGGTATTATTTTCAGAGCTTTTAAATCTTCTGTCACTAATTTTTTGAAAGTATTTATATACACACTGTCATTCTTAGGATTGAATAATAATAATAATAATAATTTCTTGACTTCTTTCTTTAATGGGATTCTGTATAAAATATTTCTTTAAATTCAAACTTCTTATAAATTTTTGCAGGCTAACATACGTTTCAAATTTATTAAGTCCTTTCGTAGGCGCAAATTTTAGGCCCTTATCTAACACTTTCATTTCCTCATCCTTTAAAGGGATGCCACTCAAATTAAAAATACCTTCACCTAATGGTCTCTTCTCCTTTTCTTGTTTACTTCTTCTTCCTCCTCTTTTTCCCCTTTTCCTGATCTTTCTACATTGTGTGTGGGATTGTAATCCCACCCTAAAAAAGGGTAGGGTAATGGAGATTTTTGGCAATGTTGTTCCAATGGTGAATACCTATTGTGTGTGAGTACATTATAATGTTGGTTTTCAAAATTTCTATATGGTTGTGGTCTATGACCAGGGGATTTGTAATAATTAGGCTTATAGCCTTGTGGATTCCTAGGTGGATATCCCTGTGGTCTCCTATATTGAGTGCCTCTATAACCATGATTATAATATGGTTTAAATCCTGGATGTGGGAACCTAGGTGGCTCTCTATTCTGAGTCTGGGAATGAACGGGTGCTTCAAATTACTCGGATTATATCCATATTGAGGTGGTATAAAATCCTTTTTATAGACAGGTGTTTTTTTATTATTATTAGGTCTATTTGGAGTATAATAATTTTTTGGTGTCATGAATCCTATAGATCTCTTTACTGGAGAGCCATTATTTTCCATCTGTTTGGTGTATTTTCTGTGGGTGTTGTCACTTTATTAAGATCCTTATTTTGCAACTTAAACATTTGTTTTTTACTGTAATCCTGAATTACTCTTTGATATTTCTTCTTCTTTTTGTTTTTATTCTCTGAATCTTTGTTTCCTTTTATTAAGAAACACTAATAATTCTAGGCTTTTTTCACTGAAAAAATTATACCATTCAATTTTATCTTCCTCCTCCAATAATCCATCTGCAATGGGTAAATCCGATCTTAATTTTCTTGGTATTATTTTTTCTTTTATGTATTTCTCCATGGTTATAATATCCCACCATGTATTTATTTTTTTTGTCCATGATGTGTCCTACTCGTCTAAATAGATTGTTGATAGTGATATCAGCCTTATCATCTACTTTAAAAATATTCTCTATATCCAAATTTATATTCTCTAAATAAGTGAAAACCTCCATAATGTCTACCAGCAAGTTAGTGAGTCAAATAAAACAAAAAAATACGTGTGTGTAACTTGCGAGCCACTAAAATTATTCCTCTGGATCGCTAACATTTACCACATACTCAAACTGTGTAAAAAAGACCATATAACTAAAAAATGTTGCGCTCCCAATCTCTAACAAACTTATAAATTAGTGACTTCAAATTGTATATCCATGAAAAACAAACAATATCCCATACATAAATAAATGAATATCAAGTTAAATGTGATGTGAATCACAAAATAAAAAAAACAGTCCCATTACTCAAATAATAGTCCAAAAAAGGGGGTTGTGATGACGTGATCTAAACACACCAATTGTGACTTTTCGTGAATTCTTAAATCATTAAAGATGTGCGCTCACCTCCTTACAAGCCTAACAGATAGGCTTAATACACTTTTTGTTCACATACATGGATCCTGCTAGAATTTGCTGCAGCATGGAATGGATGTTGGATACCTCCTATGTACTCCACAATGCTTCTCTCCTTATACACTCGTTATCCCTGCAGGGATCTCTCCCTCCTTCAGCTGCTCAGGATCCCCTGCTCATGTATGAGCAGGTTTCATTATTTGGTTATAAGTAAAGGTTATAAGTAAAGAGCCAGGCCAGAGTACTTGGTGTCATTCTGGACTCCAACCTATCCTTCCAGCCCCAAGTCCAATCTTTAACAAACTCGTGCAGACTCCACCTCCGCAACATCGCCAAAATCCGCACGTTCCTAACCCCAGAAACCACTAAACAGCTCATCCACTCCCTCATCATATCACGACTCGACTACTGCAACTCCCTCCTCACTGGCCTGCCTCGCCGCTGGCTATCCCCGCTTCAGTTGATCCTGAATACGGCTGCCAGACTCATTCACCTTTCCAACCGCTCCATTTCCGCCACCCCCCTCTGCCAATCCCTCCACTGGCTTCCGATTGCGCAACGGATCAAATTTAAAATCCTAACACTGACGTACAAAGCTGTCCACCATACTGCCCCGAACTACATCACTGACCTAATATCCAAGTACCGCCCAGCACGCACTCTCCGCTCCTCACAAGACCTCCTTCTCTCTAGTTCCCTGGTCTCCTCCTCCCATGCCCGCCTCCAGGACTTCTCCAGGGTGTCACCCATCCTCTGGAACTCCCTGCCCCAACCCATCAGATTATCACCTACTCTCCTCTCCTTTAGGCGCACCCTGAAAACCCATCTCTTCAGGGAAGCCTACCTCACCCCTTGCTAACTTGCTGACCTCCTCCACTCTTCCTACCACTCCATCCCCCACAGCTATCTCCTCCTGTACCACTATCCCACCCCTTCTAGATTGTAAGCTCGAAAGAGCAGGGCCCTCGATCCCCTCATGTTTTGCATTGTATTGGTATTGTTCTGTCACATGTTCTATCCCCCTTTGTAATGTACAGCGCTGAGTGAACTATTGGCGCTTTATAAATACTGTATAATAATAATAATAATAATCATGAGACCGTGAGGGATTATCCCTAGGTCTAATATGAATAATGGGATTTAATTAAAGAACAAATATTTTAAAATCAACTTCAGTAGCTTTAAAATTTATTCCATTAGAAATAATGCTATATGTTATTTATTTTTTTTATAATTTTATATTTTTATAATTTTATTATTGTTTTTTAATTATATATGATTATTTGTTGTGTATAGAGATATTCAGCCTGTGTGAGCCGTAAGACATCGCTGTTGTATCTATCTGGCTGAGCGATACGTAGTTATCTGTATCATTGAAACAAATGTGTCAAACAATGAATTTCCTGTGCTGTTAGCAATGTTGTTTAGCCCCAAAAAGATGGCTGCTCCCATATTGTCTCCGGGAAAATGGCGGTGATGGGAAATATAAAGCTGTTTGAGTGCAGTGACTGTACAATTACAACCCCCTGATGAAGCCACGTGACCTATGGCGTAACACGTAGGGGTGGGGCTACGACATCACTCGGCACCAGAGAGCATACAGGCTGTGCGGGGCACACACAGGCAATGGATTTTTTAATACCAAAGTGCTTTTTAATTTTATTCAATGTGAGTGCATCTATTGAGCATTTAAATAAAGGCAAGTCTTATAAGGATAAAGTACTATGTCCACATTTCTTTTTTGCTTCATGACACTAAGGAACATCTAAGAGGAGTGAGCAGGGGATCCTGAGCAGCTGATTTCTTTTTTGCTTCATGACACTGAGGAACATCTAAAAGGAGTGAGCAGGGGATCCTGAGCAGCTGAAGGAGGGAGAGATCCCTGCAGGGATAACGAGTGTATAAGGAGAGAAGCATTGTGGAGTACATCCATTCCATGCTGCAGCAAATTCTAGCAGGTTCCATGTATGTGAACAAAAAGTGTATTAAGCCTATCTGTTAGGCTTGTAAGGAGGTGAGCGCACATCTTTAATGATTTAAGGATTCACGAAAAGTCACAATTGGTGTGTTTGGATCACGTCATCACAAATCCCTTTTTTGGACTATTATTTGAGTAATGGGACTGTTTTTTTTATTTTATTTGATTCACATCACATTTAACTTTATTTATTCATTTATTTATGTATGGTATATTATTTGTTTTTCATGGATATACAATTTGAAGTCACTAATTTATAAATTTGTTAGAGATTGGGAGCGCAACATTTTTTAGTTATATGGTCTTTTTTACACAGTTTGAGTATGTGATAAATGTTAGAGATCCAGAGGAATATTTTAGTGGCTTGCAAGTTACACACACGTATTAACAGTATGAAACAGTCTGGATGCAAAAGGGATACAGATAGGAGAGAAAGAACATAAAGTTGCAGCATGGGCCGATGATATGCTATTATATGTGGTAATCCCTAGCCTGCCACTACCTAATCCAATGAGAATAATGAAATATTATGGAGATTTATAAAATTTAAAAATCAATCTGTCAAAATTAGAGATTTTAAATGTTAATGTCCCAATAATAGAAAAAAAGGTTTTACATGGAGGGAAAAAAGAGCTAAAATACCTGGGAATAAAAATTAACCTCGTCCTCCAAGAACCTATATAAAATGTACTACATCCCATTAATAAATGAGATAAAGGATGAATTGAGGAGAATCTCAGTAGGACCACTCTCCTGGATAGGATGAATAAATCTGGTAAAGATGATAATAGTCCCGAAAATACCATATAAATTTCATATGCTACCCATACATCTTCCGGGAACCTATTTTTAAATACTGTAATTAAAAAAAATTAGATTGAGGTATATTTGAGGAAATAAAAAAAACAAACAAAAATAAGTTATGAAGTGCTTTGTAGAGATAAAGAAAATGGGGGTTTAAATGTACCGGACTTTAAGAGCTATTATTACTCTGTATTAATGTCACATATTTTTGATTGGACATATAATACAATAGGGAAATGTGTCAATATAGAAAACACATTAAGTGGGACACAACTTGACAGGATTGTTTGGTTGCCACATCAGTATCGTAAGTTGGCTGAAAGCACAAGCACTTATACATGAAATGTAATTAGGGTTTGGGAGGGAATTCACAAACAAATGGGATGGGAGTATAATTCAATGTTAATACCGATGTTGGGAACAGATTTCTTCCTGCCAGGGAAAGAACATTTCTGGTAAATGGGTAAGGAAAAGGAATACACAGTTAAAAGATATAATGAACAAAGGAGAAATATGCTCCTTTCAGGGGTTAAAAAACAAGATGTTTTTTATGTTAGATGAGTAGCGATATTTTCAATTAAGACACTTTGTTGCAATGCTCCCAAAGCCGCTAAGAACAATGGAGGATTTGAACCAATTTGAACAACTGTTTAGTGCAAGTAAGATACGGAAACACGGATACGGTTACTTCCCGTATTTATAAAGTCCTTACTGCAATAGCAGGATCTACTTCTCCACCGTACAAGGAGAAGTGGGAGAGGGAACTCGGAATATCATTTAATGAGCAACAAAAAAAAAAAGAAAATATATAGATTAACACATGGGGCTATAGACATGAAGGTGGTGGAAATGAACTATAAATGTTTAACTAGGTGGTATATTACACAGAGTGTGGCACATATTGTATGTATGTACCTCATGGCATGGTTGTGTGTATAATATATCACTATAAAATGAATGTACAGTGGTACCTCGGTTTACGAGCGCCTTGGTTAACGTAATTTTTGGTTTACGAATGACAATCCATTGAAAATGCCTCGGTTTACACATTTTTTTTGCAATACGAAGCAAGTTTCCCCAGGATGCACTGCACCTGGGAGGTTTATAGCACCGCCCTGTGCAAGCTGAAGTCTGTGGGTAGCACGTGGCGTCGAGTGTGGAGGTGTTGCAGCAGTTTTTGCACCAAGTTTTGGAGCCATTCTGGAAATTTTTAATCATGTCCCTGTACAGTATTTATGCCTTTAAAGTGCACTTTATAAAGAGTTTTGAACAGATAAAAGACTTTTTAAAAAATTTTCTGACCTTCGGAACGGATTAATTGGTTTTCAGTGCATTCCTATGGGAGGAAGAACAATTATCTGCATTGTTGCATTGATTTTTTGCACATTTTTTGGACTTTATCAATTTATTGTTAGTATTTATTCATATTCATTATGTATTTATTAGTTTTTTGATATATTTATTGGGAGTTTCAGCACCAGTCACTTTCAGTGATTTCATTGTTTGGTACTCACGGTATCACTTTATTTATCCCTATCTGGGATTGCGTGTGTTTTTTTGCACTGTATTATAGGTCCATAATTGGGACCAGGTATATTTTGCACTTGATGAATCACGTATATAGATCCTTGATGGATTTATCACTTATTCACATTTAATTTATGGTTTAATATATATTTAATTTTATTGACATTTTATATATAGATCTACACCAATATTAGTTATTTTACACCTCTGGTAAAGGTGGTAGCTGCTTGTGTATATATATTATTATATCTGTTTAACGCAGGAGGATTCTTTCCGATTCTAATTGCACTTTATACCTTGTTACCTCCCGCCGCTAGCATGGAAGTATTCGATTTTCTAGAAAATAGATCCATTAATCCAGAAGATGTGTTCAATAAAATTGAAAGTGGACACAATGGTGACTTAGAAACCCAATAAAGAAAATTAGAACACCTAATGGAGAAAAAAAATCACTACATGGTGGGATATGGCCACACATGAGAGATATTTAAAAGACAGATTAGTCCCGAGGAGACTCAGATGGGATATACCTATTAGTGATGGCTTGCTAGACCCTGAATCCATGGAAGAATGGTTCAATTTTTTCCAAGAAAAAGGATTGGAACTGGTTAAGTTTTTGCTCAAAAGGAAACAGAAAAAAAAAGGAAAAATCTAGAAGCGCAGATAGGAGAAATAAAAGAAAAAATTGAACCATTTAAAGAAACTCTAGAGCTGATTAACCTCACCAAACGGCTTAATAAAGATTTGGAGAAGGTTGATCAAGAAGTGAAATATAGGAAAACTTAAAAATATCAGAGATTTTAATGATTTTAAAAAAGATCAGGTTTTTAAATGGCAGTCCTCAATAAAATATGCAGATATAGGATCTGCTAACACCATTCCGGTGAAAGAAGCTGAACCGGAGAAAACTAGAGCTCCTTACATCTCCTATAAAGAACCTGTGAGGGATCCTCAAAAGGAATATCATCCACATAATAATGTTCCCATGTATCAAACCCCCAGAAATAGGTGGAGACCCAGAAAGAGGGGCTCATTTCATAATGGATATTCTGGGAGAGGGGGACATGGGAGACCATATTACCAACCTTACAGGCCAAACCAAAACCCCAGACCAGAGTATTATTATCCTAGAGATATTACCACCTACTCAAAACCAATTAACAAACCACACTATGACAGGAGTCCTAATACTAATGAATGTTATCAACCCAGATATGAAGGAAGGAGTCCCCTTCCTCTTTATAACAGGTATGAACCACTTAATTATGAATACCAGAATAGGGATTTTTTTTAGAGAGGGACCGAGTGGAAAGGAGCCCGGAGATAAAAAGATGGAGAAGTCATAAGAGGAGGGGATGCCGAGCAGGCTACAAGAAGCAAAAGAAAAAAAGAGACCAGTAGGGGAGGGAGTATTCAATTTAAGTGGTACAACCCTTACAAAAGAATAACTCTTAGTTCTGGATAAAGGATTAAAATATGCTCCCCCCAAATCTGCGGATAAATTTAATATTTATGTGGATATACAAAAATATATTAGGAAGCTCAATATGAAAAAACATTTTATGGGATTACCAGGGGCAAAAAAATGTGTTTCCAGTGCTCCTAGTAATGTGTTTACCCATACCACACTTAAGAATAGATCACTTTTTAACCCTCATATTAATGTGAATAATCAGGTGGAAGTTTTTTAAAAAAATGGTGAATCTTGACCTGGAGAAATTGAATATCCCCAAAAAGATGCTTAATATTGGATTACATACAGGAATTAAAAGATTATCAAAAAAGAAAGATATTGTCATTAGGCCTGCAGAGAAAGGTGGTGGCATAGTTGTGTTATCTAAGGAGTATTACCTCAATGAATTGCAAACACAACTTGAAGATGCTGAAACATATCAGAAACTTAGAATAGACCCTACAAGAATTTATAAAAAGGAATTGGAACAACTAGTTAAAAAGGGAGGGGAAAATAAAATGCTGAATAAGAAGGAATCTAAGTATCTGGTACCAGAGATGTGCAGAATACCAGTGATTTATACGGTCCCTAAGATACTCAAAGATCCTATAAATCCACCGGGCAGACCAATTGTTAATTGTTTACAGTCGGTACTGGCTCGTTTAGGACAATACATAGATTTGTATTTACAACCTCTAGTGAAGACCACAAAATCATATCTAAGAGATACTAAGCATTTGATCCAATTGCTAGAGGAGACGGAGAACTGTCAGAATATGATCCCAGCAAGTGCAGACGTGTCAGCACTATATACTGTTTTTAAGCATGAGGATGCTATCAAATCGACCAGTTGGGGACTTAGAGAGTTGAGTAGCCTTATATGGACTCAAAGAAAATTTATTATAGAGTGTTTGGACTTTTGTCTAACCCACAATTATTTTTGGCACAATAACACTTTTTTTAGGCAGATAAAAGGAGTGGCTATGGGAGCCAGATTTGCTCCAAGCGTTGCCAACCTCTTTATGGCCTATTGGGAAAAAGAGGTAATATACCAGGACCTGCCAGAAGAGCTAATTATGTATAAAAGATATATAGACAATGTTTTTATACTGTGGAAGGGAGAAGAAGCCAAGCTGCGGGACTTTAATAAATTGAATAACAACAAAAACATCAAGCTTTCATGGGAATATAGTACAAAACAAATCCATTTTTTAGATCTAGAGATTTCATATAAAGGAAGGAATATAAATACGAAGACATTCTTTAAAGAGGAGACAGAAATGGATATATCCCGGTCGATAGCTGTCACTATCCACCATGGCTATATAATATTCCGAAAGGGCAATTTATCAGCCTAAGAAGGAATTGTTCCTCCAAAGAAGATTTTTTGATACAAGCTAAGACCATGGAAGAACGTTTTATTTTTAAAGGTTACCAGCAAGCATATTTAAAAGATCAGATGCAAGAAGTAGGAAATTTAGAGAGAGCGGGACTTCTTAAAGATAGGACTAAAGATGATAAACCTATGGATCAATTAGCCATTATTCTTGATTTTAATTTACATTATAAAAAAAATCAAAAGTATTTTTAAAAAACACTGGCTGATCCTGAAAACTGATCCTATTTTAAAGAGTATATTATCAGAACAACCCCAATTCGTTTATAGAAAGGCTCCAACTCTCAGGAACAAATTAGTAATAAACATCTTGGATCCACCACACAGAAATAAGATGGTTACTTTCCTTGACCAAAAGGGTTTTTTGTCTCTGCAAAAAGTGCTACACGTGCAAAGCCACGAAGGGACATAACTCCAAAAGATATTCGTTCAATTCCGAAAGCAATGGTAGAGAATTTAAAATTGGAGATTTTATATCCTGTAAAACAGAAGGGGTCGTGTATGCCTTACAATGTGGATGTGGTCTACAATATATAGGACGTACTAAAAGACCGTTATGGATGCGTTTACGCAAACGTGTTGTAAACAAAAAAAGGTTTTCCGAAACATAGCGTGTCTAAGCATTTTGCGACTCATCACAACAAAGACCCGTCTGGTCTATTATTTTGGGGAATAGAGCGCTATAATAGACAATGGAGAGGTAGCCATAAAATTTGATCACTTAGCCAGGCAGAATCCAAATATATATTCATAATGCAGACATTGACCCCAAGAGGACTCAATGTCGAATTTGATCTTAATTGCTTTATTAGTGATTTTTAGTTATGTATTTTTGTGGCGCCATATGGCGTTTTTTCAGGCATGCGCAGTGCGCCTGCCCACAGGGCCGCTCTGCAGCGCAATCTGTCACCGGCCATGTACCTCGGACACGGCCGATGACAGATCTGTGTACCGGCCCCGTTGCTAGTACCATGTGACCTGCTGTGACCAATCACAGCAGGTCACATGATAGTTTTATACAATGGATGGCTTCCTTTCATGCCATCCATTGTATAAAAGTGTGTCTAGCTGTGAATGGTCACAGTGATCACATGCACAAAGCTGGGCCAATCACAGCCCATCTGTGTCATGTGATTAGCCATGGCCAAATCACAGCTAAGCAAAAGAAAAAATAACCCTGAATAAATCTATTTCATTCAGGTAAATGCTTGCTTATAGCAAAGTAATTCTTTGCTATAAGCAAATTGTGTAAAAAAAAAAAAAAATACTGATCACTTCCCCAAAGTAGTACAATGTTACTATGGTAACATTATACTACTTTGGTCATAGTGAAATATGAAAAAAAAAAAATCTTAAAAAAGAAAAAAACGTAACAAAAAATTAAAAACTATTAAAAAAAAATAAAAAAAGCTTTTTTTTCGTACTGCCACCAGTCAGCGTCCTTGATCACCGGCATGCCAGTTATATGATAACGCTGTACTGCACTGGTGACAGTATGTAAAAAGAAAAATAGTATAATTTTTTGAAAAATGAAAAAAAGTTTTGACAAAAAAATTAAAACTTCAAAAAACTTGCCATGCCTCTTATGAAATACGTTGGACTGTCTACTTTTCAAAAAGGGGTCATTTGGGGGATATCTGTACTGTTCTAACATTCTTTGACCTCAATTAGCTTGGCCATCAGTACTTCAGGATTGATCAATTTTCAGATATATCCCATAGTTTGTAAACTATAACTTTTCTACAAACTAAATACATCCTAATTTGGGTTATTTTTACCAAAGACATGTAGCAGAATACATCTTGGCCTAATTTTATAAAGAACAATTATTTATTTGCAAACTTTTATAACAGAAACAAAGAAAAATGTTTTTTGTTTCAAAATTTTCGGTCTTGTTTTGTTAATTTAGCAAAAAATAAAAACCCCAGTGTTGATTAAATACCACCAAAAGGAAGCTCTAGTTGTGTGAAAAAAATTATAACATTTTAATTTGGGTACAGTGTTGTATGACCGCGCAATTGTCATTCAAAGTGTGAGAGCGCTGAAACCTTAAAAATGGCCCGGGCAGGAAGGGGGTAAAAGTGTATGGAAACGGTTAAATACAACACCTACAATATTGGGCAGCACAAATTTTATATATATGTATATATATATATATATATATATATATACAGCCAAAATGGGTCCAAAGTCTTGCTGGTTGATGGGGAGGTGGTGTTGTGGTGTTGGCAATATATTGGTGAGACATTTGTCTATTTAATTGGAAGCTTGTGGCTCGTTTGTATATAAATTTGGTCTCCCAATAATCATCATATATTGTGCCATTTTTCATTAGCATTTGTCTCTCTAGGAATGATTATGTGTCAGTGCACCCTATGGGGCCTACCATCTCCCTCCTTCTTTATCTAATAATATTTCGATTGAGGTAAGCTCTACAATATCTCGTTATATCCACATTTTATTGTGTGTATATTGGATCATTGGGAACTTAATTGTTTTCCTTTTTTGCATTATGCTGTATTATACTTTATTCAAGTGCCCAATTTGGACCTAGAGTCTTTTCTGATGCAAACCAATCAAACAAGATGATAATTGACATATTAAGTAGTCAACTAGTATTGCTTACTTTAACTTCTCAATAGGTATATTTCTTGTCCTTTCAAGTTTTTTGAGTACTCTTTGCATACCGCTAGAGTTGGTTGAAATATTTCCATTTTTATGTCTAGTTTGGTGCACCAGATTGAGGGAGACTGACAGTTGTTTTGTGTTTCTTCCATTTGCGAATGATTGCACCAACTGTTGTCACCTTCTCACCAAGCTGCTTGGCGATAGTTTGGTAGCCCAGTCCAGCCTTGTGTAGGCCTACAATCTTGTTCCTGACATCCTTGGACAGCTCTTTGGTCTTTGCCAGGGTGGAGAGTTTGGAATCTGATTGTTTGATTTTTCCTGTGGACAGGTGTTTTTTATACAGGTAACAAAATGAGATTAGCAGCACTCCCTTTAAGAGACTGCTTCTAATCTTAGCTTGTTATCTGTATGAAAGACACCTGGTAGCCAGAAATCCTGCTGCACGATAGGGGATCAAATATTTATTTCCCTCATGAACATGCAAATCAGTGCACCATTTGTTAGACATGTGTTTCTTTTGAAATTTTGTGTTGCTATTCTGTCTCTCAGTGTTACAATACACCTACCATTCGAATTTTAGACTGATCCCCTGCTGATTTTGAATGTTTTCCCACTCACAAAGAAATTGTCAAATACCCATTTTCTTCACTGTATGTAGAAGGCTACACCTCCCCCTTGTCTAGATTGGTTGGCCTCATCCTGTGTGTAGGATGCCCCCCCCAAAAAAAAAACTAAAACATTCACACTAAACACATCAGTCAGATATGGGCTAAATCTTCACAGTTAGACCTGACAGCTGAGGTTGTCTACATAGTGCTCACTATTGTGCCATTCTTTATTGTCCTTGCTTCATTGTAAAAACACTTTAATATATGCCTAACCTGACAATCAAGTGATCAATAACCTGCTTCCCAAGTAACAAGTGTTTGTTCCACTCTGGTCTCTCCTTCGCTGCCATCTTAAAGACTCACTCCTAATAGATGCAGCTGACACCTCAGCTTCCTGGGGGATGGTCCGCCTTCCTTCAAGAACACACCTGGTTACTCACTGCCAGCTCTATAGGAATCTCTGTACCTGTGTGGAGGGAGTTGGGCCACTAGCCTCCAATAGACTCACAAAGTTTGCTCAGCTCTGTGCTCTAGCTGTGTATAATGTGTGTAGGGATTCACCCCCCCCCCCCGCCCCGCAGATAATAGAGTTCCCAAAGTCACCTATCCTAGGATTGCTGTGGAGGAGATAGGTGTACTAAAGTCATCTGTTGTCTTTACTGGTGAGATTGCCCTTTTCACAGTTGCCCACAGATATATTTGTAGTCAGTGAGCAAACACTGTAGGGCTAAGGATCCCAAGCTCACTCCTTGGGCCATGAAATCCTCCCAGGCAAGAAATGTAAATCCTGTTTTCCAATTATGAGGTGATAACAGCATAGAGTGCTTTCAGGATAATGGACAAAAGGTAGACAAGTATTGTATTAAGAAGGTTTTAAATTTTTACAAATAAATGTTATTTATCTTTAGCAGTGCACAGTGTTGTGGCCTTCTTTAGCCTTTGCAGGTAAGCAATCTTCATTGTAGTTGGAGCTGATCTGCATGTCCCTAGAGCATTGCAGTACTCTGGCTACTGCAGCTGGAGCTAGCAATCTTGCTTACTGTGAATTTTTGATAACGTCTGAATTAAGTCTTTGGTACAGTCCTAAAGCTGGACTTGCCAGAAGATAGGACTGCATGTTTTCAAGAGGTAAACAAGCTACTTCAATCCTAAGCTATGCTACCTAAAGATTGAAGTTGTCTGCTTGCGGTCTGCACCTACTCCCAATCTTGGTTTGCTTCCTCTTGTGAAATGCTGCAACAGGTTACAAGAACACTCCATTCACGCTACATTGTTCACGTTTGGCGTAGCTCTTCATTCCATCCAGGGACTTTTACATAGCTTGGTGCAGTGTAGTGTAGTTGTGCAGACTGCCAAAGGGGGGGTGGGGGGGGGGGGTGTAACCAAGTATACAATGTGTAGCAGTATCCTGTGGCCCAACTCTGTCAAGATGTTTCTCACATCATCTGTAGTTTGGATTGGCATAACAGAAGCCACATGACTTGAAAAAGCCACTCTTGGAAGGACGATACATTATAGATGAGACCAGTTACATGCAATGTCCCCCAGAAAATAATGGGCAAATTGTCTATCTGCTCCACACATACCACTTGTATCCAACTTGTTGCTCAGTCACATGTCAGTGTTTTGGCAACAGAAGGTGGGGAGGGAGGGTGCAATGGAATGAAGTGAGGAACAAATGTCCACTGGGCACATAAATTCCAGAGGCACACATCTAGAATCTTACAGCTAAGGAGCCTATGCGCCCCAACAAATCTAGGGGCAAGCTGTTACAGGGTGTGTAAAGCAAATAGTCTTGGTCAAGGATAATGATAGTCCAAACAACTTAAGGCTTTTTTTTCTTATTCTCCCAACGTTTAGGTGTCTCTAGCATTCCTTGGCAGGCTTACAGTTTGTAAATAGCCAGGGCACCAGGTGCTAAATCAGGCCACAACTTACACCTTTTAGAGTGTGCCCATGAAGTAGCATAGGGAACATATTTGGACAACAGTGTAAGTCTCTGGGGAGGAGAGTGTTTGATGCACTAGTCTTTTAAGCACCCAAAAAAAAGACAAACGCTAGCCAACACTTAGCCTTGCCCCCTGATAATTCTAACTTTCCCAAATATGGGAAAACACAATACTGCAGCTCATTTTCTAAGCTCCCTTGCAGCAGTTGGACATGGGACAGCCAAATGGTTAGCATATAATGGCCAAGAGAACTTATATGATGGGGAACAACAAAAAAACTATTTGCAGGACAGACCACCATGTGAAAAAAATCAGAAAAAGGGCAAAGTCTAATCACCAATGCCTTTGGAAGGGTCACCTTTTAATTTGCCTTCTGAAGTGCTTTTTTTTTTTTAGTGTTCGTGATTTGGAATTATTGGTAGCAACACTCAGAAAAGCACCTGTGTAGTATTCCCTATATGGCCAGCCACCATTACTAGAGATGAGCGAAGTATTCAAAAATTCGATTCGGCTGATTCGGCGAATTCGAGGAATAAATTCGATTCGAGGCGAATATATTTGCTGCGAATTTAACTTATAAAAGGGTGTTTCTAGGCTTCAGAGAGCCTTTATATTAGTGCAGAACACTGTACCTTTAATTTAAATGCCCTTGGAGTCTGCTGGGGAAGAGAAATAATACTGTCAGTTCGTATGACATGCAGATGAGTGCCGTCGATCTTAGAATCACCGCACACTTCACTCATTTGGGCAGTCACGGGGCCAAAACCAGAGTGTGGAGCCACAGTGTGGCGGTGGAGACAGCAGCAATGGGAGGCCATACAGCACCCTATGACAAAAATGGAACCCACCAGCAGTGTGAGGAGACCTGAAAGTGGCACATGGCAGAGTGTGGCGATGGAGACAGCAGCAATGGGAGGCCGTACAGGGACCCATGACACACTCTGGACCTGGCAGCAGCATGAGGAGGCGGTACAGGGGCCCATGGCAGATTACAGGCCTGGCAGCAGCAATGGGAGGCCCGTAATCTGCCAGCACCCTATGACAAAATGGAACACACCAGCAGTGTGAGGAGACCTGAAAGTGGCACATGGCAGAGTGTGGCGATGGAGACAGCAGCAATGGGAGGCCGTACAGGGACCCATGACAGATTACGGGCCTGGCAGCAGCATGAGGAGGCGGTACAGGGGCCCATAGCAGATTACGGGCCTGGCAGCAGCAATGGGAGGCCCGTAATCTGCCAGCACCCTATGACAAAATGGAACCCACCAGCAGTGTGAGGAGACCTGAAAGTGGCACATGTTTGGGGCATGATTCATGGCGGATTTAGTCAGTTGTGTCAGGAACTGGTGGTTTGAAATCCAGACTAATCCACGCCCGATTCATTTTCACAAACGTGAGTCTCTCCACACTTTGGGTGGACAGTCGTGTCCTCCGCGGAGTTACAATACCTCCTGCCGCACTAAACACGCGCTCCGATGCCACGCTACTGGCCGGGCATGACAGCCTTTCAAGGGCAAATTCAGCTAGTTGGGGCCAAAGGTCAAGTTTCGTTGCCCAGTAGTCAAGGGGATTGTTTACCTCGGTTGGCAGGGTGCTGTCCAAGCCTGTTGTTTGAGGTCCTGCTCCAGGTCCACCTGATGCTGCTGCTGCTGCGGCTGGTTAGTAGTTTCCTCACTGTGCTGGTGAAGAAAGCTACTCATCATCGACTGCAGACTGTGGCAGCCGCTGCTGGTGGAGCTGCCACTGCTCCTACCACCCCACCCCTCCCCTGCTGCCATGGCAGCGGAACGCGAGCGCACAGAGCCGACAGTGTCTGAGGATGGACGTTGGCGCAGAAAGGCAGAGACCAACTGACTACATAGGTGGTTTTTATAGTACGTTATTTTGGCCTCCCTCTCAGCAGGTGTGAAAAAGGCCACCATTTTTGAACGGTAGCGAGGGTCCAACAAGGTGGACAGCCAAAAGTCATCCCTCTGTCTGATGGTTATTATTCGGCTGTCGCTACGCAAGCAACCGAGCATGCTATGGGCCATTTGTGCCAAGGAATGCGAGGGACTCCCTGCCTCCATCTCCACAGCATACTGCCACGGTGCGTCTGGGTCCTCTGTCTCCTCCTCCTCCTCCTCTTCTACCAGATGCTCCTGCTCCTCCACTCCTGTCCGCTGAGTGGAAAAACCACCCATTTCACTCAATAATTCCTGAGCACCAATGTCCTCCTCTACCTCCTCCTCTTCTTCCTGTCCTGCCCCCACAGGGGTCATGTGGCGTTGAGATCTGTGCGCCACGTCTACCGCACCCTGACCAGCCATTGTTAACAGCATTTGTTACAGGACGTGCAACAGAGGAATGACGTCGTTCATCCCATAGTCCTGCCGACTCACGAATAGCGTGGCCTCCTCAAAGGGCCTGAGCAAGCGGCAGGTGTCACGCATGAGCTGCCAATGGCTGACATCGAAGTTACACAGGGGAGTACCTTTATCCGCTTGTAACATCAGGAAATCGGTGATGGCCTTTCGCTGTTCGTAAAGGCGGTCTAACATGTGTAGGGTTGAATTCCACCTTGTTGCAACGTCGCAGATCAGGCGATGCTGTGGAATTCCGTTCTGCCGCTGCAGCTCAAGGAGGGTGTGCTTTGCGGTGTAGGAATGGCTGAAATGCATGCAAAGTTTACGTGACATTTTAAGGATGTCTTGCAGTGGGATGGTGGATTTTAGGAACCGCTTGACAACCAGATTGAACACGTGAGCCATGCATGGCGCATGGCACAACCTTCCTTGACGCAGAGCAGACACCATGTTCTTTCCGTTGTCGGTCAACATGGTTCCGATTTTCAGTTTGCGCGGAGACAGCCATCTGTCGATTTTTCTGTTCATTACACTCAGAAGTTCCTCCCCTGTGTGACTACATTCGCCAAGGCATACCAGGTGCAGCACAGCGTGACACCGTTGCGCCCTGCACATGTGATATGCCGGTCGGGTAATGGGACTTGGCACGGGGGTGGCGGCTGAGGACACGGCGGAAGAAGAGGTGGTAGAGGCGGACATCTTTGCCGGACCAAGGACGTGCAAACGTGGAGGCAAAAGCGGCGTGACCTGTCCAAGTTGCTGGTGCGGCTGTGACGGCACCACGTTCACCCAGTGGGCCGTAAATGACATGTACTGTCCCTGACCGTAGTTACAGCTCCACACGTCGGCGCTGCCGTGCACTTTGGCAGAGACCGACATGCTCAAAGACTGGCCCACCATCTCTTCTACATGTGAATGCAGGGCTGGCACTGCCTTTTTGGCGAAGAAATGACGGCTTGGCACTCTCCACCATGGCACGGCACAAGCCATCATTTCTCGGAAAGGTGCCGAGTCCACCACTTGGAAAGGGAGGGACTGCAGCACAAGCAACTTGGACAGGAGGACGTTCAGCTTCTGCACCGTCGGGTGCGTGCTCGCAAACTGTTGTCTCTTGGAAACGGATTCCAAGAAAGACTGCTGACGGAATCCGTGAAGAGGAGTAGCAGGAGAAGGAGCATCTGAACGAGCGGAAGATGCCAACGAGCGACAACTCCCCTCAGCAGAGGTGTTGGAGCCTTGACTGGCTGATAGAGGGCGATTGACGTCGGGTGACGGAGCAAGTAACGGGGCTGGGGCAGGCATAACCACCGTATCTTTATCACGGTTTTCCCAGGCCACCAAATGGCGACGCTGCATATGCTGCCGTAACGCTGTAGTCCCAACATGGGCCCCCTGGCCACATAGTCGTCATACGGCTACGTTTCCTTCCTCGGGCGGCTTGACGAAAAATTGCCACACCGCCGAGCAGGAAACTTTGCCCCCGCTACTCCTCACTGGCTGACTGCTACTTCCTCCGTGCACACCGGCACCACTACTGGCCGTGGTGGTAAGCTGCAGTGGATCTGGTGCTCTACTCCGTGGCCGTTTGCCTCCACTGACACTGCTGCGACCCTGCTGCCTCCTGGGCAACCCACCGACTGTTTTGCTCGCTGCCAAGCTGGCACCCTCTTCTCCTGATGATGCGGAAGCAATAGCCTGATGACGACGAGGCTGCCAAGTGCGATCAGCCTCATCATCAATTAGGGTCTCCGCCTCACTACTAGCCCCCTCGGCTGCGTGTGGGTCAGGAGACAGACCTGTCTCTACAGCGGCTACCGAGCCACTCTCCTCGCCAGTACTTCTTCGCCTGGCTGCTGAAGAGGCGGATGTCTCCCCCCGTTCCTGACCGCCCTCTGTTAGCTCTTCCTCACTGTACAGTGGGGCTGAGCCCACAGCATGCGATACTTCGCTTGGTGAGGGAACACCAAAGGACAGGGGCAGGTAGAGGACACGGGATTTCAGTGGGCTTGCTCCCGGGCCATGCCAACTAACGGTTGTGTCTGACGTACCCACCGACCGTTGGCTGTAGGTGTCAGAGGTGACCTGGGAAGAGGAAGACGACCGAGCCAACCAATCGATGACGGCAGGGTTGTCGGTGGAGACACGACCGCTGGATGACACCGGGAGCACTGGCCTCTGGCTGCGACTAGTGCTGCCTCGACCCCTTCCTCTGCTGCCACGTCTGCTTGCTCCTAAAACATTGCCTCCTCTGCCACTCCTCTGCATGTTGTCTGACATACTCTAATTCAAAGATTGTGTCCGTCCCTCAGTAACGATTCTGTGTCCGTCCCCGAGTAACGATTCTGTGTCCGTCCCCGAGTAACGATTCTGTGTCCGTCCCCGAGTAACGATTCTGTGTCCGTCCCCGAGTAACGATTCTGTGTCCGTCCCCGAGTAACGATTCTGTGTCCGTCCCCGAGTAACAATTCTGTGTCCGTCCCCGAGTAACAATTCTGTGTCCGTCCCCGAGTAACAATTCTGTGTCCGTCCCCGAGTAACAATTCTGTGTCCGTCCCCGAGTAACAATTCTGTGTCCGTCCCCGAGTAACAATTCTGTGTCCGTCCCCGAGTAACAATTCTGTGTCCGTCCCTCAGTAAAAATTCTGTGTCTGTCCCTCAGTAAAAATTCTGTGTCCCTAAAGTCTCTGTGGCCCTATCTCTGTCCCTAATACAGAGAGGTCTGTCTCTCTTGAATGACCGGAGGCAAATGGAGAATTGTAAGATGGCCGCAATTTATAGCTCCACCATTACACAGTGCTGGCTGGCTGGCTGCTGATTGGCTAATGCGATCACATGTCATGAATGAATGCATTATGGGTCAGCGCGCCTTCCCAGAGATCCCCGCTCCGTCGCCGCACATGTCGCCGCCATTTTTGGAAAAATTTCGATTCGCGCATCCGAAGTCTGCTAATTTTCGGATTCGAATTTTTCCTAATATTCGAAACGAATTCCACTTCGCCAAGTTCGATTCGCTCATCTCTAACCATTACCCCAAAATGCATTTTTGACAATTCAAAAGACATGTTCAGTCACTTTGTTATTTTTTTTTAATACACATTATTTGCAAACAAAAATGAATTGGGGGAGGCTGCTGCACAAAAAAAAAAAAGTCTGTATGTATAATCTGAAATTTTTGACCATGGTTTGAGGGATTGCTCCTTGGTATGTTTTTCACTCCAGTTTGTCCAGACAAATAGGACACTGGCAGCCACAGCCCAGGAGACTGGCAGGAAAGGTGGCCACCAATTCTTGTGGCCCCTGCTCCTGAGCCTTATCATGCCTCTTTCTACTCCCAAACGAGGCAGATGTGTTAGTATGGCTACATTATGCCCATAAGCTACTGAAGCCATTTTGACCATAGGCTTCAAAACATCAAAGCAAAAGATATAATAAATTGTTAAGGCAACATTCCAAAAAGGATTCGATTAAAAAAAAAGTCGTCCAGGGCAAAAAAGAAAAAAAAAAAAGTGTAGAATCCAATATAAATGTTCCCTGAAATATTTCCAAAGCAAGACAAATGCATCCAAAAGAATTTGCTCTTTATCTCTTCATATCAGTTTATATCACAATGCATCCAAAGCTCCTTTAATCACTTTTAAACCGCAGGTCTCCTGCAAACTCAATGTGAAAAAGAAAATAAGTAGTCTTTTCAGACACAAGCTCAAGTTACTTTGTAGCTCGAACAGCTTCAAATCATTTGGAAAAGCTGTTTAACTCGTGGCAGTCTCAAAGAGTAGGCCAGCTCAATATGTCACCCTATGGACTAAGACTGGGATGCCATTCAAGTTCATGTGTGTGGAAAGGAAGGCATCCCAACAGTGTTGGCAATATAGTGCATTTGTCAATGACCAAAAGATTAGTCTTTATTAAGCCCTTTAGGCTGCTTAAGTCCAGAGATTCTAGGTGGATAGGTCTGGCAAAGAAAGATCTTCCCAATAGTCATATGATGTGCCAAACTCAAGCAGTTTAATTACTGGCCCCATGTTTACACGAATTTCCAAAATCGTTAGGCTTTTTTTTTTTTTTTTTATAAATAATTTGCTCCTGGGGATTTGTCTGGACTTTGACATTTTTGTGTTCTTTTATTTGGGATCTGGCTGGGTTTTTGAGCTTTGGGAAAATGGCTCCAAGAATACTCAGTATTTGTATGTATTTGATTTGGCCTCTACATTGAGCCTATGGGCACCTTCACTTGTAGCAACTCACCCAATTGTCAAGTTCCATCTCTTAATCATAGTCAAACTTGAGGCCAACATTAAGTCCCAGATCACATGAAACAAAATCAGGAGGGGGCCCACTAGACACTCCTGCCGGCAGTGTCAGCGCAGCTATTTTAAACACTACTCCGATAATCTACATTTACATTCAATGAGTTTATTGCCCCATTAAGGATGCAAACAATCACAAGCTCTTTTGGGCTTTAATTTTAACAAGGATTTGGCTGGAGACCTGCGGGCTTAAAATTATACTTACTGATTCCAAGTGAAGTGGAGGAATGTTGCCAATTCTGACACCCATAGTGTTTGCCAAGCTTGTTTCACCTTCCCTTTGTGTGGCTCAAACCTTGGGAGGTGAGCAGCACAATTGGGAGGTTATGGTTCGCTGTAGTGGAGCACATCATTTCTTTTATATTGAGCACATATGATCTATGTATGTCACAAAACAAAATACATTGGATATTATACATATTTTAGAAAAATTAAATTGAACACAAAAGCTGTCATGTGTGCTGCAATTTACCAGTGCCAGCATTGTACTGCTGTGTGCTGTGCAGAATTGCTGCCATTCCACACAGTCCCAAATCGCTAGATGTGAACAGGGTCCTAATGACAGTGACCGAGCTGAGTCTTCCAGTGCTGTTAAATTGCTAGAGGTGAACTGTCCCAGTACCTAATGTAAGATCGTGGATGGAATCTGATTTTGGCTGTGATTAAAAATCACACTGCAATGCTGGCAAAACGCCGCACGCAATGTGTTTGTGTTCCATTCATTTTTTTTTTAGTGGCACCAAAATGTACTGTGGTTTTGTTGTGCGATAAAATTGCTTAACACCCCAAAACCACACAGCATTTGTGGTGCCAATAAAAATGGAGCACATCACATGTGCAACATTTGGCCAGCATTGCAGTGCGATTTGGAATTGTGGACAGAATCAGCAATTCCACCCACAATCCTAATTTGCTAGTTTTGAACTGGGCCTTGATGAAAGGCTGGGCTGAGTGTTCCATTGTCACACTGTTGCATTCTAATGTGAACCTAGGCTAATGGCACCTCCATGCATCTTCACCAAGTAGAAGCTTGTTTTTTGGTGCAGGCAGTTGTGCACACCTTCCCGCGCCCGCTCAGATGCGCGATTACACACCTTCCCGCGCCCGCTCAGATGCACGATTACACACCTTCCCGCACCCGCTGCAGATGTGAAACAAAATTATTCTGCGACTACTTGAACTTTTTTTTTTTTTTTTTTTTTTATACACATTGAGTGGGGCTGTGCCCACACTGTACAGGTTAACTGCTCATTTTTATTTAGGGGATTGCAGAGATATACTTACCCAATCCTCCCAGGCCCAGCGCAAGACCAGTCCCTGCCACTCCTGCAGTCTAGTGGTCTTGTGCAGTGGATCGTTCCTGATGTCATCACACCCATAGACCAGTTGTGGACGTGAGGATGGCAGGATCAGTCCACTGCTGTACATGGCAAAGCACCATTTCCGGAGGATCAAAGGATTGGGTGAATATAAACTCTGCATTCACCCCTGGGAAAATCAAGCAGTTAACCCATGCAGTGTGGGCACAGCACCACTGTAGGGGGAAAAACAATGTCCTGGATTTCTGCATACATGAACACTACCGAATTTTATGAAAGTAGTGGTTTGTGTGCTGCAATTCTCTGCAGAGTCCATACATACAGAATAATGACAGGTACTAAGTCCCACTTCTCCTGTCTTGGGTGCCGGTTTAACACAAAATCAGTTGCTGCCATTCACAAGATGGTGCCCTGTGCACCTGCCCAGTAATGTTTGCTATTAGTGCACCATCCTGTGGTTGGCAGTGCATTCCTTTTTTTTCCCCCTCTCTGAAGTTTAAATAAAAAGTCAAAGTGTGCCGCTTGCAACAAAATGGTGCCCTTTACACAGTTGCAACTGCTCAGTAACAGCTTGGCTAAGGACACCATCTTGTGGTAGGTAGGCTGCAGCACACTCACTTTGTATCTGTTCAGTTTGCACATTGTGACTAAATAGCCATCCTTACTGAGCAGCTGCTAAGGGCACCATCTTATAGCAGTCAATGCACTTAGAACATTTAACCTGTAAACTGTATACCAAGAAAGTTTTTGAACTGCAAGATGTCTGCGCAGTTTTTTTTTTTTTTTCTGTGAGCAGTAAGCCTGAGTTTTTGCTCCTGTGGAATTATCTGCTAACCATCGGCCATTAGAGGACCAGGTCTATACTATAGTATTTTTATATTATACCTATACCTTAATCCATACAACATTGTTTTGTTGGTAACTTGCTTTCTTTGGAGAAATGGATGTTTCTTATGTGTATGACTTTTTTAATAGATAAAAAAAACCTAAAAATTTATTTTCCTGCCCCAAGATGGTACTTTCTGCACCTACTCAGTTTGGACACGAAGATTGGACAATAGCCAGCCTTACTGGGCAGGTACAGAGGGCACCATCCCGTGGCAGGCAGCACACGCACTGGGGTTTTTACAAACTATTAAAAAGATTTCATAGCATTCCTTTTTGACAGATTAAAAAGATCACCACTGTGGTAGGTGATTGGCTCACAGATTGTGTTTTTTTTTTTCCCCCTTAGTAGGCTTACTTCTAGTGTTACTTTTTAAGTGTGTGTGAAAGTAAGAATTTTATTTAAGTGGGGACATTTCACACCCTCCTGCTCCATCTTTTAGAGCTTTGGATCTACATTCCCGTTGTGTGCCGCACCAGTCACTAGCTGAGCTGCAAGGTGTTGGTGCAGTGTTTTTTTCTGTGACCAGTGCAAGGATTCAACCTATGTCTATAGCCCTTGTCCTTGTTATTTTCACCCTCAGGCCTGGGAGAAATAAAGCACCAAAGTCTGTAAGCTAAATCTCTGAAAGTTTAATGCATGACAACTGTTATACAGAACTCAGTAGGCATTGCTTAATCTCAGGATGACCAATGAAACATTCTATTCTTATCAATATAGTTATGTGAAGAACAGAAACTGCAAATAATTGAGGGATACCATACAAAAGGCAGAAATGAAACTAGTCTAAGAAAACAAGAGAGAAGTTACAAAATCGAAACTAACTGTTCACACATCTAGAAATGGAGGAATTATACAAAATGGATGCCAGTTAAGACATATTTCCTTACAGTTCCTCTCGTGACATAGTGACAACACATCAAGTTTCACAGTTGTTAAAAATACACATGCAAAGTTTAGCAAAGAACCCAGATTCATATTGGAAACAAGTTTTTAAAAACATTAGTAAAAAACAAAATCAGCATGCCTACTTTCTTAGAGCTTAGGTAAATGCTTTTACAAGCTCGATGGTATATGGATTCTCAATGACTTCATAGCAGTCTGGGATCTCAGCAGACGTGTTATGTATCCATGTACAACACTAAGTCAGTAGCAGACTCACAACTCTGTCAATGATGTACCCATTTGTTCTATTTTCATTTATGAGCATCTGTTTCCTCAATACAACATTAAAAAAAGAACAAACAGGAAACATAAGTACAGGTTTTTTTTTTTTTTAAGTAAATACCACGAAGCATAGATTTAAAAAACAAAAACCATCCTCAGGTACCTACCCATTGACATCAAATTAAGGAAAGAATTTTGTAGTAAGTCTAAATTTAATTTGTTGCCTAAATGAAAAAACACCAGATTCTATCATAGCTCCCAACACTTCAATGTTTATTGGTAATCTGAGTATCATCCTTAGAAATGTTGCTACAAGGCCTAAATTTGATGTCACATTTTTGGTGCAGCATACAAAAGAATGTTTCAGGGTGGAGCACACTGCAAACTGAACTCTATTCCTGAGAGCTTGGCATACCTATACTTAAATTTCAATAGTGACATAAAAAAAGAGCAGAAAAGATCATTGACTGAAAATATTAGTTCAGTGTCATTCACAGTCTGTTTTGGCCACAGATTGGTGGCCACTCATTGGTGATCGTAGCAGTAGCTAGCCCAGTAAGCCACTGAAAAAGTTATCAGAGATAACCCAATCAAAAGAAAATTCTTCCAGGCTGTCTCTGGATAAGTAGCATCCTGAAAATTGGAAGGTGTCTATAGGTCTGTCTCCTTTCCTTCTTCCATCTGTTGCTCTTTGCTGATTCCAACGTCTGGATCCCAGAACCACCAAACAGTCAGAACTGCAGTTCTCATGACAGCCGTCACTATGGTAAATTTCCTATATGGCAGATCTGTGGTCTTGTGTCTGAAGGTCCTTAATCCAACCTACCCATACAAGCCAGGAGATCAGGTAGTGGTTATCTGTGGAAAAAACAAAAAAGACATCACCGTATACACCACCATTGGATACCCTAATCCATTCCTGTATATACCTAAATCACCTGGCATAACTACCAAAGGACCTCTTGTCCAGGGGGTGGGGAATGGCCTGCCCATAAAAATTTCAGAAAGGAAAATTTGGTGACTTTATTAGAGGGCATCCTCATCTCAGCCAGAACAGCTGGAATGTACAACTCCCATCCCTTAAATGTCCCACTTGTTACCTTCCTTAATTTTTCCTTCAGGGTCCCATTTGCCTGTTCCACATACCCTACCATCCAGAGTTCTGCTCAGGTAGAACTTCCAGTCAATGCTCATTTTGGTTACCTCGTGTGTAACCTTTGGCAAATATAGACTTGGACATAGGACCATTTATGTCAGACATCACCATCAAGGAATTACTTCCTTTGCAAAAAATATTATTTCATCTCTCACTACCAGTCAACCCCAATGTCCTATGCCATAGAACTGTGCACTGTGACTCGGGAGTCCTGTGATACCTCCCTTTGGTATTACATCATTTGCATCTAATGTCAACCCTTTTTGTTACACGAGGACACCACTCCCCCCAATAGACATGCATTACCCAAACACAATCATGTTCCTTGGGTGGATTATCAGTTTCACCCTTTATCCCTAGCAAACAATTAACATAGCTAAATGACCTTAATTAGAACCTGCATATTTAAACTTCCAAATTAGCAATTGATAGCAAAATCACTTCATAACCACTTGCCCCTTATGCTGTCATGTGCTGCGTAGTAAGGTTCTTAAGAATATGCAGTACATTATGTGCAATGTGAAGGATGGTTTTATGTCCCAGAGTCACACATATTGAGTCCTCTGAGAGCCCTGGCTGTCTGTGCCATGGTGGTAGACATGCCGGCATGCCCTGTACCGGACTTGGAAATACTTTTGAAAAATAGACTACTGGTTTCATGTGTCCTCCATGGGCCTGAGCGACCACAGCCATCAAGATTTTACAATTATCACAAGCATACACATGAAAAAACATCAAAACCCAGAGCAGGAGATGAAACTAGTGAGGACCTCAAGATTTGGTAGGCATTGGTGCATACTTTATTCCACCTAATGAGGTCTGAAGCCTCAGTCTGTGTGCTGCCGAAGTATGTTGTCATAATGGGAGGACATTTCCTTTTTAGTTTTCGGGCAGAGCAGACCTGTAATGGCTAGGATCCTGAACTGGCTCGCCATTCTGGTGCCTTGTGAGAGCGAAACCCAAGTAATCCACAAAAATTTGGGAACATTGTACCTTATGCCTTGCCACCTTGTGTCCCTTTGTTCACCCAACAGGGAGGCTTGTAGGCAGAACAGTATAGCTATGTAAAATTTTCTGGGTACAAAGTAATAAATCATCCATGTACTTCAGCAACGTGGAACCATGGTGGGGTGCCCAACCCTTTATGGATTCTCGGAGGGCCATGGAATATACAGCCGGAAAATTAGGGCAATCTGGTCCAGGCTAACGGTTTGTTGGTCAGAGTAAAAAACTTAACAGTAGTTGTGTCTATCAACTTGGATGGAATAAAAAAAAAAAAAAAAAAAAAAAGTTTACCTCCATTCCACACAATACACAGTATTATACTGTGATCGATTTTAAGTAATCAATGAAGGCACATCTGGGACGATGGGTGCAATTGGAATGAGATTTAATGGCCCTGAGATCTTGCACTAAATGGCAAGTACCATCAATCTCCTTGTGGCAAAGGATAATACTTTTGATATACTGGACCAACTCCAGGTTTGAGTCTGGCCTTTTAAGGTATACAGAAAATATACCCTACATCTAGCTTACTGCTGGCACAGACTTCACTTTGTCTAAATCTTTCATGCTCACAAAACAGTGAGATGACTCCATGTGCACCCCTCCCTTCTCACTTACTGATTGTGGCCTTGAATTTTCCCAACAGATTGCTGCCTAGCAAATTCACAGGGCATCCTGGTATGATCTTGAAAGAATATTTCACGGTTTCCTCAGAAAGGAAGGTGCAAATGTCAACTAAACAGTTAAGGTAGAACTATAGGGATCCCCAAGTCACCAGTATCTCCATTGGAATATGTCCCCTCTATTACTTTACTGGGAACAACCCAAAATTTGGGATTTTATTTAATTTTGACTGTCAAAAGATGGTAAACAAAGAACAAATGAGATGAATCTTTTTTGTTTACCATCACTGAAAGTAAAAGAATCACAAATTTTGGGATGTCCCCAAAAAAGAAATTTAGAGATCAAATCTTCCAATGGTGACACTAGTTCTGGTGACCTGGGAGTCCAAGGAATTCCATAAAATTTGCGGGAATTAGCTCTCACTTCCTGTTTGGAAAATCGACAAGTGAAGGAAAATCTCCAAAATGGGGGACAGATTATGAAAAAAAAAAATCTGTTAGAACTAAAAGGCAAAACTTTATTTTGGATAGAGCAAGGGAAGATTATACTTTATAAAAAAAAAAATGAATAGCTCATGAAGATAGTTCTACCCTGCAATACCTCTTTGGTCTCAACATGTCAGCATCATTCAAAAACTCAGAAGCAAAGGGAGGGTCAGTAAAGGCCTGTGTTCAGACTGGACAGTGAAGCAACATTGATCTGTAACTGCTTTATCTTATCAGCACTTGCTTTGGTAGCATTTAAAACAAATTATCTTTTTATTCTGTGTCTTACCTTATTCCTTGGATTTGAAGAGATTGCCAAAGGCTGAGACACGGTAAACCAATAGGTCCTTATTGCTGCTGCTGTCATGATTGAGGACTATTGTGTATGGTTGGGACCGTGGACCCTCCATTCAGCCTACATGCTGGATGGTGGTGTGCTTGGAGAATGTACCAATGCAGGCTACAGCTGACCTGGTACAGGGAGACCGAGGCAAGGATCCTGGAAAAAAGGGAATACAGAATTCACAGGAATGGGAAGACTATAATGCAGCACTGGGATGCTGGTTTTACAGGCAGGTAGGAAAGGATACAGCTGAGGTACATCAGGAACCCAGGACAGGAAGGACACCTATTGGTACAGTCTGGGGGGAATACAACATGCCTGCACACAATAAAGGTGAGGGCCCTTGGAAGAGCCGAGGTGCAGAGTCTAAGGAACTGTCTGGTCTTCTCCAGAGCTCCTGAAGGTGGAGATGGGTTGCGCTGCAGACAATCCCCAGGTTGCAGTTCTCTGGCTCACCAGAGCAGGCAGCTACTGGGAACTAAAATAAAGTAAATACCTTGAAACACTGAGGCACAGGGAATCACTGGGCAGTAGGGAATACAGCTCAAGATGGTAGCCTGCATGGAAACTGATACTGGGAAAAGGTTACAAACAAAAAAAGGCACTGAGGTCAGTCACTAGGCTTGAGTAACCATGCACAGAGAAAACAAGACTAGAAGCAAAAAAGTACATCGGGACACCAAGCAGCAGACTAGAAATACAATGGGAGACACTGAAACAGACTGGAGAAGCACAGGAACACTGGAATGTTTGAAGTACGCAACAGATACAAAGGGACAAGGTTGCAAAAAGTAACAGTTATTGGGCAGGCTGGAAAACACTTGGAAAAAGGTCACCAGGAGTCTCAGAACATAGAATAGGTGTAAAGGGGGCACTTGGAATCTTCTCAGGAAGAGAGGGTCACAAGAAAGCACTGGGGTACCCTAGCAAATCTTCTCCATTAGGAATCACTAGGGACACTGGGAATCTACTTGGTAATCACTTTTGGGAACTGGCACTAGAAACACTACCTGCTGCTCAGGCAAAGTCTGCGGAAATGATTCAAGTTTAACTAGAAAAGGAAGTTTGCCTGGGTGGGCATGTAGCTAGTTAAATGAACAAGTCTTAAAAACAAATTTTGTAGGATAACTGGTAACAGCAGAAAATTACAAATCAATGGAACTACATGTACCAGCATACATGCTGGTCTTGGAAAATGGAAGCAGCTTTGCTTCAGTTGTCTCCTCTATTACCAGTTGGCTTTTGATCAGTGGATTGCAGGAGACCGATATCAAGTCCCATTCAGGAACATACACTGCATAGAAAAAAATAAATAAAAATCCTGACTCCTTTGCTCTCTTTCTCTAGTAGTTTTTTTTTGTGTGTTGTTGCATTCACAAATGCCAATAACTATAGAGGTGATTGTTTGTTTTGAAGTGCAGGCAGTGATGCTCTATATTTGGATGGATTTCTTGAGGAGGAAAGGATTGTATTGAAGGAGGTGGTGCCCTGGATTGTATTGAAGGAGGTGGTGCCCTGGATTGTATTGAAGGAGGTGGTGCCCTGGATTGTATTGAAGGAGGAGGTGTTCTGTAGTATGCAGAAAGACAAGAACATTAAGGAACATGGAGGGGTAGAGAAGACTATTGTTGTATACCATGTAGTGTTATCTGGATTGCAAACCTAATTCAACACACTGCATGCATCACATTTACTCATATATAGCCGTTCTAAAGGTGAAGTGTACAATCTCTCCTTGATTCAACCAAACTAACCACCCTGACAAATCTAAACAATACATGCATATTAAATAGGCATGATGTTTGCAAACTGTCAAATGCCATTGCAGTGGATATCCCCACATCTATGCTGCAACCAACAAAGTCATGTGACCTTTTTTGAGCTCTAGTTTTAAGATGAAACCACAGCTGAATGCTGCACAGCAGGCCAAGGGAAAAAGAAAAATATAGATTGCTACCTTAGCACCTGCAACATATTAAAGCATAACTCTGCCATGCAGCAAAGTAAAACAAATCATCAATAGCCCTAACACGGATTTACCGTTTGAGGAAAAAAAGGATCTTAGTCTAGTAAAGATTAGACAATTTGTTCTAGAAGTCCAAGTGTGGAAGTTTTAAGTCTCCAATGTTTATGTTTTGTATAGTTGAACTGAATGAATATATACACACTGAAGAGCAATACACAATGTACAACAGGTCTGATGTCAGTTTTAAAGGGATAATGGAGCAGGTTTCATCAGCTACTTCTCTACTCATAACATACACCAAGAGAGACATCTGCAAAGAGACACATACCTCCATTCACTGGAGGGATCTGTTACCACCACCACCTAATAAAATGTGCATTTCCAAGACAGAAACCCAACTGATTTCAATAAATGTTGGAAATTACAACTTAATTTTGTGTCCTGTACAGTCATTTCTGCATTCATTGATGTAACGTGAGAAGTCAATTTCCTGTCCCCAGAATACATTCCGCTTCTGAGGACTTCAAGATTGACCTGTCTAATCTGTAAATAAAACATAACTAACAATTATGTTTTGCATGTGATTTGTAGTTATCTGGTCTCTTATGCCACCTACTGGATAATCAGTATATGTAGAGCTGTGTTATTTAGCTAAAGACAGGATGTGATGTAAAGGTCATCACTTCTTCCACAATACAGGAAGTGAACTACAGGAAGTAAACCTCATCGAAAACCACGATTCTCTACATGAGAGAAGCAACCAAACTCTACCTCTTTCCATCTGACGGCATCAGAGGTAACAAATGTCCCTTTTTCTCTGCTATAGGTAGCTAGGATTGTATAGAAGAGGATGATAGCTATATTGAGTGTTATTTTATCTAGGTTATGTTTATTGTATAGTGATTGCATATTATCTTGTTATAGCTTTACCATTTATCTGCAACGTGCCGTTTAGACAAGTTTAAAACCATCTATTGTGTGCGCAGAGAAGGTTATCTGCTTGAATACCCTCCCATAGACTCCGGGAGTATGGGGAGCGAGTTCAAGAGTCAGTCATGAATGGCTTCCAAACAAGATAATCTGTCATTTGGAGAGTCCCAGTCACAGCCCAGACCTCAACCCAACAGATGCTGTAGACAGACTTCAGGAAGCCATTAACAGACAGCCTAAGAATATAGCTTCAATCAGATTTGGATTAAATCCAAAAGGTTCCCTTAAAGTGTTACTAAACCCCAGACTCTGCATTCACTATATCTAGACTCACACATTACATGGAAATACAATTATTTTAGTAAATATAAACTGCTAAATACCTTTATCAGACATTAAAGCAGTCTTGTGGTTTCTCTCAGTGTTCAGCAGAGCACTGGTTAAAGCTTGGAGTTTTCTTTCTGCTCTAGGAAGATGCAAAACCCCTGACCTTTGATCAGTGCTGATTGGCCCTGTGCTGACCACATGCACTCCCAGGAAAAAACCTAGCAATACACACCAAACTGAGCATGTGCAAAATGCCTATGGTTTAGTCTGTCTTACCAGGAGAAATGAGGCGGTCACTTGAAAAAAAGGGGAGGAACAGAAGAATGCACAATGCAGAAAATTAACCCCTTAGGTTCCAGTGGTATAACAAGCATGCTTTACTGCATATACAGACCGATTTTACTGCTGTGGGTTTAGTAAGACTATTTTCCATCACTTGGACTGTCTAGTGGGTGTTCAATGAAGACAGGAAAAATCATTAATTTAGGGGTGATTTACTAAAACTGGAGTGTGCAAAATATGGTGCAGCTATCCATGGTAGCCCATTGGCTTCTAAGTGGTTGTAAAGCTTTTATTTTATTTATTTTTTTAACAAAAAACATGGTATACTTATCTGTGCAATTGTTCTGCACAGAACAGACTCAATCCTCTTCTTGGGGCCCTGATGGTGCCACCAGAGCAAGCTGCTTATTCTGGGGGCACTCATGCTTGCTCCCTCCTGATCCAGCCCTGTTTGCCCATAAGACTGGCTTGGCCCTGCCCCCACTCCCTCACTGGTTGTGATTGACAGCAGCCGGGGCTGTAGTGTCTCAGCCGATGGAGAGAGATCCAGGAGTGCACAGCACTGGCTCGTGAACGGACAGTTTACCTTTATGCATAAAATGCATGCAAGTAAAAAAACCTTTCAGCCTTTACAACCACTTTACTTTAGAACCACTTTACTCTTGTTCAGCTAAGCATGGGGGGGAGGGGGGGGGGGAGCGGATTGGTTACTATGCAGAGCTGCACCAGATTTTGCACTCTCCAGTTTTAGTGAATCAATCTCATTGTATTGGTCCATACTTGTGGCTTAGCTGAAGATTGCCTGGTTTTACACATAAATTGGTCGTAAAATGGGTTAAAATTTCAAATTGTTCTCTTCATTTTCCTGCAACTGTACATAGGTTAGAAACACCTTGCTTTGCTATTGCTACATCTAGTCCCAGCACCTTACTCCATAATGTGACTATTCAGGCATCTGTCTGAAGTACTATAAACTAGGTTTAGTTGGGTGCTCAACAAAAACATTTATCTACTTAACATTTTTATGTGAACATCAGTGTAAATAATTTCATAGTTTCCTCTCATAGGTCTTGATGCAACCTGTTAATGTTGCCAATTTGAATAACACAGTTTTGGTCTAAGACTTACAAAAGAATAAAGGGTGTCGGGTGTTTAATTTGAACACCTTGTCATTTAGAGTGACAGTTTAAATGTAATCATCCAATTCATTATCTTTACCAAATCAACCTTTCCTTAATTCCTTTCACAAGGATTTGGAAGAGTTTGAAGCAGACCTTGAAAATTGCCATCATCGGTGACCAGCCCTCCTTAGGATATGACAACAAGACAGCAGCCATTCTGGTCAAAGGAACCAAAATCCTGGAAGGATATTATACCCCAAAATGCTTTGCCGATATGAATCTGAGCTATCCCAAGGAACTTAAATATACTTTTGAAATGTTTCAGAAACTAGCTTTTCACAAACTTTGACTGAAAGCCACTGCAAAAGTAATACGTTTTCAAGTGCAATACTTTAACCACCAACATATTTCACAGCACTTGTCACACAGTTTATTGGTGACATTTTGTATTTTGAGATTTTGTTCAGTCAAGACATTCTTGCACATGCAGCATACCTAAAGCAGCAGAGATGATTAAGATATACATATTTCAATTCCCAAAAATGGCTATAAAAGCATAACATTACGTTGAGAGGGGAAAAAAAAAAAAAAAAAAAAAACCACCATTTGACTTAAGTGTGTTCCAAAATTTATTATACTCAAACTGATTTTTTTCTTCCACACCAAAAATGAATCCTCAAAGTTGTACTGATGAATTATGCACTTTGCAATATTTTATTTTATTTTTTTTTTTAAGGCCCCTTTCACACAGCCCAGGTCTGTTTTGCCCAGCAGTGGATCTGTCCATTGGAGGCACAATTGTAGTTCAGGATCAAGTTGACTATATATTCAAAGCACTCAGATTGTTTTCTGATAACCTGATGCATGTAAGGTTATCAGAAAACAATCTGAGTGTTGATCCCCTACCCCAGTTCACCATTGAAGCCTCGTTTAACAAGGAAAGATGCTTTGGACTTTTTATCTGAGGGCTTGGTTGAGACTTCCACCATATACCCCCTACTTTTATCATGTCCCTATATTACATAATCTCAATAACCCTTCAGGCCAACCTCGCTATGGATAACAGAATCAGCGGTTTCTCACAATGTGTGGATCTATTCCTCCAACCACTAGCACAAAGCCTACAATCTTACATCAGGGACGTGTTGCATTTACTTCAACAGCTCACCCCCTATAAATGGCAATCCACCTACATCTGAGTCTTACTTTGTTTAATCACTCTATACCTCCTAACCACATGATGCTGGTTTGCACGCCATACAATATTTTTTTTTTATCTGAAGATTCCCTTTTGAATCCCAGGCAGGCTTACTTTATTTCTATAGGCCACTTTTTGCCCCACACCCAACTTTCAATTTGACAGGGAGTTTTATTTACATTTTAATGGGACAGCCATGGGATACAATTTTGCTCCCTCATATGCCAATCTCACAATGTGAAACTTCTTATATCGATGCAATAACCCTTTTACACCAAACATTGCTTACTATGGACGCTACATCAATTATATTGTTCTGGGGTGGGGCCAAGTCCTGTATACAGGATTTTGTCTCACTGCAACAATGCCATGGGTATTTTACTGTAGTTGACAGATACTCTAGACCTAGAAATGGGACATAAAGGGAGACCTTTTATGCCAAAGACTATATTAAGTCCACCGCAGGGAACTCATTTCTCCACTAAAACAGTTGTCACCACACACAGTGGATCAACAATATTCCCAACAGCCAGTTCTGTAGACTTGCACATAATTGCACAGTATAAAATCACTATATTTCCCAAAGTGAAGTTCATAAAAATACATTTTCAGAAAAGTGGTATCCTGCCAACATTATGGAACAAGCTTTTACTTGATGAGGACAATCTCCCTTAAAAAAAAAAAAAAAAAAAGGACACCCTTCCACCTTTTTATCCACAAGCAAATAGTCTTCATACATGTTCAGATTAGTATACCGCTTGTCCTGCGCCTATGGCTTGTATGTAGGTAGGACCATACGCATGCTCCAAAAAAATTCAGTGAGCACCATTGCGTCATTGAGGAAGGCGAAGACCAGTGTGCCCAAGCGATCGAGGCCGAGTGCTTCCAAAGGCTCTGCCAGCAGGAAATCTGGATATATGCCCTTGATGTATTATCCCCAGGAGGTCTTAACGAATATTTGGAGATAAATACCATTTTATAACCCCTTATTACAGGGATGTCCAAACTATGGCCCTCCAGGTGTTAAGGAACTGCAAGTCCCATGAGGACTTGCAAGACTGACATCCACAGGCAAGACACCCAGAGGCAGAAGCTTGATGGGACTTGTAGTAAAACAGCTGGAGGGCCATAGTTTGGACACCCCTGCCTTATATTTTTATTGATAGTTTAAATTCCTTATGGGGTTACTGTTCATCACAGTAAGTCTATAGTATATACAGATAAGCTAGTTATGCATAGAGACTTTCAAAAAAATATTTGAACAAGAGACATATATTTTCTAAAGTTTATCATAGCAGATTACAAACCAGTATGAGATAAGATGCAAGCAAACAAAAAAAAAACAAAAAAAAAAAAAAAAAAAAGTAGTATTGTACATAAACAATTGTTACAATATAAGGTACAGGGTGTTTAGACAGGGCGAGAAATGACTCGAGCATCCAAGTTTGATAAAGTAAAAGTAAATTGCCTACCCTGGAGTATATGAGTATGTAGCTCCAATGGGGCAAAGGCTTTAACACTATGTTCCCACCAGGGAAGCACCCAGAAAGACTCCTGTTCTTCTATTCCATATTCTTTCTACAGGTTTTCATGCAGAGAAGGGGGAAGTGGTGGGGTGGGGGTGGGGATATAAAAAAGGTAAAGACAAAGATAGTGAAGTCCCCTAGGAGTGGCCAGGACCACAAATGGCTGGAGTGACTTGGGTCATTTAGGCTGTGGCTGAGCAGTCATGGTAGCAGAGTATCATCAAAATCCGGGAGCAAAATGTGTTACCCAAGGTTCCCATAGTTTCATAGGTGGGCACTCTGTCCGATTTTGGCATGAATCATTGCCTGTGTAATTCTGTGCTTTATTGCTTTGATATTCAATGAGGGAGACTTCCAAGCCCTCGCTATGGTTTGTTTAGTGGCAGTGGTGACTTGGAGAAGTTTAAATTGGCATTGGATAAGGCCCAAGGGTTTGTTAGTTCAGGAGAGCAGCAGTGGGGTCAGGTACCAACAGTACCTGAAAGAGCGTTGAGAGAATCTGAAACACTGCAGACCAAAAAGGTCCATACTATGGGGCATTCCCACCATATACAGGTGCAACTTGAAAAATTTGAACAACATGCAAAAGTTCATTTATTTCAGTAATGCAACATAAAAGGTGAAACCAATATATGAGATAGACTCATTACATGCAAAGCAAGATAGTTCAAGCCGTGATTTGTCATAAGTGTGATGATTGTGGATTTGGGGTTTTCATGAGCTGTAAGCCATAATCTCATAAAATTAGAATATTGTGAAAAAGTGCAATATTCTAGGCTCAAAGTGTCCCGCTCTAATCTGCAGGTGTTATGGCTTAATTGGCTAAGGGTTACTGAGCCTTTAAATGGTCTCAGTCTGGTTCAGTAGGAATCAATCATGGGAAAGACTGCTGACCTGACAGTTCTGCAGAAAACCATCATTGACACCCTCCATAAAAGGAGGGAAAGCCTCAAAAAAGGTAATTGCAAAAGAAGTTGGATGTTCCCAAAGTGTTTTATCAAAGCACATAAAATAGAAAGTTATGTGGAAGAAAAAAGGTGCACAAGCAGCAGGGATGAGAGAGGATTGTCATGAAAGTCCATCACTTTTGAATGGCCTTTTCCTAAGGAGTGGACTGAGGCTGGAGTCAGTGCATCAAGAGCCACCACACAGATCCTGGACATGGGTTCCTGAACAAACGTCAGCAGCGACTTACCAGGGCTAAAGAAAAACAGACCTGGTCTGTTGCTCAGTGGTCCAAAGTCCTCTTTTCTGATGAGAGCAACTTTTGCATCTCATTTGGAAACCAAGGACCCAGAGTATGGAGGAAGAACGGAGAGGCACACACTGCAAGATAATAAAGCATAAAAGTGCAGCGCTAATTAAACAATAGTTACACAATAATAGATCACATATGATTGTGGATCAGTAAAATGACTGCGTAAGTTCATCAGATGTGCTGAATAAGCATACAGTCTCCAACAAGTGAGGAGCCAGAAATAGTGAATATCAGAAAATAGCCAAGTAATGCACTAACCAGATAGCGCATGTTAAAACGCATGGGACATTTAAGACCTGTCCCTGGTACTCAGCCACTGTATCACTGGAACAAGGCGGTGTCATCTATAGGGTGACCACTAGATGTCATCTGTCCGGGTGTATCCAGCCACTGTATTAATGGATCAGGAGGGTGTCATCTATAGGGTGACCACTAGATGTCATCGGTTCCAGGGGAAGCTGTATCAGGGATCCAGGGATGTCACTTGCAGATGTGTTCTTGCTAGGCACAGCACCAGGACCTTCTGGATTCAGGCTCCCCAGAAATAAAGAGCCCGTGTAAAAAGGCCTCAAATAGTGTGATATCGTTTATGAGCAGCTGAACCTTTGTTAGTAAGTCCTTTTTTGATTGCTTATTGAGCTAATAAACGGCCAGACCCGGAGGTACATGTACATTGGATAAACATAGCTTGGCACTTCCCTAACGCGTATCGTGTAAGTACACATCATCAGAGGGGACTGTGCCAGTGGTAAGTGTGGTGTTTTAAACCTAAAAAAGCGCCAAAAATCACTGCAATGCGGCGGCACAGTTATTGCCGGTTCGCGCATGCGCAGTAGCGATCGGCCGTTTGCGCATGCGCAGTAGCGTCCGCGGCGGCCATTTTAAAGAAGCCCAACAGACATTGTTCCATGTAATGTGAATGCATGGACATGCAAGTGCTGGCTCTGCAGCAATCTTAATGGGAATAAGATTCTGCAATCTTAAAAAACACATGGGGCAGGAAATACAGCATTAACAGTGCATGGACCATACTGTATGCACCATTGTAGTAAAAACGGCCTAAGTAAAAGACAAAAATATAAATGAGTGGGATCTCATCTAAAAAAGCGATTCTGGCACTCTATTAAAATGCAGATACAAACACAAATACATCAAATATGACAAACGCATGGATAAAAATCTGGTTAAAACAGTAATAACCGTAAAATGTTAAATTTATGCACTGAGATTAAGGTGCATCGAATTTGTTAAAGTGATCAAGAGATTAAAGTGCATCGACTTATTAGAGCGATCTAAACACTCAAATAGGAATACAGATAAAGGCAAGATAACATCAAACACGTCAAACTTATAGATAAAAACAATCTGATGAAAAAATAATTAAACCAAATGTACTCAGAATCATAAAAGATCGATCAGCTGGTATCAATAAAACAATTAATATCTAATTCTACGTTAAGTCCCTGTGGAGCTTGGGACTGTAGAAGATATATCCACTTGGTCTCGAGCATAGAGACCGCTCGTTTGTGGGTACCTCTCCAATTACTTTGGATGATATCGATACCCACAAAACGCAGGGAGTGTGGATTCTTATGGTGTCGCTGGCGGTAATGCATGGACAAGGAGTGCTCCTTGTAGCCTTTAATATTAACCAGATGCTCCCTCAGCCTATCTCGCAGTCTCCTTGTCGTTCTACCGACATATTGCTTCCCGCAACTACATTCCAAAAGATAAACATAGGAGCTGTAGCACGTAATAGTAGACTGAATGTCAAATGATCTACCGGTAGCGTTTGAACAGAAACTCTTTATCGGGTTCTTGTGAATGCCATTACAAATGCATATCATACATTTGTTAAAAGGAAAAAACCCTCTTCTATTTAGAAAGTCAAATGTCAATTGCTTAGGAGGGTTGACAATGTTGGGGGCTAGTCTGTTTCTTAATGCAGGTGCTTTTCTATAGATGATTTCTGGGTATTCCGGTAAGGCTTTGCACATCACCGGATCACTCCTAAGAATGTTCCAGTTCTTTTTAATATTGGCCACTTCTTTATATTGCATCGAGAATGCCGTTGTAAATGGACAGAAAATCTCTTTCTTGGTCTTATGCTGTGTAATTAACAGGTTGGTCCTGTCCAAACTAGCCACTCGGTCAATCTCCATATCCAGTAGTTGGCTGTCATAGCCCTTTTCTATGAACCTAGTTCTAAGAATATTGGATTGTGCAATGTAGTCTTGCATATTGCCACAATTCCGCCTTATCCGCAGGAATTGTCCCCTTGGGATGTTATCCAGCCATCTAGGCAAGTGGCAACTGTCTTTTGGGATGTACCCATTTCTGTCTGTGCTTTTAAAAAAAGTTTTGGTGGTAATTTTAGTACCATCATTAATGAGGGTGAGATCCAAAAAAATCAATGCTACTGTAACTATAATTAAAAGTGAGCTTGATATTTAAGTTGTTATAGTTTAAAGTGGTGAAAAAATTAAGTGGTGAGGAGTCATCACCATCCCATAGCAACACTATATAGTCTATGTAGCGTCGGTAAAACCGCAAATGTGGCCACTCCATGGAATATATCACCTCCTCCTCCCATCTTGCCATAAAGATGTTAGCTAGGCTTGGAGCGAATTTAGCGCCCATTGCTACGCCTGTGGTCTGCAGGTAATACTTATTGTCGAACCAAAAATAATTGTGCTTCATTGCGAAGCTTAATAGTTCCAATAAATATTGCTTCTGAATGCGTGGTATGTCTGTGGCCTCATTCAGATAATATTCTGCCGCCTCTAAACCATCTGCATGCCTAATATTACTGTAGAGTGAAGCGACGTCCGCCGTTACTCTGGAGGTTCACGAGGTGCCATTTGTGCCAGCAGCTACCATATCTACATCCTACTATGCGCTCGATTTTATATATATATTTTTATATACAAGTTTATTTTACACACTGCAAGATGTTTGAAGTCCAGTGTGAAGTTTCCACAGTCTGTGTTGATTTAGGGAGCCATGTCATCTGCTGGTGTTGGTCCACTGTGCTTCATTAAGTCCAGGGTCAACGCAGCCATCTACCAGGAGATTTTGGAGAACTTCATACTTCCTTCCGCAGACTAGCTTTATGGGGATGCAGACTTCATTTTCTAGCAGGACTTGGCACCTGCCCACACTGCCAAAAGCACCAAAACCTGGTTCAATGACCGTGGGATTACTGCGCTTGATTGGCCAGCAAACTCGTCTGCATTGCCCCATAGATTCTCTAAGGGGTTCATGTCAAAGAGAAAGATGAGACATGAGACCGAACAATGCAGAAGAGCTGAAGGCTGCTATTGAAGCATCCTGGTCTTCTATAACACCTCAGCAGTGCCACAGGCTGATAGCTTCCATGCCACGCCGCATTGAGGCAGTAATTGCTGCAAAAGGGCAAACCAAGTACTGAGTAGATATGCATGCTTATACTTTTCCGACATCAGATATTGTTCTATGTACAATCCTTGTTTTATTGATTGCATGTAATATTATAATTTTCTGAGATTGAGGATTTGGGGTTTTCATGAGCTGTAAGCCATAATCACAATTATGACAAATCACGGCTTGAACTATCTTGCTTTGTTCTGTAAAATGAGATACTCATTACATGCAATCGAATAGCACACAACCCCCTATTCCCTAATAAGATACCAAAGCAAGTCAGCCTAAAAATACCTTCACCCCGAAGGAACAACAACTATATAATACAGCAGACTTGAATATAGAAGCACCAATAAGTAACAAATAAATATTGGCGAAAACTTTTCAGTCCAAAAAATAGTCCTGCACCATGTGAAAACATGAAAATAATGCTCAAAGCAGATCTTGATTCCAAAGGGGTCGATAATAAATTCCAAAAATTCTTCATAAACCTCAAATAAAAAACAAAAACTAAACAGTGTATTAACTTTGGATAACAGAAAATGTACCACTCTTACTACATGCAAAAATCAATCAAGTGCCACAGCAATCGTGGAAACAAGAAAAAAAAAAATATGCAAGTACCATCTGGTTAGCATCTTATAGTTGATTTCCATAGCTATTATTTCAGGGGAGGATAATTTTGTTGCCTCCCAGATATGGCACCAAGCTAGTATATTTCTATTCCTTCTCTCCACTAAGGAAACACAGATTCATGTGGAACCAGCAAACACAAATGCTCCTGCGCTTGGGGATGGACTCGATGCAGGCTACAACCACATAAGGAATGTCCTGGAACATGCACACCTCGCTGCCCTCAAATGGACGGGGGAAATCCAAATATACTGAATGAGGAAAGAAAAAACAGAGGGTGCACAGGCCTAGTGCATGACCATAAAAAATGTTTAATAAAAAATAAAGTATGTGTTGTACTCACGACAATATAGTCAAGGCACATCATAAAGAACAGCTGGGTCAACACCGCGCTGAGTAACAGTCCGTAATTGGGAGTATAGACATCCAAAAGGCTGACTGTTACTCAGCGCGGTGTTGACCCAGCTGTTCTTTATGATGTGCCTTGACTATATTGTCGTTTGTGAGTACAACACATACTTTATTTTTTATTAAACATTTTTTATGGTAATGCACTAGGCCTGTGCGCCCTGTTTTTTCTTTCCTCATACAGATTCATGTGGCCCGGGGGATAATTTAGTTCTTCATTCTCTTGTTCGTATGTTTTTTAGATCACTATTTATATTTAAAAGTTTTATTTCTTGATTTGACATTTCATATTACTATTGTGTAAATGATGGATGTATAAATAATGCATGCCAATACCTGTAGTCCCATCGCTGGTATTATGCCTTGCATTCCTGTGATTTACATGCATTTTGGTATTTATAGCAGACATATGGCGTATTGGCATTTTTAACATTGTTGCCATACCAATTGATATCGCCATTTTACTACTGCCCACGCCCTTCCCCTTGTCACTATATTTGTGAGCTCTTCTATCACAGGCATCTGGTCTGAAGATGGAGCAAGTGTGCATGCTCTGTAATTAGTCACTGCCCCCTTTGAAGTCACTTCCAGTTGCATTCCAGGAAGTTACTGGAAGCTCCTGGTAGGCAATCACAGCACCACACCGTTGGTCGGTTGCATCTCTGAAGACTACAGCTGTCGCAGGTCGTTCTTGATGTCCCACCCTGCTGATGGATATGCCTGTTTTACCTCACTCTAGTAGGTGTTACTACTGGATTCTCCATCCATTGTGGCAATAGTTCCCTTGTATTACTGAATGGTCTATTATACAGAGTGCCCTATCCATCTGTACTTTTATTTCTCACATTGAAGTGACCATAGGCTGCTGCATTGGATTTACGCATTTTATTTTTTCCTACATATAATTGGGAATGATTTTGAAATTCTTCATTGGGTTACGGTTTGTCACAGTTGGTTCCAGAAGCTCCCGGTGACCAATCACCACACAACATCGCTGGCATGCCTGAGGGCTACAGCTCTCACAGGAGGTTATTTATGTCCCACTCTGCTGATTGATATACTCTTACCTCTGTCTACTGTAGTGAGTGTTTTTACGATTTGTGTTTACATACAGAACTTTGAAGCAGACTCTGGTGAGAATGTGGAGACAGATGGCGCTTCTCTCTTCCCCATACATTCTGGTCATTGTTCCCTTGGATTAGTGAATGGTCTAACCCCTTGCCTTCATGAGGATTTACCCCCTTTCCTGACCAGGCCTCTTTTTGCTATTCGGCACTGCACTAATTCAACTGATAATTGCACAGTCATGCAATGCTGTACCCAAACAAAATTTACATCTTTTTTTTTCCACACAAATCGCTTTCTTTCCGTGGTATTTGATCACCTGTGCGCTTTATTTTTCACGCTATAAACAAAAAAAAAAAAAAAAAGACCAAAAATTTTGAAGAAAACTGTTTCTTTCAGCTATAAAAAATATATCATAAAAAACGCAAAGTTTACATTTTGGCATAAATTTATTTCTGCTACATGAAAAATCCCAATAAGTGTATATTGATTGTAGACGCTATAACTTCCACACAAAGCAATCAATATACACTTATTGGGATTTTTTTTACCAAAAACATGTAGCAGAAATAAATTTATGCCAAAATGTAAACTTTGCGTTTTAGGATATATTTTTTATAGCTGAAAGTAAAAAATCAGTTTTCTTCTAAATTTTTGGTCTTTTTTTCTTTGTTTATAGCGTGAGAAATAAAAAGCGCACAGGTGATCAAATACCACCGAAAGAAAGCCATTTGTGTGAAAAAAGGATATAAAATTTCATTTATGTACCGTATTGCATGACCACGCAATTGTCCGTTAAACTAGAGCAGCACTGTATAGCAAAAAAGGTGTAAATTGCAGTATCTATACCATAGTTTGTAGACGCTACAACTTCCACACAAAGCAAACTATGGTATAGATACTGCAATTTACACCTTTTTTGCTATACAGTGCTGCTCTAGTTTAAACGGACAATTGCGCGGTCATGCAATACGGTACATAAATGAAATTTATGTCCTTTTTTTCACACAAATAGAGCTTTCTTTTGGTGGTATTTGATCACCTGTGCACTTTAAAAAATTTTCTGTTTATAGCGCAAAACATTTTGAAAAAAAAAAAAAACACAATATTTTCTCAAAAAATATCCAAAAGCTAAAATGTCAGAAATTTAGGCCAAAATGTATTCTGCTACATGTTTTTGGTTACAAAAATCCCAGTAAGTGTAGATGCTATAACTTTCACACAAAGCAATAAATATACAAACTATGGTATAGATAATTGAATTTACACAGTTTTTACTTTCTGACTGCCCACCACATTTCTTGAGGTGCTAAAATACCAGGATAGTACAAACAGCCTCAAATGACCCCTTTTCGGAAAGTAGACACCCCAAGCTATCTGCTGAGAGGCATATTGAGTCCATGGAAGATTTATTTTTTTTCTACAAGTTTCTGGAAAATTACAAAATTTTTTTTTTTTTTTTTTTTTTTACACACAAAGTTGTCATTTAAAATGATTTATTCCTCGCACAAGCCATGAGTATATGTGGAATTACACCCCAAAATACATTGCTACTTCTACCGAGTATGGGGATACCACGTGTGAGACTTTTGGGAGCCTAGCCACATACAGTAGCCTGAAATCCAATGACCACTTTGGAAGCCTGAAGGTGCGTAACTTCCTCATTACACTTCCTCACTACCCATCACAGTTTCAAAAACCCTGACATGCCAGGATAGCACCAAACCCTTCCAAATGATCCCTTTCTGGAAAGTAGACACCCCAAGGAATTTAAAAAGAGGCACCGAGTATTTTGCAGATCATTTTTTCTCACAAGGTTTTGAAATATAAAAAAAAAAAATGTTTCTTCATTTTCCAAATATTTGTGGCAACAAATGAGATCCGCAAAATACTTACCATGCTTCTCAAATTCCTTGGGGTGTCTTTCCAAAAAGGGGTCATTTGGGGGGGTTAGGTGCTATCCTGGCATTTCAGGGCCTCCAAAACTGATAGGTAGTCTGGATGTGTAATGAGGAAATAAAGCCCTTTAAAAGCTTGAAGGTGCTTATTCGATTTTGGGGTCCTGTACTTGGCTAGACTGCCAAAACGTCTCACATGTGGTACCCCCATACTCGGGAGAAGTAGCAGAATGTATTTTGGTGAGTAATTCCACATATACCCATGGCATGTGTGAGCAGTAATTTAAGTGACAATTTTGTGTAAACAAAAACAAAAAAAACATTTGTCATTTTCCAAAAACTTGTGGTAAAAAAATGCTATAGATTCAACATGCCTCTCAGCAAATAGTTTGGGGTGTCTACTTTCCATAAAAGGGTCGTTTTGGGGGGGTGGGGGCATTTTATGCCCAGCATTAGAAGTTTATGCCACACATTCACTCTTCTAACCACCTGAAGATCAAGTCTTTTCTGACACTGTTCACATGAAGAAAAAAAGAAAAAAAAAAAAAAAAAAAAAAAAAAAAAAACAGTATTTGGTAGGAAATTAATTTAAACCCTCAAACCTTTTAAAGCAGACACCCTAGTGAAGAAAATGGTGGGTACTACAATTTTTTATGTCACATAGTACTCGTGCAGCGATTTTTCAAATGCAAATTTTTAAAAAATACACTTTTACTTTTAATGCACAAACACAATATATTAGCCAAGTATTTGGTAAAATATAAAAGAATGGTATGCAGAGTAAATAGATACCAAACATGACATGCTTTAAAACCGTGCATGCCCTGTGCAATGGTGACAAACTGCATACATTTTTAATATCCATAGGCAACGCTTTAAAAGCTACCATTTTAGATTTACAGAGGAGGTCTAGTGTTAGAATTACTGCCCTTGATCCGACGTTCATGGTGATACCCTACATGCATGGTGCAACTGCTGTTTACATACCGACACAGGGTCAACGCTTGTGCACACGGGTGTGCACGCATGGGAGGGGCGAGTTTATTTTTTTAAGTTATTTTTACACTGTACCCTTCATTTTTTTTATCACTTTTAATGCCATCACAGGGAATGCAAATATCCCCTATAACTTCAATGGGCATTGTCATTCTTTTTTGAGAAATCTGGGGTCTATCAGACTCTTGGTTTGATTAGATAATGTAAGGGCAGAGGAGATATCCAAATCGGTGTGATCAGATGCTTTACCAAGTTACAAATGGCACGGTTTATATTCTGCAAAACTGAACTGATGAAAGGCTTGTAGCTTCCGAATTCTTAACTATAGAGATAATTGGCACCACTCTGGTCTCCAATCAGCTCTATGGTCAGCTGGCAGAAACACCGGCTGCATTCTCATGTTGCCTGAGAAAGCCATGGAAGGCAGCAGGGGAGGGGGGGGCATCATCTCTCGCTGCTTGTAAAAGCAATCCTGCAGCTAATTAGCCACTAGGATTGCTTTTACATTAAAGCCGATCGCCAGCTGAAAAAAAAAAAATGATACCAGGATGATGCCTGCAGCTGTAGGTATCATCGTGGTATAACTATTCAAAGTCCAGTGATGTACCAGTACGTCGCTGGTCCTTGTTGGGCATATATGCTATATACCATTGGAGTAGGTCTTATTTACTCCAATGCACATAACCATTTGCTATCTGGTTAGTACATTGTATACTCACTTCTCACGAACCACGGAAGTCACGATAATTTAACAGCCATCTAAGGAACCACGATTGCCACGTTGCACTCTTTAAGACTTTTACTCATCCTTTCATCTATGTCATTTTTATTTGCAATATCAAGCGCTGCATTTTTATTGATTGTACATTCCATTAGAGGATTCAGGCATTTCCTTCTTTTCTGCTGGCGGCTGATTTTTTATATTTACTCTATGTTACCCAGCGCTCGTATATCCATTGTTTCCATTCCAGTTTATTTATACCTATTATACTGAGCAGCAGGGCATTGTCTGTCATTTTGACATACCAATTCCACACTATGGATATATTCGAATATAGATCGAATCGGTCGGTCATAACGGATGACGTGTTTTCACATGATAATAGGTCTAACGATCTACATGGGTTATTCTTACACCTATCCAACCACACTACCTCTGAAATACGTGCATTATGGGACATTTCTTTTTTAGAGAAGTATATTAAAGAAGGTATGGTACCACACTCTCTCAGATGGGATGTAACACCTGAGAATGACGATATTAATAGTGAGAATGACTGGTACCTGTTCTTTAATATGGGCCTGGAATTACTCAAATTACTTGTTCTTAGAAAGAAAAAGAAATGAACCCATTTAGACAAAGAAATTAATATAACTAAAGAGAAATTAGTTCCATACATGAATACAGAGGAATATAAAAGTGAATCAGAAAAACTTAAGTATTCTTTTTCTTAAATTACTTCTGGACAAAACCGAAAAAGATCAGAAAATTCAGGGACTATAATGACTACAAGGACAAAACAGTCTTTAAATGGGAGGCCAGTAATTACGATTGTTTCCTCTGATCCTAAGATGGACATCTCAGGTCCTCCCAACCATACCACCACCAAGGCCAATAACTTGAAAGTTCCATACACACACCACTAATGAAACCATGCAATTTGTCCCATCACACACCCAAACATTATCCCAATATTTCTACTAACAACAGATTTGAACCATTGAGGGACCATAATAGCCCTTATGGTACCTATCAACATCCAAGAACACATTCACCTATGTATAAGCAACAGTTCAATAACAGACCACTCCCACCAAAACATTCATCTAATCCCCCAAACAATAACCCCCGGTCTAGGCCGCAACATAGAAACGCACCACCCAGACCTTATTACAACAATCAAAGGGGTAATGTCCGTCCTAGATCTACATCTAGGGGACACCCACAGAATGAACATCAGTATAGGGGATACCAACAAAATTCATATGAGAACAAGGAACAACATTATCCCTATTATATAACGCCATCCAGAAATGAACAGCATAATTATGACCGTAATTATTACAACCACAGCCCATATCGTGGGAATGAACAGTATAATGGCTCACCATACTGGAATCACTTCAGTCAAAGTTATAATCACTTCAAGTCTGTCTAAAAAAAAAAAAAAAAAAAAAAAAAAAAATGGACAGGTCGGTTATGAGAGTATGAATCAGAGGCCCAGGAGTAAAAAGGCACAAGAGAAGAGGAAGATGGAGGAACCAAAACTCTTAATAAGGATGAACTAAATCTCCTGAATAAAGGTTTAAAATTTGCTCCTCCAGCTAAATTGAATAAATTCTCAACCTTTATAGATATCCACAGGTTCACAAGAAAATTGTCCTTAAGACATTTTCTTAACCCAATCACTAGAGATATCGTTAACAGAACTTCAGACTCTACGAACCACTCTAATCTCAAAAATGCCTCTCTTTAACCCTCCTGCACACTCACATATAACCATTTTTAAAAATATGGTTCTCAAAGATCTCAAATTAAAAATAAGAAAGCTTGGCAACAGACACTATACCTATAAACGGATAGACACATTAGCCAAACAATTATTAGAGGAAAAGGAATTAGTTGTCCGCCCCGCAGACAAAAGAGGCGGTGTAGTCGTTATGAATAGGAGTGATTACATGATTCAAGTTCAACTTATTTTAGACGATACAGATACTTATAGGGAATTACATAACAATCCTCTTATTCCCTATAAACGATTGTTAAAAGCACTTCTCAAAAAGGGGTATGATGAGGGTATCTTAAAAAAAAAGAAAAGGGATTATCTCTGCCCCATAGCTCCTAAACTCCCAGTGCTGTATTGCTTACCAAAAATACACAAAGACCCAGTCAACCCCCCGGGACATCCAATAATCAGCGGGATTAACTCCCTATGATCCCGTGTGGGAGAATACATTGATCACTTTCTCCAGCCTTTAGTGAATAAAACACCATCTTTCCTGAAGGATACCAAACAAGTCCTTATGGACATCAGTAACATCACCCTTAGCAACCCCATATATCTGGTAACAGCTGACGTATCGGCACTATATAGCAACAGCAAACACTGATGGACAGGCCGCTGTCGAATTCTATCTAGACACTACTGATATTTCCCCAAAACAAAAACTCTTGGATTTGCTCAACTTTGCCATAAACCATAACTATTTTTGGTTTGACAATAAGTACTTCCTACAAATTACCGGAGTTGCTATGGGAGCGAATTTCGCCCCAAGTCTAGCCAACTTGTTCATGGCAAGATGGGAAGACGATCTAATATACTCACGAGATTGGCCCCAACTTATATTTTACAGGAGATATATAGATGATATTTTACTATTATGGGAAGGAGGAGATTACTTCACACTTAACTTCTTCACCACTCTTAATCACAATTCACTAAATATTAAATTAACCTTTCAACATGATTTTTTATCTATCAATTTTTTAGCTCTTACTCTTTTTAATGATGGGAACATTTCCACAAAGAGCTATTTCAAACCCACAGACAGAAATAGCTTCATACCTAAAGACAGTTGCCATTTTCCAAAATGGCTTGATAACATACCTAAGGGACAGTTCTTACGGTTACATAGAGTGTGTGATGAAATCATCACGGTTGGCAAAATTTCTAACACTCTGAAGGCCAGATTTCTGGAAAAAGGGTATGATGCCACTGGACTAGATATTGCCATTAAGGTCAGTAGTATGATTAGGAAAGACCTTATTAACAAACCTAAAGTTGCTAAAGAAAGGTTTTGCCCTTTCATTACGAATTTCACGACAGTACAACGATGTTGCAAAAATTAAAGAAGAATTGGGCCATCCTTAAGAACGATCTGGTTTTAGGGAATGCACTACCAGACTTTCCTGAATTCACATATCGGAAAGCATCGGCCCTCAGAAATAAGTTAGCACCAAATATTGTTAATCCTCCTAAGCAACTTAGTTTTTTGATCGCAAAGGTTTCTACCCTTGTAATAAATGTATGTTATGCGTTTATAACGGCATACATAAAAATCGTTCAGATCGAATTTTACAGGTGAAACCTTTGACATCCCAACTACAATCACCTGCAATACAACGCATGTTGTCTTCCTCCTCGAGTGTCCTTGTGGGAGACAGTATGTAGGTAGAACTACTCGCAGATTGAGAGACAGATTACGGGAACACTTGAAAAATATCAAGAAAGGGTTTAAAGAACATTCCCTATCGATGCATTTCAAACAACATCATCATAATGATCCCCGGTGTTTAAAATTTACAGGGATCGACTTTAAAAAAAAAAAAAAAAAAAAAAAACACTGGAGAGGCACTCATAGCAAAAAGAGCCGTTTCCATGCTTGAAACTAAATGGGTATATTTGCTCCAAACGCTCTCACCCCATGGTCTTAATATCGATCTGGATATTAACTGTTTCATTGATACTAGCCAACATGCTTCCTATCTTTATTCCCGTAATCCTATACTTAATGTCTGTGCTACATTATTATTATGTTTTACCAGTGAGTTTTATCTTTTCCTATCTTTGTAATCATTGTAGATATATGAACATATACGGTTTGTCCCACATTTCACTATACTGGTGAATTTCCATTTTACTGATACTTGTTTTTATTGTACACCATATATTACATTTTTTATTAATTACTCCCTTTTATGTTCATTTGCCACAATGTACATGCATGTACTTATGTAATTATTGTTTTAATTGTACTATTAGATGGGAGTTTATCTCCTACTTTCATTTTGGATGTGGACTATATATCATTTGCATGTCTCTTTCTCTGGCATCTATTTCCATTTCTAACATCCATTTATATCTATATACACATCAGGATAATAGAGAATATCTCTGTAGTCTGATTACCATTTGACTATGTACCATTTTGTCAACACCCACTAGATGGCAGTGTTATCACGGCCCATCGCCATCTATTACTTGTATGTGTGTATGTATATCTACACACACACACACACACACTACCTTTCTATTCCCCCATTTAATACTCTGGGGCCAGTGGAGGGTCTTTAACCTCATCAATGGTTAATACCACCATCGACCTTTTACATGACACAGAGCCCACTACATGGATCATATCCTTCCTGTGAGCTCGAGATCCATAGCAAAATGGCTGACGTAAGGGCCAATTGCGCATGCGCGACTTGTAATCGCTAGACACTATAGCCGGCAAAATGGCCACCGCGAACCCTCAGTGCGCATGCACGGGGAGCCCGCAGTGAGACGGGGCCACGAAAGAGAGCATGCCTGCTCATTTACCTGTCCCATATATAAAATGATGAACACCTACAGGGCCCACTCCCGCTGATGCGTTTCGAGTACATAATCGTTCTCAGAGAGACCCCCCTGTACAAGGATTATTGACCCATATGCTACCTCATTACCTCTGGATGTAAGTGCCGGTTCTTTTTTCCATTTTTTTTACCTGCTTACAATTGTAACTCCTTCTGTTATAATGAATACTACACTATTGGAGTTTTTTCTCTCTGGGCTCATTTTTTGAAAATAGTGAGCCCCCCTCCCTTAAGGTGCTCCATGGTAGGAGACTTACACTAAAGTACATGATCCCCCCGGTGGCTGAAATCCATACTGCATGATGTATCCAATGTGATGATCACACATTAAACTGGAATGAGGAAATCTGCGCTGGTCTGACGACATCTGGTGACTCAACCCCACCTGACGACTTCACCTGTTTGCAGAGTTCCAGTTCCCAGAGTACCATTGGAGTAGGTCTTATTTACTCCAAAAGCACATAACCATGTGCTATCTGGTTAGTACATTGTATACTCACTTCTCACAAACCACGGTAGTCACGATTTAAACAGCCATCTAAGGAACCACGATTGCCACATTGCACTCATCCTTTCATCTATGTCATTTTTATTTGCAATATCAAGCGCTGCATTTTTATTGAATATATACTATAGCTGTTACAGAAGCGGTTTGTGTTACGTCGCTGCGTTCCTTTGACAATTGCGCGGTCATGCAACACTGCACCCAAATTAAATTTACGTCTTTTTTCCCCACAAATTTAGCTCTTTCGGTGGTATTTGATCGCCTGTGTGTTTTTGTTTTTTTTTTTATAGCGCAAAAAATAAAGGCTGACAATTTTGAGAAAAATAATATTTTGGACTTCTTGCTATAAAACATGTCCAGTTAAAAAAAAAAAAATCAAATTGTCAAATTTCAGCCAAAATGTATTCTGCGACATATCTTTGCTAAAAAAAAAAAAAAAAATTCCAATATGTGTAAATTAATTGGTTTACGTGAAAGTTATAGCATCTACAAAATGACTGACCCCGAGAGCTAAACTCCACTCTAAGGAACAGTGTGTTGGGAACCGACAGGGAGCAGAGCTGCATTGTAAACAATGCAGTTGTGCTCTGTGTCACGGTTTGCCGGCAATCACCGGGATCCGGCGGGTAATGACCGGTCGGGACCCGGTGATTGACACCCACCCACGGCTGCGATCGGCGGCACGTGTAGGGCGGTTGCGCGCCTCCTACCTGTTTGTGCTAAATCACGTTTTAAAACGTCATTCAGCAAGTGGTGCTGCAGTATATACACTGTGGCTGGTAGGCAACCAGTTAATACAGAGCGCCCTATACATCTGTGCTTTTATTTCTGCCATTTATTTCCCTGCTAAGCTGAATGGAGCAGCTGGATTACAGGTCATGTCCATTTTATTTATGCACAGCCCGTTTGCCCTCTAAACTGATCTAGCCAAACTGGGGGGCCGATCACCTGTTTGTTTACATCTGACTGCCCACAGATGTAGCTGGGTGTAAACAGACTTGTCTGTTTCTGCCAGATCAGAGATTGATTGAGGCCCAGTTGAGTCCAAAAAAAAAAAAAAAAAAAAAAAAAAAAAAAAAAAATGGACAGGCAGACCTGGACTGTGAAAGTAGTCTTATATCGTCTGTCTGGTGCAGAAACTGTTTCTCTACAAGGCTTTTGCTATATATTTTGCAATAACTGTGGCACTACAGTGAGGATATTGAAAGACATTTTGTAAGCTTTGTTACAATTTTCTATTTGCAAAGTTGTACAGTTCACTTTTTAAATGTTTAGTGCTTCAAAGTGATTTTAAAATGCAAGTTAATGTACTTTTATGGTCCATTCAGATTTGTATGACTCCAAAAGTAGCGTGACTTTGGATGGGTGAAAAACTTGAATACAAAATTTCGATAATTGACTTTCATTAATAATGGACAATTGTTGCACAACTATTGCATGTATATCATTCAGGTGCAACTTTCATACGACTTTTGGAGGGTTTACATTGCAGTCTATGGCACTTAAGTTGCATGAAAGTTGTACGAAAGTAGTGCATGAACTACTTTGTAGTCGCTGCAACCAAGTCACGCATTTGAATAGTTGTCATTGGATACTAAAGCTGCATGACAAGTCGTACCCCTTATTTTTCAAAGTCATATGACAAGTTGCACAAGTATAAAAATGGAGCCTTTGTGTATGTTTGGCACTGTGGTTTTAAATTTTAGACCTGATATAAAGGGCATACATCTTTACATTTGGCACATATTTTCCATGTTTAATACTTCTGTTAAATTCAGTTTAGTTTTATTGTTGAATGAATTTGTGAAAGCTAGTATAAAAAACAAAAAACCTAAAAACTAATACAGAAAATGAGCTTGGACTAAACTTAAATTTTTAACAGCTTAGCTTTGAAAAGGGTTCCTGCACTATTTTTGGCAAGTTCATGTGCGACTTGCATTGACATCTGTGCATGGAGTTGCACAGATGTCCGCAAGCCACAGAGGAAAATTGCATTGACTGGCGGCTTTTAAAATGAACACCGCTGTTTTTAATTTTCCTCCTCTGTAAGACCCGTGAGTGCCTCTAAACCAGTTTTGGATAGATACACATACATCCATCTCCATCCTGCTACAGGAGGTAGTGTATACACCACTCTCCATATAAATAAAAGTGCAGCGCTAGAAAATAAATGTGACAAAAATGATCAAAAAAGTCCCAATTATGGTGACCTAGGGTAACAATGCACACTAACCAGAAGTGCACATAAATTGTGCAGTGTAGGAAGGATGGAGTTCATAAAGTAGTCATCGGCATGGGGAGAGTAGATTTATTCCCTTGATCAACGAAGGTCCACACGATGATAAAGAACTAGGCAGAAGAAATCCACTTGATGGCAGAAAATGATCACGGCTCCACCAAAGAAAACACTGCTCCTCCACTGTACACCATCGATATATGAGAAAAAAGATGCACAGCTAATGGGCAGATCATGGAATCTGGGAAACCGTAAAGAAAAAAAAAAAAACTGTCTCCTATTCCTTCTGATTCCATGATCTGCCCATTAGCTGTGCATCTTTTTTCGCATATATCGATTGTGTACAGTGGAGGAGCAGTGTTTTCTTTGGTGGAGCCGTGATCATTTTCATGCGAGGATTTTTTTGGTTATCCTGTGTGCCTCAGCTGCTTGTTTACTGAAAGCGCTCACTTTTTTATTCTCCGTTTTATACCACTCTCCATATGACATACAAACATCTCAGTTGGTGGGAAGGGTTACTATTAAAAAGCTTTGTTTACATGCGAGACCCCCCCTCCCAGCAAGTGTGTGGTTTACTTTGCACACACACCTGTACCAAGGTTTTGTAATAGCCCTCTCCCAATCAGTTGGCAAAAAACATCTTCTCTTGAGCTGCTGTGAAAGCCTTTTGCAGCTTGTTCAGAGTACACAGAAAGAATTCCAACAAGGCTGACACCAGAGGAAACCAGTAAGGGGAACACACACATGCGCACACACATACTTGGATACCAAAAGAAACCTCACAATCATATGGTAAAAAAAAAATAAGGGGGGGGGGGGGGGGGGAAGAGGAAATATAGGAATAAGGAAAAAAAAAAAAAGAAAAAAAAAGGGGGGGAGGGAATACATAGCACTTGACTGAATGAAAATAAGTCTTATGCATCCATGAAATATACTTGTAAAATATATGGTGGCAAGTTCAAATAGCACTTGTTCTGACTGTGTAGCCTCCCTAGCGGTCTGATTATGTCAGTATTTCTGTGCTCAAAGCGGTACTTTTTTGCATGGAAATTTTTTTTATTGTAGGCCTGTCATTTTTCGGAGTAACTCACTGAAATCTGTCCGCACAGGAGTTTAGTAAACATTCCGGGTATGTTAAAATTTGAAACCAAATCATAAATTATAATTTAATCATAAAAATATAAAATTCAATATAAATCAAACCAAAAACACTAAAATTTGAAATATAGCACCAAGTTCGCACATCACTGAGCAAAGTCACAAAATAGTTTTCAGTGCGATGACGAATTTCCCCACAAATCATCACTCAATTCTGCAAGTGATTCTAATTTACAATCACTGTTCTCTAGCTGGACTAAAACCGCTTTTGACATAAAGGGACGCTTTTTGGACACCATGGACATTTTTCAGTTTCCAGGCAGAAAGAACAGTAAAAATGCAGGCAGGGCACAGGACAAAGCACTCAGTAAAACATTACTGCATTAAACCATTTCACATACATTTTGTCCTATGTGATTTTAGTGAATTTAGTGAATGTCACTTAAAATTTCCCACCAGTTCCGTCCCCGTACATCCTGATGTCGCAGGGAACGGAACCCGAAAGACAGATGCCAGCATCGGCCGGAGGACATTGCAGGGGACACTGCAGGAGGGACAACGCGGGAGCGCAGTACAAGGTAAGTGCAGAAGGGATCCCGGCGCAACGCTGCAGGTTATTCCCAAGTGTAGTTCGGGGTTACCGCTTGTGGTGCTGGAACTTTACCCTGAGCTACACTCGGGAATACCGCCAGGGAGGTCAACGGTATATTTTAGTACAATTTGACCTTTGTACTGGGAAGGACACAAGCAGCTTCTAAACTACAATGCTATAAGTTATGTGACTTCAGACTCATTCATGTCTCTTGCAGCTCTGGGGGTGGAAATTCCCACCATGGTGGCAGAGCAAAAGAAAAAGAACCAAGGTAAAATCAATCTACTGCAATGTGTCTTGTATTTACAGTTAGGTCCATATATATTTGGACACAGGCACAATGTATAGCTTGAATAGGTTTTGGTAAATACCTGGGAAAAAAAGTTATATAATGAATTTGGGCTAAAAGTGCACACCCAGGTTTAATTTGGGTGTGTACATCCAAATTGGAGGGTTTAGGAATTACAGCTTAAGAGTAGCTATCCCCTCTTTTTCAAGAGGCCAAAAGTAATTGGACAATTGAATCAAAAGCGGTTTCATGGCCAGGTGTGGGCTACTGTGTTATTTCTTCATCAATTAAGCAGATGATTTTAAGTGTGGTACTTGCATTTGGAATCTATTGCTGTGAACCTACATGCTTTCAAAAGAAGCTGTCCATGCTGGTTAAACCAGCCATTGTAAGGCTTCAAAAACTAAAGCATCCAGAGAGATAGCCGCAACATTAGGAGTGGCCAAATCAACAGCTTGGTACATTGAGGAAAGATCTCAGCAACATAAAGGCATGGATGTCCATGGAAGACAGTGGTGGATGATCACAGGATCCTCTATGGTAAAGAAAACCCCATTCACAACATCCAGACGACAATGATACGCCCACCTCCTGGAGAATGTCCAAGTCTACAATCAGGAGAAGACATCATGAGAGCAAATACAGAGGGTTCACCACAAGGTGCAAACCATTCATAAGCCTGAATAGAAAAGCCAGATTTTTCCATAACTGGTCTGGCTTTTGTGGATGTTTTTTGGCAAAGCATTCTTTGGACGGATGAAACTAAGGAATCTGTACCAGAATGACCGGAAGAAAAGTGTGGAGAAGGTTTGGAACAGCTCATGATCCAAAGCACATGTCATCTGTAAAACATGGAGGCAGTACCATGGCATCAGCATGCATGGCTTCCAGTGGCATTGGGTCATTGGCATTTATTGATGTGGCAAAAGCAGCCAGATGAATTTTCTCCAGATTCAGCAAAGTTGATTGGACGATGCTTCACAGTACAGATGGACAATGATCCAAAAACCACACTGCAAAAACAACCCAGGAGCTCTTGAAGGAAAAGTGGAATATTCTGCAATGGACAAGTCAATCATCTAATCTCAACCCAATTGAGCATGAATTTCACTAGCTGAAGGTAAAACTAAAGGCAGAAAGACCCAAAAAAAAAAAAAAAAAAAAAAATATATATGAAGACCGCTGCAGTTAGAGCCTGGCAAAGCATTCGAAAGGAGGAAACCCAGTCTTTAGTAAGGTCCATGGGTTGCAGGCTTCAGGCAGTCATTGCCAGTAAAGGATTCTCAACAAAAAATATTAAAAATGAAATTTGATTATATTTGTTCAATTACATTTGAGCCCCTAAAAATGGAGGAACAATTAAATAAAAGGGTTGCAGTTCATAAAATTTGTACTTTATATTTATGTTCAACCCCTTGAACTAAAGCTGATAGTCTGCACTTCAAAATTAATTTGGATTGTTTCGTTTAATTTATTCTGTTGGCATACAGAGCCACAAGTATGAAAATTGTGCCTGTGTCCAAAATATATATATATATATATATATATATATATATATATATATATATATATATATATATATATATATATATATATATATAGATAGAGGACCCAACTGTATATGCCTGATGTATAAACATTTACTCAGATGGCTATAGTGGTCTTGAATCGAACCAAGGAAAAAGAGGGTTCAGCACATTTCCAAACGATAACGGTGTAGGAGCTTAAACAGAAAGGTAAACACTTCTACGTCCCTAGCAAGGGAGGCAAATGCATGATCTCCAATTAAGTCAGCTCTATCAGAGGCAAATGGACCTAACTGTATATGCCTGATGTATAAACGTTTACTGGATTTATCATTCATATTTTCCCTCAGCTTACACGTTACTCCCTCTTTTCCATGCCCTAGCACATCTGTTGAATCATCCACTTGTCTGAGCATAGAGAAGGCAAGACTGCACAAGAAGAAAGTTTCTAAATCAGACAGGCTCCTGATCCGGAGGGCATCCAAAAGGGATCTGGCTCTAGAAAAACCTCATTTTGCCCTACCTATCAGGGTAAGAAAAAAAAAAAAAAAAAAAAAAAAAAAGAAGGATAGAGCTGGAGGACCGTCCTATACTTTCGTAAAGCACTGCTGAGACTGCAACATTTACATAGACCAGCGGTCATCCAAAATATGATTGAATATTGGGCAATTGTGTAAATTGACACTTGTTACAATGCTTGGTGCAATACACGGACATCTGTTTTGTTCTCCAACAGGTACATCAGCAGTTGCTGAGGACCCACACCACCTCAGAGGCCATGGAAGTCACCATCAAGGTGAACGTCATGACTTTAGAAGCATCTCAGATGGCTATAGTGGTCTTGAAGCCAACCAAGGAAGATGGTTCTGCACATTTCCAAAAGATAACTTTGTTTAAGAGCTTAAACAAAGGGGACCACTTCTGTGTCACTAGTGAGGGAGGCAAATGCATGATCTCCAATTACTTAAGTCAGCTCTATCAGAGGCAAGTAAAATGAAGCAGCAAACACATGCTCCTGCGCTTGGGGATGGACTCGATGCAGGCTACAACCACATAAGGAATGTCCTGGAACATGCACACCTCGCTGCCCTCAATAGACCGGGGAAATCCAAATATACTGAATGAGTAAAGAACAGAGGGAGCACAGGCCTAGTGCATTACCATAAAAAATGTTTAATAAAGTAGGTGTTGTACTCAAAAACAACAAAGTCAAGGCACGTCATAAAAGAACAGCTTGGTCAACACCGCGCTGAGTAACAGTCCGCAAAGGAAGTGTAGACATCCAATAGGCTGACGCGTATCGAGGACTTGCCTCTTCCTCACAGCCACTGAGTACAACACCTACTTTATTTCTTAAACTTTTATGGTAATGCACTAGGCCTGTGCGCCCTCTGTTCTTTCAAGTTAAATATCAGGAGGGGAGCAAAGTTTTTTCCAGTTGTGCAACTACAGTATATCCAATAGCTTAAGCAGTGCTGTTCTCCCACTGCAATGAAGGAAAGCAGCTTCAAGAATATCTATTTTCCCTTGCATCTATGAATTAAGTGCATTGAATTCTTGTATTATATTCTAGTACAATGCCCAAGATTCAGTCCCTTTGCTTTCAGGGCCTTTCAAAAGAAACCCTCCTACAGATTATCAGGTTACAGCTTACGCTCTGACACAAGGATGGAAAACTAACTGACCAAGAACAGAGGATGTCAGACAGCTGGAAACCCAGCACAGACGTCAGGTGCAAGAGGAAGTGGACAGAGACAACTGAAATACTGAAAAAAAGACTTTCCATAATAGAAGACTGTAGGAAACAGTTTTCACAACTTCCAAAAAAAAAAAAAAAAAAAAAAAAAAAAAAAAAAAAAAAGGGTGAGGTGGTGTGTGACCATCAGGGACCCATGTCCCATGAAAGATGGGGAGAGCTCAATGGCAGCAGGTGAGGTTGGTAAAACCCAGTTAAAAATTGGCTGGAGTACCCAAGTTTGCTGCACGACATGTGATCACCTAAGTTATCACAAACTTGGAGATGAATATAAGAGGACCAAATTTTCCTGGGGTAAAAGCAGAAAGCAAATTGGAGAGCTGATCATATTAGAAAAAAAACAAAAACAACAAAATTTGTGTTGGACCCACTGTAATATTAATTTAATATCTAAACTTTAATTCAGTCTCTTGTAAGTTATGATATATGCCTGGCCAGAATATATACCCTCTAATTGGATGTGAATGGTAAGGTTTTGGGCTAAGTAATGATAGATGTGAATTATTGTCTTGAGTTAGTAATTTTAGAAAAAAGGTAGTTTTAGACTCAATGATTAATGGTTTTAAGTTTATATTTTCTTAAAATTAGTCCTATGTAATGTATACCTGGTTATGATTCTATTTAATAAGTTTGAGAGCTTATGTTTTTGTTCATGATAATATCTCAATATGCCTATAGCCAAAGCAAACAAGTGCTAAACAAACTATGTATAAAAAAAAAAAAAAAAAAGTATAAATCAATTGAATCAAGTACATAATATAAATTCAGTGTCAAAAAAATAAATAAAATAAAAAAACGCAGTGTCCAAAATACCAAGGTATAAATAAATTGAAACAAGTACATATAATATAAAACGCAGTGTTCAAAAATTATAAAAAAAAATGCAGTGTCCAAAAAAATTAAAGTCACACACTAAAGATGCAAATCCAAGTCCTTTCTGTAGACACTTTCCCAAAAAGACTCTAAACTCCAAAGTGATCCAGATGGCAAAAGAAACAGCACTTTAATACAACTAAGGGTATACACCATCCAAGAAAAGCTAATCCAGCCTGGATATCTTCATTGAGATGTCCTCATAGCCTCATGGATAATGCTCCTAGCTGTCATGAGGACCTTGAGCAGGATTACCTCTTAGTATTCATAGTACCCATCATATATAAAAAGGATATATAGTGTAATTCTGTATGGTATAAATAAATAACTTTATTATGTGCTTACTTTTAAAAACAGATAAATAGCACCACATCTCTCATAACCCAAACTTCTTGCTCAGCAGCTATAAGAGCTGTGCTGCTATTTATCTGTTTTTAAAAGTAAGCGAATAAAAGTTATTTATACCATACGGAATTACACTATATATCCTTTTTATATATGATGGGTACTATGAATACTATGGAGTAATCCTGCTCAAGGTCCTCATGAGAGCTAGGAGCATTATCCATGAGGCTATGAGGACATCTCAATGAACATATCCAGGCTGGATTAGCTTTTCTTGGATGGTGTATACCCTTAATGGTATTAAGGTGCTGTTTCTTTTGCCATCTAGATCACTTTGGAGTCTTTGGGAAAGTGTCCACAGAAAAGGACTTGGATTTGCATCTTTAGTGTGTGACTTTAATATTTTTAGACACTTGATATTTTGAACACTGCGTTTATATTATATGTACTTGATTCAATTGACTTCTACCTTGGTATTTTGGACACTGCGTTTCTATTATATGTACTTGATTCAATTGACCTCTACCTTTATACATAGTTTATCACTTGTTTGCTTTGGCTATAGGGTGAGCATATTGAAGTATTATTTATTATACTTTCAAGGGTGAAAGTAAGACTTATATGCTTTCAGGGGATAGGTTTATATGTTTGAACAAAAACATAGAATCTGAATCAAGACTGTATCTCAATCACATTTGCCTGGACAGCTCAATTTTGCTATGCAACACAAGACTCCAGATGTTACCCCCTCCTGAGTTTGCCAGTCATGTTAGAGAAAAAAAGAAAACCAGGGGTAAATTAGTGGCTCGCTTGGCCACCAGAAGGAGCTGAGATCCTACAATAGAGGACAGCTCGAGTGTTTGGGTGAGTATATGCCAGTGCTTGGTGAGTATCGTGCGCACTGTATCCCATTGTGCACCAAATCTCATCATTATCCATGTAGGGACAGACTCATGCGTAGAAGGTATAGTTTCGGGTATGGTCAGAAGCTCATCACGGTTACGTTTAGATGCTTTAGACCGAGATGTCCTAAGATTTCCATGGGAGTAACCCCTTTCACGGAATCTACGGTAAAGGTATTGGGCTTCATCCCTATAGTCTTCCTGGTCAGTGCAATTGTGACGAAGCCGAAGGAATTGACCTGTAGGTATACCCATAATGAGGGGTTTGGGATGATGACTTTATGCCATTAACAAGGTATTCGCCCTGTTTCCTTACGGAATGTTTTGGTAAACAACCGACCTGCCCTAACCGAGATTGATAAATCTAAAAAGGAAATCTGATGTTCATCAACAACATATGTAAGTTTGAGGTTTGTTTTGATTTAACTCAGCCATAAATAGATCAGGTACATTACCCATCCATAACATCAACACATCAATATATGGTAGCCACATGGATGCATGACTCAGATATAATTTAGACTGGTAGACTACCTGTTCTTCCCACCAACCCAGGTGCAGGCACGCATACGCCGGGACCCTGATGGTAGGAAGTACCCAAAAACTGAAAAACATTTCTTGGATCATATATACCATTTTTTGGGCCTATCATTTACCTACCAGGTGTCAGGACTATTGCGTGCACGGCGTCACCCTGGATGACCATGTCATTCTCTTCCCCAATTGTCTCTTGGTGGTGAGGTTTTCTTCCCGTTATTGTTCTATCTTATAATGGTCATTTATCCACGCATTTTACTGCAATAAATGCTTTGTAATTCTTCTATTAAGAAGCCGCAGTTTGTCCTCATTTGGACCTACTTGACCTAGGGGTTCTTTACCCCTGGTTTTTGTCTTTTTCTCTCATTAGCATTGTTTGGGTCCTGAAGACACCACATGGTCAGTTCTATGCAAGTCAGCCTTATATACTGGTGTCATTATTACTCATTTATTTTTTAACCTTTTCGATTGATTTTTCATTTTAGTCTGTAACCAAGAGTGTCCTGGTTCACTTTAGCTTTCATAAAGTCATGTTAGCCTGGCTGAAACTTGTAGGAACTCATGTTACATATATCTAATTTACAGTGTGAGGTGAAAAGGGGGTGGTTATTAGCCCACATTTTTTAAACAAAACCTTTAAGCTGAAAGGTTCTGTAGCCATTTTAGTTCATTCTGGACAAAGGACTCATACACAGGCAAATGCTTTAAACACGAAAACTACATATTTTTATTTCATCCAAGGAACAAGCAACTTCTCTTTATTTTAAGCTAATTTTTTGTATTTGAAATTGTTTTTGTATTGACTTTGTATTTTGTGTGATCAAATAAAGTCACACTGATTTTTCTTAGGCTCCAGAAAGGATTTATTCTGACAATCACCTAAAGACAGAAAAATATTAAGATTTTTTTCAGAACTCTAGAATTCCAACACCCACTTATTGATTTAAGAGGTCAAATAAACCCAGTGATTGCTCCATCTTAAGGGGAACACATGGTTAACACAGGAGGTGCATTGTAGGTTTCTAGGTTTAAACCAGCACTTGGATAATAGTGAAGGTTAAAAGTTCCACATTGAGACAAGTTACAATTTCACTTTAGGACAAACACAGAATGGATTTTTTTTTTTTTAATTTTAATTCATTCAACTAACAGCATAAGTGAATTGATATAATTAGGTTTATAAGTTATGGCCCTATGTTGATGTCTATTGTTAGTTACTACCTTTTTCTGAAGAGCAAGTTTTATTAACATATTTGGCAGGTGAGATGGCCTATCTTCATAGAAAAAATGGTAGCCCAACAAAAAGCTTTGAGTTGACGTGAAGAATGCCCCATGTCCCAACCACCACACACTACCACCAATGACATATGGAAGAAAAGATCAACCATTCATGGAAGAGGCCAAATCTCAAGCCGAAACAGATACTAGAAAGATGGCACCACACCATTCTTCTGCTTGTGGCCAAAGATTATATCACCTTGGGAATGGAGCTGAGGTTTGACAGATTTGTGCAGAATTGTATCAGTTTGGTATAGCCAATATCAATTTAGGGTGGAGGCCTCGTGTTTGTTGGGACCTCTGGAATTTCTCTTCCCTACCCTGGAGTGCTACTAGAATAAAAAAAAATGATACCCTACTTTGTCCACACCTTGTCTGTTTAGAGTGAAAACTCACCTCAAACCAAAAATACATTGTAGAAAATGTGAACGAGTCCTTACCACAGAATTGCATGTCATTTTACATGGATTCGTTGAATCATGCCATTCCCCAAGAAAAAAAAAAACCCACACAAAATTCCATTGGGCCGCAGGTTTTTCTGAAAACTGCAGGATGTCCTCAAAGTACACCTCCGACAACTGTGCAGGAAAAAGTTTGGTGAGGACAAGATCAAGAGCTTTGTGGGGGGAGACATTCCAACATGCAGGTATTGAGAAACCTCAACTTTGCCCAATATGATGATCTTCACTAGAGATGAGCGAATCGAACATGACGAAGTGGAATTCGTTCCGAAGATTTGGAAAAATTCTATTCGCGACGAATCCGAAGATTAGCAAACTTCGGATGCACGAATCGAATTTTCCCAAAAATGGCGGCGACATGTGTGGCGACGGAGAAAATGGACAGAGAAGATGGGGCGGGGATCTCTGGGAAGGCGCGCAGACAAGGCGCGCTGACCCATAATGCATTCATGACATGTGATCGCATTAGCCAATCAGCAGCCAGCCAGCACTGTGTAATGGTGGAGCTATAAATCGCGGCCATCTTAGAATTCTCCATTAGCCTCCGGTCATTCAAGAGAGACAGACGTGTGTATTAAGGGACAGAGTTAGGGCCACAGAATCGTTACTCAGGGACACAGCTATCAAAGAATCGAAAATTTAAAGTGACATACACCCTTTTTTTTTGGTGGCCGTCGTGCACAGTTGGTGCTGCAGTTTGCCGATTGTGCAAAATAAACTGACTTTCTGCTTCACAACCACTATTGTACGTTCAAAGAGTTAAATCCGGTTTTATTTTTGGGGTGCTTATTGAATTAAAAAGAGTATGTCAGACAACACGCAGAGGAGTGGCAGAGGAGGCAATGTTTCAGGAGCGAGCAGACGTGGAGCAGGGGAAGGGGTCGAGGCAGCACTAGTCGCAGCCAGAGGCCAGTGCTCCCGGTGTCATCCAGCGGTCGTGTCTCCACCGACAACCCTGCCGTCATCGATTGGTTGACTAGGTAGTCTTCCCCTTCCCAGGTCATCTGACACCTACAGCCAACGGTCGGTGGGTACGTCAGACACAACCGTTAGTTGGCAAGGCCCGGGAGCAAGCCCACTGAAATCACGTGTCCTCGACCTGCCCCTGTCCTTTGGTGTTCCCTCACCAAGCGAAGTATCGCATGCTGTGGGCTCAGCCCCACTGTACAGTGAGGAAGAGCTAACAGAGGGCGGTCAGGAACGGGGGGAGACATCCGCCTCTTCAGCAGCCAGGTGAAGAAGTACTGGCGAGGAGAGTGGCTCGGTAGCCGGTCTAGAGACAGGTCTGTCTCCTGACCCACACGCAGCCGAGGGGGCTAGTAGTGACGCGGAGACCCTAATTGATGATGAGGCTGATCGCACTTGGCAGCCTCGTCGTCAGGCTATTGCTTCCGCATCATCAGGAGAAGAGGGTGCCAGCTTGCCAGCGAGCAAAACAGTCTGTGGGTTGCCCAGGAGGCAGCAGGGTCGCAGCAGTGTCAGTGGAGCCAAACAGCCACGGAGTAGAGCACCAGCTCCACTGCAGCCTACCACCACGGCCAGTAGTGGTGCCGGTGTGCACGGAGGAAGTAGCAGTCAGCCAGTGAGGAGTAGCGGGGGCAAAGTTTCCTACTCGGCGGTGTGGCAATTTTTCGTCAAGCCGCCCGAGGAAGTAAACGTAGCAGTATGTCGACTATGTGGCCAGAAAGTCAAGCGTGGCCAGGGGGCCCATGTTGGGACTACAGCGTTGCGTCAGCATATGCAGCGTCGCCATTCGGTGGCCTGGGAAAACCGTGATAAAGATACGGCGGTTCTGCCTGCCCCAGCCCCATCACCCACTCCGTTACTTGCTCCGTCACCCGACGTCAATTGCCCTCTATCAGCCAGTCAAGGCTCCAACACCTCTGCTGAGGGGAGTTGTCGCTCGTTGGCATCTTCCGCTCGTTCAGATGCTCCTCCTGCTACTCCTCTTCACGGATTCCGTCAGCAGTCTCTTGCAATCTGTTTCCAAGAGACAACAGTTTGCGAGCACGCACCCGACGGTGCAGAAGCTGAACGTCCTCCTGTCCAAGTTGCTGGTGCTGCAGTCCCTCCCTTTCCAAGTGGTGGACTCAGCACCTTTCCGAGAAATGGCTTGTGCCGAGCCGCGGTGGAGAGTGCCAAGCCGGCATTTCTTCGCCAAAAAGGCAGTGCCAGCCCTGCATTCACATGTAGAAGAGATGGTGGGCCAGTCTTTGAGCATGTCTGTCTCTGCCAAAGTGCACGGCAGCGCCGACGTGTGGAGCTGTAACTACGGTCAGGGACTCTGCCATTGGACTCTTGATAGTCGTCTCCCCACGCTGCTGCTGGGGGGACTTTTTAACATAGGCCTCTGTATGGCCTTCAATTTTAGCTGCTTACGCTCCGCCACTCTGCCATGGGCCCCTGTACTGCCTCCTCATGCTGCTGCCAGGTCCAGAGTGTGTCATGGGTCCCTGTACGGCCTCCCATTGCTGCTGTCTCTATCGCCACACTCTGCCATGTGCCACTTTCAGGTCTCCTCACACTGCTGGTGGGTTCCATTTTGTCATAGGTTGCTGTATGGCCTCCCATTGCTGCTGCCTCCACCGCCACACTGTGGCTACACACTGTGGTTTTGGCCCCGTGACTGCCCAAATGAGTGAAGTGTGCGGTGATTCTAAGATCGACGGCACTCATCTGCATGTCATACTGACTGACAGTATTATTTCTCTTCCCCAGCAGACTCCAAGGGCATTTAAATTAAAGGTACAGTGTTCTGCACTAATATAAAGGCTCTCTGAAGCCTAGAAACACCCTTTTTATAAGTTAAATTCGCAGCGAATATATACGGCTCGAAGCGAATTTATTCGGCGAATTCGGCGAATCAGCCGAACCGAATTTTTGAATAATTCGCTCATCTCTAATCTTCACCATGCTAGAAGTTCTAGCATACCAATGAATTTTGACAAGATTTTTGCAGTCCAAGGGAAGTGTCATACCAATGTCTTCCTGGTGGATCAGGTAAGAGTTTTTAAACTTTTAGAAAAGTTTACCTTTTATGCCATTATAGGGTCACAGGTTTAAAAACAAACAGCTTTTTGACAACTATTCTGGATCTCAAGTTCCGGTGGAATAGGTACACAACGATTAAAAAAAAAAAAAAAAAAAAAAAAAAAAAAAAAAAAAAAAAAAAAACACAAGATGTTTTGGGTGTTGTCCAAGGGGTTGAATTACTACGACTGGGGAGAGCAAAGTCTGGTGCAGCTCAGCATCGAAAAAAATCCACTTTAAAAATTTTTCAATTAAGCTTTGAAAAAAAACTCTTTGCTGGCTTTTTAATTAGCTGAAACCGCTTATAGACACTAAAGAATTATATTAGGTGTCTCAGAAAATTTTATATTAGTGGCGAGCACCCAGTCTTTTCCATTTTTACGGAGCTCCCGATCCTTCAGAGGGGGGAGACTAATACAACTTTGTGAATATTCAAGTATCGGGAAAAAGATGAGCGAAAACCTAGGAATGGAAGAAACCAAGGTGATTGGCTCAGTCACTGGACCTTTATGTCCACATCTGGTCAAACGAGAAAATCATCAGATCACGGCGAGTAGAAATTATGGAATTTATCGATGAATTAGCTGGAGAAAGCAAGCTAGAGTTTAAAGATGTTACATTTTATACTGATGGTAATTTATGGCAATACATGTACAATGAATGTTTACAGGCCAATGTTCAGATAGATATCTTATGCTTTGTTCACAGTAAATCTATTTTTCTAATATTTAAAATTTGGTGAGAATATTCAAAATAATTTTTAAATGTTTACCTGCTAAAAATGTTTGTACAATGTAACTGTACAGAACTGTATGAAAATGTGTCCAAAGTGATTTTTTTCTTGTAATCATATAGAAGATCTTGAGGAGCAAAATTGACGTAAACAAATCTTTTGCCATGACTACAGAATGACAGTAAACAAGTTGCTATGAAACACATATGACAAACAGTGGTTCAAGGTCAAAGCCACAACCTTCCTATATTCCCAAAAGTGCGGAAATAGAGGATGTTGACGCGGATGAAAACAAATTAAACAAATAATTATGTAAAAACTGCAAAATTTAAGTTACAAATACATAACCAACTAATGAAAGTTAAAAAAGACATCCCTGCTTATGACTCAAAGATATGTTTTGCAATGCAGATGTATTTTATAACTCGAAAGTTTATAACGTTCTGCATGGGATTCAAAGGAATCATATTTCCCCTTTTGGGTGGAACTCCGCTTTCAATTTTCCAAGGCCTATAAAATTATATTTGGAATAGAAAGAGGAAGACTAAGCTATGATTAAAGCTTTTGTAAAGACATCTAAGTACCTTGACCTAACAGCCATAGCACAGGAACAACAATCTGAATGAGATAGCAAGTGTCATTGACAAAATTAGGAGACAGTTGAAAGAGCACTCTCAATTATGGAGGTGGCCATGATTCAATGTGACAAAAGTAGTCAGGCAGCAGTTATGTCAGGAACTACAGGTCCCAGTAAGAATGACAACAGGTGCAGGCTGACGATTGTGCGCAATAGAGACATGGATGCTGTACAAGAGCCATCTTGTTATGCCTCAGCCATTTTGTCTCTCCTCCCTCTTGAAATGGAATTTGTAGCTGTAAGTTGAACGGACTTCAAAAAGGGCCTCTTAAATAAAAGATAGAGGAGCTCCAGAGCTGTAAACAACTAATTAGTCTGGTGCAGCAGGCCTGCTTTGAAAACCACTTTCCTCTGCCCGATCATAATATAACTTAGTCAGTCATGACCCATTAGGGCTCTAAGATACAGAGCGTGCCATAAAACGTCCATTCCACATGTAACCATTTCACATACAATTCAGAATAGTTCAGCAGGAACTGGGCACATTAGGAATATATTTGGATAGATCATTTTATGCGAGCCCAACAAGATCATACATGACTATATTAGCACCTAGGAGAGAGAAGAAAGCAGTCTCTCCTCCTGGGTGAAAAGGGTATGTTGTGTTTGGTATCCCTGGGTTTTAACTAGAATTCGGATTAATCTGCCAGTTGCTAGAATACCACTTGCACATACTAGAAGTTATTAATATCAGTATGAAACTGCAGTTGGGCCTTGGCCATTAACTTGGGGCTGCCTAGCACCCATCCCCAAACTGGATGATTGGTCAGTTCTCAGCCAACACCCCTTTAATATCATTAGATAAAAGACCGACAGGCCTGGTGAAGGGGAGCTCTCGTTTAACAGTCAAAAAAAAAAAAAAAAACAAAAACATCCAACGACTTGAGAGCCAAGGCAATCTTTTTGCTCGGACAATTGGACTCTGCTTAAACCAAGGACATTGCAAGTATTCTGCCTTCTGAACTCCTTTTTATTTCTCTGTTGCTTTGTGGTTCACTATATTTTAACATGTTTTTCATCCAGAGCTCCTATGCAGTTTGGAAAGTCCGTCTTTTTCCGTGTATAGAATTGGGTGGTCTTGTAGGCGATAACGATATGCGAATCCTCCGTTATGCGAATATATGAGTAACAATAGGAAGTGTGGGCATTATTCCCTTCTTCAGTATGGCGGCACATGCTGTGGAGTTTTATGAAGGAGGGTGATAAATGGGACTGTCCTACTTGACGTCTGAATCCCTTATGATTAAGTCGATGACGAAACGCGTCAGCGGAGTTGACGTCAACGCGCACACGAGAACTGGAAGTTGACCGGCGGCCATTTTTGAAGAGGGTGGATCGTCTGACTTTCCTTTGGACACTTCCTGGTTTGCTGCTAAACATTTAATACTTTTAAAGCGGTTTTTATATTGTCAAAATGTGAGCACCTTAATTAAAGTTACCTCTTAAGATTGGTTCTGGCGGTATTATGCTATTTGTGTTTCCTGCATGCTTATATTTTGGATATATCGAGCTTCAAGGCTGATGAATCTTGGTGGTGATATGAAGGCTATATGGAGTAAAGATCAATAGGAGGACTGTCTCCCACCTCCCCTTGGGGAAAAGATATATGAAAAAAGCTTCTCTTTTTTTGAATATTGGTAAGGGTATGCATTCTTTTATTTAGAAGTGTCACAGTGCTGGTTGGATGAAAGCACTGAAGAGTGATTCACATTCACGTGGCTTTTCACTTAAATTTTTTTTGGCTTCACAGTTCTCATTTTTTTCATTTTGTTCACTTTTTTCACTGATTTATGTGATTGGGTATTCACTTAAATATATCCAAATAATAGTGACTTTATTAAAGGATAATGCACTATGTGAATATTTTTTTGTTTGAGGTACATTAATGGAGGAATTTTTGAACACAAGAAGAAGTTGATTTAAAGATTGGACTTGTGGGTTTTTGGACTATACATAGTTTTTTAGAGTCTATTGTACAGCATTTTCTGTGTTTTGAGGCTATACATACAAGTTTCGGATTTACGAGGGAAAAGTCACGTGGAGCCCCCTGGATGCCCAGACTATATGGGGAGCAGTGGCAAGATAATTTGGGACTTTGTACAAATGTCTAGTGGCACGCTTGAATAAGCGTGCCACTAGACCCCATATGGAAAAGATAAGACAATCTTGGATTTGGCACCATGCGACCTAATGTGTGCCCACCATTAGATGTGGATGCATGGTGGTATATTCGAATGGTGGGCATACCACACTTTCTGGCAGAGATTTCTCCTTATTCAGCCCACATGCTGCATATAAAAAAAAAAAAAAAAAAAAGTATATATCCAACAAGGACCAGCGATGTACTGGTACATCGCTGGACTTTGAATGGTTATACTAGGATGATGCCTACAGCTGATAGTTTAGTCGGCGATTGGCTTTCATGTAAAAGCAATCCAATTCAGTGGACTTAATATGCTTCTATAGATAGCTCCGGGTGTCTACTTTCTGAAAAGGGGTAATTTGGGGGTGTTTGACTGCCCATCACATCTCTTGAGGTCCAGGACAGTACAAAGTAAAAAGCTGTGTAAATCCTATTATCTATACCATAGTTTGTAGATGCTATAACTTTCACAAAAAGCAATCATACACTTTTTTAAACCAAAAACATGTAGCTGAATACATTTTGGCCTAAATTTAATTACACATTTTTTTATGACAGAAATGAGAAAATATGGTTTTTCAAAAATTCCTCTTCAAAACTTACTTTATAGCACAAAAAAAAAAAAGCACACAGGTTATCAAATACCACCAAAAGCCATTTGTGTGAATAAAAAAGGTGTAAATTTAATTTATGTACCGTATTGCATGACGGTGCAATTATCAGTTAAACTAGTGGAGTGCTGTATAGCACAAAAATGGCGTAAATAGTATATACACACACACACCATAGTTTGTAGACACAAACTCACACAAAGCAATCAATATACACTTATTGGGATTTTTTGGTCTTGTTTATAGCATGAATAAAAAGCACACAGGTGATCAAACAAAAAGCTGAGGGGGGAAAAAAAAAGAAAAAAAAAAAAAAAAGTACATTTTGTTTGGGTACAGCATTGCATGACCGTGCAATTATCAGTTGAAATAGTGCACCACCAAATATCAAAATGAGGCATGGTCATTAAGGGGGATAAATCCTCAGGATGGCAAGTGGTTAATAAAAATGTCAGTTGTATTATTGCATGAAGTGAATACTTGCATAATTAAGTAATTTTTTGTTTTATATTATATTTCCACATAAAACCAATTAATCTAGATGAGATCTAACAATACATATAGATATACATTATGGATAGGTTTAACACATTATAAATTCGTTTGAGTCCATTATATTACAATGACTGTATGCTACAGAAGCCAATTAGTTATTCCTTGAGGTAATTTGGACTGCCATTTCCTAAGATTTATAGGTAGAATTTCTTTCAAAATCACTTCGGTTATACACTTTGTGACAAAAAAGGTCCCAGTCTAACACACTGTCGAAAAGGGCTTTTACCTCCAAAAAAGTACTCTTACCAAAAGGTTGAAGGTCAACTTTTGACATGACAGGAGGCGGTAAGAAAAATCCAAATTTATTCCCAATACTATCCCTTACAGGGGATTAGGAAAGAAAGATACCTAGTGTGATATCATAATTAGTTGAGAAGCTTTGCCCGCCAAAGGTTTTTTTGGGGTGATAAAAAAAAATGGAGATGGGGGGAAAAAAAAAAAAAAAAAAAAAAAAAAAAGAAGAAGAAGAAGGAGGACAGACATGAGCTGGTATCACTGGACAGAGCTGGGTCACAGTTCTTGGAGGGTTGGGAAAGAGAATTGGGTATAAAATATGAATGATCACCAGAAGAGGAAAATGTTTAAGTTAATGCACGGGGTGGGAAACAAATATAGTTGAGATGAATTATAAAAGGTTCGTCTAGATCAGCAATGGGCAAACTACGGCCCGGCGGACCTTTTAATCCAGCCCGCGGAGCTAGGCTCCCGCTAGGCTCCTCTCACAGTCCACCCTGAAGACCGGTGTAGCATGAAAATCTGTCTCCTATGAGGATCTGTCCCCCTCGACGTATCTGCGCATGTGCCAGTTTCAGGCATTAGCAGCTGATCGGCGATCTCCGGCACATGCGCAGATACGTCGAGGGGGACAGATCCTCATAGGAGACAGATTTTCATGCTACACCGGAACGGCGCGGGAACACGGCGAGAGGAACGCGCGGAGCAAAGGTAAGTGAATTGACAGGGGTGACCTGGGGACTTAATATGGGCGATGAATTACTATGCTTACTATGGGGGAATATTACTATGGATGACACATACACATCATTCATCTACTCTTGGTCCGGCCCCAGGGTCCAATATATGAACCCATTGTGGCCCACAAGTCAAAAAGTTTGCCGACCCCTGGTCTAGATGGTATTGTACACTGAGTGTGGCACAAACAGGAGAGAAGTAGTATCACCTTTATGTTGGAGGTGATGTGGGGCAATGGCTCATATGGTGGGAATACCCAAAAATTCAGTTATATTGCCAGGAAATAATATACAGGAGATTTGGGGGACATCTATCCAGAAGGATCCATGGGTATGTGTTTTCTATAGAACAGAGTTCTCGGTAAAACCATAAAAACAGTTTATATCATCTGATTTGTGCGGCAAAAGGGATTAATTCCTAGGTTTTGGAAGGCCCAGGATCCACCAACGAGGGATTGGATAGACAGAGTGGAATGTTAGTAGGATGGAGGAACTTTGTTACATGGAGAAAGATGAAATGGAAAAGTTTAGAAAGATTTGGGATAAATGGTATAAGTTTAGAACTTCATAAAAATACTTAAAGGCCCCCCGCAATAGTACCAGAGAATTTAAATGGTTAAAGCGATTATCTATATCGGTCTCTTAATAGGAGGGGAAAGCGGATAAGATGAGATTGGACAGGGGTGTGCTGGGGTGGGTATGGGGATCAAGTTTATATGTATGATTTAAAGAGATTTGATGGTTTTGTAAGGTATTTATTTTTTTTTTAAAGATAATTTAAAAAAAAAAAAAAAAAAAGCTGGCATCACTGACAACATAGATTCCATCTTGGTAATGTATGACTCACTTTCCTTCAGTTTGTACTAGCCTTCAATCTCCAGCTAAACGGTTTGGTCTGATAACGTTATGGATCGCACAGGAGTTGCTGTGAATTTTAACCTCCCTAGCAGTCTGATTATGTCCATATTTCTGTGCTTAAAGCCGTACTTTTTTTGCATGGAAATATGTATTTTTTTATTGTAGGCCTGTAATTTTTAGGAATAATTCACTGAAATCTGTCCAAACAAGAGTCTAGTAAACATCCTGGGTAGAATAAAACTTGAAACAAAATCATAAAATTTAATCGTAAAAAAAATAAAATTTAATTCAATATAATCAAACCAAAACCACTGAAAGTTGAAAGAGCTCCAAGTTCGCACATCACTGAGCAAAGTCGCAAAATAGTTCAGTGTCTGAAGAATTTCCCCACGAATCACTCAATTCTGCAAGTAGTTCTGATTTACTATCGCTGTTCTCTAGCTGGTCTCAAACCGCTTTTGACCTAAAGGGACGCTTTTTGGACGCCATGGACATTTCAGTTTCCAGGCAGAAAGAACAGTAAAAATGCAGGCAGGGCACAGGACAAAATGTGAAATGCTTTGATACAGTAATGTTTTACTATGTGATTTTAGTGAATGTCACGGTCATTCAAATCTCCTGCCGTTCTGCCCCCCGTACGTCCCGACGCACGCAGGGGATGGAACCCAGATGACGGCATCCACCAGATTACATTGCCGGGGACACTGCAGGAGGGACATTGCGGGAGCGCAGGACAAGGTAAGTGATCGAAGGATCGCAGAGTAGCGTTGCAGGGTATTCCCAAGTGTAGCTCGTGGTTACAGCTTGTGGTACTGAAGGAAAAAAAATAAAAAAAAAAATAAAAAATTTAGCCCGAGCTACACTCGGGAATACCGCCAGGGAGGTTAAAATATCCTCCAAGCCAATTTCAGCTTCTAGTCAATGGTTTAGCTGGGTATAACAAAAGTAGACCACTTAGAATCTGAGGTCAAGATCAAATGTTCCAAGCTTATTGGATTGGCCTGTGTATGGTATTCTAAATCAATGCATGCCCAAGGTACACATTGGGCTTTGAAGATCTGGTTGTAGAGAGATCAAGTGGTCGATTTACATAGCCATTTTCATATGTTGCCGAGTTAGTTTCCTACGCTGAATTTCTAGACAGTCGATTCTAACTCAATATCTGAAAATAATTGCGGATTCAAACCAACCATCTATCATATTTCATTACCATTTTGCACGAATTTTATTTTCGCACACGCTTGGTCTTTAAATTAGCGCAAATAAGGAGATTCCAGTTTTAGAAACTGATAATCCGTTTAATGCCAGATTTTTAATAAAATATATACTGGTTCTGACACTATACAACCACTGCAAAGGCCTGAGCTCAATCACCAGTGACCAGCCAACATTGACATTTTTCAGTCAGGAGCAGTGCTTTTCACAACATAATATATCCCGAGAGTGTGAAAGACTTATGGCTTTTGGTGCTTAGTTGTTAAAGCAACAAGTCATATTGCTGTACTTCAAAAACTCAGATGAGGCACAACTAGAACTCACTTCCTGGGTCTTTGCTTGTTTAAAATGTAGGATTGGCATCCTTCATTTGCATCCGGTAAACGTCTCTCCATTAAAGCAAAATCTGTGACCGGGAAGCTAAGCATTTTACAACAAACTTGTGTACATATAATGCTTGAGACTTATCTACTATGGTAGTATTCCTTACTTGTTTGAATAAGATCTTCGCTCTATTTTTCCCTTCTAAATTTTGGTTTTGGGTGGGATCAAGAGGTGTGAAGGAGGCACTTTTGCATAACCTCACTTTCTTCCGATAGGTAGGGAAAATGAAGGGCTTGAGCCAAAAGACTGAATGACTGTCTTCTACTACTATCTTGATGAACTGCGGACGTTGCAGAATTTACAGAGACCAGCAGTCATACAAAATAGGACAACGAGAATTGTGTTTTTCTAACAAGGGTCAGTTTACACTGACATCAGTTAATGGATACAAGGTTACACCAAAGCAGCAGAAGATATGGAAATTGAGGAGCAACCAAGGTGAAAAAAAATACATTGCAATGCATATCTTGGGCAGGGGTGGACTGCCAACTCATGGGGCCCCTGGGCAATAGGGGATCATGGGGCCCCTGTGTTCTTGCCCATACAAACCACACCCAAAAAAAAAAAAGTGTACCAGGGGCATCTCATGGGGTCCCCTACTGACCCTGGGCCCTCGGGCAATGCCCGAGTTCCCGAATGGTCAGTCCGCCCCTGCTCCAAGGCGATTGCAGCACCCAGCCTGGCGGGGCCTGCTGCGGCCTACCACAGCACACTCCCCTTGAAATCCGAGCAACAGTGAGCCTGCAGCCTTAAAGGAATATCGTGGCCTACCACGGCACACTCCATCACCCAAGCAGCAGTGAGCCTGCAGCCTAAAGGAACATCACACACACATCCCTACCCACACCTGAAGGAGGGAACTGAAGCGGGCCTATTTCCACCTGAACCCAGTAGATGAACTCTGCCTGGTGAGGCCTGCCACGACGCGGCCTGGCCCGGCACTGAGGCCCATCTGTCTACCCCCTGTGAGTAGAGTCAGCGTGGGAGAGGGCAGCCAACACCCACCAGGTCCCTTGTGAGTGCCCCAGTGGCGTTAGCTGGTGCTGGGAGACCCTATACCTCATAGTCCCCCGTGCCTTACCTGACCCCCATCACAGCGGCTGGGCCAGCCTCTGGTTCCTTAGCTCCTACTACACTCAATTGCCACAGCGGATATCCACCCCTCACAGCCTTATGCTAAATTTCATTTTTACAATTTTACAATATGGAAGTAGACACCCGATAGCATAGTTCCCCCACTCCTATCACATAAAATCTCTACAGCCGACATACATCCCTCACCTAAAGTCAAATTTCACCTTACAAATCTAGAACTTGCACAAACTGGAACTTGTAGCTTGATTGCAACTATGCTACTACTACCCCTCTGCACTGGCCGCCATAGATCCCCTGGGGCCATTACCACCCTTGGTCACAAGATACGTAACTGAACGCAACCTATCTTGAACTTAAGAACGAGAACTGTAGCTGCAGTAAGATTCAACAACGAGATAGTCCAGCATGCAGTGGAGTATCTGCAATCAAGCACCCGGGAAAACATTTCTCCACACCCGACTCCCACTCTGTATACCTTTGAAAATGCCTCCTCTACTCCTTTTCATATTCCTCTCCTGCGTTCCCAGAATCTCTTCTCTGGCCCTCTGCTCCACCCACACAACTTTACATCTCACCATCACTGCTTCCATCTCCCTACTACTGTGCTCATCACCTCCTGCTGATACTCCACTCTCCTGTTGACCCGAACACCAGAACTGGAAGACATACGCGCTCATGTACATCCCACCTCTCATCCTAAACCTGGGGATCTCTCCCTGAACCACCTCGCCCACACACAAGACACTCTTCCCTGAACTGCCACAACCCCCTCAATCTAATATATCCCCGTGCTCCCCAAAACCACCCTCCCATTTTCATGCGCACTCTGGAATGCCATCCATGACCTCTTTGTCTCCCGCTCCCTTAACCTAGCGATCACTGAAACCTGGGTCCAAGCAGCAGATTCTGCCTCCCCCGCAGCACTCTATGAAGGTCTCATCTGGACCCACTCACCCAGACCCAGTGGTCAGAAAGGTGGTGAGGTTGGTTTGCTCCTGTCACCACTGAGCACCTTCCAAGTCCTCCCTATCCTCTTGAGACCCACTGCATCCAGCTATTCTCTCCAATCGGCCTCCTGGACCAGTGTCCCACTTTCGACGACTTTGCCGCCTGGCTACCCTTCTCTCTCCTCTGAGCTACCCACTATCATTCTTGGAGACTTCAACATCCCTATCAACATCAATAACCCAGCTACATCCCAACTCTTCCATATAACCTCTTTTGCACTAGCACAGTGTATACAGTCCTCCACTCACTCTGACGGGAACACTCTAGACCTGGTCTTCTCACCTTTGCACTCCCTACAACCTCACAAACACCCCTTTTCCTCTATGAGGATGAGTTGACTGAGAAGGTGATGAGGTTGTGATCACCTATCCCTCCAAATGGCAAACAATTACCAGCAGAAACCTCCGGAACTTGAACCCTGCTCCCTTCCACTCTGCAACTGACCAACTTTACGACAGTATCCATCCCCTGTCCTGCCCTGACCACTAGTGTCTACAACAACTTGCTTTCAGCTGCTCTAGACTCACTTCGCACCCCCAACACTACGAAGCATTAGGCCCCGACCGCTACAACCCTGGCAGACTGACTACACCAGAAATCTCAAACGACAGTCGTGCGCTGGAGCGACTATGGCGTAGAAACAAATCCCAACAAGCGTTCACCCGCTATAAATCTCCCTTTATGCTGCCAAACAAGCCTACTTTGTTACCCTCATTAATACCTTCTCCAGTCCTCGTCGGCTCTTCTCTACTTTAACTCTACTTTCTCCGCGTCCACCCAGTACCTTACCACCCACGAGATTACTAACCATTTCAAAAACAAGATTGACGCAATTTGTAGGTACATAGCCACTGCTCAGACATCCACCACACTTAGCATTCTTCACACAGAAACCCCCTCACTTTGCTCCCTTGACCTCGCTACTACCAAAGAGGTCACTAAGGTTCTCAGAAGCCTGCCTCATCACCTGTCCCCTGTCCCCTCTACTCCTACATTCACTCTTCTTCCATCCTATGCTCCCTCACAGCTTCAATCTTTCCCTCTCCACCAGTACCTTCCCCTCCCCTCTAAAGCGCGCGCACATCACTCCCATACTTAAAAAACCCACCCTGGACCCCACTGACCTGAACTTCTTAAGACCCATCTCCCTACTGCCATTTAACTCAACTCCTGGAACGCTTCGTCTATAATTGCCTGAGCTCCCACCTCACCGACAACCACCTTCGACCCTTTACGGTCTGGCTTCCGCCCCCTACACTCCACTAAAACTGCCCTACTCAAACTCACTAATGACCTACTAACCGCCAAAACCAATTGCCACTATACAGCACTCCTACTTCTCGACCTCTCTGCGGCTTTTGAACCGGTTGACCACCCCCTCAAAAAAAAAAAAAAAAAAAAAAAAAAAAAAAACACACCCCACAAACTACACTTTTGGCCTCAGACTCCACTCTCTCCTGGTTCTCCTACCGCAGCGCTCCTTCAGTGTTACCTAGAATGCCGCCACCTCCTCTCCACTCCCTCTGTTGGGATCCCTCAAGGTTCTGTCCTCAGACCCCTTCTCTTCTCCATCTACACCTCCTCCCTTGGCCAATTGATAAACTCCCACGGATTCAACTACCATCTCTATGCTGATAGCACACAAATCTCTCTACCCCTCACCTTACCCCCTCAGTCTCCAATCGTATCACTAGCCTACCAAGTGACATTTGACTGGATGTCATGCCACTTCCTCAAACTCAATCTTTCCAAAGCTGAGCTTTTACCAATTTTCCCCCCAGCTCGTGCCCCCCCCCCCCCCCCAACCTCTCCAAGATAAACACTATCATCATCAGTCCCACCCCTCATGCCAGGGTACTAGGTGTAATCCTAGACTCCAATCTGTCCTTTCAGTCCCAGGTCCAATGGCTGACAAAACTTGTGTAGACTTCACCTCTGCAACATCTCCAAGATACTACCGTTCCTAACCTTGGAAATCACCAACCAACTCATTCACTCCCTTGTTATATCACGCCTCGACTACTGTAACTCCCTCCTCATCGCAGGCTATCCCCACTTCAGTCCATCATGAATGCTGCCAGACTCATCCATCTTACTAAACGTTCTGTATCTGCCACCCCTCTGCCAATCCCTCCACTGGCTTCCAGTTGCCCAATGGATAAAATTCAAAACACTGATGTATAAAGCCGTTCATAACATTGCCCCAAAGTACATCACCGATCTGGTCTCTAAATACCACCCAAACCGTACTCTATGCTCCTCGCAAGACCTCCTACTCTAGTTCCCTTGTCTCCTCCCATGCTAGTCTCCAGGGCTTCTCCCATCCTCTGGAACTCCCTACCCCAATCTATGAGACTAATCGCCTATTCTCACTTTTAGGCGCACTCTGAAAACACATCTCTTCAGGGAAGCCTACCCCGCCCCAGCTAATACTGGAATCCTCTATTCTTCCAACCACTCCATCCCTCACAGTTATTTACTACCTTTTGTACCACTATCCCCTCCCTTCTATATTGTAAGCTTCAAGGAGCAGGGCCCTCTAATCCCTCTTGTATTGAACTGTATTGTTACTGTACTGTCTCCCTCCATAGTGTAAAGTGCTGAGCAAACAGTTGGCGCTATACAAGTCCTGTGTATCAAATAAAATAATAATCTTCCCCAGACATTAGGCTCAGGATCTGGAGGTGATCCAAAGGGTTCTGTCTTTTGCATAACCTCACTTTCTCCTCTGATAGGTAGGGAAAATGAAGGGCTTGAGCCGAAAGATACTGAATTAATGTCCTATACAGTCTTGATGAATTGCTGACTTTACATTTACAGAGACCAGCAGCCATACAAAATAAGACCACAAGAATTGTAAAATTCTAGTGTTTTACACCAAGTTTTCTAACAAGGGTCAGTTTACACTGACATCCATTTTTGTTTATGGGTACAAGGTTACACTGAAGCAGCAGAAGATATGGAAATTGAGGAGCAACCAAGGTGAAAAACACATTGCAATGCATATCTTTTATTCATATGCCCCGATTTTTGAACATTTACGGTTTATACAGTCATTTTCCTCATCTTACCCATCACTCCCTCTTTTCCAGCAGCTGAATTGTTCACTCATCTTCCCCACAGACATTAGGCTCATGACCCTGAGGTGAGCCAAAGGGTTTACATTGACATCAGTTTTGTTAATGGATACAAGGTTACACTGAAGCAGCAGAAGATATGGAAATTGAGGAGCAACCAAGGTGAACATAAATACATTGCAATGCATATCTTATTCATATGCCTGATTAATGTTTATACTGTTCATATTTCCCTCATCTTATCCATCACTCCCTCTTTTCCATCAGCTGAATTGTTCACTCATCTTCCCCCACAGACTCATGATCTGGAGGTGATGCAAAGGTTTCTGGCTTTTGCATAACCTCACTTTCTTCGATAGGGAAAATGAAAGGCTTGAGCTGAAGGACAGACTGAATGACTGTCCTATACTGTCTTGAAGTGCTGCCAATGTTGCAGCATTTACAGAGACCAGCAGTCATACAAACTAGGACCACGAGAATTGTAGAAGTCAATAGTATTTTTTAATATTACATCAAGTTTTCTAACAAGGGTCAGTTTACACTGACATCCGATTTGTTAATGGGTACAAGGTTACACCGAAGCAGCAGAAGATATGGAAATTGAGGAGCAACCAAGGTGAAAACACATTGCAATGCATATCTTGTATTAATTTGCCCGATGAATGTTTATACTGTTCATATTTTTCTCATCTTATCCATCACTCCCTCTTTCATCAGCTGAATTGTGCACTTATCTTCCCCACAGACATTAGGCTCATGATCTGGAGGTGATCCAAAGGGTTTACACTGACATCTGTTTTGTTAATGGCTACAAGGTTACACCGAAGCAGCAAAAAGAAATGAAGGAGCAACCAAGGTGAACAAATACATTGCCATGCATATTTTGTATTATTCATATGCCGGATTTAAAATGTTTATACCAGTCATTTTCCTCACGTTATCCATCATTCCCTCTTCCATCAGCTGATTTGTTCTCATCTTCCCCAGACATTAGGCTCATGATCTGGAGGTGATCCAAAGGGTTCTGGCTTTTGCATAACCTCACTTTCTCCACTGATGATAGGTAGGGAAAATTAAGGGCTTGAGCCAAAAGATGCTGAATGTCCTATGCAGTGTTGATGAATTGCTGACTTTGCAGCATTTACAGAGACCACAAGAATTGTAGAAGTCAATAGTATTTTACGTCACATTTTCTAACAAGGGTCAGTTTACACTGACATCCATTTTTGTTAATGGGTACAAGGTTACACCGAGGCAACAGAAGATATGGAAATAGAGGAGCAACCAAGGTGAACAAATACATTGCAACCCATATCTTGTATTCATATGCCAAAGGTTTCTGGCTTTTGCATAACCTTTCGTTGATTGGTGGGGAAAAATGAAGTGTTTGAGCTGAAGGACAGACTGATGACTGTCCTGTACTGTCTTGAAGTGCTGCCGATGTTGCAGCATTTACAGAGACCAGCAGTCATACAAAATAAGACCATGAGAATTGTAGAAATCAATAGTATTTTACATCACATTTTCTAACAAGGGTCAGTTGACACGGACATCCAATTTGTTAATGGGTACAAGGTTACACCGAAGCAGCAGAAGATATGGAAATTGAGGAGCAACCAAGGTGAAAATACATTGCAAAACATATCTTGTATTCATTATTCATGCCTGATTTATGAATGTTTATACTGTTCATATTTTACTCATCTTATCCATCACTCCCTCTTCCATCAGCTGAATTGTTCACTTATCTTCCCCACAGACATTAGGCTCATGATCCAGAGGTGATCCAAAGGGTTCTGGCTTTTGCATAACCTCCATTTTTTCCCTACCTATCAGGGAAGAAAGTAAGGGCTTGAGCCAAAGAACAGACTGAATGACTGTCCTATACCTTCTTGAAGCGCTGCAGACATTGCAGCATTTACAGAGACCAGCAGTCATACAAAATATGACGAGAATTGTAGAAGTCAATAGTGTTTTACAGCAAGTTTACTAACAAGTGGCAATTTACACGGACATCCATTTTGTTAATGGGTACAAGGTTACACTGAGGCAGCAGAAGATATGGAAATAGAGGAACCACCAAGGTGAAAAAAATACAAACAAAAAACCCATTGCAATGCATATCTTGTATTCATTTGCCTGATTGAACATTTACTGTTCAATCAGGCAAATGTTTTCCTCATCTTATCCATCACTCCCTCTTTTCCATCAGCTGAATTGTTCACTCTACATCACTTATCTTCTCCACAGACAGACTCATGACCCAGAGGTGTTTACACTGACATCAGTTTTGTTAATGGGTACAAGGTTACACCGAAGCAGCAGAAGATATGGAAATTGAGGAGCAACCAAGGTGAACATAAATACATTGCAATGCATACATATGCCGGATTTATAAATGTTTATACCATTCATACTTTCCTCATCTTATCCATCACTCCCTCTTCCATCAGCTGAATTGTTCACTCATCTTCCCCCACAGACTCATGATATGGGAGGTGATCCAAAGGGTTCTGGCTTTTGCATAACCTCACTTTGATAGGTAGGGAAAATGAAGGGCTTGAGCTGAATGAAAGACTGAATGACTGTCCTATACTGTCTTGAAGTGCTGCCGATGTTGCAGCATTTACAGAGACCAGCAGTCATACAAAATAGAACGACAATTGTAGAAGTCAATAGTATTTTACATAATTTTCTAACAAGGGTCAGTTTACGACATCCGATTTGTTAATGGGTACAAGGTTACACCGAAGCAGCAGAAGATATGGAAATTGAGGCGCAACCAAGGTGAAAATACATTGCAAAACATATCTTGTATTCATATGCCTGATTTATGAATGTTTATACGGTTCATATTTTCCTCATCTTATCCATCACTCCCTCTTCCATCAGATGAATTGTTCACTCATCTTCCCCACAGACATTAGGCTCATGATCCAGAAGTGACCCAAAGGGTTCTGGCTTTTGCATAACTTCACTTTCCTCCCTGATAGGTAGGGAAAATGAAGGGCTTGAGCCAAGGACTGAGATTGAATGACTGTCCTATACCTTCTTGAAGTGCTGCCAGAGTTGCAGCATTTAGAGACCAGCAGTCATACAAAAAAAAAAAAAAAAACGACCACGAGAATAGTAGTCAAATAGTATTTTACACTGAGGTGTTCTAAAAAGCTTCAAATTTACACTGATATCCATTTTGGTAAATGAGTACATCAGTGGTTGCTGAGGAACTGTAACACCATCTACTTCTACACAGAGGCAGTGGAAGACACCAGCAAGGTGGACATCAGAATTTCAAAAGCCCTGCAGATGGCTAGAGTGGTCTTGGAAGGATCTGAGGAAATTTTGTTCAATACAGATTTCTGAAAGATTCAACCGTGTCACCAGTGTGGGCACTTTGTTACCAGTGATTGAGACTAAGGTAACTGGAGATCATGCATTTCTCAGCTTCATCAAGAGGCAAGAAAAAAAATAAAAAAAAACCCCATACACCTGTTGTACAGCTTTGCCACCAATTTATCAGAGGTGAGCAAAGGCTATCAGACCACAAATTAAAACAAATCCCACCTTTTAAATGTAACCTTCCTGTCATTACTTACCAGCAACCAATGAAAGCTTTTGGTCAGTGTCATTTATTCCACTATCACCATGAAGTAAAGCAGCTTCAGGAAAATACCTCAACCAGATGGAGATCAAGAAAAGGCAAAAAAATATCAAAGATTGTGAAAAATGCTATGACAGAGGATACAGAGAATGGATGCCTTCTACTTCAGGGTAGGTTGTATAATCATAGTTAAAGATTTAACAATGGACAACTCCAGCTCAGTTTTTAATGCATCAATAACTTTAAGGCTCACTTTTCTACCTTAGCATCCTTTTGAGCCCTGCTGAGCAATTCTGAAACAAAGGCAGGGAGAGGAATTTCAGGTTCATTGCTAAAATGAAGTGTCTACAAAAGGAAACCAATGCAGTGGTGTGCCTACACCCTTCTTGCCCTGCTCAGCAGATTGAGAACATATCCAAATTGCTGATCGGAATTTAGACACCAAGTAGAAAAATCCATAGTAGGGAAAGAAAATTACTGTCCTATGCCAGTTGTGGAACGGTCAGACCACAAATTTAGGGCTCATGTACACTGCAGCTAATAAACTGATGTTCAGAGGCTGTTGAAAAACACAGGAAAACATTAGGGAGTTCAGGAGCTTTTCTATGTGTCCATGTACACAGTTTACAGGCAGTTGAGTTTACAGTCTTTGAATGCAAAAATCGCATTCAGGAGTAGATTTTACCAGCATTTTAAATGCTTGTAAATGTGGTTAACCACGTTTATAAGAGTTTGCGTTTAGAAGTGTTTGGTCTGTTGGGGATGCAACAGCATGTACTATATACAGTATTGTGTGTTAATATCACTTGACCAGTAGATGGCACTGTATACTAAGGTTACTAGTTGTAACTATCTGTAAAACTTGTTGGTTCTCCCTCTTCATAACCAAGAAGATATCTGCTGTTACAGTTTGCTGCAATGTTTTGTATGCTTGCAACTTAAGCCACACAAGTAAACCAAGTTCTGCCTCATCACAAGCTACTAGTGTCTTCTCTAACACAACCAACATGGTCCATATCCAGATGTTGTACAGAGCCTATCAAAAATGCATGTAAAGAGTTTTGCATGTATTCAAATTAACCTAGTACACCAGCACAGTAAGTTCCCAGTTTCACGTGAAGAACAAACAATGGTAAAACATTTTGAATTTCTTCACATAACTATTAAATAATGTGTGAAATCTCCATTGAACACTTTAAATATTGTAATTATGAATATATTTGTTAGAGCTGCATCACTCTGGGTGTGCAATAGGTCTTCCCATAAATTCCTGTTCTATAGATACCATAGTTGCCAAAAGGGAATATTCTATTAAGTACACCTTTACTGTATAACAAGTCTTTGCCCAGAATCCTTTCAGACAGTTGGGTGCCAGAGTTAGTTCAATGGGACAAACTTGTTGGCTTCACAAATATGCACTTCAAAAGGATACCTCATTTAGATATGCAATGAAGGTTGGCCAGCCTTTCAGGAATACCTAATTTCCCAGGAAAAAAGGGTCATGAAAGGTCATGCTTAAATGTCATAGAACTACACTGAAGTGTAGTTTAGTTGGATTATTCCTGAAGCCACAACAGGTGACACCACACTTCTATATTCTGAAATTAAGAGATTGTCTGACACTGCCTACTCTGCTCTGGGAACTCTTCCTTAGCCTGCTAAAGGTGTGGCTCATACAGTAGCATCACCCAGTAGCTAAGGACGAAATTTAGTGCACAAATGTTTGGCACCAGCCAAGGCTTTAGCCCATCAGGCTTTGTATAACTGGACACAGATTCCAGTGAAAGGGTTTAATGAGTTGCAATGGCAACAAGATCCCCAATGGAGACGTGAAGGGTCATACAGGCAGTAAGCATCAGTAGAAGGTGGGGCATTACTTGCAGGCTTATGGACAATGGATGAGAGAGTGTGTTTTCAAACCAGAGAAACTGACTGAAGGTTATAACCACCCAAATTGTTAATGTGGCAATGTAAAAATGGTCTCATGAGTATGAGACAGTACATAGCAAATTGTTAACAACTGTCCATACTAATAAGTACTAGATAATCACTTTGAATGAATCTGTCTGACAAGTACTCTTCAGAACACCTGTGTTTTCCTTTAATTATAGTTGTGCCCACAATAAAGCACAAGTATACCTTCAGAAAGCCAGTAAAGTTGATCCACAGGCCTCTAACAATACACTGTACCAAAGAAGAAGAAAAAAAAAAAAAAAAAAGCCATGGAAGGATGTTACAGAAGCAAGTGCAATGTGATAAAAAACAAAAAACAAAAAAACAAAAAAAAAAAAGGCATTATGGACATATTAGGGGACAGTTGAGAAACAAGAGCCTCAGTTTGTTTTATTAATATGGACTTATTACATCCAACACAAGTTATGAACTACAGATATTGAGATCCAGAAATGTGGACTGTAGAGATTGAGTTGAGTCTTTTCAGAGGTTTTTTTTTATTTTAGAAGGCAACACAATTCTAATTAACCATTAGCTGCCCGGCCTATAGCAGTTTGGTGGCCGCAAAAATGCTCTAACTTTCCGGGTGCACGCCATTTGGCGTCCTCCCGCACATGCGCAGTTGTAGAGCCGCACAGCGGCGCGATCTGTCACCGGCCGTGTACCTCGGACAAGGCCGATGACAGATCTGAGTACCGGCCCCTGTTGCCGGTACCATGTGACCAATCACAGCAGGTCACATGACCGTTGTATACAATGGATGGCTTCATTCATGCCATCCATTGTATACTAGTGCCTAGCTGTGAATGGTCACATGCACATGTCATGTGATTAGCTGTGGCCAAATCACAGCTAAGCACAAAAAAATTAAATAAAAATATACTGATCACCTCCCCAAAGTAGTACAATGTTACTATGGTAACATTGTACTACTTTGGTCACAGTAAAATGAAAAAAATATATAATTTTTCCCTACTGTCACCAGTCAGTGTCCCTGTTCACCGCCATGCCAGTTATATGATGACGCTGTACTGCACTGGTGACAGTTTGTAAAAAAAAAGTGAAAATATTTTAATTTTCCAAAAAAATTACAAAAAAAACCCACACAACTTCACAAAATGCACCATTCCTCTTATGAAGTACGGACTGTCTACTTTGCAAAAAGTGGTCATTTGGGGATATCTGTACTATTCTGACATTCTTGGACCTCAAGAAATTAGATTGGCTGTCAGTACTTCAGGATTGATCAATTTTCAGATCTATACCATAGTTTGTGAACTCTATAACTTTCCTACAAACTAAATACATCTTAATTTGGGTTATTTTCACCAAAGATATGCAGCAGAACACATCTTTGCCTAAATGTATGAATTATTTGTAAACTGAGAAAAAAAAAAAGTTTTTCAAAAATTGGTCTTGTTAATTTAGCAATAAAATAAAAACCCCAGCGGTGATTAAATACCACCAAAAGAAAGCTCTAGTTGTGTGAAGAATATAAAATTTTAGTTTGGGTACAATGTTGTATGACCACGCAATTGTCATTCAAAGTGTGAGTGCGGAAACGTGAAAAATGGCCTGGGCAGGAAGGTGTAAAATTGCCCAGTATTGAAAGGGTTAAAGGAGATTACACATGAATCATTTTAGGTGTGGCCTAGTTTCAAGGGGCAGACTTAGATAATGAGTTTGTGAAATCTCCATTAAACATAATTATGAATATATTTCAGTTCGCACTGAATCAGTCTGGGTGAGCAATACATCTTTCCATAAACTCCTGTTCTATAAATACCATAGTTTCCAAAAGGGAATATTCTATTACACCTTTACCATAACAAGTCTTTGGCACGGAACTGTCTGAAAGATTCTCAGCAGAGTTAGTTTATACAAACCTGTTGGCTTCACAAATATGCACTTCAAAAAGGATAACTCGTTTAGATATGCAATGAAGGTGGCCAGCCGTTCATTACATTTTCCTAGGAAACCAAGCATTAATTAACTGGCTTGCTTAAATTCCATAAAGGGAATGCGAAGATTTTCCTTAAAAGGGGATTGGCATATGCCAAATACAGGGGATTTGAAGTTTGCCAATTATTAAAAAGGGAATAGATTTGCCAACCAGAGATACTCCATGAAAATTAATGGGGGAGAGGCCTATAGCTATGGACACTAGAGGCTTTTTTTTTTAGAACACCAGGGGAAGAGAATGGAACTTGTACGTCCAGTTCCATCGTAATTATGAAATATATCCCTTGCTCTTATATCTAAAGATTTGTCTTACGTCTTTTCAGTCTCACCGATTGTATTTTGTAATATGTTCGAGCTTTCTTAATGTCTTTTATGTATACTAGATTGTTAGTTTAGACTTCCATCCAATTCACCAATAAATTTTGGTTGTGTTAAACCTCTCACTTCTGGGTAAGAACTCTTCATTGACCAAATCATATCAGCGAAATATATTTAATTATCTATAGATTTGGTCAACAATCCTATAGAATATTTATGGAGGGAGCTTAAAAAACTTCAAGATGCCAAGCGACAGCCAAGAAACCTTAAGGATTTAAAGTGGACCAAAATCCCTCCAGGGAGGTGTGCAAACCCGTTAACCAACTATAAGAAACATATTACTTCTGTTTGCAAACAAGAGTTTCTCCACCAAGTACAAAGTCAAATACTTAAAATTTTACTCACTGAAATGCAACTCAGTTTATAAAACATTTGCATCATGTGTTTTCTGGATTGTGGGTTGATCTCCATTAAAAGAAAAAAAAAAAAGTTCCCCACTTCAGCAGAAACACCAGTTTTTTTCACTTGGGAAATCCAAATTCTATTGGTAAATCTAAATTCTATGCATCACTATCAGGGGCAGACTGACCATTTGGAAACTTGGACACTGCCCGAGGACAGTAGGGGACCCCATGAGATGCCCCTGGTACTTTTTTCATAGGCTTTGAGTTTGGGCAAGGACACAGGGGTCCCATGATCCCCTATTGCCTGGGGGCCCCATGAGTTGTCAGTCCGCCCCTGATCACTATACTGCCTCTCCAGCCCCGTATGCTCATATCAGGTATTCATTGTCTCAGGTCTACAGAACTGCTAAGTTTGCGCACCACGAACAATTAGAGTGAAATTCTCTGCAACTCCTCCATACATTGAAAAATCCAGAAAAGGTCAAATTAGCCATGAAATTAAACTATTCATATTTAATGGTATGAATGGTTCAGAAATGATAGGGGAAAAAAAAAAAAAAAACTGATGTTCTTACTTAGTTCGCAAGATGTCCTTTTAGGGTCAATAAGGATTACCTCAACATTGATATCTTGATCAGTTATGCATCACTTGCAAAATTCCACGATTAAAAAAAAATAAAATATGAGAACTTTAAAAAAACACAAGTAATTTTATCCACTCCAGGAAACTCCATACTATTGAGGGTAATGTATCTGGAATTAACTCATGGATAATAAAATGTTCCAGATAAGGATAACTGATCCATTGAGTAAATCCAAAAGCATTTTTTTAATATGCAACAGTATCATTAACTATCACTTTTTCTACCCAATGAGCCCTAAGCCCCACTGCCCAATTCTGAATGGTAAGACAAGGAGATGCATTTCTGGCCCCCGTTGCATCAAACTGAGGAAACTGGATACAGCATTGTGCCGCTGACCACCTCACTTTGCTTAGATTGAGGATTTATATAAGAAATAGAAAAAATGTTCATGTTACCATAAAAAAAAAAAAAAAAAAAAAAAAAAAAAAAAAACACCCACACAACACATGCTTAAAGGCTTTAACATTTATGTTAAAACACTAGACTCAAAAGATCATGAAGGGCACTTGTGGACAAGGAGTTGACCTTCAGGCATGTTTTGAATACCTTTGCCACAGCAGTCAGACAACCTCCAAAGGACTGGAAAGGGACTTAGTCAGTCACACTGCTTCAGAACACCAGGGAGATAGTTTTCACAATATTCAGGAAAGAGAAGGTAGTTTGCAACTACCACAGGCTGCTTGTGTTTCACAAGAGAGCAAGAACTCAAAATTTCATGGCTGAAGAGACAGGCTTTGTCAAACAAAAAAAAGGACATCCTTGATCCCATAAATGAGCTACCTATGACTTACAGCAGGAAGATTAACTAAGGAAGAAGCTAAATCTCAAGCCAGAGCAGTGACACCAGAGATGGCATCACCCCCTTTCTGCTTCTTGCCCAGGAAACAAGTGGGGATTAAGCAGATATTTGACTATGGCATGACAAAAGTTCCCACAGAGCAGAAGCTGCAGATGTCAACTGGTTAAGCATTCAAGAACATTGTTGACACGTGCTTCTACCTTACCATCAACAGGATGAGATCTGTGCTCACACATTAAAGGGCAAGTCGTACTTTCCTTCTAAACCACCATCATAGGTCCTTCCTCTTTTCCGACACAATCTCCCATTTTGAGACCTAGCATCATCCTCTTAGTTTGAAAAAAGGATGATCATTCATGTAAATCTTTGCAGCCACATTAAAGTAGAACCCTAGCCAACAAAAGTGAATGCAATTGCTCATTGAGGGAAAAAAAAAAAATAATAAAAACACAAACTGTCCCAAGATGTCCACAACAACTTCGAGACTAGGCCTTCCTTGACATGCCCCTTGCTTGTGACTGGACAGTGAAAACAGTAATTGTTTGCTTTATCCCTCCTTTCAGGATGCAACTAGGTAGGATTTAGTCCAAATTTGATCTTTGTGCAGTTTTTTTTACTTTCCCTTTGTATGTGATCTATAGGGGATTGCCAGAGAGCAAGACCAGGTCAACCAATTGTTGCCTTTCCATCTACAGTGAATTACAAGAGGATCCCATTAATGTATTTAATCAGTTTGCATTATAAAGAAAATTGCATTAATCTGTCAAGGCGCAGAGACCACCAGTGTTCGGTTTTCCATTAAAAATAAAGTGGCAAGGAGTTAGGATTCCAGTGTGTTGTGAAACTTTCCAATGTCAATAGCTATAGATGTGATGAGAGATGGAAAAGCAGCAAAAAAAATGAATGATTTTAAGTTACTATATTCAGTCAGATCTTTATTAAACTTTTCCATTTTCAAAACCATGCAAAAACCCCAAAAAACTTCACATTAACCAAACTTATTTCCAGTTATCTAAATATTTGATTTTCATTGGCAAATATATATGCATATATTGTAGACTATGGACACCATTTGCCCTCTTGAAACCCTTTCCTCTTCAAGCATCATAAAATATGAAGTGATTCTCCTACCATTTAACTACACCCTTTAAGACTCTAAATAGCCAAGAGATTCTCCCAAAGATTCCATTTACTTGTTAAAATTTCCAAGTGCACTATATTCTTTTCATTCCTATTTGTATCGGACACCACCATATTTCCCATCCATTAGTTTCCACACCTTAAAGAAAAAATTCACCCAAGTACCTAACCCTACTTGTACTGGATTTAATCATGGTATGTCTAACCAATTAGACTATAGTTTTGTAAAATTCATCTGTGCAACCCCCCTGTGTTGCTATATTGCAATATAAACCATATATTCTAAGACTTCATTAACGTTTTACCCATAGAGAGGAGTTTGGGGAGCTGTGGAGATCCATTTCTGCACTAATCAATTTTCTTACTATAATAGACAAAGGATTGCCATACAGGTCTGAGGCGTATATACAGTTGCAAGAAAAAGTATGTGAACCCCTTGGGATTACGTGGAGTTTTGCATGAATTGGGCATAAAATGTGCTCTGAATGTCATCTAAGTCACAATAGAAGAACAGTCTGCTGAACATACTACATAAACATTAGATGTCACCATGGTTTAATTGCACATAACATGTAAACATTCACAGTGCAGGGAAAAAAAAAAAAGAAAAAGTGAGGCCCTAGCTTATTGACTTCTCCCAGAGCTAATTGGAGCCAGGAGTGAACCAACCTTGACTCCAATCAGTGTGATGATATTGGATGTGTTGCCGACAGCTGTCCTGCCCTTAACACATACCTGTTTTAGGTTTACTTGTTTCAAGAAGCACTGTCTGATGTGAACCATGCCTCGCAGAAAGAAGACCTACGATCAAGAAGTGTTGACTTGCATGAAGCTGGAAAGGGTTACAAAAGTATCTCCAAAAGCATGAAGCTGGATGTTCATGTGTCCACGGTAAGACAGACTGTCTACAAATGGAGAAAATTTAGCATTGTTGCTACTCTCCCTAGGCGTGGTCATCCTGTAAAAATGACTGCAAGAGCACAGAGCAGAATGCTGCACGAGGTAAAGAAGAATCCCAGAGTGTCAGCTAAAGACCTACAGAAATCTCTGGCACATGCTAACATTTGTTGACACATCTACAAGAAGGAAAGCATTAAACAAGAATGGAGTACATGGGAGGACACCACGGAGGAAGCCATTGCTGTCCAAAAAGAATATTGCAGCACGTTTGAAGTTCGCAAAAGAGCACCTGGATGTTCCACAGCACTACTGGCGAAATATACTGTGGACAGATGAAACCAAGAACACACAACACTATGTGTGGAGGGAAAAAAAAAAAAAAAAAAAAAAAAAAAAAAAAAAAGCACAGCACACCAACATCAAAACCTCATCCCCACTGTAAAACATGGCAGAGGGAGCATCGTGGTTTGGGGCTGCTTTGCTGCTTCAGGGCCTGGACGGATTGTCATTGATGGGAAAATGAATTCCAGAGTTTATCAAGACATTTTGCAGGAAACCGTATGACCATCTGTCCGCCAACTGAAGCTCCGCAGAGGATGGGTGATGCAACAGGACAATGACCCAAAGCATACAAGTAATTCAACAAAACAATGGCTGCAACAGCACAGAATACGCCTTCTGGAGTGGCCCAGTCAGAGTCCTGACCTCAACCCGATTGAAATGCTGTGGCATGACCTTAAGAGAGCGATTCACACCAGACATCCCAAGAATATTGCTACACTGAAACAGTTTTGTGAAGAGGAGTGGTCCAAAATTACTCCAGATCGTTGTGCAGGTCTGATCTGCAACTACAGGAAATGTTTGGTTGAGGTTATTGCTGCCAAAAGGAGGGTCAACCAGTTATTAAGTCCAAAGGTTCACATACTTTTTCCTCCCTGCACTGTGAATGTTTACATGTTATGTGCAATTAAACCATGGCAACATCTAATGTTTGTGTAGTATGTTCAGCAGACTGTGTTCTTCTATTGTTGTGACTTAGATGATGTTCAGAGCACATTTTATGCCCAATTCATGCAAAACTCCACGTAATCAAGGGGTTCACATACTTTTTCTTGCAACTGTACTTGCGTCCAGCAACCAATACACATCTTGGGTTCCATCAGGATTATCAACTCTAAACAGCGTCCAATACACAAGTCCAGTAACTAACCAACTTGGGACATCTCCACAACATATGCACCGTGTCCCAACATGCATCTCACATTGTAGGGGGTACAATATGTCCAATGTATGACGAACAATTGGGCAAGTCTGAGATGCAGAAAGGGATGCCTGTTCTACATTATAAAGATTAGACCACTCATTCAAGGGGCTGATATCCATTTGTCAATATGATCTGCACCTCAATTTGATTTTGACCGTTTGTAGCAGTGCATTATAAAGCCTGGTTATTTGTCCCCTCTGTCGTTGCAGATTATTTTCAGGCAGGACTTGGCACCTGCCCACACTGCCAAAAGTACCAATACCTGGTTTAAGGATAATGGTATCACAGCTGGATTGGCCAGCAAACTCCCCTGACCTAAACCCCCTAGAGAATCTGGGGTATTGTTAAAAAGGAAAACCACCAGACCCAACAATGCAGACAAGCTGAAGGCCATCATCAAAATAACCTGGGCTTCCACAACACCTCAGCAGTGCCACATGCCATGCTGCACTGATGCAGTAATTCATGCAAAAAAAAAAAAAAAAAAAGAGCCCTGACCAAGTTGAGTGCATACTATACTGTACATAAGATTTCAGAAAGCCAACTTTTTTTATTACAGAAAACTCAGTCTTGTGTAACATTCTAATTGGGTTACTGAATTTTGGGTTCTCACTAGTTGCAAGCCATATTCAAAACTTAAAGAAAATGCTTGATACATGTAATGAATTTAAATATGGAATTTTACTTTGAATTACAAAATAAATTAAACTTTGTTATTCTAATTTGAGATGCATCTGTATTTATCATCCAGTTTTATTTTAGGATGCGAGAAATATGCAATGATGTCTGGGGAGTTAATGTCATTTGAGTGGTCCCGTTTATCCAACTACAGAAAGGAAAGATTACGGAAAGTAAAAATGCAGAGTGTGATTGTGAAAGGTGGTATGACAGATGAAAAACTGGATCCATTCAGGTAAAGTACAAGAAGTTCAAATTGGCAAGATTTCTTTACAATCTAAGTTCAGCATAGCAGTTTGTTTAGTTATGCATTTTCTCTTGTGCTAATGGATCATGCATAAACATCTACCTTGTCTGAGAAGGGTGACCTTTCGGGTAAAATTTTCATATTTACAACCAACCAAAAATAACCACCTCCTAAAGAAAATCTTATCCCTTTATTTTATTCTCCATAAGCCTTTTTATTGATCTATAGCTGTATCCTACAGTACCTCTTTTCTGCCTCAGGATGTTAGAACCTCAAGATGTCAGCATTATTCAAACCAATTTCCTGAAGCCTAGGCCTTCAATGTTTCTACTGACGTGTTTGTAACTGGACTTTGAAGCAACACATCTGTTACTCTGCTTTATCTTCCCACCAGAAGTTTGGTAGCATTCAAACCAATGCATTCGGAATGTTTTTGGGATGTACATTTTTAAACAAAAAATGGTGACCAAACACTGATTACAGGATGTTCCTACCAAGCTTGTCACCCTATATTGAACCACCCTGTGCTATTTTTTTTTTTAAACTGAGAAAACCCAATCTTGACCCCCAAGTCAGCTAGCCCAATCCACACCCCAAACCACTCATGATCCCCTGCCAGGTGGCCTTGGAGAATGACTCAGCCAGTCAATTATGAACCTCTCCCACCCTTGGAAACAAGAAATGTTAATGAGCAAACCACACCTCAAAATCTTCATGACCTAAAGAGACCCCCTGCCAGGTGGCCTTGAAGAATGAAAATAATGAATCCTCCCCCCCCCCCCAGACAACCCAGCCTTGGAAACAAGAAATTTTAATTACAAACCCACAACCCCAAATCCTTCATGACACAATACCCCCTGTCAAGTTGCCTTGGAGAATGGGTCACCCTTTTTGCTTCAGCCAACCTGTGAGGGGGCCCTACCCTTATATGAACCCAGCATTGGAAACAAAGGCCATACCAGCACACTGCCTCATCTAAGAATCATCATGTCCAAAGACATCAATCTCAGCTTGTTGCAGCAGTGCCATCACATACTCAGCTTTGGGACAAATCCCATCCACTGTATGCTGACCGAATTTCAAAAAAGCGTTTTGGGAAGAAATTGCATGATTGCTTTCAAAAAACTGGGATATGCTGAGGAGACAAAAAAAAAAAAAAAAGTCTAACATACAGTGTGCCAAAAAAAAAAAAATTCAGTACATGTCATCCAGTTTCCTCCTTGCAAAACATTAAGGGACTGTACAAAAAAAAAAAAAAAAAAAAAAGACTACCGCAAAGATGTAAAGGAGTGGAACCCCAGCTATACACAAGACCCATTCTTTGTCCATGGAACTGATTCTTTTGCCTCCAGAGAGTAAGTAATTTCAATCGATATATCTCCAAACACCTATAGTTGAGATTTAAATTTGTATTCAATGTACACATCTTTAAGTGTTTGTCCTTCTATTTAAACAAAATTTGTGTTAAAAAAAATCTAAACTGTAATATTTAAATGTGTATTGCCAATCATTTTTACACTGACAATTCAAATTTGTGATTTTTCTTCATTTTGGTGGCTGTGCATTGCAATTCAAATTGTTTTCATGTTTCTATAGATATGAGCTATGTTTTTATTTTTTTAAATCAAATTTTTGTAAGCGTATTGAAATACAAAATTTCAAAAAACTATTGTCTAAACTTGCTGCAATTTGTAATACATACACAAACTTGCAATTCAATTTCATGCAGACATTTAATACAATTAGTTTAAATTTTGTAATAAATTCTAGTAAAACATTAATATTTGTGCATATTTTATAAAGTATTCTTTTAAAATTCTTAAAATTTCCCATTTGTTTTACCCAGAGCATCGAACATTGCCCATTCTGAGGATTCAGGAGAAAGAGCAGGAAGAGGTGCATGTACGGTTACTGGAATTGATGGCCGAGGAAAGCATGGCTGAGGGCCCAAACACTGCTACCTCTGTGCCTTCAGAACCAAATTCAGATGTCGCACCTCAGCAGGTATATACATAGTTGACATTTTAATTACCCATCTGTCCATAAAGTTTATCCCTTCATTTCTTTATAGCAACAAATTAACACTCGACTACGAAGCACTTTTACCCTCTTCCAACCTTCTACAATATTCAGCTTTCAACACTCACACTTTATCACAATTGCATGGTTGTGTAGTATCTGTAATAAGTTAAATTTTTAGAATTTTAAAACATCTTTCCTTTGGGTGGTAATTACCCACCACTGGGTGTTTTATTTTTTTCCACTGGAAATGAAAAAGGGACACCAATTTTGCCAAGTGGTGAATCCATGCATACATCTTCCTCCATTTTCAATAGTTGTATTTTTAATTTTTTTTTTTTTTTTAAGCAAAGTTGTAGACACTCGCCTTCAGCAAGTCAGGGACGTCAACGATGGCAGCGAGTAAGGGAGTCGCAGCCACCTATAGCGGAGGACCGAATAATGGCCTTTCTAGAAGAGATGCGGTAGGAAAGACATGATGTCTTCCTTGACATGAACAATGCAAGGACCAATTTTTGTCAAAGCCTCTATTTTCTATTGGAGCAGCTGAACAATGAATGTGAAAGCACTAAAATCAGGAGAACATGTATTCTTATGCAATATCGTGCCTTCAAGCAAAGAAAATCATTTTGCCAAATGTCAGTTGGTCCTGGAAATTGGCAGGCCGCTGGGGATGATTACAGACACCACCACAGTTTGTATGTCTGCTGTACCCCTTCCTCCACGAGGAATGGGTCATCCATGTCACTTTTTAGATGACTCCTACTCCCCACACCACCCATCACCAACTCTGAAACCAGTGTTGGTATTTTATTAGTTTTAGGACTTGGAGAATTTTTTTTATTACCGTTAAAATTGCCAATAGCCAGTTTGTTAAGTTATCAGTTTTTTATCTTACCAAAAAAAAAAAAATTAAAAAAATGTGAAAAAAAAGTAAATATAAACAAACAAGTTCATGTATGTTTCGTGATGTGGCCATTTAGGTTTCACCCTTCCCTCGTAATCACTAGCAGCTGGGGTCATGTTATTGGACGTCCATTTTTCCCCACTCGTAAGGCACATCACACTTGCTCATGCATTTGTGATTGAGTGGCCATGTCCTGTGTTTGGAAAAGTGATCATATCATTGGCTGTGCACTAGTTCTCACACATTTGAAAAATGCAAACACATGCTATGAGAAAACAATTAATCAAATCACTCATTTCTAATCAGTGAGAATTTTCACAGATAACTAGTAAATGCAAATCTAATTAGATATTTAGATCTTGCCAGGGCAATCTGACATCTGGGGAAACAAAAAACAGTCTGCAAACTGATTTCTTATGGTCATTTTTAGAGCACTAGTGTTCTGTGCAGGGTTTAGGGGTGCAGGCTCATTGGATCCTCTGTCAATTACAAAGTTAACTATGGCTGAGCCTCAACACCAGCAACATCAGGAGCATTTTCTCTAGAATTCTCAACATGGGATCCATAGTGAATACAGACTGAGAAATGGAGTAGAAGCAGTTAATTTACCATTTTGCAGTGTATTTGGGAGGTTCTCCTGTGCTCATCTTTAAAACTGCTTTTGAATGCAAACGCGCATAAACGTGGTACGCAAATGTGGCAAAACTGCTGTTTAACCTGCGTTTTCCTGCTGTTAATTTCCAGCATTCAGAAGAGTTCTCCAAATGAAGTGTACATGGAGACTAAGTTGTTGGGCACAGGAGCCCACACAGGACAAATGCTTAACTACTTGCCAACCGCAGATAGCCGAATGACGGCTACACTGCAGCCGGCCAGTTCTGGGGCGCCATGACGTCCTCCCAGAACGCGCTGTCCTGCACGCCCCCGGCGATCTCCATGTTCTACGGACACTGCTGATCACGTGGTAAAAGGCAGCTGTGATGAGCCGTGTCCAATGACACGCTGATCACCGGGAAATGCAATTGCTGGTTCTCGGCTGCACTTTCCTCACGCTGTCAGAGCGTGATGAAAGTACTGCCGAGAACCGGCAATTGTCAGAGCAGGGATCGGCACCAATCAGGGCACTGATGATCAGTGCCCAGCAGTGCCACCCATCAGTGCTGCCTCATCAACGCACATCAGTGAAGGAGAAAAATTACCTGTTTGCAAAAAATTAAAAAAAAAGTTTGTTATAAAAATTTCAATTTTTTTGTTTATAGCGCAGAAAGTAAAGTGCCTAGCGACGATTAAATACCACCAAAAGAAAGCTCTATTTGTGAGAAGAAAAAAAAATAAAATAAAAATGTAATATGGTACAATCTTGCATGACCGTGCAATTGTCAAAGTGCGACAGCGCTGAAAGCTGGCCTGGTAAAGAAGGGGGTATAAGTGCACGGTAGGCAAGTGGTTAAAGAAAGCACACTTAGCTTAAAATAAGTCAAGTTCCCTTGAATGTAAGACACTTATCTGAAACAGATTTTTTTTGTACTGACTTTGTATTTGTGTGACCAAATAAAGTCACTTCTGTTTCTTAGCTGGCTCTTGCAAAGGATTTATTCCTACAATCGCCTAAATACACAGCAATAGAGCTGTGAAAAGATTCTAATTCCTAACATTTGGCACTGTAGTGACTTTTGGGGGACTATTCCTTAAAAATATGATTTTATTCCAATAGTAAGAAGCCCAGCTGTCTGTGAGGGGTTAACCTTTCTTGGTTAGAATTCAAGTGACCTTCTAGAATCACACACGCAATGAGTGGAAGAGACTTGTTCCAGACACAATATACTATTGAAATGCCTACAGGTGATCAAACAAAGTCCCCGAGAAAGATAATGGTGGGATCTGATGTTGATTAGTCCAAAGACCTGGCAGATATATGTTTCTTAAAACAAATGCCATGATCTATGACTAGGAGATACTTCAATGGCAGGAAACTTAATTAGAAAGTCTAATACCACTGTTGGACTTCCAAACAGTGAGTCATCACACCTAACCAAAAGAACAATGATGAGACAGAAACCTAACTGGCTGAAGGTTCACCCAAAACCTTGGAGAGTGATGAACAAACTTCTTGAACTGTCACAATAGGTTATTGAATTAAGGTTTAACTACAGGCCAGTCTATGTACTTTAAATACTCAACAATGGATAAGGGTCTCAGTCACATTCCCATGAACTATATTTCCAGCCAAGGTGAAATCTGGGTCGTTTGAAATACCAAGAAAAGTGTGGAGGATCTCAATGGGATGTTATAAAGAGTATGTTTCCACACACAAAAATATATTCAGCAGAGTTGGGGATTGCATACCACTAAATGAAGTATGAAATGGTGAAAAGAAAGATATTTTGTGAATTGGTATCAGTTGTATGTTTCCATCAGAAAGCAAATGTTTCACACAAGTTTGAATCTCAGGGAAATGAAAAACTGAATGCACATATATCTTTCTATGGTTCTTATCCAAGAATGAGTTGTAAAATTAACTACATTTGGATAAGATATATATATCTAATACCTAAAGTTACCTTTGTTTCCAATCAAGGCATGAGTCATCATTAATACTCTAATTGTCTTGTGATCCCTGACTGCCCCCCAGTGGACAGGTGAGAGATATCTTATGTACACACTTCTCGACCGGCCAATCAAAAAGCCTGTTGGGATGGTCTTTTAAAACAAAAAGTTTGGATGGTATAAAAAGAGCCATGCACCTCACATATGAGGATGCTGCTAAAAAAAAAAAAAAAAAATAAAAAAAAAAATATAATAATAAAGAAAAACCAACCGCCAAGGAGGAGAATTTGAAGAGCTGAAATCTGTCTCATCTGAAGAACTACTTCTCAATCTTTCAATACTACTTCTAAAAGCGGCTTCTCAATTCTTTTTTTAAACTTCTCCTAAACTTCTGAACTTCTACACTTTCTCTCAACACTACAACCTATTGCACCATCTCTCACTTGCTCCCTGCGGCCATTCTTCTGAAGGAGTTTCAGCTGCCACTGGACCTGCTGGGGAGGCCTCATAATCCAGGTTCTGGGTGTGGCGAGACTGCCAAGAGTTGATATTGTATTTTATATTTCCTCTCTTGCATAGATTGATAGCAATTGTATTGGGTGTTTAGTATATAGAGATACATAATTACTGCTAAAAATGTTTTATTTATTTGGTGTAATATTGAAATTATAGATATTGCATAATTCATTAATTTGTAGTTGGTTATAGTGCCATTTTTATCAGAAGATTTTCTGACATTCCTATGGCCACGGGATGATAGAAATACTTCCTGAAGCACTACAAGGTTATCACTCATAACAAAATTTAATTTTTAATCTTTACTATCATCCATATTTGTTATATAGAATTAGTATATTATATTTTTGATTGTATGTACAAGTATACATTCATCAGTCTTTTGCGTTAAATTTATTTATGTACAAAATTTATATATTATTTATTATAAGGCAATTTGTGTATATGGTATGAAATCATACTGGCTAAAAGGACTCAATGTATATTAATAGGTGGTGATCAAATTATTAAGGTGTCCAAATTATTGGTTCATTAAATATTTGCCGTATTTTAACGGCTGGAGGCACTGATATTTTGTTTAAGGGAAAGGACACTGCCCTACCCAAGTAGAATAAATTCTTACATAAACCACCACAGCACAGCCAGCCATTATCAACTTTTTCTGAGTCTTTTGCCTTTCCCAACTTGCTCAGAGGGTAAGGAGATGATATGAATCAAGTCTATTGATGGAACAAGCTTCAGAAAAGATTACAGAACCTAGATAGTTACTGCAATTGTGGAGATCTGAGGATCCGAATGGAGACCAAAAGTCCAGAGACGTGTCCCTGAGCCAGCACATAAGCGGAAACTTGCTATATTCGGGAAGTAGAAATAATGGAATTTATCAATTCATTAGGGTTTAGCTAAGCCATGGTTCCGATACTGGTTTGTGGAAATGTATGAGCAATGTTTGCAGGATAACTGATAAATCTAGCTTTAGTAAAAAATGAAAAAAATTTAATAAAATCAAGCTAGGCGTTTCAATTTATTGGCGTTTTTTTTTTTTTGACAATTCAAACAAAAAACACAAACAAACTGGTTTGCGTTTTATATAAAAAAGGCAGAGAACAGGTTGTACAAAAGTGCATGAGAATAGAGCTGCTATTGATGCCAATTGTTCTGAAATTTTTTGTAGTTTTGAGCAGCTTGAGCAAGACATTGAAGCTCAAAATGTTGCAATATCAAGGAACACGCAAATAGCTATGATCTCTAGGAAAACCATGACATGCAGCAAAGGCTTCCTTTATTCCAGAGTTGCCCAGGGCAACAGAGGAACCTACTAGTTAATCTGCTGTCCAGAGACAGAAGTTGCTAGAGGGCTTCCATGTTGAAGCTGCAAATTCAAGATCAGTTAATGAAAATTTGAGGGATATGCCAGCCTATGATATGAAAGCTGATGCATGCCATTATGCAGAAGTTTATATCTTTCTGATATTTAAACCAAATGAGCAGAGAAAGAAATTTTCTCTTTGGGTTCCCAATTTTAACGGTACAGCATTTAAAAAAAAAAACAAAAAAAAAAAACCCACCACATCTTGAGGATGAGGAAGTTCAAAACAATGCATCAGATTGAGTCAGGTGTTGCCTATGTACAACTTGAGAGAACTCCTCTGGAAATCTTACACCCATTAAGAGCTATGATCATTATCTGTTTGATTTTAGAATTAGATTTCCCAAAGCACACATTTAGGAGATGAAACCCCTGCTATGGTAAAAGCTTTTGTTAAAATGTAAGCATCTAGATCAAGCACATCATTGCTACCGAAAAATTTAAATGAGGCAGCCTCACTTATAAAAAGACAATTAAAACAAAAACAATGAATATAAAACCTAAGATAGCCACCTTTAAGAATGTTAATCCAAAAAGGAGACAAAAAAAAAAAAAAAAAAAAAAAAAAAAAAAAATCAGGCCAGATCTAAGACAGGAAACACTGCTCAAAGCCTCATTTTAAATGGCAAAGCATGAAATTTCTGAAAGACATTCAGATGAGGAATTTGAGAAAAGAAAAATGGATGTTACTCTTGAACTGCTCCACCTCATTCAGAGGAAGCCATCATCCTACACTGATGAAAGAAAAACAATGAAATTTCAAAAAAAAAAAAAAAAAAAAAAAAAAAAAAAAAAAAAAAAAAAAAAAAAAAAAAAAAAAATCGGCAATGGAGCCAATGTGAACTTGTATTTAGCCAATATTATAACAGCCATTACCTTCACCGTGACTGGTGAAAAAGGGAATCCGAGCATCACTGTTTGGATTATATTGCTCCATTTTTCTTAGCTAATGGAAATGGGCATCCCTGTGTAAAACAAAATAAAAATGGCCAAAAACTGAAAAGGTCTTAGAATAGGTCATTTCAAACCAGTGACTAATTTGAGCCCCTTTTGTCTATCAAATGCAGCAGTTTGTAGCATGAGAATCACCTGTCCCATTGAACCCAACAACTGCACATAGTGTAAAAAATGTATTTAGGGTAGTTAATCAATTTGGCCAATGGAGTGATTTGGAAAGGCCCAGTTAATTGACCTAACAAATTGGCAGCATCTGTTAGACAGAAGCAATTGTTAGGCGACTATAAATGGCCAGATATGGAAGATAATTTGGAATTTAAACAGCTGGTACAATCACAAAAAACCTTGAAGTAAAAATGAAGCAGGACTATTTAAAGATTTTGAAGTTGATATCCAAGGCTGCGATTATCCACCTATTAAGCAATACAAGTTACCACCAGAAACGGATTAATCTGCATCAATTAAAAATTGGAGAAGGGAATCAGGAAAGCCAATTCAGTGACAAATAATCCGCTATGGGTAGTGGCTAAGTGGGATGACCCTAGTGAAGATTACCATTAGACCCAAGAATGCTAAACACTCCAAGTTGTATGCTTATTGTAGCCGAAAAACATTGCAAACGAGCTTATTAAAATTGGCAATTTTTCAATACAACTTCCTTTGTTCACAGAAATGTACAATAGGCTTTGTGTGACATTCAAGGCTCACTTGACCCTTCTATCAGGCATTAGCAAATGTTTCATCAAAATTCTCTAGACCTGATTGTTTGATTTTCAGTCATTAGTAGAATGTCATCTACATATTGGATTAGACAGAGCACAACCCTTTTGGCAGAATGGTTCACACTTTTGCAAAACAAAAAAAGTCTCAAACGGAATACATGCAAAGTTCAGCTCATGAAACGTGAAGTCAAATTTCTAGGAATTCCGACTGGTCCAGGAAAGCCTTTACAAGGACGAATTGAGGCCATTTCATCACTTCCTGTACGAAAAAGTCAAAGCACTGCATTTCTGGGTTTGGTTAAAATACTGAGATTTTATCTAATCCTTTGCAGAGAAAGCCAAACCACTACATGTGTTAAACACAAAAGGATAAAATTAATTTGGCCCCGGGACAGAAATCCAGCAAAAGGCCTTTTAAATGTTGACAAATGATATGCAAACAGGTTCTGCATTGGCTACTTTGGATAAGCCAGCACCATTTGCTTTGCAGGTGCTTGCTTTAGAAACTGCAATAAGTGGTTTTGTGACAGAAACGGAGTAGTCTGGAGAAGTCTTGACTTTGTATTCATTTTCCTGTAGAACAAGGTTTTCATGATTGTGTCAGACAACTTGTGGGTGCACATTATGCAGTAAACAGCATATTGTAGGATTTAATAAAATCATTCTACAAACCCCACGTAGTACTTTGAAGTTTTTTTGAGAAAAATGTTCCTGGAATTTCCAGCCACAGGATTCTCAAACTGTTTTTGCTTAGGTTCTGGTCAACAACCATTGAACATAAAATGCCAAGTATGTCTTACCTCAGTAGATTGAATACAATGGGCTAGAATACAAATGTTTACAAAAAGTGAGTCTCCTGGACCTTACACAGAGGCAGAGAAAACTGATGAACCTGTATTTGTTGATGTTTGAGATACTGTATGTCTGGTAATTAGAGTTGGTATTCAATTTGGTATCCAGAGTAATTATGCCATACAAAAAATTGCCAGGACATTTTTCAGCTCAAAAGGGCAGTACTTGAAGCAGCAAACACGGTTGACAAGGAAGAGAACTGAAATCCATTAGTGGTCTATAGTGACAGCTCATTGTATATTCTGATTACCTACAGATTTGGAAAATTGTAGGTTTTGTAGATGCATCCAATAAGGTCCTTGTCCACAAAGCCACTTTAACCACTTCCCGACCGGCCGTTGTATATAAACGGCCGAACGGTGGCACTGCAGGGTCGGGTGGCCATCTATAAATGGCCTCACCGCACCCGGCTTGTGCATGCTCCCTGGGAGCACGCAGCACCGCGATCAGGTGCCCGCTGTGTCCTCCGGACACAGTGAAACACCGATCGTCGGACGGGACCTCTGTACGAGGTCCCGATCATGTGATCACTGATTGGCCAATCAGTGATCACATGCAAAGTAGTAAGCAAGATGTCACTTTGACATCATTGCTTACTATGTGTGAAATCTGTGAATGATCACAGAGGTCACATGGTACAAGGCTATTCACAAAAGCCTTGTACCATGTGACAAGCTGTGACCAATCACAGCTCACTCAGTTCTCCTCAATGAGTGCAAGAATGCACACAGAGAAAGAAATGATTGCTTTTACATCCTTTATGGTGTAAAAGCAATCAGTGTAAAAAAAAAATAAAAAAAATCTTGATCACCCCTCACAAGTAGTACAGTGTCACCATGGTATGAAAAAAAATTAAAATAAAAAATATAAAATAAAAATGTAAAAAAAAAGTGTTTAAAAATGATAATTTTGCTTATAAACCAATTTGGATTTTTTTTTTCTACTAAAAAGATAACGGAATAAATTTTGGCTAAGATTTGATGAAATTTTATTTATTTGCAAAATTTAAAAAAAAAAAAAAAAACTTTTCAAAATTTTTGGGCATTTCATTTACATAGCAAAAAAGATACAAATCCCAGTGGTGAATAAATACCACCAAAATAAAGCTTTATCTATCTCAAAAAAAATGGTAAAAAATTCATTTGGGTACAGTGTTGCATGACTGCGCAATTGTCATTCAAAAGTGTGATAGCGCTAAAAGCTGAAAATTGCCCTGGTCAGGAAGTGGTTAATTTTTTAACCTTCAGAAGAAAATCCTTATGCAATTGTTAAAATCCCATCTCAGAAAAGCACAAATGAGTTGAGTGAGCAGTTCAACAGCTGATCTTTTAGCAAAAGCAGCAGCTTTAAAATGGAGAACCAGTGGATTCAGTCTGAACCAGTCTCAGTTAACCAATAAAATATATAATATAAATTTGACCACAAATAGCGCTCACTAAATAAAATACCACCAATATATATCATAGCTCTGGTCGCCTCTGCACCCCCGCTCACGCCAACCCCCAGGAACAGCGGGCTCACGCAATTCGTAGGGACATCGCCACTGCTCAGACTCCACCCTACATAGCATCCCTCACATGAAAACCCCCTCAACACTCCTCTCCTTTGACCTTGCTACCACCTGCAGTCACTAAGGTCTTCTCTGAACCCCGCCTCACCACCTGCCCTCTTGACCCTGTCCCCTCACCTCTTACGATCACCCTCCTCCTCCATCCTATGCTCACATCTTTAATATTTCCCCCTCTACTGGCACATTCCCCTCCCCTCTAAAGCACACGCACATCACTCCCATTAAAACCCTCCCTGGATCCCACCAACCTGCACAACCTTAGACCCATCTCCCTGCTGCCATTTACATCCAAACTCCTAGAGCGCTTAGTCTATAATCGCCTGAGTTCCCACCTCACCAACAACCTCCTTGATCCCCTACAGTCTGGCTTCCACCCCCTACACTCCACCGAAACTGCCCTATAAAAAAAAAAAAAAAAAACCCACACACACCAATGACCTGCTAACCGCCAAAGCTAATGGCCACTATTCAGTGCTCCTACTCCTTGACCTCTCCACGGCTTTCGAGACGGTTGACCACCCCCTCCTCAAAAAAAACTACACTCTTGGCCTCAGAGACTCCGCTCTCTTCCTACCTATCACAGAGCTCCTTCAGTGTTACCTATAACACTGCCACCTCCTCTTCACTCCCTCTGTTGGGGGTCCCTCAAGGTTCTGTCCTCAGGCCCCTTCTCTTCTCCATCTACACCTCCTCCCTTTGCCAATTGATACTCACGGCTTCAACTACCATCCCTATGCTAATGACACGCAAATCTCTATACCCCTCAGTCTCTGCCCGTATCACAAGCCTAATGAATGACATATTGGATGTCACTCCACTTCCTCAAACTAAATCTCTCCAAAACTGAGCTCCTAGTTTTCCCCCCAGCCCGCGCCCCCCCTTGACTTCTCCATCAAAGACCAACACCACCATCAGTCCCACCCCGCAAGCCAGAGTACTAGGTGTCCTCCTAGACTCCAATCTGTCCTTCCAACCCCAGGTCCAATCGCTGACAAACTCATGTAGACTTCACCTCCGCAACACCTCCAAACTACAACCGTTCCTAACCCCGGAAACCACCAAGCAACTCCTTCACTACATTATATCATGACTTGACTACTGTAACTCCCTCCTTGTCTTACCACACCGCAGGCTATCCCCGCTTCAGTCCATCTTGAATGCTGCGGCCAGACTCATCCACCTTACTAACTGCTGCATATCCGCCACCTCCCCCCCCTGGCAATCCCTCCACTGGATTCCGTTTGCCCAACGGATAAAATTCAAAATGCTAACATTGATGTACAAAGCTGTTCATGATACTGCCCCAAACTGAATTACTGATCTGGTATCCAAATACCACCCAAAAACGTACTCTCCGCTCCTCACAAGACCTCCTGCCCTCTAGTTCCCTGGTCGTCTCTTCCAATGCTAGTCTCCAGGACTTCCCCCATCCTCTGGAACTCCCTACCCCAATCCATCAGACTATCACCTACTCTCCTCACCTTTAGGCACACTCTGAAAACCTACCTCTTCAGAGAAGCCTACCCCACACTCAGCTAATTACCGATCTCCTCCACTCTTCCTACCACTCCATCCCCCACAACCATTTCCTCCTGTCCCACTATCCCCTCCCTCCTAGATTGTAAGCTCCAAAGAGCAGGGCCCTTGAACCCCTCGTGTATTGTATCTGTACTGTCTCCCACTATAATGTACAGTGCTGAGCAAACTGATAAATTATAGTTCATAGAATCCTCAAAGTCCATACATCAATATTGTATGATCTTCAATCAAATGAAGTTAAAGAGTCTTCCTGCACCAGTGAATGCTCCAGTGCTCAACACCACATCAAAAAGCAAACTCACCAGATACTAGTGAAAAACCAGCATTGGTATAATCAAATGATAATATACACACATATTTATTTATATTAGCTCGCTCCAGCTGAAAGATCCCATAAACTCCATAGATCACATGTGAATTAAATAAAGAACACTCACCATAGTGTAATAACGTTTGAAACTACTTATTCCAAAGTAACCCACATAAAACCACTCCTATAATGCTTGTTTTACACTGACAATGTATTAAAATCTTCCAATAGCGTCAAATCAGAGCTCCCTGCTTTCACAGTGGTGTCTCACCAGCCTGCAACAAGATAGTGTCATTGTGGTCACGTGGTCTGGACATGTGGTGCGGTGTGCGTGGTGACGTCACTGCTTGATCACACCCTAATGCGTTGTCATATGACTTCGTCTGAGGGTGTGATCAGCAGTAAGCCCTTATAGAGCTCCCACCTTGTAATTGCGGTTTGTTAGATCAATTAGGTGGGCGGCTCTAAGAGCTCGCTCCACGTACTGCTCACACCCTCAGATGAAGTCTCATGACGAAATGCGTTAGGAAAATTTAATTATCCATTTACCTTTTGATTCAGTCTCAGTTAATGTTAGGAACACAGATTCCCTCCTTTGCAAAAGAACAGAAAAGGGCTATGTCTCCGCTTCTCAGATTGATTCAAATTCTCCCTTTGTCAAAATGGGGATTTTGTGTCATGACTTGATGGGTTTCTTCATACTGTTCTACAGGAAGAATTCATAATACAATCATGAAAGTCAAATCAAGTTGCAAAAATCTTATTAAACAAAAGGAAATACTCAGGTTGATGCTGTACCATTTGTTCTGATGAGTGTCAGAAGTACAACATCTTCAGCAACACAATATTCTTTTGAAGAGGAAGAAAAATTGGTTTCCCCATGACCACCACAAACAGGCAATAGGGGAAGGGAAAAGTTACTGTAGAATATAATTAAGCTTATAACAGACATCTGTACTCTTTATATTTCAGAGTCCCCAAAGTCACATTTAAACTAGCTAATACTGAGTTTCAAGCTAACCATGCGTGTGAATGGCTTTGTAAACAGGTGCTGGAGTGTACCATAGTATTTCATGGCTAAGAGGTCAGTAGGTCATGGGCTTCCCATCCTAAAAAATGTATATCTCTAGGTATGCAGTAAAGAACTAAGAACCAAGTAATATGTCTTATAAAAGAAAATAAAATTTCTAGTCTAATATAGTTAGGAATAGTGTGTGATAGTATATGCTCAATTATAGTTGATTGTTTGTGATCACTGTCCTTGATTTGAAGGTTGAACCCGTTTTAAAAAAGAATGGAGGTGTGATGGGAAGATCACAACAGTCTAGCGTAACAGTATTATGTATTTGTCAACTAAAGTCATGCTAAGAACCATAGGTTTAAAACACTTAAAAAATATGGCTATTACACATTTAGCTCACACTAAATTAGGAAATAGCTGTATAGTGGGCTGACTTTTGGTCCTTTGAAAAAAAAGTATATAAGAAGCACTCAAGTCACACATACAATCTGAAGCTGACACACTGACATTTGTTTACTTGAGGCCTACAAGCCTTGCTACTCTAACACCTGTTTTCTTCCTTGACAAGAGTGAAAATACTTTGCTTACTATTTCACAACAGATTAGCAAGAAGTATGATTATATTTTTCTAAAGCTCATTTAATTTCTATAAGCTACAACTTGTTATATTTTACTATAACTGATCTGTATTATATTTTATCCTTTTATTCATTTTAGGTTGTTGCCAAGTGTTAGTCACCGTTTTAAATCAGCCTGGCACTAGAACACTTTACCTCAAACTCCTAAGAAGGACACTTTAACATAAGTGTCATGATATTCAGTTACACATGCTGCAAGACAATCTAATCATTTTACCACATGCAGCTACTTGCATGCAAAAGATGGTTCCTCCACAGTCTTCAAAGTTTGAAAGAGGACATGAAGGCTTTCAATGCAAAATGGGATCACTGGCATACCAAGTTCAGATTTGTAATGGACTAGGTGAAGTAAATACAAAAGTACTTTTAGATTATGGGTGCAGTTTCTTACTGGTTGACGGTTTTATTTTAGGATGCAAGAAATATGCAATGATGTCTGGGGAGTTAATGTCATTTGAGTGGTCCTGTTTATCCAACCGCAACGATGAAGTAGAGCAACTACAGAAAGGAAAGATTACGGAAAGTGAAAATGTAGAGTGAGATTGTGGAAGGTGGTATGACAGATGAAAAACTGGATCCATTCAGGTAAAGTGCAAGAAGTTCAAATTGGCAAGATTTCTTTACAATCTAAGTTCAGCATAGCAGTTTGTTTAGTTATGCATTTTCTCCTGTGCTACTGGATCATGCATAAACATCTACCTTGTCTGAGAAGGGTGACCTTTTGTGTAAATCTTTTCATATTTACAACCCCAACCAAAACTAATCACCTCCTAAAGAAAATCTTATCCCTTTATTTTATTCTCCATAAGCCTTTTTATTGATCTATAGCTGTATCCTACAGTACCTCTTTTCTGCCTCAGGAAGTTAGAACCTCAAGATGTCATCATTCAAATCAATTTCCTGAAGCCTAGGCCTTCAATGTTTCTACTGACATGTTTGAAACTGGACTTTGAAGCAACACATCTGTTACTCTGCTTTATCTTCCCATCAGAAGTTTGGTAGCATTCAAACCAATGTGTTCTTTATGCAGTTTCTTACCTTCCTTATGGATTTGATCTAGAGCTGATTGAAAGATTGCCAGAAACCAGGATGGCCAACGGTTTGATTTTCTATGCTGCTGCGGTCATGAATGGGGGCCATCACATATGGCTTTTATCATGGACCCTCTGTGCAGCCTGCATGCTGGATGGTGTAGGTGACTTAGTGGCATTGTATTTGTTTTTGTGTAGATTAAGTTCTGGAACTTTGATACATAGAGTATCAGCAGGAAAAGTAGCTCAAGTAATGTTAAATGGAGGCTGGATGCTTCTGTCTACTTCATGACTAGTGACCCCTAAATGGCTTAATATGTTATGTAAAGTAAGATTGTTTGGTGTTACATTATATGGGTTGGTATTCCATTTATATTATAGTCTGTTCTTTGAAGGTTTGTAGATATCTCCTGTATATTATGAATATTGAACCTCTGTCTTTAAAACTCATTACACAGCATTCGCTACTTACTGATTACTTGCAGTAATATCTCCAGGATAACCTAATGGCATATTAGTTGGAACATAGTTTCTTCCATATTAAATAGGCGTTACATATGGTATCTGATGGGTATGCTATGTTTGGGCATATCTGGGTATGCTGGGGTTGGACATATCTGGGTCCTATGTTCACCCCCTAAGACTAGACATTTTGGATCCCAGGGTTCACCACCTTACCTGTGTAAGCTATGCAGTCTATTGATATAGCTTAATTTTGAAATGCACAAGTCCAATTTGTATTTATTAGCAGTCGCTCCCTGTCATACAGCCCTGAAGAAGCTGCAACACAAGTGGAAGGTGTTGACCCATGAGAACTGCACCAGAGCATCTTGATTATATGGATGAGTTTTGAACTATCCACAGTAATGGAGTATTCAAGTTCTGTATTTTTAGAGGGAGCACAGAGGGGATCCCTATGTTGAGGGTGTAGTCTGTTCGCTTTATACATTGAATTTTTCTAAAATTTGTATGAGTAGTACTATGGTTACATATTTAGTCAAAATGTTGGTGCACCCACAGTAAAGTAGAGTGATGGGAGTATGGTTGATAAATGTCCATAGTCCATTCATGTAGCTTTGCAAGGTTATCCTGACAATAGTTTGTGCTATTCTTAATTATATATGCATTCTATTCTAATAGAATATATAAATCTCAAATTCTGTATAATTCCTCTAGCTTTTGTTTCTCTGCATTTACAACTTAATGATTAACTATCAATACACATTTTGGGGGAAAAAAAAAAAAAAAAAAAGTATTGAAACTCAGAAAAACTGGACAATGGCAAAGTAATTGGGAAGGTCCATTGACATTTTGGATGTTCCAAGGAGTAATGGTACAGGTTTCAAAAACCTCAATTAAGTAAAAGGCTTGTAGACATGAAAAAGGGTACTCTGATCAATGTAAAATGGTTTATGCCAAGGGAATGATGCTGCATTTGCTTTACAGATTTTTTTTTTTTTAAATATGGAAAGGAAGAATCATTGATTCCAGCAAAAAAGTTAAAAAAACAAAAACAGGAGCAAAGGCTTGTCACAGGGCTCATCTTTAGCAACAATTATACCAGTTTTAAGATAACCTCTGCATTGCTGGAACAGTTTAACAGGATTGAAGCCCTACACAAAAAGGAGACAATCACTGTTTGTAAAATATCTTTTGTTCCTAAAGTGTAATAAGGACGGGGACACACACACACAATTATAAGTGTTGTAACATTTTACCTACAACTACAGTAGGTCTTAAAAAAATCCTTCCTCGCTGTTAAGTTTACACTTATGACTGACTTATGCATTATTAAAGCTCAACTCCAGCATAACCAGTTTCTTTCCCATATGCAAGAGTAAAATTCTGAATTGTAAGGCAGGGAGATGCAAATTGATTTTCAATGACCCAAGTCAACTACATCAGAGGCAGCTAAAATCTTTGTCTATGCCACTGATCTAAAATCAGAGGTGACTAAAATATTCTACTTTTGTACAACAATGCCCTAGACACAAATTTCCAACATGACAAAGTGAACTACAGAAAAGTTACCTCAAAATGGAAGGTGAAAAATGGAAAGATCATGAAGGGCAGTATAATAAGGCTTTGAAAAGACTTTATTCCCTTCTACTTCAGGATAGGTTGCATAATTGGTAGGATTCTTCACAATTATTAATTCCCAACTCAAGCATAACCATTTTTTCTGTCTGAAGATAGGTCCCAAATCTAGTAATGATTTCACGGTAACTACTGATGTGGCATCATTATACACTATTAGCCATCAGGATGCCATTGAAGCCACAAGTTGGGCAATGAGAGAATTAGGAAATCAGCAGTAGACTCAAAGGAACTTAGAATGTCTGGATTGCCTGCAACATTATTGAAGATTGAAAAATTCCAGCCCTGTTGGAGAGGTAACAACAAGGTCCAGGTTTTGAGTCAGGCAGAATCACTGGATGTACACCATGGAGACCTTGGCCCCCTTAGCAGTGAATATTGAGTCTGACATGTTTCATTAGTTTTTTTTTTGCAAATGAAAACACAACTGTCAGTCTCCTTAAATCTGGTGCACCATGCAAGATCACCTCATGGAGTGAGAATCATCCCAGTACTAAATGTGAGAATCTTGCCAATTATCTCCAGGCAGCTGAGACCAGTCACCAAAACAATTGGTAACACTACACCAACCAATATTGAAATCCTGCAGTGCCCATAAGGTCCCTCTACTCAAGAAAGCACATGTTCAGGCCTGTCTGAAGTTTGCCACTGAACATATCACACACATGCACGCACACCGTTTGTAAGATGTGCAGATAAAAGGATTCAAGAAACTTAGATAAAGAAAATGGACTTCTTAAACCAATCTGCTTCTTGTCCAAAAGTTAGTTGATTCTCATTCTCCTCTGATAAAAACAAATCAGTTATCAATCAGCAGCATGACTGAGAAGAACTTGAAATCAGCCACTGTTGATTCAACTCATTATTGCAGGACAAAAAGGAACAGTCATTATCTAGGATGTGACACCAATATGTCTAGATAAAATGTGGACATCTTATATTAAAGCAAAATGGAATGGACAAAAATGTAGGTTTCTAATTGATAGAAGTGCCAAACTCTTACTGGTGTAAGATTACCAGTGACAGCATGCAGTTGGATTTAACAGATCAGATAACTAAAGGCTTTCCGATTTGGATACAGATTGGCAACTGTCCCATAATGTTCTCAGTATCTTGAGATATGTCAAAGATGTTGGATAATTGATCTTGGCAATTGTGTTATCTGGAAAGGTTCCATTGATCGTAAGCTTGTGGTAATTGACCCAGCAGATTACTGTTAAGTCAGCTGCATCTGTTTAACAGAAGTGATTGCTGCAGACCATAAATGGTCAGATATTGGTAATTGAGAACTGGCACAATAGGTCAAATACTTTGGAGCCAAGGCAAAAAGGAAGCAGGTTTGCTGAAAGACCTAGAAGTAGACGTGCAAGGCAGGGATCAACCAGCCCAGAAGCAATATAAAAAATTGCCACTAAAATCCATTGAACCGGTATCAATTGTCATACCACAAGGTATCCGAAAACAAATTCAGTAACAATTTGTTATGGATAATACCCAAAATGTGATTAGCTCAAATCATTCAGGTTTCTGATAGGACCTCAAAATGATGAATATATCCCAAATTGTGCCCCAATAATGGCAGATACACCTGACAACGTCCCAAATTGACACAACGTCCCAAATTGACACAACGTCCCAAATTGACACAACGTCCCAAATTGACACAACGTCCCAAATTGACACAACGTCCCAAATTGACACAACGTCCCAAATTGACACAACGTCCCAAATTGACACAACGTCCCAAATTGACACAACGTCCCAAATTGACACAACGTCCCAAATTGACACAACGTCCCAAATTGACACAACGTCCCAAATTGACACAACGTCCCAAATTGACACAACGTCCCAAATTGACACAACGTCCCAAATTGACACAACGTCCCAAATTGACACAACGTCCCAAATTGACACAACGTCCCAAATTGACACAACGTCCCAAATTGACACAACGTCCCAAATTGACAGACAAGTTCAGATTTTGTGATATTGCCAACGGATTCTCAATCTTTGAAAAAAGTTGTCAATATAAGTTTGCATTTACCTTTAACCACTTGCCCTCCTGAGGCTTTACCCCCCATTCCTGACCAGGACTTTTTTTGCATTATGGTGCTGCGTTACTATGTGACAATTGTGGTCATGCAATGCTGCACCCAAAATGAAATTTATGCCCCCCCACAAATAGAGCTCTTCTGGTGGTATTTGATCACCTGAGCTTTTTTTTTCGTGCTATAAACAAAGATAGAGAAAATTTGACTATTTGATAAACATGTCCAGAGAAAAAAAAAACCCAATACATGTAAACTGGTTTACATGAAAGTTATAGTGTTTACAAATGGCAGTATAGATACTGGAATTTCTTCTACTAGCAATATCAGCAATCAGCTGATTATAGGGGGACTGCAGCAGAAATGTTTATACGGGGGGGGGGAACTGTCACTGACATCCCCATTGACACCAATACAGTAATCAGTGCTAAAAAAAGCACCAACACTAATGGCACTGGACAGGAAGGTATTAAGAGTGGCAAAGGGTTAACTGTGCTGGTAGTGTTACTAGGGGGCAGTGAGTGCTTCACTGTAAGCACACTGCTCTGGATGACTGCATAACCATCCAGAGCAGTGTGCTTGAGCCAAGGAGAACTATTTAAAAAAAAAAAAAAAGTCACAGCACTTTGTGGTCACCTCTGGATCTCCTCACACGGCACTTCTCTCCATTATAGTCTCTCCAGTGGATAGAATTGTGCTCCAATGGATTAGCTCACGTTAGAGTGATTACAGTGGTGAATTTAATTATTCGATAATGTATCTCCACAATCTCTTAAAATTACCAAAGGAAAAAGGATAATTTCTCTTTAATGTACTATGCAAATATACATCCCTCAAAATTCTCCAATAACCTGGAAGTGAAATTATGCATTTTTGGATAGTCTTTTCCATCAATATAATTTGCAAGGGTAATTTTGAAAATGTGGATTGGAAAAATAAATCAAAATAGCCCAAATCTAAAAAGATAAAAAAAAGGTATATCATAAAATGATCCTATGGAATGTGATACTGCAAATGTTAAATTGTATTTCTGGAGAAAAGTGTACTAAAGGGAGGAACATTTTTTTTATCCTTGTCAATCAACAAATGCAACATCCCTGAATGGAAAAATTAATCAAATTATCCTCAGTGTCAAGAATATTTAATTAATATGGAATTGGGTATGGATAAATGGTTTTGAACCAATAGTAAAAACAGAACTAAAAACAAGGCATCAGAAGGAATTATTGGAGGAGTTGGTACTATTGGAAGTATTACCAATAGTATGGATAATACATTAAAATCTGATCTAGAACAAGCAGGTGTATTGGGAAGTAAAAGTATTAAAGTTCAGAGAAATCTAAAACAAAAATATTAGATATGAAAAAGACAGCTATAGTTCTAGGCCCATCTATAGTCCTTTTAGAAAAGGACTTTGAATTTGATAGTGAACACCCCCCCCCCCCATATAGCTGGGACATGTTAAGAGATTGAGTATTCTACAAATTTTAAAATTGCTCAAGACACACACGTAAAATAAGTGGGAAGGATGTAATCAGCATAAATGTTATAGTAGCTTAATTACTATAGCTGGGAGAAAATATTAGTTCCAATTACAGTCTTCGGATTACCAGTTAGTGATACTCATATCAACTGCCGTTTACAGATTAGTTTTGGTTTAGAATTTTTACTATCCAAAACAGATTTATCTTCCAGTTTACATTTCCAATCAAAAGTAACCTGTTAACTACTCTTGTAGGAAAAAGGAAGGCTTGTTTTCAAGTTATGAGACTATTAAAGCTTTCATCCTATCCTGCACACATGCAGAAATGCGGAATTGAGGCTTGTATTTTATACAAGACCTTACAGGAATCAGTATAATGAATTAGTGTAAATTTAGCCAATATACTTATGAGACATACAAGTGTTCTTCCTATGAATTATCCATCCACCCAACTAGATGACTTCCCATGGAAGGAATTTGCAGACATACTGTTAGATAAGGAGTTTGTGAAGCCTCCATTAAGTATAAAGGATTGTAATTATGAATATATTTCAGTTAGAGCTGTATCAGTGTGGAAAATGTCTTCTCAAATCCCTGTTCTACAGATAGTTGGGGATGGTTTAAATCACCAGAGGGAATATTCTATTACAATTTTACTGTGTACCAGAAGTCTTGACACTCCTGGCACTGAACTGTCTGAAAGGGGATTCTCAGCAAAGTTAAAACAATGGGACCCAAACCTGTTGGCTTCACAAATATCCACTTCAAAGAATTCCTCATTTAGATATGCAATGAAGGTGGCCAGCCTTTCAGCAATACTTATTTCCCAGGAAAAGGTCACGAATTGGCACACTTATTCCAAAATGGGTGTGCTAAGATTCTAAGATTTGCTTTAAAGGGGGTTGGTGTTTACTAAATACAGGGGATTTGAAGTTAGGCAATTAAGGGAATATATTTGCCAACCAATCAGAGCTACTCCATGAAAGGATGAGAAGCCTATAACAATAGACACTAGATGGAAAGGTCTTCTGGAAAACTAGTTACTAGAATGGAGCCCTTATGTAGAGTTTTGTGCCAATTATGGGATATATCCCTTGCACTGTCGTCTAAAGGTTTGTCTGTGTCTTCTGTCTCGCAGTTTGTATTTTGTGATGTTAGAACCTCAATGTTTCTTTTATGCAACTAGATAGTTTTAGCCCTTCATACTATTTACCAATAAAATTGTGTTTAAGCTTCCACATCCAGGTAAGAACTTGTAAATTTACCAAATTAAAGAAATGCTATATTTCCTAATCTATAGATTAGTTCAACATACAAAAAGGATCTGCGTATTAATTGCTTTATCTGAAGAACCTCAGAAAGCAGAAATTATATTTAAGAACAGGGAAATCTGCTAGAGAAAACATGATTGTCTGAATTTTCAGGTCACTCATGGCGGTTCAAGTTTAAAAATACTGTACCAATTATTCCCCTAACCCCCTTCTTACACTTAATCTAGCATTCTTTGACCATGGTTATACAGCATTCACCTCTAGAAGCTGGCTGCAGGTACAGAGCTTCCCACTTAACTGCGAGATGGAATACGGAGCTAGGTCCCAAGATTCTATTAGTTCCAGCCCAATATCCAAGATTTCTGCTACTTTTGATACTTTGTCTTACTTGTATTGTTTAGTTTGTTCTGGTTATTACATAGCCCCTGCGAGAGCGATTCATATGCTTGACAAACTTGTATATTGGATTTTAACAAATACAAAAGACCAAAACAAAAAAAAATTGTATATCAATGTGGAGAATATATTTCTAGCAGCAGTTACCATTTAGCTACATCTGTTAGTTATGATTTTATGTATTTAATCTCTGTATTAGAACAAAACCATTATAATTTTATAAAGAAATGGGAAAATTAAGGAAGGGGGGGGGTGGAAAGGAAATCATGTCAGGTGTTTAGGGCTGGGACAGTGATCGTGGGGGATTTTAACTACCTGGAAAAATTGACTGGAGTAACTGTACTGCAGGAACAGTTAAAGGCAAAAATTATAAACCTACTACAGGACAATTTTATGTTACAGTTTATAGAGGCCCAAACTAGAAGTGATGCTCTGCTGGACCTGGTAATCAAACCACGCAGAGCTTATTACAAATGTCCATAAAAAAAAAAAAAAAGTGGGCAACAGTGACCATAACATGATTTTATTTACTGTTTGCTGTAAATAGTAAACACATGCAGAAAAAAAAAACCCTAAACTTTAAAAGCTAATTTTCCAAGGCTGAGAGCTGCTCTCCAAGACTTAGACTGGGAGGGAATATTGGCATCGAACACAGAAATGGGAGTTCCAAAAGACTCTGAACAAGCTACAAAATATATTCCCATGGCAACAAACTTAAAAGGCTAAAAATCAAACCTATGTGGCTTACGGCCAAAGTCAAAGAAAAGAGCAGTTAAGAAAATAAAATGTTTAAGTGATAGTTTAAACATTAATATAATAGAATATGCAAAAAGGAAATAAAGGCTGCAAAAATTTAAAAACTGACAGATTGCAAAAACTAGCAGTACAAACACCAAAAATTCTTTATATTAATAGTTTAAAAAAAAAAAAAAAAAAAATTGAAGCAACAGACGCATGGATTCATGAAAGACAGTTGTCAAACAAATCTGATTTTGTAAGAGGTGAGCAAAACCTTGGACAGGAGTGGCAGTGGACGTGGTATACTTGGATTTCTCAAAAGCATTTGCCAGTTCCCCACACACAGCTAATGAGTAAGCTAAAGTCTACAGGCCTGGAAAAATCTGTATGCAAAATGGATAGAAAACTGGCTAAAAGAGCATATTCAGAGGAGTAGTGGTTAATGGTTCATACTCTGAATGGTCTAGGGTTGTCAGTTGTGTACCCTGAGGCAAGGTTGGGACCCTTTTTAATATATTTATAAACTATATAGGGTCTGGAATTAAAAATATAATTTCAGTCTTTGCAGATGACACCAAGCTGTGCAGTGGAATAACGTCCTTACAGGATGTCTCCAACTTACAAGCCAACCTCAATGCACTGTGTAATTGGGCAACTATGTGGCAAATGAGGTTTAATGTTGATAATTGTAAGGTTCTGCACGCATCATACAAACTGGGGGAATCAATTGTGGAGAAGGATGGGGGGGGGGGTAGGTTTCTGGTAGATCACAAGCTTAATAATGGCATGCAATTCCAAGCTGCGGTTTCTAAAGCAAGCAAAATCCTTTTGTATATAAAAAAAAAAAAAAAAAAAAAAAAAAAAAAAACCACCACCACAGACTCCAGAGATATTACCCCTGTACAAAATAAGTAAAACCTCATCTGGAATATGCGGTTGAATTTTGGGCACCAATTCGCAGAAGACATTGGGGAACTGGAGAGTGCAGAGAAGGGCAACCAAACTAAGGCATGGAGGAGCTCAGCTATGAGGAAAGATTACAGGAACTGAATTTATCCTCTTTCGAGGAGATTGGGGGGGGAGGAATATGATCTCCATGTATAAATACATCAGTGGTTCATATAGTGAACTGTTAAAGAGTTATTCACCCTGAGGTAATCACAGACAAGGGATCACTCTGGAGGAAAAGAAATTTAATCTCCAAATACGGAAAGGTTTCTTCACAGGAAGAGCTGTGAAAATCTGGAATAGATTTATAGGTAAAGTTAATCCAGGTAATATCCAATTGCCTCTTGAGGTATCAGGAAGGAATTTTCCTGTAGGAGCAAATTGGATCATGCTTTGTTTGCATTCCTCTGAATCACCTGTGTGTAAGATTAACCTTTTATGGTTGAACTGGATGGACTTATCTTTTCAGCCAGACAAACTATGTAACTGACCCAGTTATGCAAAAATGGTAGATTTGGAACAACTGATTCAGAGCATGTAGAAGGGACATGAATGGGAGTATGAATGCATGAATTCAACAAATTATATTCAGGGGGAATTGAAAATTAATTTGGCTTTATAAAACAGACATCCGTGCTCCATATTATAGCTCCAACTTCTCAATTTGTCTTCTGGGGCTCAGCAATGGTTAGCCTAAAATTAGACATGTAAATGGACTCTAAACAGGTGTTCCAAGTGTATTATGAAATTCTGGAACAGATGTCATTTTCTCAAACTAAAATATCTGCAGTGAGAATGCAGTAATGAGGTAGAAATGAGAATATTTTATAAAAAGAACCTATAATGTAGTTTAAGTAGTTAGGAATAGTGTGAGATACATAAATCAACTAGAATAGAGAATATATAGGTATTTATGTGACTAGAGGATGAGCCTGTTTCAGAAAGAATGTAATCATGTGATGTGGAAATATGAAGTCAACAGTTTTTACTTCCAGGGACATAAAACTATCACACCCATTTATGAACTTTTGCAAAAAGCACTAGTTGGGACATTAACTGCAGTTCTTTTGAACAGGTAATTTACCAACTGGTTTGTCACCATATAATCCCCCCTGAAGGGTTCCTGAAAGAGGTTTAGGCTAGTGTGGCCACCTGTTTGATGTTAGAAAATGACTGAGTTCAGGGCCTACTTCCTAACACGTCCTAAGGATTATTGTAATACATCTTCCTGCGGGAATTGAATTCAAAATGATCTATGCTCAGCTTGACATTGGCTTGTCAAATACCAACTAATGATACACCCACCCCAAGCCAACCAGTATTTTGAGATGGTCAAAGCCTAAGCACCCATCTGTTAACATAATGTGGCAAAGTCTTAATATATATGAGCATGAGTGTAACTGGAAGGGTGGGGGGGGGCTTTGCAACACTAAAGCAAGACCCCCCACTTTTGGACCTCTTGATCGCTGAGCACAAAATGATAACACAAGGTTGTCTGTTTAGAGTATCACCATTGCTCTTTGTGCCTTTTTTGTAACTTTAATTGGCTGTCCACTTTATTTGCAAAACCACCACTTCATGTTACTTCTTGTTTAGTTATATTTGGTTAATAGCAAACTTATCCTGCGTAAATAAATTACTTTTCTAATTAGCAGTGATTTAACATTATAAAGGATATAGGAACGCTAGATTCTGGTATACGCAAAAGATGCTATTCACTTATATTTATCAGCAAATGAAAAAAAAAAAGTGAGGTGCACAAGCACCAAAACTGTGATCCTTTAATATGGAAAGACCACAAGTCTAACTTAGCACCATTATATTTTTCTGATAAATTATGTTTGTCAAAAAAAAAAAAAAAAAAAAAAAAAAAAAAAAAAACTACATCAGCTAGAAATGATCCCTATCTTTAGAACATTTTCCAATATGGCTGTTACACATTTAGCTCAGACTGAATTAGGAAATCACTGTATAGTAGGATGTTTTCATTGCTTTTTGGAATAGTATATGAAAAGATTCACTTGCTCTGAAATATATTCACACAGCAACATTTTGTTTACTTAAGGCCTAAATGCAGTCTATCACCCACTGCTCCCGACTCTAAAAAGCAGAAACTACTACATTTTACTACTTTGCATTACAGCAGGCAAGAAACTCTTATATCCATTTTAAGTTTATGTCAAGTGTGGTCTAATAAAAATCTGTTTTAAAACAGCCTGGTGATTTACATAACTGCCTAAAGACACCAAATTAAAAAAAAAGTGTTGCAATATTTTACAAAAAATATATTGTGCACCTCACATCTATCTCAAAATTGCGAAAGGCAGTATAATGAAAGGATGCAAAAATGACTTGATTCCTTGTGCTTCACAGTAGGTTACATAAAGATCATTGGCAAGATTCTTCACAATTATTAAAGCCCAACTTCAGCATAGGCAATTTTGTGGGGTTATTATACAATAGTGTTACTTCTCACTTTTCTTTCTACTCTGGAGCCCTTTGAGCCCCACTGCACAAATTCTGAATGGTAAGGCAGGGCAATACATTGCTGACACCCTACTGCAGCGAATGGTGTCTAAGGAAACTGAATGCAGTGCCTCTGCCCACCTGACTCTGCTCAGCAGATTGAGGATGTATCAGAATAGCTGATCAGAAATTAGACACTAGAACACAAAGCATCTTAATGCTACCATTAAAATAAAAAAAAAAACCCAACGCTGTGCTCAAGTTGGACTTTGTTGTGTCTATAACTATATAAAACACAAGCATTACTTTACGTTATAGAAATACTAGGAGCAAAGGTGACAAAAGCAGTACATGTTGATGACAAGGGGGTGGCTTGGAAGTGCATTCTGGATAGGTTTCCCACGGGAAGTGCCACTCCTTCTCTGAACCACTAAAGTTGTACTACAACATGTGGGAGGAGACAGCAGTACATGGTGCACATCAATATTGCCAGTGATAATTTATTTTCTTCTCATCTACAGATTAGGTGCATTCTTATACACCATCTAAGTTTTAATGTCATGTTCCTTTACTTTCCAGATGTTTCAAGTAGAATCCACCTATGGAAGAGCAGATTCAAGTGTATATTCAGGAGCAAGGATGGTAAATGAACCCCCCCCAATAACAGGACATCCTGGACAACTAGAGACCCACCAGGATCAGAGTGCAGATGGAAGATGCTGTGGTCCTAGAATTTTGACTAGCCTTCAAGGACTGGAAGGGACTCTCCTCATCCAAGACCATATTGCAAATGAGACCGTTTAACTCAACCATTCAAGACAGGGTGGTTTACAACTTAAGTCAATCAGGTTTCACAGTACAGGAACTCTCAAACTCCATGGCTGTGGGGAAGACAGGGCATCTATTTTTCTTCAGAGAAACCACTGAAGGCTTTGTGTCAACACGAGTCCCTTGTCAAAAAAAAAAAAAAAAAAAAAAAAAAGAAGGGGGAAATTAAACCTCAAGCCAGAACAGTAATACCAGAGTGATGGCACTGCCCCTGTTCTGCTCATGACCAAGACAGGAGCTGGAATTTGACTATAGGATGATTAAGTTCCCATAGGTCTGGTTCACACCAATGCAGTTTACTCTTAAAACGTTTTGCGGGTTTTTTTGGACCAACTTGTTGCTGGGCAGATTATAAATACAATACTCAAACATTACATGCGGTTACTGCAGTGTCTCCATTGAAGGCTATTGAACCAAAAATGCTAATTTTTGTGTTTAAGAGTCCCTGATACTTTCCAACAAAGCGCCTCAAAAAAGCATAGCTGTGAACGTGTTTCTGCAAAATGCACATTGGTGTGAGTAAGGCCTTAGAGGGTAAGGGGCAGATGTCAACTGGTTAAACAGCTAAAACTACCTGACACCTGCCTCTACCCTACTATTAACAGCTCTAGGTTGATGCATTCTAGGGTGAGCAGTTTTTCCCCTTCAACATAGGTCCTTCCTATCTAGCCCCAAAACCACCTATTGTTGATGTGCTAATGGAGTATGCATCACCGTCTGTCTAGGAAGCGTGACCGTTAATGAAATCTGTATTTGCACATTAAATTAGAACACCAGACAAATAGAATAGCTCACGAAAAAAAACAGCTTCTAAAATTGCCATCTTTATCTTCCATAGCTGTACCCAGTAATACCATTTTTCTCTCAAGATGTCAGTATCTGAAGGGGTCAGCATCAAACTTCCAATTCACTTTTTATGCAGTTTCTTACCTTACCTATGGATTTGATCTAGAGCAGATTGCAAGAGATCACCAGAGGCCAAGGGATCAGGTCAACCGATTGGTTCTTTATGCCACTGCTGTCATGAATGGGAACTGTCATGTATGGATGGGATCGTGGACCCTCCATGCCGGTGTACTAGGAGAGCGCCCCCTGTACAGGCTACAGCTGACCTGGTAGAGTCACAAAAAATTATAAGGACCTTGGAAAACAGAATATAGCATTCACAGGAATGGCAGGATTATATTGCAGCACTGGGGTGCTGGACTTACAGGTATGCCATGGAGTACTAAGAAACCCTTACTGTGCTGGGTTCAGGGCTCACAGGGAGACAGAAGTATCTAAGCAGAAGAGAATTCTGAGCTTATAAGAACACAGAGGTCACAATATGTATAAAGAACATTGAGGTGCAAAGGAGTCCCAGGGAATGCAGGTACACAGGATACAGCTGAGGGCCATCAGGAGTCTAGGACAGAACAAATTCCTATTGTTACAGTCTGGTGAGAACACAGAATGCCCACATGTACAGTAAAGGTGAGGGCCCTTGGAAGGGCCGAGGCGCAGAGTCTAAGGAACCACCTGGTCTTCTCCAGAGCTCCTGAAGGTGGAGATGGGTTTTGCTGCAGACGGTCCCCAGGTTGCAGTTCTCAGACTCACCCAAGCAGGCAGCTAATGGGAACTGAGGGCTGATAATCCCTTGCAGCACTGAGGTGCAGGAATCACCTGGCAGTACAGCTGGCAGGTGTGCAAGGAGACAGGTACTGGGAACAGGTACAGAGAGTCATTAGCAGTAAGTAGTAATGCACAGAGAAACTAGAAGCATGAGGAGCAAATACACATGTATGGGGGACACAGATTGGAAATATATTGGGAGATATTGAAGTATGCTGCACAGGTAATGCTAAAAACTACTGGCAGAAATTTATAGATCAGAGGAGAGTAGAAGGCAGAAAGCTTGAAGGAATACACAAAGGAAACAAGTACACAAGGTACAAGAATACAGGACACAAGCAGGAACACAGAGCTTTACAGGAGACCAGCAGGAAGACATCAGGGGAACACCATGAGATGCCTGCAAGCAGACACCAGGACCATGGGGGATCTGCCTACAGCTGTGGTCACCCAGAATTTACCCATGAAGCCAGGAATAGAAGCACACCATGGAAATACTCTAGGATTTAATTATTTTCCCAGTAGCACTCACAGAGATTTCTAGGCGCTTTCCTGATCACCTGGCTCTAGGAATACAAGCTGCTGCTCAGTCACAACCCAATATACTGAGTCAAGCCTAAATAGAATTGTGGCTGGACAGGGCGTGTAGCTAATTGAATCAACAGCAGGTGGTTAACGAGTAGCAGCAGAACCTGGCAATAAAAGCAATGGAACTACATGTACCAGTATACCTGTTAGTTGCAGGGAATAGAGGAGACCAATCTGCAGATCTGAAACAGCTGCTTCCTTTTCAGTTGACTTTTGATCTTCAGTGCAGGTGCTAAGGCAGCAATCTAAAGGCAAATGATGAAAAAAGTCCCAGACTGAATTCAATATTTGAGACAAATTTAGCTTAGTTTGGAAAAGAAATTAGCATCTTAAAAAAAAAAAATCTCAGTTTTAAGACTCAGAAATATTTGCCTAGTTGAACTGAATGAATATTTCTGCAAACATTGAAGAGCAATATACAATATACAAGAGGTCTGATGTCAGATTTATAGGGATAATGGAGTGTTTCATCAGCTACTTCTCTACACAGAGACAGCCACATACCTGTCTCATCTGATCATTATGCATGAGATTCTAAAGCAGAATAAAACCCTATTGTCAGTAATTCTAAGGGCCACTTCACACTACATGCGTTTCAGTTGCTTTTTATCTGCATGCAAAACGCACAGAAAGTAGGTTATATGGTTGTCAATGTCATAGTTCACATCAGTAATTGCAGTTCAAGTGCATTCCAGTTGCAGAAAAAAGAGAACAGGCTGCATTTTTCCTGCACAGATCTGCACTGGAACATGGTAAAAAACGCACTGGATAGCACCAAAACGCACTGGAACACACATGTTCCTATTTAAACTGAAGAAAAAGAGGGGCAAAAATGAACTGGAATGTTTAAAAAATGCACCGGAACATGTAAAAAAAAGTGCATGCAGAAACACATCTGGAATGCATCTGGACTGCGTTTCTATATTGTGAACCGAACCTAAAACTATAATTTCTCCAACACAGGCACTCAAGGTAGATCACCTGATCCTGAGAGCACTCAGATACTGGGTTGCTGTTTGTTTTTTTTGCTAATTCTCTTTTTCTATTATTAAAATTTGAACAGATCTAGGAGTTTTCTTGTCATTGTTGTCTATCCCTTACTTTTTAAAAGTTGCATATAGATAATTTTCATAATTAGTATTGCTATTTATTATTCCCGGTTACAGTTATTACACCCCTTAAGACTTGTTTTGTTATATATCTACTTTCTTGTATTTTGGAATTTAAATAAAAAAAAATTGCAATGGTATCTGAGGGGTAAGTATTGGGTTCTGATGCACTGATCCATGTGAGTGCAATTTTGGGGTTTTAATAAAATAAAACTTTTTTAACACAGTAAACCCAATGATGGCCTTTTTAATTCTACTGTATTTGAACCTTGTCTGTTGGAGGATCCATCTTACTGAAGCAGAATATATCCTATACCAGTGAATTTGTCTCCAGGGTGGGGGAGGTGTGCAGTGACCCTCTGAGGTCTAATATGGAGGTGAACGTATAGGATCGCTGGTGGTGGAGATCACATGGTGCGATATTAGTGGATACCTATGAGCAGCACATTTTTAAATGGACTGATTTTCATGACACAGAATGTATTTCATTTTTGTGCATTTATTGGATTGACTTTATATTCACACAATGGAGGTTTTCACCATCATTCACTATCTGTTTTTATATATACATATATATATATACATATATATATATATATATATATACACACACACATAATTGTTTTGAAGAGCTGTTTGTTATCACATGTGATATGTTTATTTCATATTGCACATAGGGCACTTTATGGTATTCCTCTCTGCACACTATATATATATTTATATTCTATATATCACATTTGCAGCACACTGAGTTATTTTGAGTGATAGACCAGTTATTTATGTTTCATTCATAGCTGAGATATAGCATTCTGGTGATTCACATTCACAAAGGGGGTTTCCACCACTATTCACATATTCAAGTTTTGCAAGGTGGTAGAGATACTCTTTTGTTGCTATTCAGATCTATTAGGTGGGAACACATTTCAGTGATGAGCAGAAAGTCTGTTATATATTTCCAAGGGTATCTAGCTGCAGACCGGAGCTCCACTCTAGATAGCAGCCATGTCACCTCCACTCAAAGATTTTTTTTAAAATCAACTTTAATGTAACAACCAACAGACACAATAATTCTAAACATGAAATATTCTGCTTGTTTTCTTGAATTGCATTTGTGAAAGAATGGGTTGCTGTCAGGAGCTCAGTGAATTCAAGCGTGGTACCGTGATAGATTGCCACCTGTGCAATAAATCCATCCGTGAAATTTCCTTGCTACTAAATATTCCACCGTCAACTGTTAGTGGTATTATAACAAAGTGGAAGCAACTGGAAACAACAGCGACTCAGCCACCAAGTGGTAGGCCACGTAAAATGACAGAGCGGGGTCAGAGCATGCTGAAGTGCACAGTGCGCAGAAGTAGCCAACTGTCTACAGAGTCAATAGCTAAAGACCTCCAAAACTTTGTGTGGCCTTCAGATTAGCACAACAACAGTGCATAGAGAGCTTCATGGAATGGGTTTCCATGGCCGAGCAGCTGCATCCAAAACCTTAGATCACCAAAGCGGTGGATGCAGTGGTGTAAAGCACGCCGCCACTAGACTCTAGAGCAGTGGAAACGTGTTCTCTGGAGTGACGAATTACGCTTCTCTGTCTGGAAAACTGATGGACGTGTCTGGGTTTGGCAGTTGCCAGGAGAACAGAACTTGCCTGATTGCATTGTGCCAAGTGTGAAGTTTAGTGGAGGGGGGATTATGGTGTGGGGTTGTTTTTCAGGGGTTGGTCTTGACTCTTTAGTTTCAGTTAAGGGAACTTTTAGGCTACATTCACACTTGAGTGTTCTGTAGTTTGAAGCTCGACACTCCCAAAACACTCAAACTTAAAAAATCAGTTGTTCTCTATGGTGCCTGTTCGAGCAATCAAGTGTGAACAGGCACCATAGAGAACAATTGATTTTTTAAGTTTGGGCTTTTTTGGAGCTTTGATCTTCATGCTACAAAACACTCAAGTGTGAATGCAGCCTTAAGGTGTCAGCATACCAAGACATTTTGGACAATTTCATGCTCTCAGCTTTGTAAGAACAGTTTGGGAATGGCCCCTTCATGTCCCAACATTACTGTGCACCAGTGCACAAAGCAAGGTCCATAAAGACATGGATGAGCGAGTTTGGGGTGGAGGAACATGACTGGCCTGCACAGTGAGTCCTTTATGAGTCCCTGACCTCAACCCGATAGAACACCTTTGGGATGAATTAGAGTGGAGACTGCAAGCCAGGCCTTCTCGTCCGACATCAGTGCCTGACCTCACAAATGCGCTTCTGGAAGAATGGTCAAACATTCCCATAGACACACTCCTAAACCTTGTGGACATCCTTCCCAGAAGAGTTGAAGCTGTTATAGCTGCAAAGGGTGGGCCAACTCAATATTGAACCCTACGGACTAAAACAGGGATGCCATTAAAGTTCATGTGCGTGTAAAGGCAGGTGTCCCAATACTTTTGGCAACGTAGTGTATGTATGTAAGTGGGACACTCCAGTTGGGGGTTTCCACCTTCATTCACAGGACACTGTTCTATATACGCAACACTTTTCTTGGGGTACATTTCTTTTTATTGAATTATCAGTACTACAGTATTTTATTTTTCTCCCTTCAGAATCAACCAAGGGCGGCAACAATGACTAACTTCTAACATTCCAGTTTTTATGCACCATGTCCAGAATCTTTATGTACATAGTTTGTAAGTTTCATTCTTCAATTAGGTTAATTTATTGTGTAGTATGTTTGTAATCAGTATGTTAAGCTACACTGCATGACAGACAAATATTGCCAAAATACTGTACAACAGGCATGCGTATGCTAGCTTTTTGGGCATACTTAATTAAAAATTCTGGAAAACAAAAATCTTCTTTGCTACACCTTTGAGTGGTTCATTTCTGCACGGGCATGGTCAGTATGGGCATTAGATGTACAATCACATAATATTTAAAAAAAGAACACTACCCTAATGTGACTAGTAATCTTCTGGCTGGCGCCACAATCTGCCAGAAGTTTGTGTTTTGTCAATCCAAAGGGGTGTAGAGCAGCGGTTCTCAACCTGTGGGTCACAACCCCTTTGGGGGTCGATCGGCCCTTTCCCGGGGGTCGCCAGACTCTGGGGTCAGACTCATAACAGCAGCCGGCACGGTGCCGCTCTGTCTGTGTGTCGTGTGTGTGCTGTGAGTGTGTAGATCGGACCTTAGAGGACGGGCGGACGCTTATGCTGGTGCACAGGAAGTGATGTCATATCTTCCTGTGTTTGAAGGAGCTGGATGCCTGGGCTGGTAAGTCGGGTCTGATGATTATGCTGCACTCGGAGGGTAGACACTGTACCAGCACCACCGCTACCCACAGTTAGGTAAAGGGGCGCCCGCGGTGCTGCAAAGCCACTGCCACCAATGTTATAAAATGGGTTTTGGAGGGATCCCCCACTGATCAATATATTTTGTATGGGGAGTGATACACTGAGCCACCAATGATTTATTTATTTTTTTGGGGGGGACTGAGCCACCAATGATTTTTTTTGGGGGGGGGGATTAGACTGTTGTGATTGACTGCTTTCATTGCTGTTCGTCAGACAGGTGGGTGTGGTGTCAGAAGAAAATCCCCAGCGATTGCAAGCGCTTTTCACGAGTTTGCTGGCGTTTTTGTTTTGTTTTTTTTTAATGGTGGTTTTGTTTAGTGCTGCCCCTGTGTAGAAATAGCAGATTTTTAGACTTGGTGACAGTTTTCCTTTAAGTGACTTGCTAAGGAAGCTAGCTTTAATGTGAAGTATGTGAAAATTTTAAAACGTTTACTCATTACCACATATTCTGTGGTTATCCTTTGCACTTTTCTGCATTTATTGTTTTTATTACTACTGTGACTATTGCCCCATACACACGATGTGAAAATCGGACAATGGATCATCCGTTTTTTTTTGCATGCTGGTAGCACATCGAAAATAAAGTGTACTAAAGTTATGAAAATTCTCGTACGACAGAATAAAAAAAATAGTGGGTTTGATGTCATGTGTTGTAGTGTATTTGCATTGCATTTTCGGACGACAACTGTACTGATTATACGAAAATCGTACTATCGGGCATCATACGAGAATAATTTTCGTGCATGTCCGATCGGATTTTATGGGACGAACTGTCATGATCGGCTCTCAAAAGCTCTGTACTAACGATCCCATTATCGTACAATCGCTTTGTAAGCGATATTTTTCATACTATATTCGGATTGTGTGTACGGGCCATAAGTGGTTTAAGTTATGTTTATTATTTATTTGGTTTACAAATATTTTGTATTTATTCTAAAGTTCTATGGTTATGAATAAATACCTGTATTTATTTGAATTAACATTTGATGACTTGGTGTCTGTATGTGTTTTTGGTGGGCCATCAGACCCAATTCTCGAGGTAAGCCATGGGAGTCCCAGTCCGACACTGGGGTTGGCGCCATTGTATTTATGCAGACCATTCACACATGTGCAGACAGCAGGTACTGTAGAAAACAGCTGCTGTGTTGAAAGCATTGGAGGTAAGACGGGACAACACTTGAATTATTGTTCATCAGCTATTGTCATATAATATTTTCATTTATATAACAAACCAACCCATGACAATGGATCGTGTAGAGAAGAACCCTAAAAAGAAAAAATATACTGAGGATTTTTTACAGTATGGTTTTACCTCAATAATTACAGTAGCAATTGAGAAACCGCAATGTGTTATTTGTTATGAAGTTCTATCAGCTGAATCTATGAAGCCGAACAAACTAAAACGCCATTTTGATAGCAAGCATCCGAGCTTTGCCAGCAGGGATTGTAGCAATATGTTATATGCTGTGTATGGCCTCTAGGGGTCTCACTACTTAGATACTGGTACAACTGTGTTATTGCCTCTCTTTGGTTGTAGTTCTAGGGCAGACACATGTATAATGGCAGCTAGAAGCACCTAATAAAATGTCTCCTGTTAACTACAGTGTGTGAGCATCTGAGCAGGATCGATTAACAGAACATGGTGGCAGCTGGGCACTGAACCTCTGAACAGCAAATCTTCTGTCTACAAATACAGATTGTGTGACACTGGAACTGTACAGAGAATCAGCAACTGTAAATACAGAGTCCCTATCAGACTGCACTATGGAGAGTGGCCTGAAACCCCCTCAGAGACTGGATGTCACTTCTTCCAATCTCTCACAGACATGGAGACACTGGAAGGAAGAGTTTACTCTGTATGTGGACCTGACAGTGGCACCCAGAGATGAGCAGAGGGAAGTAAAGCTGTTTTATTACTTGATTGGGGAAAAAGGCAGAGAACTAGCCGAGACCCTGCTCACAGACAGCATGGCACTGACAGACATACTGCAAGCATTTGATAAGCACTGTGACCCCAAAAAGAATGAGACGGTGGAGAGATACAAGTTCTTCTCAAGGAATCAGGAGATTGGGGACAGTGTGGACAGATATGTGACAGAGCTGAGGAGACTGGCTGCAACCTGTGGATTTGGGGACATCAGGGACTCCCTTATCCGAGACAGGATAGTGTGTGGCATCAGAGACTCTCACCTCAGAGAAAGATTACTGAGGGAGGAAGAGCTGGCGCTGGAGAAATGTATACAAATCTGCAGGGCTGCAGAGCTGACTAAAGACAGGCTGAAGATGATGGAGGGCACCAGTGATGCCTCAGTACATGCAGTATCTGTGAAAGGCAGAGCAAGGTCCAGGCTCCCTGTGAGCTCAGTCCAGTGTAAATACTGTGGCAAAAGACATGAAAGAGACAAAGAGAAATGTCCAGCGTATGGGGAGTCCTGCAGGACTTGTGGCAAGATGAACCACTTTTCAGCTGTGTGCAGATTCAAAACCAGCAAACAGTACAGACAAGTCCACACAGTGACCCAGGACACAGACGAGGACAGCACAGAGGGCATCACATGGCTGCAGCTGCAGTCTGCAACAGAGAACGTCAATGTAGTCAAACAGCCAGTAGCCAATGATGCAAAGCAGCTCTTTGCCATATTTATGGTGGATGAACAGCCCATAAGATTTCAGCTGGATTGTGGAGCAAGTTGCAATGTCATTCCATTTACTCTGCTTAACAAACAGGTTCCCATTGAGCCCACTGATAAGGTACTGGTCATGTACAACAAAAGTGTTCTGAAACCCATGGGAACATGCAAGCTAAAATTAAGAAATCCACGTAACAGAAAGAGCTACAGAGTGGAGTTTACTGTGTTGCAGGAGGACGATCACATTCCTTTGCTGGGAGTTAAAGCAGTTCAGGCTATGGACTTAATAAAGGTGCAGTCCCATAACATCATGGCTCTGGAAGTTTCTGACAATACTCAAAATCCTACACAAAAGGCAGAATACATTTTGGATTTTCACCACATAAAAACAGAGTATGCTGATTTATTTGAAGGTGATGGGTGCCTGGAAGGCAAATACAAACTAGAAATTGATCATACAATACAGCCTACCAGACTGCCTACAAGAAGAGTACCTGTAGCCTTAATGCAACCGCTTAAAGAGGAACTGCAGGATTTGCACAGCAGAGGTATGATAGCACCAGTACAGGAAAGCACAGACTGGATAAGCAGTTTGGTGATAGTGAAAAAACCATCAGGCAAGTTAAGAATATGCATTGATCCTAAGCCACTGAACAAGGCCCTTAAAAGAAATCACTATCCAATGCCAACAATAGAAGATATTCTACCAGATCTATCAAAGGCTAAAATATTTTCGGTATGTGATGTGAAAAATGGGTTCTGGCACGTGGAACTGGATAAAGAATCAAGTTTATTAACAGCATTTTCTTCCCCATTTGGACGCTATAAGTGGCTTAGAATGCCAATGGGAGTAAGCCCAGCTCCAGAAGTGTTCCAACAAAAATTGATGCAAGCTTTGGAAGGACTGTCTGGAGTAAAAATAATAGCAGACGATATACTAATAGTTGGGGAAGGTGATGATCTAGAATCCGCAACAAAGGATCACGATAAAAAGATGATACAATTCTTAGACAGATGTAGAAAAAAACAAATCAAACTGAACCTGGAAAAATTCAAACTAAAAATGACAGAAGTACCATATATTGGACATCTTCTTACCTCAAATGGTGTTAAAGTCGATCCAGAGAAGGTGAGGGCGATACAGGACATGCCGACACCTACAGATAGACGTGGAGTACAACGATTCCTGGGCATGGTGAATTATCTTTCCAAATTTTGCAAGCATTTATCAGACATGTGTGAGCCACTGAGACAGCTAACTCACAAAGACGTACTCTGGGAATGGACAGAAAGCCATGAAACTGTTTTTCAGTCAGTGAAAAATGCTATTGCAGACGCAGCAACGCTAAAATATTTTGATCCAGATCAAGCAGTGGTAGTACAATGTGATGCCTCAGAAACCGGCCTTGGAGCCACACTAATGCAGGATAAACAGCCAATCACATATGCAAGCAGAGCGTTAACTCTAACAGAGCAAGGCTATGCTCAAATCGAGAAGGAACTACTAGTGGTAGTATTTGGGTTAGAGAAATTTCACCAGTACACCTACGGTCGACAAGTGGTGGTGCATTCTGATCACAAGCCTTTAGAAAGTATTACAAAGAAGCCACTACTGAATGCCCCAAAAAGACTGCAGCGTATGCTGTTAAGGCTTCAGAAATATGATTTTAACATTTGTTACTGTCCAGGGAAGGATTTACTGATTGCAGATGCCCTAAGCAGAGCTTACTTACCCATCACAAATGAAGAAGAAAAAGACATTGAAAGCATCAATATGTGTGAATATCTGTCTGTCTCAAAAGACAGACTGAAACAAATACAGACCTGCACAGCGGAAGATAAAACTCTACAGATCCTATTGACTGTCATCTTGAAGGGATGGCCAAAACACAAGCAGCATGCTCCAATGGAGGTTTCTCCATTTTTTCACATAAGAGATGAACTCTCTGTGCAGCATGGAATCATCTTTAAAGGAGAAAGAGCTGTCATACCACAATCACTTAGAAGAGACATTATAGAAAGATTGCACTCGACTCACTTAGGTGTAGAAGGATGTCTACGTCGTGCACGAGAATATGTTTATTGGCCTGGAATGAATGACCACATAAAAAACTTTATAGCACAGTGTGAAATATGTGCATCGTGCAATGATAAGCAACCGAAAGAGACATTGCAACCACATACAATTCCAAACAGACCATGGTCAAAAGTAGGAACAGATCTGTTCACGTGGAACGACAAGGAATATCTGGTAACTGTGGACTATTTTTCCAACTTCTGGGAGATAGACTACTTACAGGACACAAGGGCCAAAACAGTAATTAAAAAACTCAAGGCCCATTTTGCCAGATATGGCATTCCGGATATTGTGTTCTCTGACAACGCCGCTCAATTTACATCGGAAGAATTCAAAAAATTCAGGGAGAGGTGGGAATTTGAGCACCAGACATCATCTCCTGGATATCCGCAGAGTAATGGTAAAGCCGAGTCAGCAGTAAAAACAGCCAAAAGACTCATGCAAAAGGCAAAACAGGCAGGTACAGAGATATACCTGTCTATACTGGACCACAGAAACACACCCACACAAGGCCTAGACACCAGTCCAGCACAGCGGCTTATGAGTAGACGTACAAGGACTCTCCTACCAACTGCAGGTCAACTACTAAAGCCAAAGCTTGTGGGCAATGTTAAAGCCAAACTAACGAAGAATCAAGATAGGCAAGCTTTCTATTATAATAAATCTGCAAAAGATCTGCCTGTTCTCCAGAGCAATGACAATGTACGGATTCAGCCAATAGGGAAATATGACAAACACTGGAAAAAAGCGAAGGTTGTACAGAAATTGGGACCACGGTCCTATGAAATTATAACAGAGGAAGGAAGAAGATGGAGGAGAAATCGGAGACATCTGAGAAAAATACAAGAAGGAGATGATACAGGGCCCTGGGAACAGTATATGGACACTCAAAGCGATGAGACTATGAATACCAGCAACAAAGAAACAGGGACTGCTGAGGAGCATAGGGAGGTCTCTAGGCAGAGAGAGACAGTCCCAGAAAATAGACTGCCAGAATCAGAAGAAACCTCATATGTTACGCGAGCTGGCAGAACAATCAGAAAGCCGGCTCACCTCAAGGATTATATCTAATTTTTGTGTTTGTTATATTTCATTGTTCTTTTATTTAAAAGAGAAAGAATGTAGCAATATGTTATATGCTGTGTATGGCCTCTAGGGGTCTCACTACTTAGATACTGGTACAACTGTGTTATTGCCTCTCTTTGGTTGTAGTTCTAGGGCAGACACATGTATAATGGCAGCTAGAAGCACCTAATAAAATGTCTCCTGTTAACTACAGTGTGTGAGCATCTGAGCAGGATCGATTAACAGAACAGGGATACCAACTATTTTAGAAGCAAAGCTGATGCACTCAAGAAAGCCAGACTTGACACTGGTGGCAAGTACTACAAAAAAAATGTAGCAGCCGTTGAAGCTTCATATTTGGTGACACTCAGAATCGCCAGAGCTATGAAACCTCACACCATTGGTGAGGATTTACTGTTGCCAGCGGCCAAAGACATTGTTCAAGTTATGATCGGAGACGAATTTGTTACGAAATTGAATGCAATTGCCTTATTCAACGACACTGTCCGCAGACGATTAGATGACATGTCTGCTGATATTCTTGGTCAGGTAGTGCAGGAAATTAAATCTGCTCCACTTCCAATATTTAGTATCCAGCTTGATGAATCTACAGACGTGGCAAACTGTTCACAGTTACTGGTTTACGTGAGGTATATTAATGATGGCGACTTTAAAGATGAGTTTCTTTTTTCCTCTTGAAACAACTACTGCACATGATGTATTTGACACAGTTGGTTCATTTCTGAAAGAGCATCAGATCTCTTGGGAAAAGGTTTGTGGTGTTTGCACAGATGGTGCTCCAGCTATGCTAGGATGTCGATCTGGATTTCAACGTTTGGTACTGATTGAGTCACCAAAAGTCATTGGAACTCACTGTATGATTCATAGGCAAATATTAGCAACAAAGACGCTGCCACAAGAGTTACAACAAGTAATGAAAAGCGTCATAAGTTGTGTCAATTTTGTAAAGGTGAGCAGTTTAAACAGTCGACTGTTTTCGCAACTGTGCAACAAGTTGGATGCGCCACACAATGCTTTGCTATTTCACACTGAAGTGAGATGGTTGTCAAGAGGAAAAGTTTTAAAACGTGTTTTTGAGCTTCGTGATGAACTTAAAACGTTTTTTAATCAGAAGGCAAGACCGCAGTTCGAAGCACTTTTCAGCGATAAACGTGAACTGCAGAAAATAGCTTACTTGGTTGACATCTTTGCCATCTTGAATGAGTTAAATTTATCACTGCAAGGACCAAATGCAACTTGCCTCGATTTGTCTGAAAAGATTTGATCATTCCAAAAGAAACTTCAGCTTTGGCAAAAAAAATTTAATAAAAATATTTACATGTTGCCTACCTTATCTGCTTTCTTTGAGGAACATAATGAGGAACTGCAAAATTACAGTTATGAAGTAGCAACGAAAATAATTTTATGGTTGGGGGTCACCACAACATGAGGAACTGTATTAAGGGGTCGCGGCATTAGAAAGGTTGAGAACCACTGGTGTAGAGCCATCCAAGCAAATTGTCAAAACTGAATACATAAAATACACAAAAAGGAGGTGAGCTAGAAAAAGAGATGGGTGGGGAGAGAGGTAGGGAAAGGGATGGAGGGAGGGTGAGGGGTAGAGAGAGATAAGGGTGGTTGGGAAATATGGATGGAGGAGAGAAGGGTGAGGAGGCTGTATGGATGGATAGAGCAAGGATGGGGGGGTGGAGGTAGGGACAGAGTTAGGAGAGGGGGAGGTGGAGGTAGGGACAGTGTTAGGATGGGGGGGGGGAGTAGGGATAGAGCTAGGATGGGGGGAAAAGGTAGGGGCGGAGCTAGGATGGGGGGGGAAGTAGGGATAGAGCTAGGATGGGGGGAAAAGGTAGGGACGGAGCTAGGATGGGGGGGATAGGGATGGAGCTAGAATGAGGGGGAGTTATAAAGATAAGGGTGGGGAGGAGGTAGGGTTAGAGCTAGGATGGGGGGGGGGGAAGGTAGGTATAGAGATAGGATGGGGAGGGTTTTTTTAATGGAGGAATGGATGTAGAGGAAGAAGGAAATACTCTCTCTCACATAAGTACTTACCTGTTCACTGACATGTTAGTGTAATAGAAGAATTTCTCCTTGCGTGCATGTAGATCATTCTAGATGACCCTAAACTGGCCCCCCACCACCCTATTTGCAGTTACTGGGTGGACCCAATTATCTTCGCCTTGCCATCATTTTCATCCTCCTGGCTTTCTGTTCAGGACTGCTGTAGTAGTGTACTTTGCACGGCATCAGTGTGAACCGGGCATTAATGTCTGCAAACAGGTTTATCCCAAACTGAAAAGACTAACAAAAATCGCTAAAATGGTAACAAAGGATAAATATAAATAACAAAAAGTTTATTGAAGCCCACAGTACTATAAACAGGATGGATACCCCCAGACCAAAAATATCCGCTGTGAGATTAAAATAATGACGTTGTTATCCCTTTTAAAAGTCACACGTGGCTCCATATACAATCAGAGAAACACGAGCACATGGTAACCACTGTCCTAGAATGATATATGAACAAATCCTGGGACATCCGGAAAGCTGTAATAAATATAAAGCATGTAAGCAGCTATGGATGAGCAGAGAGTAGAACCAGCAGATGAATGTCTGGAGAAGACACGCCAACCTGAGACTGGAGCCACGTTGGTACAATGTTGCTTGAAGGCTGAATGACGTGCACATGGAGCCTGGAAGACTCGCAGACCACATACACATCCAGTGTACAGAAGTCCTGGATCTGGCCTTACAAACAACCTATCAATGAATATAGCTCACTATGTATCAAATCATCACTTGGGAAGTCTCAGATAAACAGCTGAGTGTCATTACACAATGGAAGTCAATTGTAGTGAGCATGTGGACAGACACAGCCAGCAATGGCGGGATAGCAAGGTGACACTTCTAGCAATAACCAGATACACAGTCACTGTGTTACTTGTATAGAACACTCCCCATACCTTAGCTTTCCCCAATTATCAATGAGATAAGAAATTTATTAAAACTGGAGAACTCAGAATCTGGTGCAGCTGTACATGGTAGCCAATCAGCTTCTAACTTCAGCTTGTTCAGTTAAGCTTTGACAAAACCTGGAATCTTATTGGTTTCTCTGCAGAGCTGCACCAGATTTTGAAACTTGCAGTTTTAGTAAATCACCCCCCCCCCTGTGTACCACTGAATAGGGAGGACTGACCACCATGGTGGTTCTCATCATCTACCCGCAACCCTGCTATACTGTGGGTTCCAGGCCCGGACTGGCCATAGGGCACACCAGGCATTTGGCCGGGGCTACCTGTGTATGAAGTGGGGCTGGGGCGCAATGTAATACAAATGCTACAGCCTGCAGGCATCTCACCTGCCCCTCATCCAGAGCCCTCTGTATCTCAGCAGCATGGCTGATCTGTGACAGGCCCTCCTGTATTGATGACGTTAGAGCAGGGGGCAGGAGCTAGTGGTCAGCTGACCCATGGGCCACCTGTGACTGTGAAGGGGGAAGAGCTAGAGAAGCCCCCATCACCTGATGCTGGACAGGTGCCACTGTTAATACTGCCACAGATACATCAGGGAGCCGGCCCAGACCAAATAAACCCAGTGAGTGCCAGCCTGCCAGTGGTCACTTGGCACCTAGTGAGAGACAAAATGCTGACAATTTGTACAGCTCAAGTCTGTTGAGATGTTCATATTCTGAGTCTATACAAATTGTCGTACATTCTTTTCTCACAGTAAGTGAACATCATGAGACATGTGGATGTTCGATATCACTCACTTTGTGAGGGGGGAGAGAATTCTTGCTGAGAACTGTCTCTTTCACAATGTGAGTGAACTTCTTGGACCCAACATGGTGTCCTGCGTTTGATGTCTGGTACACACTGCCAGGATATGGCACATTGCATGAGATTCGCACAGGAATCACACCGCATTCCAGTCCAAGATCACATTCAATTTTTACAGCACTGCGATTTGAGCCTATTCATTTTGTATGACTCAAATTGCACCGTATCCGCACCAAAATGGTTTGGGAAACTTTTCGCCACATCAGAATCAGATCATATCGTATCGGATGTTCACACCCAAGCAATCCAATTCTGCCAACCATACTGTGTCTTGTGAAATGACTATGGGATGTCGTTAAATGAACATACACACCCGCACTGGCACACATGAACGGAGTGCAATTTTGCTGTGGTGCAGGAAATGCACAGAAATAGACAAATACTGCACCACATCAGTGTGAACACATCACAGCAGTGATTTTCAAGTGGTTTTCCGGGGTTGTAGCTGAAGACATCAGCCATAACCCCGAATGTTTTTTTTCCTGCAGACTGCCGGCGTTCTTCTGAAATCAGTCCTGGCAGCTCACTGCTGGACCACTTCTGTAGCGGTGGGAGTGAATGCATATGTAAATTGTGCACACATGTAAATCATGTTTGCAGCACACGTGAGGTATCGCCACGAACTATCGAGAGAGAGAGCTAGAGCTCCTCTGTAACTCTAAACAGGTAACCTGTAAACATGTAAATACCGTTTGCTGCAACTCCACAAGCGTGCGCAATTTTAAAGCAAGACATATTGGGTATCTATTTTCCCACTGTAACATGCTTTCATATGTGGGTATATATTTGTGTGTTTTTTTTTAATTCACTAAAATGTTGCATAAATAACATGTGACAAAATTTGCAAAAATCAGCATTTCATTCTCTAGGGTCTTTGCTCCAAAAAAAATAAAAATAAATAAATATTACATCACGGTTGTTGAATTTGCATTGCCCAATGGGCAAGCAGCAGGGCTCACCTGTCGTGTGAAAGCAATGCTCAGTGAATGCTTTCATCTAACACACTATGGTGCCAGCCTCCGCCCCCACCCATACAAACTTCCCCCACCCGTTATGTCTCCCGAGCCCAGGACTGCTTCAGAGTGCATTGCCGGCTAGAGTGGAGGAAGGAGAGTGGACACATCCCCTCCCCTTCTTGTCCTGACCCGGAAGTGACTGTCCCCATTCACAGATTTCCCAGCCACTGAGGCCAGAAAGAACTGAATGCAGTATAATGTACACTGCATTACATTCAGCAGTGACATACAGGATATTAGACCCCAGATGTCTCAACAAAGAGAACCTGTCACCAAAAATCACATAGGGAACTTCTTGTCACCCATGTGATGAAAAAAAAAAGTTTTAATTGTACATGGGGGGGGGAAGATGTTATGCACTTGGGTGTAACTCTAGTTATATTTTTTACAAAACGTAAAAGCACGCGCTGGGGTGTCTATGCATGAGAATGTTGATTGCGATACCTAGTCTTATTTCAGCTTATTGCTTTTTTTGTGCCCTGAAATTAACAGGAGTGTATTTTTTTACTCAAATTTTGCATTTCCTAGACTTTTGAGGTAATATTGTGTGACATTAAAAATAGGACCTACCATTATTTTATTCTCTAGGGCAGCGGTTCTCAACCTGGGGGTTGCGACCCCTTTGGGGGTCGAACGACCATTTCCCAGGGGTCGCCTAAGACCATCGGAAAACACATATTTCCGATGGTCTTAGGAACTGAGACACCGCTCCTCTCTCCGGCGATGTGTGGGCGGGATGATACGCTGCTCCTGTCACCTGGCCACACCTCCGGGATCGCTCAGCAGCTCCGCCTCCTCGTCGCTGATTGGCCACCGAAACTGTAGCTCAGGAGAGGCACACAGGCGGCCAATCACCGGCGAGGAGGTGGAGCTTGGAGAGGAGGAGCCGAGCGGCAGCGCGCGTACAACAAAGAAGATCGAGGGAGCTGCCGGAGCGAGTGAAGAGGAGAGCGGCCAGAGAAGGAAGACAGCTGACAGGTAAGTGAGAGAGCGAGCCCAGGCTGTCACTAATACCAACGATGGGGCACTATTCCTCCCCCCACTGACACCAACGATGGGGCACTATTCCTCCCCCCACTGACACCAACGATGGGGCACTATTCCTCCCCCCACTGACACCAACGATGGGGCACTATTCCTCCCCCCACTGACACCAACGATGGGGCACTATTCCTCCCCCCACTGACACCAACGATGGGACACTATTTCCCCCCCCCCCTGACCCCAATGATGGGGCACTATTCTCCCCTCCACCACACTGACATCAATGATGGGGCACTATTCCTCCCACTGACACCAATGATGGGACACTATTCCTCCCACTGACACCAATGATGGGGCACTATTCCTCCCACTGACACCAATGATGGGGCACTATTCCTCCCACTGACACCAATGATGGGGCACTACTCTCCCCACTGACACCAGTGATGGGGCACTACTCCCCCCACTGACACCAGTGATGGGGCACTACTCCCCCCACTGACACCAGTGATGGGGCACTACTCCCCCCACTGACACCAATGATGGGGCACTACTCCCCCCACCGACACCAATGATGGGGCACTACTCCCCCCACCGACACCAATGATGGGGCACTACTCTTCCCACCGACACCAGTGATGGGGCACTACTCCCCCCACCGACACCAGTGATGGGGCACTACTCCCCCCACCGACACCAGTGATGGGGCACTACTCCCCCCACCGACACCAGTGATTTGGCACTACTCCCCCCACCGATACCAACGATGGGGCACTATTCCTCCCACCGACACCAACGATGGGGCACTATTCCTCCCACCGATACCAACGATGGGGCACTATTCCTCCCAATGACACCAACGATGGGGCACTATTCCTCCCACTGACACCAACGATGGGGCACTATTCCTCCCACTGACACCAACGATGGGGCACTATTCCTCCCACTGACACCAACGATGGGGCACTATTCCTCCCACTGACACCAACGATGGGGCACTATTCCTCCCACTGATACCAACGATGGGGCACTATTCCTCCCACTGACACCAGTGATGGGGCACTATTCCTCCCACTGACACCAGTGATGGGGCACTATTCCTCCCACTGACACCAGTGATGGGGCACTATTCCTCCCACTGATACCAACGATGGGGCACTATTCATCCCACTGACATCAGTGATGGGGCACTACTCCTTCCACTGACACCAATGATGTGGCACTACTCCTCCCACTGCAAAATTACAGTTATGAAGTAGCAACGAAAATAATTTTATGGTTGGGGGTCACCACAACATGAGGAACTGTATTAAGGGGTCGCGGCATTAGAAAGGTTGAGAACCACTGCTCTAGGGTCTCAGCTTTCAGAAAATATATAATATTTGGGGATTTTGTGTAATCTTAAAGCCTAAAAACTGTTTGTGTGCATAAAATGGCTTTGGTAGCGAAACTGATAAAGGATAAGACAGACACTCCTTCCTGAGGAGCAGCCAATCGGTGCTTATTACACTGCAAGGTCTCTCCCCTCCCTGCCAGTGCCTGGGTGTGGTGCTGGAGAGGCAGGGAGGGGAGGAGGAGATAAACACTTAATATTTTTAACATTGCGCTGTATAAGTCACCTTAAAGCCCCCAACATTCCTAAAAGCATCTCAGATTCAAGTATGGTTTTGGTTATTTTTTTTTTATCTGGACAAGTAGATTGGGACCCAGATTTAGTCCCTGGACAAGTAGTTCTCAAATAATTCCACACCTGTGTATGTGTGTATACTTCACATAGAGCTTTCTTTTGGTGGTATTTGATCACTAATGGGTTTTTAATTTTTTTTACTTTCTGCTATAAAAGATATCCAATAAATGAAAGAAAAAAAAAAACACTACTTCATAACTTTTGGCCAAAGTGTATTCTGCAATATCTGACTAAAAATCCCAATAAATGTATAGTGATTAATTTGCATGACAGTTATTATACCTACAAACTATGGTATATATACACACTGGAATTTGTATTAATTTATTTTATAACTACTAATGTCAGTGATCATCAACTTATAATGGGACTGATAGAGTGGCGGGCAATCGCACTAACTGATGCTGGGGGGAACTGCCTGACAATGACATCACCAGTGACACTAATACAGTAAATCAGTAATACTATACACTGTTACTGTACCAGTGACACTGGCTGGGAAGAGGTTAACATCTAGGGATATCAAGGGGTTAAATGTGGGTCTGTGTGTATTATGTGCTGCTTTTACTAATTGATCTCTAAGTTTCTCATTCCTTTGCAGGGATCAGAAAATTCTCTGTACAGAACTCTGCATTGACTGACAACACAAGATCTCTGAGCTGCGATTGTACAAAGCCGATCAACAGGTACCAGCCGTGAGTTATCGGCTGGGACTTGCTGACAAGCTCCCGCTGTGTACAATCACAGTCGATGCTGGCCAGGGGGCATGCATACATTGCAGGCGGGCAATTGCTAAGTGATTAAATGCACAATTGATAAACCTGCACTGCCACTTATCTCATCCCCCCAGCACTGTCACTCATCTTATCCATTCCACCAGCACTGCCACTCATTCTATCCCCCCCCCAGCACTGGCACTGATCTCACCCCCCCCAACAAGTCAGTGAGCGGTAATGTACAGTAACCTCTAGCAACCAATTAGTGAGCGCTAATGTGCAGTAAGCTCTAGCAACCTATTAGTGAATGGTAATGTGCAGTAACCTCTAGCAACCAGTGAGCATTAATGATGTGTCGTAACCTCTAGCAACCAGTGAGCAGTAATGATGTGCAGTAACCTCTAGTAATCTTCTTCCATATCAGATCTGCTGCAGACCTCCAGAGAGGGACTGTGATAGGAACAGGAACTTACTGTGCTCAAGGAAATCTCCTGCTGCAGTATGTCACCTCTTGTGGTTCTCAGTACAGATGTCGGCACTCAGAGGATGCCAGCATTTAGGGAAGGACAGTAGGCAGATCACCCAGGCAACCCATTGGAGGAGGAATTGTTAAGTACACCTTTTGAATGAAGGACATCAACACCAATTCTGTTGCATTCATCTGATATAAAGTTTACTGAAGAATTACAATGTACATCAGATCACAAGGCATACAAAGACAATGTGATGAAGCCGATTACATGATAGGCCTGTAATAGAAAACCAGTGTGTGAGGTTACTATAAAAGATCCAAAGACCAAATCACGAGAAATTCCTAACTGGTTGTCTCAGCACAAGCTTGGGTCACACTGACCTCTTGGACACGATAAAGTTTACTTGTTATAATAACGCAAACTAGGATTATGTAAAAGGGGACTAAAGGGACTTTTTAGCAGAATAGTGATTTCTGTCCCAACAAACAGGACACAAGATATGTTACAAAGGTTATATAATACCAAAATAATTCAAGAACAGAAAAACAAAGTACAGAACAGTTATAGAGGAACTCTCAATATATGTATAACGATGATATGATGATCTGACTCCATTTTGTTTCTCATCTTTACAGTCCCTCCTGTTCAAATTCTTTGGCATTGGACCTCCTATGTATCTTTAGGGTGAATCTCAGGAATGTGAGACACCATTTCATAAGGAGTCATCACACGGGACCTTTGGGGCTCAAAGGAACCAGTATTAGTACACACATTTGTAACCATCTTCATACATTTGAAAAGAATCAAATTTATTGTTGCTATAATCCTTATAAATCAAATGTGTATCAATTATATACAAAATGCCATGCAGAATGCCAGAAAACCACCCCCCAATTCCGAAGAACCAGTTGAGAGGATTAAACCATGAGAGCCAGCTCTCCCAGCTTCCTCCAACCCAAGCAGTCTCAGTATGTTCTTTATGGAAATCCAGTTTCAATTGCTGCACTCTCTCAACATGTGAAATGACGACATCTTCAGCCCTTGTATCATTTCCGATGTAGTTGCAGCAAGCAGATCCCGCAATGGCACACGTTCCACCTTGGACTAGTGGTGAGGTAGTCCAACACCAGCCTGTGTTGGAGTACTTCCTTTTTAATCATTTTTAACTCATTTGCAATGATTACAACGTTTTTAATCATATAAAAGGCAGCGATGTTATCCATCAGATCTGCCAAATCAATGATAAAACTTAAAGATTTAAGACAACATCTGTTCACCCATGGTATAGCAAACAGAGGTTTAGCATTCTGATCATGTGATACAATCTGTCTTGGCACCAATATCTGTATCACCATCACTGGTCACAGAATCCTCTGTTGCATCAGTGTCACCGGTATTAGAAACCTCAGTCTCACCGGTATTAGAAACCTCAGTCTCAGAGTCTGGGTCAATGGGCAGTTCTCTTTTATGCATGAAGTGTTTAGGTATCCAATGCATCTGTTTCTTTAAACTCATCATCTTCCATATACCAGGTAACACTCTACCGAAATAAATACTCATGGCATTTAGTGGAATCCATGCATAAGCCTTTTTCCCCCCACATATAAAGTAATATCCAGGAGGAGCAGAGCAGGCCTTTTTAATGTTATAGCTTTTCAAGCACATTAAGAGTTTCATGTTATTTTGTCTGGAGCCTTGTCGCCATGTCAGGTCATCTAGTTTGAGATAGGTCAGTACTCCAGACCATGTCTATGCCATCAAACCAATATTGTATGTCAGCCTTGGCCAAACAGTTAGAATTACCTACATTTCGAGTAGTGGTTTGAAATCCTTGTGCAACTAACTCTGGTGAGTAAATCCTGGTAAAGTTAATACACACTGCTGGCGGTTGCATAGGAACATTAGTAAATAACAGAAGGGAAATGGAGCGATCAGTTTGTGCAAGACTAACACCACCAAAATGTGCATTGTCCTCTGTCTTGCAAACTACTGGGAACACCTAGCAATGGTATGGTTTGATGTGAGATGGGTGCATGTGTACATATCCAACATTGGCTAATGTTCAGTTTCTTGGTAGCCTGGAAATGCATGGATATAAAAGTTATGGAAGGGTTCAGAAAATTGGGCATGATATGTCTGCATCTCTCTCCTTAACCTCTGCTCAGGGCTGGATTCAAGGTGTGAAATTTCTTCCAAGATTGTTGTATTGACCTCTTCCAATATGGTGGTATTAATCGAGAAGACACCATATACTTTACCTTTGTCCTTATCGTGGGTCCAGTCATACACCACTACTGTGATCCACACCAGCATCCCACCACAGAGAATACTACTACAGAGACCCACATCAGGCTTAGGTCCTAGAAGATTCATGTTGTCTCTTGGCCCGAGCATGTGTCAGTTGAGGTGATCTGGAAGGCAAAAGGTACAGAATACTTGCCAGCTGAGGTCTGGGCTTTACCATCCTCTGGAACTGCAGCTTTCTTACAATGTGAACCATGCACCCAGTACTTGTGTCTTTTAGCTTTACTGCCGTGGGTGACAATTTGGAATGGTCCCTTCCACTTAGGAGATCAGGTAGTCCGGGGTGTGATTCTTGATATACACCCAATCTCCAGAATTCAGTCCATGTGTCCGTTCACTTGTATCTTCTGGTTCTGCTTTGATTCTGGAAAGTCTCGGAAAACATGTTACCAATTTCTGCACATAGTCTATCATGACATCTTGACCACTTAATAAAGTCACTGCCTCTGGCTTTCTAGGTGTTCTCCTAGGTGGTCTCCCAAATAGTATGTTGAATGGGGACAGTCCATGTTTTTCCTTAGGAGTAGTTCTGATGGCTGTTAAAGCTATTGGTAGTGCCTCTACCCATGAGCTCTCTCCATTGGCTGTTAGTTTGGCCAAGTACCTTTTTTGAGTTTGGTTGCTGCGCTCCACTCGTCCACTGGCCTGCGGTCTATATGGGGTAAATAACCATTTCAGTCCTAAAATACCGACCACCTCTGCCATGAGTTTGTCAAAATGGTGTCCCTCTATCAGAAGAGATAATTTCACATATCCCAAATCTAGGGATCATTTCCCGGGTAAGACATTTTACTACCATTTTTGCATCATTCTTGGCCATGGGATAGGCCTCAATCCACCCTGAAAACTGGTCCATGCATATTAGAAGATATTTAAAACGCCCACAAGGTGGGATATCTGAAAAGGCAATTTGCACAATCTGAAATGGTTTTCAGTATGGGGAATGTGTTTCATAGGGGTATGTACTGGCTTTCCAATGTTATGAGTCTGGCATGTAGCACATTCAGGCTACGTTCACACTAGCCTTGTGTGCAGGCGGCAGAGAGGCGTTTGGGAAGCGTTTTTACCGCTTCCCAAATTCCTCTGCCAATTCTGCACATTACAGCACATAGTGCTGTTCTAACGGGAGCGTTTGCGTCGCGTCACGTTGCGGCAAAACGGACGCCTCTGGACGAGTCAGGAGGCTTTGAAGCCTCCTATTCTTGTCTATGGTGCCGCTCCGCAAACGCCCGGCCGGCGTTTGCGACGCGGTTGCGGGGCTTTTGCGGAGCGGTAACACCACTCAAACTGCATTATAGGCGTTTGTGGGGCGTTATTAACGCTCGGCAAACGCCTAGCAACCGCCGCTAAACCGCGCATGCGGCGTTTGCGGAGCGTTTGCCGAGCGTTAAAAACGCTCAGCAAACGCCGGACCAACGCTTGCCAAACGCTATAGGGGCGTTTGGCAAGCGTTGGCAAAACAGCCAAGTGTGAACGAGCCCTCACTTCTGTGTAGCAGCACAAGTAAAAAATCCAGGAGCTCACCAGTGTATTGATCATCCGACACATCCCTCCTGTTGAGACATGGCAAGGCCCATAGCTCAAAAAAAACAGAAGGAAATAGTGTAGAAGGAGCAATCTTTTCCCTTGAAAGTCCACAGGCCATCCTCATTACAAGTAGCTTCTTTAACAATCCAGAATGGTCTGTGTAGTGAGTTCTCCTGTAAAGCAGATAAAAACACATAGATCAACATTGGAGCTCCATAGATCAACATTGGAGCTCCATAGATCAACATTGGAGCTCCATAGATCAACAATGTGATCCACAGAAAACAAAACAGGAATGACTTCAATGTGATAAGAATAAATTGCATTTTTTTTATTTTTTTTATTTGTTCATCTGCTAAGGCATTACCTCTGGAGATATAATCAGCACGAGTATGCTTTACATTTTACAACAACTTTCAGAGGCATTTGTACAGCTGCCAGTAATTGAGCAATTAACTCCTTATGCTGTATTGGTGTACCTGTTGCCATCAAAAACCCTCTTGCCAGAGTTGGGCAAAGCTGTGTAACACTCCTATAGCACAAGCAGAGTCACTGTAGATCTTGACACTATTGCTTTGTGCCATCCCTATAGCAACACATAACCCAGTGAGTTCAGTAGCTTGGGCTGATTTAGAGAGTTTTGTAGAATGGACTTGTGCAATACTTTCCCTTACCCTTTTACTACAGCACTTGCTACAAGGGTGATACGGTCTTTAGTGAAGAACCGTCCACAAAGAGGTTTGCACAAAGAGGCAAACCTATAGGATCATCCTGTAAGTCGAGTCTTGGTTTGGTCACTTTGTCTACTGATGTAGCACAATCATGTACTAGTAAGTCAGGATTGTCATCAATACTGTCAACCTCAGGTAAAAAGCTAGCTGGGTTTAAGGTTTGACAGCGTTAAATGCAAAGATTTGATACGGACAATAGAATCAAATGGTAATGTGTCAAGCTTTGTATGGAAAAGTGCCTAGTATATGTGCTATTTAGCATTGCCTCCAAGTCACGTGGACACATCAAGTTTGAAGTATTCCCCAAGACGACATCCGCCATCTCTTCCACTAATAAAGCAGCAGCTTCTACCAATTTCAAACAACCTGGGAGTCCTTTAGCCACACTGTCTAAAGGATAGCTGTAGTAACCCACTGGGTGATGGTGGTCACAAAAAAGGTCAACACCACATTTGCATGACCATTTACCTCTGTATAGAATACAGGTGAAACTCGAAAAATTAGAATATCGTGCAAAAGTTCATTTATTTCAGTAATGCAACTTAAACGGTGAAACTGATATGAGATGAACCATCTTGCTTTGCATGCAATGAGTCTAAGCCATGATTTGTCATAATTGTGATGATTATGGCTTACAGCTCATGAAAACCCCAAATCCACAATCTCAGAAAATTAGAATATTGTGAAAAGGTGCAATATTCTAGGCTCAAAGTGTCCCACTCTAATCAGCTAATTAAGCCATAACACCTGCACAGGGTTCCAGAGCCTTTAAATGGTCTCATTCTGGTTCAGTAGGAATCACAATCATGGGAAAGACTGCTGACCTGACAGTTGTGCAGAAAACCATCATTGACACCCTCCATAAAGGAGGGAAAGCCTCAAAAGGTAATAGCAAAAGAAGTTGGATGTTCCCAAAGTGCTGTATCAAAAGCACAATAGAAAGTAATGTGGATGGTAAAAGTGTGGAAGAAAAAGCTGCACAAGCAGCAGGGATAACTGCAGCCTGAAGAGGATTGTCAGGAAAAAGGCCATTCAAAAGTGTTGGGGACTTTCACAAGGAGTGGACTGAGACTGGAATCAGTGCATCAAGAGCCACCACACACAGACAAATCCTGGACATGGGCTTCAAATGTCATATTCCTCTTGTCAAGCCGCTCCTGAACAATGTCAGGAGCGTTCTACCTGGGCTAAAGAAAAACAGACCTGGTGTGTTGCTCAGTGGTCCAAAGTCCTCTTTTCTGATAAGAGCAACTTTTGCATCTCATTTGGAAACCAAGGACCCAGAGTATGGAGGAAGAATGGAGAGGCACACACTGCAAGATGCTTGAAGTCCAGTGTGAAGGTTCAAAGATTGTGGGATTACTGTACTTGATTGGCCAGCAAACTCGCCTGACCTGAACCCCATAGAGAATTTATGGGGCATTGCCAAGAAAAAGATGAGACATGAGACCAAACAATGCAGAAGAGCTGAAGGCTGCTATTGAAAGTATCCTGGTCTTCCATAACACCTCAGCAGTGCCACAGGCTGATAGCTTCCATGCCATGCCGCATTGAGACAGTAATTGCTTCAAAAGGGGCCCAAACCAAGTACTGAGTAAATATGCATGCTTAAACTTTTCAGAGGTCCGAAATTGTTCTATGCACAATTCTTGTTTTATTGATTGCATGTAATATTCTAATTTTCTGAGATTATGGCTTACAGCTCATGAAAACCCCAAATCCACAATCACCACACTTATGACAAATCACAGCTTGAACTATCTTGCTTTGCATGTAATGAGTCTCATATTAGTTTCACTTTTTAAGTTGCATTACTGAAATAAATTAACTTTTGCACGAAATTCTAATTTTTCGAGTTTCACCTGTAGATAATAGGGTTTACTATGGTCAGGCAGTCCGAGAGCTGGTACGGTTAGTAAGGAGGTTTTAATTTGTTTGAAAGCCTTCATCACTGATTGGTAACACAAATTGCTAATCAGCCAATCACATGGCAGCAACTCAATGCGTTTTTAGCATGTAGACATGGTGAAGATAATTTGCTGAAGTTCAAACAGATCAGAATGGGAAAGAAACCATTCAAAACCCTGAATAAAAAAAGCCAGATTAGACTTTGCCAAAAAAAAAAAAAAAAAAATTACAAAGCCAGACCAGTTCTGGAAAAACATTCTTTGGACACATGAATCTAAGATTAATCTGTACTAGAATGACTGAAAGAAGGAAAAAAAAAAAAAAAGAAGTGTTGAAAAGGCTTGGAACAGCTCATGATCCAAAAGCACACAACATCTGTAAAACATGGTGGAGGCAGTGTGATGACATTGGCATGCATGGCTTCCAGTGGCACTGAGTCATTGGTGTTTATTGATGTGACAAGACAGAAGTAGCCAGATTAATTCTGCAGTTTAGAGATATACTGTTAGCTCAGATTCAGCCAAACACAGCAAAGTTGATTGGATGGCACTTTACAGTACAGATGGACAATGACCCAAAAACACTGCAAAAGCAACCCAGGAGCTTTTGAAGGAAAAGAAATTGAATATTCTGCAATGACCGAGTCAATCACCTGATGTCAACCCAATTGGGCATGCATTTCACTTGCAAAACTAAAGGCAGAAAGACCCACAAACAACTGAAGACAGCTACAGTTAGAACCTGGCAAAGCATCAGAAAGGAGGAACCCAGTCTTTGGTAATGTCCATGGGTTCCAGAGTTCAGGCAGTCATCGCCAGTAAACGATTCTGCAAAAAATATTAAAAATGAACATTTGTTCAATTACATTTGAGCCCCTGAAAATGGGACTATAAATATCAAGTACAAATTTTATGAACTGCAACCATTTTTAATGTTCAACCCCCTGAACTACAGCTGATAGTCTGCACTTTAAAATGAAACAATCCAAATTAATTTTGATTTATTCTTTTGGCATACAGACCCACAAGTATGAAAATTATGCCTGTGTCCAAATATATATATATATAAATAAATGACCCAACTGTATATGCCTGATGTATAAACATTTACTGTATTAATATTTTCCCTCAGCTTATCCGTTACTCCCTCTTTTCCATGCCCTAGCACATCTCTATGTTCAGACAAGTGGATAATTCAGCGGAAGGCAGGACTACACAAGAAAGTTTCTAATCAGGCATTAGGTTCCTGATCCGGAGGGATCTGGCTCTAGAAAAAAAAACAAACAATTTTCTTACTGATAGGTAGGGCAAAATAAAAGGGATAGAGCTGGAGGACTGAGACTGAATGACCTTCCTATACTTTCGTAAAGCACTGCTGAGACTGCAACATTTACATAGACCAGTCATCCAAAATGTTACAATGCTTGGTGCAATACGCTATTGCCCAATATTCAGTCATAAGTGTCAATTTACGTGGACATCTGTTTTGTTCAACAGATACATCAGCAGTTGCTGAGGACCCACACCACCTCAGAGGCCATGGAAGTCACCATCACCAAGGTGAACGTCATTACTTTGGAAGCATCCCAGATGGCTATAGGTGGTCTTGAAGCGATCCAAGGAAAAAATGGTTCAGCACATATCCAAAAGATAACTTTTGTTTAAGCACTTAAGGATTTGTAACAAAAACATTAATGAACATTTTAGGATTATATTCATTTGTCCAATTACATTTGAGAATGGAGGGACTGTATAAAAATGGTTGCAGTTCCTAAAATTTGTACTTGATATTTATATTCAACCCCTTGAATTAAAGCTAAAATTCTGGGCGCATGCGCGGCCAGCTCTGAAGGTGGATGTGAAGTGAGGCAGCTCCGTCCACCCGCCAGACACACAGTGGCACAAACCGGCCCTGGGACACAGCACTGACACCGCACCGCTGGTATAAGGTGCCCGACCCTCCACTGCCATGCCACGCAGGAAAAAAACGGCGGATCAGCCGGGTAAACTGACTCAATTCTTCCCGGCCGTCGGGCCAGGAATCCAAGATGGCGCCCGCAAGCAAGGAGAGGGAAGCAGAGATCAACAGGAGGACTACAGGTCCCAGCAGGGGATCTCAGGCTGCAGCACTCGCTCTACCCCGGGGACCCTGGTGAGTTATCACCCCCAATGTCCCCTACATCACTAAGCCCAGCCAAGTCCAGGCCACGGCTAGAGCAGGACCCCAGCATGCTACCCCAGGCCTCAGATCCTGCACCACATATATCCCACCCAACTATGCCTGATATAGACGCATTCCCTGCGTCAGAGATACCGCCGACAGAGATATGCATGAGAAGCATGCTCACATCTCTGCGCCACTCGCTACACAATGATATCTTCACGTCACTTAACCAAATGTCAAATATAATACAACAACAAGAACACAGAATAAGCCACATTGAGAACAACATGGGAGACATCATTACGGAGCACAACAACTTAATTGATGCTCACGCAGATCATTCATCTGACATAGAGCAAATCAATCAAAAATTGGCCGATTTGGAAGACAGATCACGTCGCAATAATATTAAATTCAGAGGAATCCCCGAATTGGTTACGAACGAGAACCTACTCCCATACATACAGCAATACATCAAACTCATTCTACCTTCAATATCCGACTTAGAACTCGCAATTGACCGTGCGCACCGCCTACCTAAACCATCCTTTTTACCAGCATCTATCCCTAGAGATGTCTTAGCACGCATCCATTTCTACCACGTGAAAGACAGAATCATGTCAGCGGCCCGAAACCCGCCTCCGCTCCCGCCATCACACACAAATCTCCGCCTATATGAGGATTTATCTAAGGCTACCCTCCTTAACAGGAAACGTATGATATCAATCACCAAGGCCCTCAGAAATCACGGCATAGCCTACCAATGGGGGTTCCCCACCAACTTAACGGTGAAACAAGATGGTAGGATCTTCACCATTAAATCATTGGAGGCTGGCCTGGATCTACTAAAATCCTGGAATATCATACCTGCAGAACCACAAGAATCTGCGCATAGCTCTATGGAAGCAACAAAGCTCCCGCAGGACGTATATTTTCTTTCTTCTCTATTTCTCAGCATATTCACCCGCTCTCCCAGGAGCCAATCACTCATTTAATTTGTCTGGCGTTTGGCCTAAACCCTTGAACCTCGCTCAAAGTTTTTCTTACAATTGGCCTGACCACCATCCAACGGTCAAGCCCCCCTGAGCCCCCCAGTTTAGAGGTAGCAATGTTGGCTACACGTGATATTTGCTTTTTTTGCAAATGGTTTTTTATTGTTCACCATACCCTCCCCCCTTCCCTACCCTGGCACCATTGGACATCCGCTCAAGACCTCAGCATCTTTTACTGCGACATATCTCGGAATACTCCCTTCACCGCTTCTATTGAGTCACAGACTTTCCAACTACACTCACTCAACCTCTTGAAAACGTATATAATCTTACGATTCTCTCAAATAACACTCCAATCAATGGAAAATCCTGGAAATATAAATACCAATGATTAATCTTACGTCCTTAAACGTTCGAGGTTTAAATTCACCTTATAAACGATCACTACTATCTAAAGAAGCACGGAAATCACGAGCAGACATACTCTTCATACAGGAAACACACTTTGCTACTAATAAGTCACCCAAATTGTATCTTCATCGCTTCTCCCAAATATTCATGGCAACCAACACCAAAAAGAAAAATGGAGTGATCACGGCCATCAACGACTCTCTCTCATTCCGTATATTATCACAGACAGCGGACCCACAAGGACGCTTCCATATATTAGTATGCCAGATAAATGACAAGACCCACACTTTAGTGAATATTTATGGCCCTAATTACAAACAGTTAAGTTTCTACCGTAAACTTTTCAAAACCATTTCCCGACATAAACAAGGAAAGCTCATAGTTGGTGGTGATTTCAACATTATGGGAAACTCGGACATAGACTCATCCTCCACTTCCAAATACACCAAACCTACTTTTAACCAATTTCTTCATGACAACGACCTTTATGACATCTGGAGATGTCAACATGGATCTGAACGGGATTATACTTATTACTCCCCTCCGCATCTTTCATACTCACGTATAGACATGTTCATAACAGACAAGTGGACGCTGCAACAGGTGACGTCATCCAAAATAGGGACCATAACCTGGTCCGACCATGCTCCGATCCAAATATCCTTAGTCGATGATCAAAATACAGCACTACCACCCATCTGGAGACTTAACTCTGCACTTTTAACAGCACCGGAAAACCTGAAGCATATTCAAGAAGCTCACAAACTCTTTTTTGATACCAATTCCACCCCTGATATATCCATTACCACGCTTTGGCCAGCTTACAAGGCCTACATGAGAGGTATCCTCATCCAGTTAAATTCCCACGTTAAGAGACAACGTTCCCAACTAATTGACCAACTCATGACCTCCATCCGCTTAAATGAAAAACTGAATAAACAGCACCCGAATCCAGCCATGACAGCGACCCTAAAATCTGATAGAAATAAATTAAGCACCATTTTTCTACACACATATGATGCTAATCTGCAAAAAACAAAAGCTAGATTTTATGCACTAGGTAACAAAGCAAACTCGCTCCTTAACAAGACTATCAGACAAAAACGACTGAAAACCAAAATATCCACAATTCGACATCCTACGTTACATGACACCCTAACAAACCCACAGGACATAGCCAATGCTTTTGCGGCCTACTACCAGACACTATATAACCTGAAAGATGACACCGATACAATCCAGCCCACAACACAAGCAATCGAACAGTTTTTGCATAGCACTAATCTTCCACGCATAACTCAGTCTCAACTTGAATCTATCTCGGTACCGATTGTTCCTCCTGAGATAGAGAGAATCATATGCACCCTCCCGCTGAACAAGTCACCAGGGAATGATGGCTTCACCAATGAATATTACAAAGCACTTGCCCCCAACCTTACCCCACACCTATCTTTCCTATATAATCATGCCGCTACTTGAGGAGAATTTCCTCAAGAAATGCTACAATCAATAATTACTACCATTCCGAAGCCCGGCAAAGACCCTCAATTGGTACAAAACTACAGACCAATCTCACTTCTCAACACAGACAAAGATATATGCTAAGATAATAGCCCTGAGATTACTCCCCTACCTACCGATTCTAATTCACCCAGACCAAGTAGGATTTATTCCTGGTAGACAGGCCCCTGACGCCACTAGACTAATCATATCCCTGATACACCACCTTGAACTAAATCCTCAATCCTCGCTTTTACTATTGCTCCATGCAGAAAAGGCGTTTGATCGAATCCATTGGCAATTTATGACACATACACTACAAAAATTGGGATATCTGACTGGATGTTATCAGCCATATTGTCCCTTTACTCTAGACCCTCAGCCAGAGTATTAACCAATGGTACACTATCTCAACCTTTCTACATTTCTAATGGAACTAGACAAGGCTGCCCTCTATCCCCCATAATTTTTGCTCTTCTTATCGAACCACTGGCAACCAACCTCAGAAACTACCCTAAATTCACGGGATTTAAATTCCTAAAATCAGAACACAAGATAAGCTTATTCGCGGATGACATTATCCTAATGGTCACCAACCCATATAAATCCCTTAACACGATACGAATGCACATCCAAAACTACACATCCGTATCTTACTACAAGCTTAATGAACCGAAATCTTCCATACTGAATCTACACACACCTGAAAATACCCAAATTCTCATCTCTAAACATTTCCCCTTTACTTGGGAAAAATTTGGCATTCTGTACCTGGGAATCAAACTCACTCCTAGGACTAGCCAACTATACAATGCTAACTTTACACCATTACTGGAATCTATTCCACAAGAGATTAAAGGCCTACGCACCACTACCCTCTCGACGTTAGGCAGAATGGCGACAGTCAAAATGTGTATTTTACCCAAGATTCTCTACATCTTTAGAACACTCCCTATCCCAGTCCCCCATATATTCTTTACAAAACTCCAGACAATTTTGAATCGGTTCCTATGGAACTCAAAGAAGCCTCGATGTCTCACAAATCTTCTAATCCGTCCTCCCTCCAGAGGCAGAGCAGGCCTCCCACATGTGAAGTCATACTACCTTGCAGCGATACTTGATCAGCTCTTCTTCTGGAGACAGCCCACAATCAGCAAGACATGGTCTATTATGGAAACCTCCCTGTTCCTACCGCACACCTTGTCCGATTTACTATTCATTCCCCGCGGAGTGCAACCTACAAACCCGCACTATAACCCTTGTATACGAGCTTCCCTAGCAGCTTGGGAGGACTTTCTTACTCATACCAAACTACGCACAGATAACCTCCACACTCCCACTCCGCTTTCATCCCTACACTTCCTATCTCCTCATTTAAACCTAAATCTATGGATAGACCATGGAATACTCTATATACAAGATCTATATACTAACAATAAATTACATTCCTTTCAAGCTATTCGGGACAAATACCGTATTCCGGCTACTGAATATTTCACCTATATACGCTTAACCCATACCCTCCGCAAGACGAATGTACCATTTAACATAAAATTCCCAGCGACAGCACGCCACTTCTTTCAAAAATCTACCTACCCAAAAAAAAGGTATATCAACTTTTTACACGATTCTCGTAGACTCGCAGTTCACCACGCATACGTCATCCCTAGCAAATTGGGAAAACATAATACAACAACCAATATCTCCTGGTAATTGTGAGAGAATTTTCACCATTACTTTCAAAGCCTCTAAGTGTAGCTCTCATTGGGAATCATACTTGAAAATACTCCATCAATGGTACTTAACACCTGTCAAGCTGTCTTTATTTTATCCTCAACATTCCCAATCTTGCTGGAGACACTGCGGGGAAAGAGGATCCCTTCTCCACTTGATGTGGGCGTGCAAATCCCTTACTTCCTATTGGAATCAAGTTTTCCAACTAATCTCCTCGATAGTGAAAACCCCAATTCCCCCTAACCCTGCTCTAGCGCTCCTCCATATTGGCATAGACAAAATTCCACTGGCTTCACGCACTGTCACCATACACATCTTGTCAGCTGCAAAACTAAACATCACCAGGCTTTGGCGTTCTATTAACACTCCTTCTTTGTCCCGACTATTGACCGACCTTAACTTCCTTTGCGAGATGGAGAGAAGAACAGCGCTCCATAATTCCTCATATTACAAATTTGAGACCCAATGGACTCGATGGTTACAGAATCCCAACTGTTCCATAAAATGATTCTATAGTTTACTTTCACTCTACATGACTCCGACAACTCAGGTGCCTTTACCTCCACCCCCCCTCCCCTTCCCCTCCTTCTACTGCTTGCACTCCCCCTCAATATACCTACTAAAGTTCCAATTGGTTCACAAAGGTAGCATACCTCTCATGTAGCTAAAGCAAGTCTCTGCATTGTGCCTCGACCGGTTGGTGAGGTGCCGTCAACTACTTCTTTCTACACAGATTTGTATGTATTAATGTGAACCTCTTAATATCATTGTTTTTTTTTTTTTTCAGTTGTTTGTATGTTTCAAAATCTTCTAATAAAAATTATTGAAATATAAAGCTAAAATTCTGCACTTCAAATTAATTTGTTTTGTTTCGTTTAATTTATTCTGGTGGCATACATATACAAATATATAAGGACTGTATAAGCATGTACTGGATTTATTAATATTTTCCCTTAGGTTAACCATTACTTCCTCTTTTCCATATCCTAGCACATCTGCTGAATCATCCACTTGTCTGAGCATAGAGAAGGCAGGACTACGCAAGAAGAAAGTTTCTCATCAACAGACATTAGGCTCCTGATCTGGAGGGGATCCAAAAGGGTTCTGGGTCTAACAAAACCTAATTTTCTTATCCTGATAGGAAAGGCAAAATAAAAAAAGAACTAGAGCTGGAGGACAGAGACTGAATGACATCAATTTTATTCATTTAAAATTAACCAGCATGTTTTTCACCTTAAAAGGCCACATATACTTAATTATTGGGTCCTATTGTTCAGCATAGCACTGCTATTGGATGTTAAAATGTCTAAATAGGCCTGTTTACCTGGACATGAAGTCAGTCAACCTGTGAACCTTTCTTGAAGCACACAGCTAGACTTGAAAAAAGATGAAAGTAAACTGCCTGAAAGATTTTTTCGGTGATTAACATGTCTAGATCATGCATATATCAAGCTACTGTTGAAAGCATTGCTATTCGATTTAGAGCTTGTTATGTCTGTTTTAATTTTACAACATTGGGTTAAAGGAGTAGCAGAATTTGCCTGTGGAGGTGGTATAGGTGCAAATTGTATAATAAGCAAGTCATATCCATGGGGTTCAAGGTGTGGGTAAGGACAGGCATCTCTGGCATACTGTGTGACTTGATGTTTACCAAGGCAGCGTGAACAAGTCAGGGCCTAGACTGAGCAAAGCTAAAAAAAAAAAAACAAAAAAAACAAAAAAAAAAAAAAAAGGGAGGGCCAGCATGACTGGTGCTTGCAAACGAGGAGGAGATGGCATTTGGGTGGGAGTATAGGAGATGGGGGATGGTTACTTACCGGATTGGAGCAATCGGGCTGGAGGGTGGTCTTGCTAGGATGAGGAGAGGGGTTGGAACTTGTCAGGGGTTAGTTGGAGCTTGTGCCAGCATGGGTGAGGGGTGGAAGAAAATGGCTTGGGATGGCTGCGTGAGAGGCTGTTCGACCTGCTGCAAACACCCAGGCCAGTGTCCCCAAGCCCCTCTCCTGGACGCCCACGTGCTCGGCGGTCGGTGTCACCAGTGCGCTTCAGCCCAGACGTCACAGCGCGGGTTCGGCGCCACTCTGGGAGTCCCTTCGGGGACCCTCCAGCCCCGCCAGTGAAGCGTCGGTCTGCTTCTCCTGGTGGGGGAGCTGGGAGGAATCCTCGTCACCGGCAGGCCCCTGGCAGAAGCACTTCATCTACCACCTGCTCCCTTGTGAACTCACCTCCAGGTCGTGACCATGTGGCTGGCCCTGCGGCCTCCAGCGGAGGCGACCGGGTGCAGGAAAGTGAGGGGTTGTGACAGGCAGCCTCCGGGGATGGGCCCCCGCCCCCCAGGAGAAGAGGATCGGGAGCTCAGTCGTTGCGGCTGGCCCCGGGGGATGCCGCTGCTGGAGGTGCAGCTTCTGGTGCGCAGCCGGCCGCACATAAAAAAAGGATACTGCTGGCAATTCAACGAGGGGTCGTGCAAGTTTGGATCTGGCTGCAGATTGTCACGAGTGCTCAGGCTGTGGGGGGTTCCATTCCTTGTCCCGATGTTTTAAACAGGGAAGGGGGAGGGGTGGTGACACTGGAAGGGGATGACTCCGGTGAGTGCGGCTGCATCTGGACATTGTGCTTGCTAAACTGGACAAGGTGTCCTTGGGTCACATGGCGGGCCCATTTGCTCACCGATGGCTGATCTGGTCATTTTGCCATTGGGTGTTGTTCCTAAAAAAGAGCCAAATAAATATAGACTATTCCATCAGCTGTCGCATACGAGAGGGGGGGAATCGGTCAATGATACGATTGACCCGGTTTTGTGTTCCATTTCATACACTTCGTTCGATGTGGCGGTCTCGTGGGTGCAGCGGTTTGGTCAGGGTTCCTTGTTGGCAAAAACAGATATTGAGGCGGCGTTTCGCCTCTTCCCGGTACATCCCAGTTGTCTCCGTCTGTTGGGTTGAAAATGGCGTGGACGCATTTTCGTGGATCGTTGTTTGCCTATGGGTTGTGTCATTTCTTGTTCCCTGTTTGAGACATTTAGTTCCTTTTTGGAATGGGCGGTGAGGGATGTTGCTGGGCTTACATCAGTCATCCATTATTTGGAAGATTGCTTGTGCATTGGCCCCCCCCGGGAGCTCCGTGTGTCGCTACTGAGCATGGTGCAGCATGTGTTCGAATATTTTGGTGTTCCCTTGGCTCCGGATAAGACGGTGGGTCCACACACAGATGTTTTGTTTGGGCATTACTATCAATACAGTGGCCATGGAATGTCATTTGCCTCTGGATAAGTTGGAGGTGCTCCGGGGGTTGGTAACTGCGGTGGGCAAGTGCATAATAAATTTGACTTTGCGATTTGCAGTCCTTATTGGGGGAAGTTGAATTTTGCTTGCTGCATCATGCCCATGGGGCGTGTATTTTCCAGGCGCTTGGACATTTGGTTTTGGACTGTTTATGTCTTGTTTTGTTTCGGCTGTTCATGTTCCGGGTGTGGATAACTCGGTGGCCGAAGCGCTGTGTCATTTTCAGTGGGACAGATTCCGTCGGCTTGCACCTGGAGGCGGAGCAGCGTAGTATCTCTTGCCCGGATCATTTGTGGAGCGTCGCCTTGCCTCTTCTGCAGCCTTGATTAGACAATCAGTTTGCGAGTCCACTTGGGTCTTTTACGGAAAGGTTTGGCGGAAATGGCTGGATTTGTTGAGTGAGGTTGGGTGTGGGTCCGGGCAGGACGATGCTCGGTGCCTCCTGCTATATTTCATCGGTCAGAATTTTGAAGCTGGTGTTTCTGCATCTCTGTTGTCCAAGATGCTGGCAGGGTTGGCTTTCTGATTAAAATTTGCGGGCGCTGCGATGTTACCAAAGAGTTCCTTGTGAGGCAGGCTATGTGGGCTTAATCGAACAGGCCGTTCAATTCCTGATGCTAGGCAGCCTGCTTCTTTTGAGGTTCTTCATGGGGTGGTGGGCCAGTTGGATGGTCTTTGTGCCTCGTACAGGGCTACTTTGTTTCGGGCGGCATTTGTGCTAGCTTTTTTGGGGCTTTGAGTTGGGGGAGCTAGTTAGTTGGAACATGCAGGGTGAGGGTGGTTTGGCTGTTGATGTGGTCTTGCAGGGTGATGGGTTACGTATTTTACTGCGCAGGTCAAAAACGGATCGTTTGGGTCGGGGCACTTGGGTGCAGTTGGCGGGGATTCCAGAGTCCGGGATTTGTCCGGTTCAGGCCATTTGGGGATTTCTCTGATTGAGACCTGCTATTCCTGGGGTTTTCTTTTTGCATCCAAATGGGACGGCTTTGTCTCGTTTCCAATTTGGGGCGGTGTTTGCAGGCATTGGGATTGGGTGCAGAGCACTACTCGTCCTATTCTTTTTGTATTAGGACAGCTATAGAAGCTGACCGGTGGGGTTTGGGTGATCACATCGTTCGGTGCATTGGTCGTTGTGATTCGGTTAGGTTATATGTGCGTCCTCAGCTATTGTGATATGGGGGGGGGGGGGGGTGTTCGGTTTTGTGTTTGTCTTTATGGTAATGGTCTCTGTTCTTGGCATTTTGTTTTTTACAGGTTCTGGTGTCTGTTAGGTGTGGATCCTGGGCCATTTTTACGTCTTTTGGGGGGCTAAGCGTGCGCGACAGTCCGGGAGGAGGGTTGGCAATTGGGTTTTGATAGGAGTGAGGCCAGGCATCGATGTTATGGTCACGGGTTGTACCTGAGGTCCATTGTTATTCCCGGTTAGACTGCCCTCCGGATGTTCTGGTGTTGCATGTGGGTGGCAAGGACCTCGGGCTGCGCTCTATGCGTGAGGTGATCAGGGACATTAAATTCGATTTTTTGCGCCTTCGGTCCTTCTTTCCACAGACTGTTATGGTCTGACATGGTGGTCCGTGCTGCTTAGCGACAGGCCCGGTCGGTTGCGAAACTTAACAAGGCCCGGATTAAAGGTCAACAAGGAGGTGGTGCTTTTTTTGTGTGGAATGGAGGCCTAGCAGTCCGTCATCATGAGTTGGAGGAGGAGTCCTGGCGGTATTTTCGGGCGGATGGAGTGTATCTCGATGCTTTAGGCATTGATTTGTGGTCATTAGGCCTCCAAGATGGTATCCATGGGGCATTGAGGGTGTGGCGGGCTACACGAGTGTAAGGGTTCACACTTGTGTGCTGTGGCAGGGGTTGCTGGGTCTTTTAAGGTGGTGCTGGAGTGACAAGTTGATGGATTATGGGTTGGGCCCATTCTAGGTACGGGTGTCCCTTCCCAATTATAAGGTTGTTGGTAAGGTGGGAGGTCATTGGCTGTATCTGGGACTATGTAACTGTAGTATTGTCCCTGAGGCAGCGTGGCAGCGGCTGGGGGGCCTTTCGTTGGGCGTCAGATACAGCCAAGTTACTGATGTGAGTAACAGTGCCTTCGAAGACCTTGGACCCGGCTGGGGATTGTTAATGTCAGTTATGATTTAATTGTACCAGAAGAAGTGGTATGTCTTGTAAGAGTTATGTTAAATAGATGGGCTGCTATGGCCGTTTTTTTTCCACCAAAAAGGAGTCGCGTGGTTATTCAGGTGGGGGGGGGGTATGGTATAGGTGGTAAGTACTAGCCTCGATATTCCGCATGTCCCTCAGTTATGTGTGCTAGATCTGAACTCGGATTGTCAGGAGATGTGATGAAGCTGGCCTCCACACTTTCACAAGGTCACAATTACAAAATCTTTGCAGACAACTATTTCACCAGTGTCCCACTGAGTGCTAAGCTGCTTGACCAAGGAAAAAGTATGTGAGGCCCTAGCTTAATGACTTCTCCCAGAGCTAATTGGAGCCAGGAGTGAGCCAACCTTGACTCAGTATGATGATATTGGATGTGTTGCTGACAGCTGTCCTGCCCTTAAACACACACCTGTTTTGGGTTTACTGGTTTCAAGAAGCACTGTCTGATGTGAACCATGCCTCGCAGAAAAGAGCTCTCAGAAGACCTACGATCAAGAATTGTTGACTTGCATGAAGCTGGAAAGGGTTACAAAAGAACATCAAGGCTTTTGGAGATACATGTGTCCACGGTAAGACAGACTGTCTGCAAATGGAGAAAGTTTAGCACTGTTGCTACTCTCCCTAGGCGTGGTCGTCCTGTAAAAATGACTGCAAGAACACAGCGCAGAATGCTGCATGAGGTAAAGAAGAATCCCAGAGTGTCAGCTAAAGACCTACAGAAATCTCTGGCACATGCTAACATTTTTGTTGACACATCTACAATAAGGAAAACATTAAACAAGAATGGAGTACATGGGAGGACACCACGGAGGAAGCCATTGCTGTCCAAAAAGAATATTGCAGCACGTTTGAAGTTTGCAAAAGAGCACCTGGATGTTCCACAGCACTACTGGCAAAATATACTATTGACAGATGAAACCAAGATTGAGTTGTTTTGGAAGAACACACAACACTATGTGTGGAGAAAAAAAAAGGCACAGCACACCATCAAAACCTCATCCCCACTGTAAAACATGGCGGAGGCAGCATCATGGTTTGGGGCTGCTTTGCTACCTCAGGGCCTGGACGGATTGTTGTCATTGATGGGAAAATGAATTCCAGAGTTTATCAAGACATTTTGCAGGAAAACGTACGACCATCTGTCCGCCAACTGAAGCTCCGCAGAGGATGCTTACAAGTAATTCAACAAACCAATGGCTGTAACAGCACAGAATACGCCTTCTGGAGTGGCCCAGTCAGAGTCCTGACCTCAACCCGATTGAAATGCTGTGGCATGACCTAAAGAGAGCGTTTCACACCAGACATCCCAAGAATATTGCTACACTGAAACAGTTTTGTGAAGAGGAGTGGTCCAAAATTACTCCAGATCGTTGTGCAGGTTTGATCTGCAACTACAGGAAACGTTTGGTTGAGGTTATTGCTGCCAAAAGAGGGTCAACCAGTTATTAAGGCCAAAGGTTCACATACTTTTTCCTCCCTGCACTGTGAATGTTTACATGTTATGTGCAATTAAACCATGGCAACATCTAATGTTTGTGTAGTATTATGTTTAGCAGACTGTGTTCTTCTATTGTGACTTCGATGACGTTCAGAGCGCATTTTATGCCCAATTCATGCAAAACTCCACGTAATCCCAAGGGGTTCACATACTATTTCTTGCAACTGTATATGGAAAGACTTATAGCTAGTGGACCAATAGTTAAAAAGGCCACATTGGCTAACATTCCCCCCTGGGGGCCCCAATCTCTGGCTTGTTTATCCAGTATTGCTTTTGCTGCAGAAGATTGCATGAATATAGTAGTGGCATTTAGGATTTGTTCTTTAATTACTGTTATGTTGTGATACAACTTTGTATTTCTCCTGGTCTGTAAAGCTGCATGCCAAATATGTAATAACTGTGATTTTGTTTGAGAATGTGTGTGATTTTGTATTTCCCTATGTGTCTACACTTACAAGATATTTCTGATTAAGGTTTGCATCTGTCCTGTTATTCAGAAACATGGGCTGGGGCTGCAAAATATGTAAATTTGCAACCTCTACAAAAACAGAGCTGTTAAAACATTACAGGCTGTGCCATGGTCACGGTGGACAACCTTTGCCATGCTTTTACCAAGACTGCTTTTCTTCCTTCAAAACATGGGGTAGTCTTAGATCACATCTATCCAGAAATCACTCTCAGGAAATTAAGGATAGAGTCCAAGCTGTAGAAAGTCTCTTACTTGCAAGTGTTGTAGTGCAAGCACAATAGCCACAGAAAAAGAGTTCTTTGAACACCTTGGTCAACATTTGAAAAAAATGAGACTCATCTGTATTTTTAAGAACTGCAATTTCAGCACTAAACATTTACTTCCCACAGAAGTCGAAAGCATACCCCTCACTCACTGCAAGACTTTGAAGAACTTGCATACCTTTTTAGTAGGTCTTTAAATCTAGATGATTGAAGGGATATGGATGTTTATGATGGTGAACCATCTGTTAATGGTCAAAATGATGAGGTAAGAGATCTACCAAATCTCGAACAAAATTTGGCTTTGTGGTTTCTAAAACTGGAGAGCATTTATAATGTATCGAACAGGTGCATTGATGAAGTTGTTAGAGTGTTGAATTTTCTCTCATTCAGCATCAGGTCCCATCAAAGGTATTCTGCAGTCATGTTTGAAAAGGCACAATTGTGAGATTGATGAGTCTATTGTGTCAGCCACAGTGACAGCTTTGTGATGGCAGCCCTTTTACCTCTGCTTTGAGTAGTGGTGGGTCACTTTCCTCTGTTCCTTAAAGTAAACCCTTCTTTTGTAGGCAGTTTGCTGTGGTGGAACCAGTAGAGTATGTACTCCGTAAAGAAGAAAACAAAAGCTTCCAGTATGTCCATTATGAAATCACTGCTTCAGATTTCGAACCATCAAGAGATCCTTGATTTCATCTTACATTAGGGAGAAGCTCAAAAGAATGGTGAAACTCAGTACAGGGCATTTTCTGATGGCATATACTATAAAACAAATAAATTGTTTTCTGGTAGTGATTCTACTATTGCTCTCATTCTCTATATTGATGACTTTGAGATATGCAATCCTCTGGGCACATCCAGGAAAAAAAAACAAAAAAAAAACAAAAAAAAAAACAAAATCACAGCTGTGTACTGGGTAATGGCTAATGTTCCTGCATTGCTCAGATCTTCACTTACATCCATCTTCTTAGCAGTGCTCTGCAGGGCAGAGGATGTGAAAAGATTTGGTTACAGTACTGTACTGGAGCCACTACTTAAAGATCTTCTGATTTTGGAGGAGGAGGGCCTCTGTGGCTCCTCATTAGCAAAAGAGTCAAAGGAACAGTTTGTGTTGTTGAAGATAATCTTGGGTCCCATTCTCTTGGTGGGTTTGTTGAAAGCTTCTCCAGTTCTTACATGTGTAAATTTTGTCAGGGTGAGCAGTCAGTTTCAGGTGAAAGAAGTTAGAAAAGGAGCATTCCAATCTAGAACCAAAGAACAGCATGAAATTCATGTCCAACCTGTGCAGTAAAATGATGCTTTGACTCATGTCTATGGAGTCAAGAAGCAGTGTGCACTTACAGAAAATCTGAAATATTTCAGCTATTTGTCCAGTTATCCACTTGATGTGCTGCATGCTCTGTTTGAGGGTATAGCGCCCCTTGAATTGGCCCTGTGTCTTCAAGTGTTTATCAAGAGTAAATACTTTGTTGAGTTAATCAAGAGTAAATGCATCAAAACATTCCCCTTCAAGTGGTCTGACAAGACAGATGCTCCACAGCAAGTCCCTCTGAATTATTCAACACGGAAAAGTATTGGAAGGAACACTCACTGCTGCGATTCTTGCCCCTCTTAAATTGGAACAAAAATCCCAGAGGGTGAACCAGCATGGGAACTCCTTTTAGTGCTTAAAGATATAGTTGAGCTTGTTGTAATTCATGTTCACACAGAGGAGACTATTTGTTACTTAGTAAAATCTCTGAACACAGGCACAGGTTTCTCCAGGTTTTCCCTCAGGAAACACTAATCCCCAAACATTATCTGGAACATTAAGCGTATTGTTAGGCACACTCACGGTTTTTTAAATATTTTGCTGTCACTTTCCATAAAGCATCAGCTGATGGTTGCATATCATGAGCATGGTCCCAGTGTTGTGAAACCTGCCATGCAGTCCTCAAAACTGTCTACTGTTGATGTTATTCTGCTAGCAGAAGACATGCAGGAAGGCCTGAAAGCTAAATTTCCTGGGCAGAAAAGTATTCAAATAGCCAACAGTGTGTGTTACTGTGGCACAAAGTATGCAGTTGGAATGATTTTGGCTAATGGCTCAAACAGGTGGTCTGACAGTGTTTGGAGAGTTGATCCAAATTGCTGTTGTGAAAGGTACTATTGCATTCATTGTGAAATACTTAAGTGCTTGGTCGGTTGAGCATCTCAGGAGTTATATCTTTGAGAAAATGCACACTGAACGTTCTAGCACCCACAGAGCTTTCAGATATATTACCTTTAACACCGTACACTGTTAGCGGAAAAAGCATTGTAACCCTAAAATGCTTCATTTATGTTCCATAGATTGTGAAAATATTCTTGATTTGTCAAACTGAGTCAGTGGAACAAAGGTCTTCCTTCGTGTATTAATTTAAAAGAATAAGTTAATATGGTGCCAACATGGTTTACCATCATTTGAAGTTATGGCACTGACAAATATTTTGAACATTGTGTTCATTACAGCTTGATCAATATCACAGCCAGCCCATCTACGAGTGATACTTTCAGACCATGATGTCCAGAAACTAACATTACCATCTGGAATTCCAGAGACAGTTGGAGAACTTCAATCAGTTGTTCGTACCACGTTTGGGCTTACTGCAGATTTCTGTTTGCATTTTAAGGATGTTGATTTTGGTAATTAATTTTTCTCCTTGCTCTCAACCACTGACGTTAAGGATAAGGACACTATCAAGGTTGTGTATATCCAGCCACCCCCTACAGTGACGTTGACCTTATTAGAAGACTCCATCTCAAGCATTATTGAAGGTTCTCGTCAGGCTTCTGATGATGCCTGTTCATCGGTATCCTCACATGACACTTTGTCGGTTTCTCCAGAATCAATGAAAGAAAATCCATCCCAGCGATTTGCCTTCAGAATTTGCTATTCCCTGTTTCTCTCACAGTAGATTCTACTTCAGTCTGGCAATGAAAACTTCAGTAAGTCTGGGATTCTCTTTAGCACCAAAGATCTCATCTCACTACTCCCAGACATACATTCTTGATGGATAGGCAGTGTACTCATAAATGACCTCCGCTAATCTTCCAAGTGCTCAACTAAGCCAAGTAGCAGAAGCCCTGGTCAAAACACAGCCCTGCCTCAAAGAACCAGGATCTTTCAATGGATGTTATGGATGGATACAGAGACTCAAATACAAAATGAACATCAGGTCAGAACTTCGAGGTCTTGGATGCCCAGAAATTGAGATGAACTCACTCAAGAGAAAACCATCACATTACCGAACACCAGCCTTTTTTTAGGCTTTTTAACAACCTTTTTGGCAGAAGTGAACTACCTACCTCATTATCCACAAGTGATCAACCACACCCCTCTGGGGGATGGACCGCAGAGGCCTAAAGGCATAAAAGACTCCCACCATGCTCTGCAGAAACCCAAGATGGATGCCAGCACATGGAGCAGCATAACCTCTGGGAAAAGGTAGGACCTTGACAGGATTGTTGAGATGGAGGGGGGTCTCTTAATCATAAAAAATCCAGAAAGAATCTCAACAGCCAACGCCCACAGCACCGCTGGAAATATGGAGCAAGTCACACATACTAAAAGGAAGAGGCGAAGTTCAGGCATATATATGTATTAATACAACGACATTGAAATAGGTAAATTTGTGAATGAACAGTGCCGTCAAAGAAGGCATAAAACAAATGTTTAGCCACCGGCAATACTCAGGCCACTGAACGTGTAAGTCTTGCAGTAAATAGGGATACAGCTCAGAGGATGGAGAACGCCTGTGTCTGAACCAGGCAGACAAGAGGAAAACTTGAAGCAATTATGCAGAGACAGGTAGCATCGTAAAATTTCAGGGCGGGCGAGGTTTGGAGGAAGATGAATTGGTGCGTTGACGTTTAGGAGGATCTTTGCGAGGACTGCGTTGGTCTCTGGGACCAAAATTCCTACCCGCGTGTTGAGTCGATGGGTCCCCGTCGGTTAGGTGGTCCTGAATATATTGATGGGCTTCCTTTGGATGAACAAAAGATTTGGAGTCACCGGATGGTGTAGTGAATCGTAACGTGGCCAGGTACGCCTGTGTGAATTTTATTCCTTTCTGGTAAAGATTGAGAGACTTCCTGTGAGTAATCCGCGAATAGTAGCAGATTGTGACCCTTAATCTGCAAATAGCGTGAGTTACGGAAAGAATTAAGGATAACTGCGCGGTCAGCATATTTGAGATAGCGGACGATCACTGAGCGTGGCGTACGGTGTTCGTTAGCTGGAGGCCCTAGGCAGTGAGCGCTCTCTATCTGGCAAGGGGTGGATAGGTCCAAAGCTGCAGGTATCCGTGCTGAACAGAGATCAGGGAGAGTACCTGTATTAAAGGATTCTGGGAGACCAACAATGCGCAAGTTGTTTCTGCATGATTGGTTTTCTAAGACATCAATTTTATCCAGAATGCTTTGCTGTACACGATTGGATTGAAGCGTAACCGCTTGCATTGAATGGACTTCATCCTCTAACTCAGAGAGGCGCTGCTCAGCCTCAGATAATCGTTTAGACTGTTGGCCCAAATCTTTTCTAAGCTGTTCAATGCCCATTGTGACAGCTCTGTCTACAGCCTGTGTGATATTGGGGAGCAATATAGAAGCCACTGCCTGAGCTATCTTGTCATAGTGCTCAGAAGGACTACTAGTGCCAGGAGGGAGTGGTGAGGTAGTGGGAGGAATAGTAAAAGGCTGTTACATACCTGCTCCCAAGCTGTGACCCACGTTGTGACTCAGCTCTGTGCCTGTGTCCATGCTGTGACAGGCATAGTCGGCCATCTTGGCTGCAAGAGGGGGAGAGCCGCATCCCTCTGCTCTAGCCGCCAATTCGGGACCGGGCTGAGCCGGTAAGAGGTATCTCTCCATGCTGGAGGGCACTGCAGTAGGGTAAGGGGCACCCCTGGGCTAAAAAGCGGGGGTCCCTGAGGCAATATGCGGGCCTTATAAAGCCGAGATCCCGGGAGCCGCGGGTCCCACGAGTCACAGCATCCGGCGCCAGAACCGGAAGTTTCAGGGTTCACTCTCTTTATCTCATGTCCTGTGGTATAAATGATTAGTGTACAGCTAATGATCAGCAACATTTAATTATTCTCTTGAATTCATTTATCTGTTGGGTACAAAAATGGAATAATGGCCACAAGCCTTGAATCCATCTTTATGTCAAAACTTGACTATTGCACCCCAAAAGTGATGGATGTATTATCATCAAGAGGAGGAGTTTCTGGTGGGAGAATCAGGCAGATCAAAGACATGCTTCTTCTGGTATGACAATTGTTTAGATTTCTCTTAAATGAAGGTTGTTGGTTGTCACCCAGATTATATTAAAGTGGTTTTGAAAATAGGTTTTTTTACCTTAATGCATTCTATGCACTAGAGTAAAGAAAACTTTTTGTGCATGGGATACCCCCCACCCCCAAATACTTACCTCAGCCCAAATTCTATTCTATCCAGTGCTGTGCCCAAGAGCAGCATTGCTGCTCTCTATTTCTTTCCTCACTAGCTCAGAGGCAGCAGTCAGAGCCATTGACTGTTGCAGTCAGTCACAGCCAGTGAGGAGAGAGTGGGGGTGGGGCTGAGCCATGCTCTATGTGTCAATGGATGCACAGAGCTTGACTCATGAGTGAGCTGGTATGAGTGTACCCATAGCAAGCAGCTTTACATAGGGGCATTTAGAAAGAAGGAGAAACCGGAAGTGACAGCAGAGGACCCCAGAAGAGGAGGATCAAGGCTGCTCTGTGCAAAATCATTGCATAGTAAGTATAACATGTATGTTATTTAAAAAAAATAGCTTTACAATCACTTTAAAAAGGACTTTCGAGTAAGTAAATATCTTGTAAAAATTAAATCCACATTGCAACACACAGTAGAACTGTCGTCTATATTTTTTGTATTTATTCAAATAGTAAAATATTTATTAAACTTAGGCTGAAAATTATTAATGACTTTAAATTAAAGTGGAAGCTTCAGCAAAAGCTAGGTTAAACCTACTCAGCACCCTCCTTCTAAGGCTAATCTATCTAACCTTGTAAAGAAAAGATCTGTATACTTACCTATTCTGAAGCCATTCTGGCCTGGTCCCAGTATCAGCTGTCAGTGGCAGCTTCAGTGTAGGAGAGGCAGCCAACAATGGATGCCCCATAGTAAGCCTATGGGTGATGTAATCTCCTAGGCATTTCCAGCTATTGTTGGCAATCTTTTCTGTACACAGAAGGCACCACTGGAGAGACCATGTGTCCGGATCATAGCAGCTTCAAAATAGCTAAATATACAGATCTTTTCTTTAAAGGGTAGACAAAATAGCCTTGGAATGGGGGTGGAATAGGTTAGTTAGGTTTTGCCTAAACTTCCACTTTAATTTTACTTTTGAAGTTTTGTCCATAATTACCATTGGTTATCAACGACAACTCAGGGAACCAAGAGTTTGAGAGAAAACATAACTTCTATTTAATGCAAATGAGGATGTGTTTTAGACATGAACTCGTCAGCAGAATAAATCACAGGCATTATCCCTCAAAACACAATCTATACCTTCTCAAGTAAATGTAAAAACCATTTGCAATTACATGTTTTTCTACAACAAATTGGTCATAAATGGAATACGGTCTTCATCGAAGTCTCAAGTATATACAAACACAATTTGCTTCAGCTAATACTGCAGAATTACAAATGTACCTGATTTTATTCAAACACACCCACTAAACAAAGTGCTGGTTGAAAAAGTAAGTTACCCTCTGGATTTAATAACTGGTTGAACCTACTCTGGCAGCATTAATGTCAAACAAGTTCTTCCAGTAGCTGTGGATCAGACTTTCATAATGTTCAGGAGGAAGTTTGGACCATTCTTCCTCACAGAGCAGCTTTAGCTCAGCCATATTCTTAGGATGTCTGGTATCAATGGATCCCTGAAGTCATTCCACAACATCTCTATTAGATTGCAGTCTAGGCACTGATTGGGACATTCCAAATAACAGATTTGCAGTATTAGCTTAAAGCGGAGTTCCACCCAAAAGGGGAAGTTCCGCTTTAAAGGTTGGTCCCCCGCTCCCCATTAAGGATTGGCACCTTTGGGGAGTGGGGGGGTGGGAGAACGAGTATCAGAATTTGACAGGTTCCTGCTCCCACTGCGATCACCTAGGCAATCGGAAACGGAAGTTGTCATCCCACCCTCCCTCCCCAAAGTCTTGTGGGACACAACAGGTCCCAGAAAATGATGGGACCATTCAGGAAGCGCAGCACTACTCGCACACTAAAAATGCCGGTGCCAGTAATACAGGGCTGCGGCGGGGGCAACGCGGGATCGTGGGACAGGCAAGTGGCTGTTTTTTAAAAGTCAACAGCTACAGTTTTTGCAGCTGCTGACTTTTATTTTTTTTTTTTTTTACAGAGTGAGTGGAACGCTTTAAGTACATTATGCTTGTCTATCTTTGTGACTAAGATGAAGATCATATCACATTTTATGACCAATTTATGTACAAAACCAGGTCATTTCAAAATGGTTCATTTACTTTTCCTGTGACTGTACATAGGTGCTATAATTATATCTAGCAATGGCAAAACAAAAATGTGTTTCTAACCTAAGTCAGCAATTAGATTAGCCTTGATTAGCTTGATGTTGAGCCATTAACATTTATATAAACATATCGGTCTATAATACTATAAACTATGCTATTTTACTTGTGTGAAACAAAAACATGCTTGTGCTTTTTGCTTTTGTAAAAGTGTAAATAATTTCATAGTTTTTCCCCCTTTGTAGTTATTGATGCATCCTGTTAATTTAGCTAGTTTGAATAACTGTGGGTGTTTGTGTGTGCTGGTCTAAAGCTGGCCCTACATTGATCGAAATTTGGCTGAAGTTTTCCCAAATGATTAGTGCCACCAGCTATAGCCTGCAACACTATGTGTTGTGTACTGCCAGTGAGGAGCCTTCCCCACCGTCACAACAGTGCTTCGGGAGGGATTTCCCCATCAACTCCAAATGGGTTGAGGGGGGAAACAAACAATTTTCTACCTGTGGTAGAAGGAAAGAAAATTGCATAATCTATGGCCTGCTTGAGACTTAATGAAGCAGTATGGCCAAAGCTCTTTTTGCTGTACGTCTTCTATGGATCAGAGGAGTACAGTTCATTCTGCACTCCTGTGACCTGTTTTCAGCTGACAGAGGCCTAAAGCCTGCTGTTGGCTGACATCACATAGCCAGTCCAGGCCCCGAAAGAACCAAACGATATGAACGGGATCCACCCAAATGCCTGACCAGCAGCTGACTCAGCCTCTTAGCATGCTCCTGAGAGCCTGCACCCTCTACAGCCCAGCAGTCCAGTGAATGCTGGAGGGGTAGAGTAGAGAGCCGGTGATGGACGTCACCACGCTCTGCTCACAGAAGACTGATCAAAGATCACTGATCTTTCAGTTCTCAGTCTTAGAAGTAGCAGGGGATAGATCCAGCATCAGACCAATGATTCATCCACCTTGATGGTTATATATTATTATACAGTATTTATATAGCGCCAAAGGGTATGCTCAGCGCTGTACAGTAGCAAGGGGGACAGAACATGAGACAAGACAGTAACAGTACAATACACGAGGGGTTCGAGGGCCCTGCTCTTTCGAGCTTACAATCTAGGAGGGATGGGAAGGTGGTACAGGAGGAGATGGCTGTGGGGGATGGAGTGGAGGTTAGTTGTTAGGTGAGGTCGGGTGTTAAGTGAGGTTGGGGTAGGCTTCCCTGAAGAGGAGGGTTTTTAGGGTGCGCCTGAAGGTGAGGAGGGTAGGTGACAGTCTGATGGATTGGGGTAGGGAGTTCCAGAAGATGGGGGAAGTCCTGGAGAAGTCCTGCAATCAGGCGTGGGAGGAGACCAGGGAGCTAGAGAGTAGGAGGTCCTGTGAGGAGCGGGAGGGCACGGGTAGGGTAGTATTTGGGTATCGGGTCAGTTATGTAGTTTGGGGCGGCATTGTGAATGGCTTTGTAGGTCAGAGTTAGCAGTTTGAATTTGATGTGTTGGGCAATCGGGAGCCAATGAAGGGATTGGCAGAGGGGGGAGGCAGATGTGGAGCGGTTGGTGAGGTGGATGAGTCTAGCCGCTGAGTTTAGGATCGACTGGAGTGGGGATAGCGTTCGTTTGGGTAGGCCAGTGAGAAGGGAATTGCAATAGTCCAGGCATGAGATGATGGAGTGTACGAGCTGTTTGGTGGTGTCTGGGGTGAGGAATGTGCGTATCTTGGAGATGTTGCAGAGGTGGAGCCTGCAAGATCTAGGATAGCAGTTGGATGTGGGGTAGGAAGGAGAGGTGGGAGTCCAGGGTGACACCCAGGACTTTGGCGTGTGGGGTGGGAGAGATGGTGGCGTTGTTAGTAGTGATGGAGAGGATGGGGGGGGCACGGGGTGGGGGGGGGGGGGGGGGGGGAAGACCAGGAGCTCGGTTTTGGATAGGTTAAGTTTGAGAAAATGGAGCGACATCCAGTCTATGTTGTTTAGGAGGTGGGCAATGCGGGCAGAGAGTGAGGGGGTGAGGTGGGGGGTGGAGAGGTAAATTTGGGTGTCGTCGGCATAGAGGTGGTAATTGAAGCCGTGGGAGTGAATAAGTTTGCCAAGGGAGGAGATATAGATGGAGAAGGAGGGGCCCGAGGACAGAGCCTTGGGGGACCCCAACAGAGAGGGGGAGGTGGCAGTGTTGTAGGTGACGCTGAAGGAGCGTTGGGAAAGGTAGGAGGAGAAGCAGGAGAGAGCCGCGTCCTTGATGCCAAGGGAGTGCAGTATGGCAAGGAGGAGAGGGTGGTCAACAGTGTCGAAGGCTGCGGAGAGGTTGAGGAGCAGGAGGATAGAATAGTGGCCATTGGCTTTGGCGGTTAGCAGGTCGTTGGTGATTTTAAGTAGGGGGTTTCGGTGGAGTGCAGGGGACGGAAGCCAGACTGTAGGGGGTCAAAGAGGTTATCATCAGTGAGGTGGGCGCTTAGGCGATTGTAGGCCAGGTGCTTGGCGGCGTGGAGGGAGGTGGTGTAGGCAGCTTTATAGAGGGAGAATGTGCGAGGGGATCTGGTTTTGCGCCATAAGCGCTCCAGCGCGCGACTGCGTTGTTTGAGGCATTTTGTGGGGTCGTTTTGCCAGGGTTGAAGCGTTCGGGGTCTGATGCTACATGTGGTTAGGGGTGCCAGGGAGTCAAGGGCAGCTGACAGTGAGTCGTTCCATGCAGTAGTGGCCAGGTCAGGGCATGACAGAGGGAGGATACTGTCATACAGACGGTCAGCTGCTGGGTGGAGATGGGTCGGGTTCAGATTGCGGTGGTTGCGGGTGATGGTTAGACGCTTCGGGGGGGGGGGGGGGAGGAGTTGGGAAGTAGCCGGGCTGTTGGCGTTGATCGGGATATTGAAGTCGCCTAGGATGATGAGCTCGGAGGAGAGGAAGAAGGGAAGCAAGGCGGCAAAGTCATCTAGGAAGGGGGATGCGGAACCAGGAGGCCGATAGATTACCGCAATCCTTAGGGGGGTGGGAGAGAAGAGCCGGATGCAGTGGGCCTCGGAGGAGGAGGATAGGGAGCGGGGTTAGGGAGGACCTGGAAGGTGCTCAGAGGTGGTAGGAGCATACCGACCCCTCCGCTTCTGCGTCCGCTCGGTCTGGGTGAATGGGTCCAGACGAGGCCTCCATTGGAGAGGGCAGCAGGGGAGGTGGAGTCAGTGGCTTGGATCCAGGTTTCGGTGACCGCTAGGAGGTTGAGGGAGTGGGAGACAAAGAGGTCATGGATGGTGGTGAGCTTGTTGCATACCGAACGGGCGTTCAGGAGTGCAACCGAGAGGGGTGGGGTGGATGTTGGGAGGAGGGGGACAGGTATGAGATTGAGGGGGTTGCAGTGGTTGGCGTGAGTAGGGGGGTGTCGGGAGGGGGAGTGGGGAGATGGAGGGCCAGGGTTCGGGGAGATGTCACTGGTGGTTAGGAGAAGGAGGGTGAGGAAGGTGGCATGGGAACGGGAGGTGCAGGAGCGCGTGGGTCTGTTGGTGGTGGCATGTGGGTCGGCGGGGGAGTGGAGTATTAGGAGGAGGTGGTGAGAGCCGTAGAGGGGGGAGGGAAGAAGTGAGGGTGCGATGTAGAGCTGTTTTGGGGGAGTAGAGGGAGGCAAGTTTGGGGATGGAGGAGAGGAGAACGAGGAGGAGGAGTGCAGGTGGCATGCTAGGGTGGGCGGTATACTGATCGGGCCGGAGAGGAGGGAGGTTACAGTCAGGACATGGAGGATGGGGAGTCTGTTATGCCATATCGGAGTTAGTCGGTGTCCAATCGTAGGAGGGGAGAGGGAGTGGTGGGCGGCTGGGGCCGCAGCTGGCTGGTTGCAGTGTGTGGGTGTTGTGGCACGGCGTTGGTGGGCACAGTGGTGCGGTGGCTGGACAAGCCATGGGACGCGATGATTGGAGGTGCTGGAGGCCCGGCGTCAGGGGTGCTGGAGGCCCGGCGTCAGGGGTGCTGGAGGCCCGGCGTCAGGAGGTGCAGAGGGCCCGGCGTCGGGAGGAGGCGTGGGCTAGGCGTTGGTAGTTGTAGTGGGGCTCGGCGTCCATGGGCGAAGTGAGCCAGCGCAGGAGGATGTTTTGGGGGGCAGGTGCTGAGGGCTCGGCGTCGGAAGACGCTGAAGAGCCCGGCGTCAGGAGGTGGTGTGGACCGACGTCTGGAGGTGGAGTGGGCTAGTTGAAGTAGGGCTCGGCGTCCGTGGGTAAAGTGAGCAGTGCAAGTGGATGTTGCGGGCCAGCGACTGAGGGTGCTAGGGGCCCAGCGTTGGTGGGAGCGATAGGGCCGCTTGGCAGGCTTGAGTCCGCCGGATTGGATAGGGCTTGGGCTGTTCGGTGGTAGGTGCCCGGCCGCATGGTACCCGGAGGGGAGCAGGGAGGAAACTGATAGTGGAGGCTTACCCTCTTGATGCGGGTGGCAGAGGTGCGGCGTCGTCTCGATTGGCCTGGAGAGGTCCCTGGTCTAGGGCTGGGTGCTGGCTGATGTAGGGTGCTAGGTGGCCCAAAGCAGCCCCCAGGCAGGGCCACCGGGTGCGGGCAGCTGGGTGTCGGTAGCTGGGTGTCCCAAGATGGCAACTGGGTGCCGGCGGCTGGATGCTGGTGGCCTGAGAGCCAGTGGGGAGGGCTCCAGGGAGACGGGCAGGTCAGCGGGCTGAGTGGTGGAGCAGCAGTTCACCGTGGGGTCAAGCCGGTTCCTGGTGGTCAGCGAGGACCCAGGGCTGACGGGGACGGAGCGGCGGCGGTCCAGGCGGATGTCCGGCGATCTGGGTCAGCCGCACCAAAAATCGAGGTCCCGGCTTCGGGTGCATGGTAAGCCGCGATTCCCAGAGATATGGGAAAAGGTCTGGTGGCATTCCCTGGTGGCCAGGCAGGGACCAGGGTGTCGTAGGGGCCCTGCTAGGGTCCGCTGCGGCCTAGATGGCAGCGGATTGGGGCTAGGAGTGCAGGAGCTCACTGGTGTGCGTCCGCTCCCGCCGCCATAAGACATCTTATTTGTTCAATTTTCCTATAGATTCACTAAAAACAATATGAGGTCAAACCTAATCAAAAAACTTTCAATTTCTATCCAGTCAGGCAGGCCCTTGCACTACATATTTGGAGGTAAATCTAGGAGATTGTAAAGTTTTTTTTTTTTTTTTGTACAATTTCTGAACAATGTATGGCCAGCTTTACAATAGAATAATGGGTATCATAGTACAAAAAAAGTCAGTGGTAATTATCCAATTCATTATCTTCAACAAGCTAACATTTCTTTTACAAGAATTTGGAAGAGTTTGAAGCAAACCTCGACATGCAAGTGATGAAAATTGCTATGATCGGTAACCAGTCCACCTCAGGATATGACCACAAGACAGCAACCATTCTTGTCGAGGGAACCAAAATCCTGGAGGGATGTAATATTCCAAGATGCTGTGCTTTGCTGATTGGGATAGCACACATTCAGAGCATATATTATACCAAAGACCTTTAGTACACTTTTGAAGTGTTTCAGAAACTGTTTCTTGAACTTGGACTGAAAGCCAGTGCAAAAGTAATGGGTCTCAAGTACAGTATTTTCTGAAGAACGTAATAACGCATGTGTTCCATAGCACAGTCATACAGTTCTCAGATGACATTTTTCACTTTTATTTCAGTTCACAAAATGGTTGCCACAGGGTAATGCGGAAAGAATATAGCAAATTGTAAGAAAGCTCACAAAATATCAGCTTTCAATATCCTCCAATAGCTTTGCTATATTGTGCAACAAATTGTGGCAATATAGTGAAGGTCTTGTAGAGAAACAGTTTCTGCACCAGACAGACCATATTAAAAAAAAAAATCTTAAAGTTGTACTGATGAATGATTAAGCACTTTGCATTAAGGATTTGATTTCGGTGTGAAAAAAAATTAGTTTGAGTAATTTAACAAATTTTGGCACACACCTAATTAAATCATACAACAGTTTTATAGAATGTTTGGTTATATACTTCTAAGGCTTCAAGGATTCCTTGAAGGTCTCTGGTGGGTTTTTTTTGTTCTTTTTTATGTAATGTCACAACTGTGAGGTTGGTGGATAACAGAGTTGCTCCAAGATATTAACACTTTTCTATGTTTCTTGGGGTTTTGTTTACATTTGTTCATTTTGTCCTTTTGCTTCTTTAACCCCATTTGGGGCAAAAAGAATTTCTAACATAGTTATATGTGATAATCAATATATTTGATAGGGAGGCCATTAAATCACTACTTGAAAGGAAGGATTTGGTGATTAGGCTGGCAGACAAGGGTGGTGGAGTGGTTGTGTTAAAAAAAAGTTGATTATGTTGGAGAGGTCAATAAAATATTAAGTGATGAAACCATTTATAAAATTCTACCTAAAGATCCATTAGTGGGATATAAGAAAACACTTTTAACCATCATTAAAAAAGGGTTTCAATAGTGATATTAAGAAAGAAAAAGCTTATTTATGCCCTACAACACCTAAACTCCCGGTACTTTATATTCTCCCCAAACTGCATAAAGATCCAATCCATCCACCTGGTCGACCCATAGTTAGTGGCATTGGATCTCTTGGTTCCAAGATTGGGGAATATATAGATTTTTTTTCTGCAACCCTTGGTCACGAAGACACCTTCATATTTACGTGACACTAAGCAAGTCCTTAATGAGGGGAGTGTTCTTAGCACATCACCAAGCACTTTTTTTAGTTACGGCTGACGTAGCTTCCCTCTATACAAGCATTAACCATGCTGATGGGATGGAGGCAGCAGATTTCTGACCTATCACAGTACTTTGCCGGTTGCACAAAACCACTTTGTCCTTGATCTGTTGGAATTCGTGATGAACCATAACTATTTCTGGTTCAACAAATCACATTATTTACAAGTTAAGGGTGTTGCAATGGGGGCTAAGTTTGCCCCCAGCCTAGCAAATCTCTTTATGTCACGTTGGGAGGAGGATTTAATCTACGCCAGAGACTGGCCGGAATTGGTGATGTATAAAAGATATATAGACGACATCCTCCTCCTTTGGAATGGAGATGAAGATGCATTGATCAATTTCTTCACGACCTTAAATAATAATGATCTTATCAGTCTCACTTATACATATAGTCGACAAGAGATAAATTTTCTGGATCTTACACTCATTAACCGTAATGGAAGGATAGTGACAAAGTCATTCTTTAAAGCCACCGACAGAAACAGTTACATCCCAATTAGTAGCTGTCACCATCCTAATTGGCTGGGGAATATTCCTAAAGGCCAGTTTATGCGCATTAGGCGCAACTGTACAGATGTGGAGACATATCAAACCCAAGCTAACATACTTAAAGATAGGTTCTTGGAAAAAGGTTATAATAAGATCAGCTTAGACAATACCTTGCAGTCAGGGGGTGAACAAGACAGGGATAAAATGTTATCGCACAAACCTAAATTAATGCAAGCGAAAGCATGTCCTTTCGTAACCACCTTCTCTTTACAGTTCAGACAAGTTGGGAGAATCAAACAAAAATTGGGATATTTTGAAAATGGATCCTATATTATCCCAAGTGCTGCCTAACAGACCCGAGATTATATTTCGGAAAGCTTCTGCTATCAGACACCAGATAGCCCTGAATGCAGTTGATCCCTCGGCCAAGGTTACATTTTTTAATCAACTCAAGGGATTTCACCCATGTAACAGGTGTATCATATGTGCAACAGCACGAGAAAACGTAGGTTGGATACATCCAAATAGTTTGTGACAGGGAAATCATATACTATAAAACACAATTTATCTCGTGTCACAGTCGTTTTGTAGTTTATCTCCTTCAATGTCCATGCCTTAAACAATATGTAGGCCGGAGCACCAGACGCCGACGTGACCATCTACGAGAACACGTAGCAAATATAAGGAAAGGTTATAAGGAACACTCTAATCACTACAGGCAATTCCACAATAGTGACCCCTCCTCTTTGAAGTTTGTGGGTATCGATATAGTTTCAGCACAGTGGAGAGGTTTAAATAAAACTAGGGCTGTTTCACAAGCTGAAACCCGGTGGGTTTATGAATTGGATACCTTACACCCACGGGGTCATAATACTGAGATCGATATCAAATTGTTTCATTGCTAATAACTAGTTATAGCTATCTTCCTTAATTGTCCCATCATCAATTTCACTGGATTTTTATTTATCGCAATTAATATTTATGTTTTGACACAACAGCCATCTAGATTTTAACATTGAATTCATTTTATATTCATATTTTATTTATTTATGTCTATGATATTTTATATCATCAGTATTTGCACTTTTCAGAATATTATTTATTGGATTTTATTCTCATATATTTGTATTTTAATTATCTATGCCATATTTAGGAATTGTGTTTATGGTACTTATACCAGTATTCTATTTTAAGCGATATACCGTATTTTTCACCGTATAAGACGCACTTTTTCTTCCCCAAAACTGGGGGGGGGGGGGGGGGCGTTGGTGCGTCTTATACGACGAATAGAGAGAATCCGTGAGGCGCGGCCACGGCCGTAGGAAAGGCCGCGGCTTTGGCCTATCTCTGGAGCGGTCGGCCATCTTAGTACACCCGGCGGTGCGCGCTGACGTCATCACCCCCTCTGCTCGTGGATCCTACCATAGCGCGGATCTACAACAACAGGTGAGGAGCGGGGCAATGCAATCTTACTGGCTATTACTATGTTGGGGGCAATGTTACTGACTATTATTACTAATGTGGGGGCAATGTTGCACTGGAACAGTGATGGTGATGACGAGTGGGGGGCAATGGTGGACTTTACAGTGATGAGTGGGGGCAATGGTGGACATTACGTGATGAGTGGGGGCAATGGTGGATGATGTAATAAACAAAAAGACAAAACGTACCGGTATGTTTGTCTTGTTTTTTTTACTGATCCGAAAAAGATCCGATCCGTGACCCCTGATCCGTGGAACGATCCGAACCGTGAGTTCTCTCATTTCTGGATTTCTTGCAGCAAATTACCGTTACCGTACCGCCTTTTCAAGATGTCTAAGCAGAAGAGACTGGCATATAAAGTTGCTTTCAAGTTGGAAGTAATCAAATTTGCTAAGGAGCATGGAAACAGAGCAGCGGAGAGACACTTCGGGCCACCTCCAACTGAGAAAATGATGAGAGTGGAGGAAACAGGAGGATCAGCTCCAAAAGTTGGATAAAAGCAAGCACACCTTATGTGGACCAACTGCAAAGTGGCCAGAATTAGAGGTAGAAGTGAAGGAGTGGATCACACGTCACCGGCAAAATGGACTTTCTGTCTCAACAAAAATTATAATCTATGAGGCCAAATGCATTGCTGTGGAGAAAGGCATTCAGGATTTCATTGGATCACCATCGTGGTGCTATAGATTTATGAAGAGATCTGGCCTTTCTATGCGCACCAAAACCAGAATTGCACAAAAAATGCCAAAGGAATACAAATCAAAGATTCTATCTTTTCATAAGTTTGTTATTGATGCGAGGAAGAAGAATAACTTTGAAATTAGCCAGATTGGGAACATGGATGAAGTCCCGCTAACGTTTGATGTGCCATCTAACAGAACCGTAGATATCAAAGGAGCCAAAACCATAACCGTAAAAACTTCAGGGCATGAGAAAACCCACTACACGGTTGTGCTGTCCTGCTGTGCAGATGGTACCAAACTGCCTCCGATGTTGATCTTTAAAAGGAAAACATTCCCAAAAGAAAATTCCACGGGGAGTCGTGCACGTTCATGATAAAGGGTGGATGGACGAAAATGGCATGAGGCTGTGGATTGACAAAGTGTGGTCCAAACGTCCTGGCAGGCTTCTGAAGAAATCTTCCTTGTTTGTGCTTGACCAGTTCAGAGCGCACTTTACGGAAACTACTAAAAAGAACTTTAAGAAAGTTAAGACCCAAATAGCTGTGATTCCTGGTGGTCTTACCAGCCAGCTGCAACCTCTGGACGTTTCCATTAACAAACCGTTCAAAGTTCTGATGCGAGAGGAGTGGAACACCTGGATGGCAGCTGGGAACTATGATCTGACGTCTACTGGGCAGATGAAGAGGCCCACTATTACACAAGTGTTTGAATGGGTTAAAAGGTCATGGGACTCCGTGAAGGAGGACATTGTTGTAAAATCATTCAAGAAGTGTGGCATTAGTAATGCCTTGGATGGAACAGAAGACAACGTCTTATTTGACACCAGTGAAGAAAATGATGACAATGACTGCATGAATCTGTCCTTCCTCATTTCTGATAGCAGCGAAGAAGAGGAATTGTTGGGGTTCGAATAAAAACATTACAGCCTTATTTTTGTTACTTTCACTGTTTACTGACTGTTAATGAGAGTAAAGATAGTTCTTAATATGTTACATGGTTGGCATAAAATTGTTCTTAAACTGCTGTTAACTTTATACAGTTGATATAAAATATTTTACTACAGTATTGGGTTCAGAATTTTTCTTCTAGATTTTCCTCCTTTAAAATTGGGTGCGTCTTATATTCCGGAGCGTCTTATATGGCGAAAAATACGGTATTTGTACTGCTGAGCACTTCTTATGCCGTGGATGGAGATACTGATTTAATATTTTTACCATATATACTTATACACTGCAAATGGTTAATACCTTATGTATTTATGTCTGGAGTAGAGGTTGGGTTTTAGCAAGTTCTGATATCCCTGTATTCATGGGTAGTGATAACATCACTGTCATCTACGGGCTCTCCCCCTTTTTTTCCTCCTCCCCGGGATTCAGACACGTCATGTGTGTCAGGATATTCTATCAGACATGATCTGACAAGAGTCTGTCTGACATGCAGATAGTTTAGAAGGATCCACGGCAAAATGGAGTCTCGATTGGCGCGCATGCGCAGTTATCCCCGTTCTTCGGGAAAATGACGGTGGTCCGGCACGCATGTGCGGGTGCCGCTACTTAAAGACTGATGTCCGTCACACTGCTGCACGTGTGACGTCATTCACCGCCATGACCACGAGGAGGTCCGGCGGCCATTTTACCCTCTGGGTCAGTACAACATTACCTTTTATTTGTCATCTGGCAGATTTGGCAATTTCATCTGTACTTGCACCCCTGTTTTTTATGTGACCAAATAAAAGCATCAACCTACTGCACTATGGGCACTCCCGTTTGTTTTTGACCCTTTGAGGGTTTCAGATTCACAGCAGCAGTTTCCCAGTTCACCTACCATTCAGAGGAGGGAGCCCATTCATCTAGGCTGTCCATAGGTCCTTAAGGAGATCTCTGAGCCCTGCTGTGCATTACTTCACCCAAGGTTGATGATTTACCCCTGAGGGATGTACCACCTGCTGCCAGCTATTCTGGTTGATGGTCACATATATGTGCATTTTTAATGTGCGGTCGGTGAGTGCACATTTCTACTATAGGATTCATAGACATCAGTGTATCTTGAAAGAGGAAGCTTTCTATGAACCTGCACAAGACTTTGATAAATATTGTGTTAATAAAGGTTCATAAGATGTTCATTTATTTTCAGCGCTGTACTATAATTTATAGTTTGTCTTGCAAGGTAATTGTGATTCCTTTGAGTGTTCTAGCTGCTCGTATGAGCGCTCGCTTGAATTTTCTTATTATAGTTATATGTGAACTTCTATTTGATACCTCAGGTCCACCATGACCTTCTAATATGGCTGCTTTTGTTCGATTACTTACTAGTAATATTTCCCTTTTTTCTAGTAATATTTCCCTTTTTTCTTTTAAGGATAAGATTTCCCTTTGCATATCTGAATGGGCAATTGCCAGAGAGAAACACACATAGGTTTGTTACTGACACTTGCCAATATATACTCAGAGGAAAACAAAATATATTGTATAAGATTGGACTCAGGATAATGTTTTTGTATATAAATATATCTTTGTTTTTACTATGTCTAAATTGACATCACACATCGGTATATATTTTTATTTGTAAGAGTTGGTATGTCATTTTGTATTTATGGTTGGTGATGGACGCATGTATACATACTATGCCATCTGCTGTACTTTATGTTTTAATGTTTTTATTAAGTATACAGAAAAGTAAATTGCTAGTCCATTTATTTTTGTTTAATACTTATGTTGGAATACACAACTATTGTGAGCAAAAAATGTTAATTGTTTAAACAATTGTATTCTTCAGCCTTGGTTCACACAATGAAATGCATGTGAATCACAAATGAACTGCAACACATTCCTGTGCAATTCACATGTGGTTCACTGTAATGCAATCTGAGCCCATTCATTTTGAATGGGCTCAAATCACACCACATCAAAGACATGCATGCAGCAATTTTGGAACCATAGTGCAACCAGATTGCTTGTTTTGTATCATGCAATCTGGTGCCGGCAAATGTACTGTGTTTGGAACCTGCGTTTTGAGGGTGCACTGACAGCCACTGCAGCTTGCAAGGGCAGTGCGATTTGAATGCAGCGTGTGAGCCTAAACTGATTGGTTTTTTTTTCATACTAGCTTTCAAAAATGAATTAAAGCTAAAAACTAATACAGAAAATCAATTTGGAACAACTTGATATTTAACTACTTTTTAACTTTAAAAAACTTGCTCATAATTGTAGCAATGAAGTACACGTGACTTGAAGGTTTCTTATAAAAAGTGGAAAAACTATTTGAAGTAACTTAATATGTTTAAGTACTCAACTTAAAACAGTGTTTATAATGCCAGTAATTAAGTTGGCGGTAAATAAAATGCATTAATTTCTATCAGAAAAGCTAATTACCTCAATGCAATGTAGTTTGCTGCTTCCACTTAATTTCACCATTGTCATAAAACTTAAAAAGCTGGATGCAAACTGTTGCGTTAATTTTTATTGTTGAGCCAAAACATTTTTTAGAGTGGATTTGCTCCAGGTGATGTTTGTGTTGGTCAGGGAGTCTGCTTACTTGGCAGCTGTACTGTGTGATCTTGGGTTTACTTTTGGATGGACATTCAGGAGGAGGTCTTGCACTCACTGTGTAACACACCGCTGATGATTTATCACTGTACTCTGGAAAATCCATGTTGATTAAAATGGGCAATAGGCCCAGCTCAGTGACTGCTGAACTACTTTATTATAAATGACAGCAGTAATGCTATAGGATCTCGAAGGTCTTGTGACTTTACCAATAGTTCTCACTTCAAGCCATCCCACTGCTACATCATTAGGCCATTAAATCCACACACAGGACACTATCTGAAATACTTGATCTGCCCTTATTTTGACTCCCATGCCATTTATTGCTTAGGGAATATCCTTGGCAACTGTTGACATGGCTTCTACTTTATGGGCCCAGGGGCTTGACTACATGTAGACACTGTGGTGCTCCATTTATACATTCTATTGCTACACTCCTACTCCAACACTATTGGAACAGCATTCTGAGGTGACCACATGTAGACAAATATATAGATGTCTGGACGTCTTCACATTGACACTGGTTTTAATAACTGTATGTTGTGATCATTGATCACAGTGTGTGATTGCAATAACTTTTTGTACTGCAAAAAATAATTTTGCAATAAATATTGGTAAACTTAATTACACTGATACAAGCCTTGTTTGCTGTCGTACTAACCACTTATCTCAAGGGGTGGGCTTTACCCACTTATGAGATCTCTTCAGCTCCTTAAAGAATATCTAAAGGCAAAACATTTTTTTGGGCGTTTTGGATAGGGTGAGGGGTTAGGGCCTCTGGAACGCTGGCAGCATAAAAAATGGACAGACAATTAGGGAATTGACACAAGGACGAAAAAGTGAGAAAAACCCAATTTTGTACTGTCCCCAGAATTGTATACAAGAAATCTGCTAATGTCTTCATTTGCAGATTTCTCCTCTATTGCTGTTCTGGTGGCAACTCAAAATGTGGGATTTTCATTCTTTGTGACAACTGTTTTGGCATTTTCTGGTCTTTGGAAAGATTTCTTCTCACTTCCCGTTATGTTTCCAGTAAAAATGAAAGGACATCTCACCCATAGACAGATGGCAAATAAGTTGATCGGGGTTTTAATTATTCCTTATTTAGATATTCTTTAATAACACTGTTCAACAGGTAAAAAGTTTTGGGCATAAAATTAGCTAATCTTACATAATTTTGGGGTGCTGAAAATGACCCTAAAAAATGTTGATTGGCTCTAGTTTCCATGATATATTCACCCATCTAATGACGTAAGCCATTCAAAATTATGATGCAACTTCAGCTGCATATTGCGCAATTGATACTGGTGACCAATAGAAAATTGCATGTATACTGAGATGATGCAATATTAGCCTTTAATTGCATCACTTCACTGCATAAAAGCTGCAGTATCTGTAGCTGATTGTAGTTCGACAGCGTCTTTACATTTCGTTTTATGCTTATATAGGCTACTCAGTAATGCCTCGAACTTGTGTGAATAAAGCAGATAATTTCTGCTATCTGCGGTGAAATAACTTTTATCTCACAAAAAAGGAGGATAACAGGAATGATTAAGAAAGCCTACAACTTGTATTTTGGCTGCAAGATAGGAGACCAGGACAAGAGCTGGGCACCACATATATGCTGCAATTCTTGTGGGACGGCACTGGAGCAATGGTTGAATGGAAAAAAGGAATCTATGCCTTTCACTGTGCCAATGATTTGGAGAGAGCCAACAGATCATGTTAGTAATTGTTACTTTTGTATGGTGCCTCCAATTGTAAAAGGGCTAAATAAGAAGAAAAAGTTATCTGTGCACTATCCAAATATTCCATCGGCAATACGTCCAGTTCCTCATGGAGAGGGGCTACCAATTCTTAAAGCACCAGAATCCTTCGTGGTTGAGTCAAGTGAGGAAGAACCTGAAGCGTGTAGTCACGTGCAGTTGTAAGAGATAACCCTTTCCTCGAATACAAGAGAAAAGCCAAGAGAAGCAAAACCGACACAAACTGAAGACAAAACTAGTGAGAATCCTAAGTATTAAAATGATTCAACTTAGCGTATGGCTATAATTTTTCTTGGTAATCCTATGCAATATATTATGCCATTTAGGCTTTGTTATGTAGTCAATATCACTTGCTTTATATTTGTGGAAAGACATCTATCTATATAATTATTGTGCATTATGTAGTCATTACGCCTATAGTAGAAAACTTTCCGTTTACAGAAAAACTAGAGCCAATTGACACATTTCATTGTTATATTTGAACTCAGAATGTGAAATTCATTAAGAAATGGATCCTTTTGTTTCCAAAACTGGCAAAAAAATAAAAAATTTGTTGAACAGTGTAATTAAGATATCATTGAATGGTTTTTCTTTACTGCATGCAATCTATACATCTTATTTCTTAATTGTATTTTTGCTTTGGATCTTGTTCATAGAGCACTCTCTGACATATTCCTGGAGGCCAAGCCTTGCTTCCAGTGCAAGACTAATACTGTGCAGGGCATTCTGGTACTGTGGGTATTCCTGCTGGATCTGATGAACGATAGGGCTGACTGTGTGCAAGAGGCTTTCTTGCTTCTGTTGCTCTGCTTTTAGTTTGTAAAGTGTTGAAAACTGATGTGTATTTTCCTTCTTTCACAGCTTGCAAATAATTCATATCTGTCTGAAATGCCACAATCTGTCAGGTTCTAATGAGATGTAGCACTACCCCCTTAGGAGTTGCTGAGTTTTGGGTCCTCCTATAGGCCTGCACAGCCAGGAAACATTTTCTGCAGAGGCGACAAAAGAACAAGCTTAAGGACGGTTTACTAAGTTTAATTAAGGGGTATTGAACTTGGATGGGGTTGAGGAATGTATGGGATGTACAAGTCCATTAGACAGCAAAGTCTTTGGTGGAAGAGCTCTCCAGGTGTACCTTCTCAGACCCCAGATAAATTCTCTTCACCCAGCTGCCTGAAGAAAGCCCTGGGCAAGGAGACGCAGAATTTTACACTTTTAAATCAACAGTCCCAGACGGGTACTAGTTGGGTTTTCCACCAGAATGTCCCCCCCCCCCCCCCCTTATCTGGCCTAGGGGGTATGGGAACACTCAGTCATCTTTTACAAGGTTGTGGGTTGGTGGCTGCCTTCAGGCCATCTGCTAAGCTAGCTCCCTCCCTGCTTCTCAAGTTGTCCTCTCTCAGGAGAGGATTGAGGCTGAGAGATTCTTCCTTCCAGCTCCTGCCTGCAAGTTGGACCCTCTACTGGGCTCCTCACCCCAGCCTTCACTCCATCTTCCATGACACTATTCTCCTTCCTGGTTAGCACAGCCCTTAAGTATGAGAGAGCCTAACCCCATGCCAAGTCTCCTGCTTGTGCATTGTTCAATGTCCCATGAGTGTGCAGATCAGCCCCACCCATTGCCTTCTAGAATCTTCCCAAGTCTCTAGAGCAGGGATAGGTATCGGGAACTGAACTGCCCAGCCCTAAGGTAACCTGGATGACTCATCCAGGCTGCTATCCAACCTCTATCTAAAAACCTAACCTAGCTCCACCTTGATAACTAGAGGGGTGCTACAGAGATAAACCATGATTTTTCTGTGTAATTATAACATTCTTAAAATAGACATCAGTTTTGTTGAAAGAGGAATTAAACCTATGCCTCAATAGGGTCCAAGAAAAGCATTTAACACTGAATACAAAAATCCTAATTTTCTGTCCCATCACTTGAGAGACACATCCCAAATCCTTGGGATGTTCAAAAGTAGTCCTTATACCCATTAATGGCATTAATGTTTCACCAAGTGAAGTATACTTTCCATGTCTGATGAAAGACCTTGCAATAATTGGACATCTCAGCCATGAGCAGTGTAGGATACACAGACTCCAAGATGCCCCCGCCCCTTAAAACCTGGGCTTCCACAGCCACCAACCAAGAAGCAGGATGGCAAATTGTCCACTATGACTGTACTGTATATACAGACTTTCTGGCAAGGCACAGTGTGTCTACTAGAAATCAGCTTACCAGATCCATCTGTACCTATCCAGAACAATGAGAATCACTGCAGCAAGACTTCTAGTTCCTCCTTGATTAATGCCACTTCTGTTGTCTGACTGAATCCAGATAGGATGGCCCACTAACAGGTTGGTCCAATGCTGAAGGGACAGTCAAACGGTCTGAAAACTTCAAGAAGTTAATTGGGAGAGGTTACTCCAATAGCCAAAGTCCCTGCCCTAACTAGGTGCCTTGGACTCCCTCCTTGCTTGAGAGGCTAGTGTCAGCCCTGAGAACCTTTCAAAAGATAAGGACTGCCCCAACTCCAGAGCGAATATTCCTGAGCTAGCATGCCAGGGCTAACCTGGTCATTGGTATCAACCAAATTTTTTTTTTTACATTTTGGATTGAGTTAGGCAAGATTATACATGGCGATGGTCAACAGTGTTTTTTTTGCCAGTGTCCATTTCCTTCCTGTAGGTAGCCGTATAGAAACAGTTGTAAGCAGGTGCAAAAAGAAAGACCTTGCTGCCAAAAGCATCCTACACAACCCAAACTTTGAAATAGCACTGGCAGAAGCAACAGGTTGATTCCCTAGTATTAGAGTGGCGTTCACCACATCAATACAGGTTGAAACTGTTTTTCATTTGGGAGGGATAGCAGTAGAATGCAATTCCTCAGGGGTGAGTTAATTTGTGTCTGATCCTGAGTACCCCAAGTTATTGTCAGTCTTTGCTGCCAATGACAGCTAAGGCCATGGGCTTATGGCAAGTGCCTAGGCCTCAAGTAATTACAAAACCTGGGCAACTTGCAACACATGAGTGGGTTGGATGGACAGAGCTGTCTACAGCCTCTTTGGGTAGCCATAAGAATGAGTTGAAGACTGAAGTTTCACATGGCTCTTTGTAAAAGGAGCATCAGTGGGAAGATGTGACAAAAACCGTGAGAGTGAGTATGTGCAACACTTCAGCCGGTGGACAATGTTAGCACACAGTCCACAGCTTTATCCCCTTCCACAACAAAGATGGTGAGAAAAGGAAGATAATGGTACTCAGTGACCAATGAAAAATGAGAGATCTCCCAATACATGGTTTGATTGGTCTACATACCAAGTGAGTCTTCAGAGACAGAGCAAGTGCAAAGGCAAAGCCAGCACCTGCGAATCTGAAAAGCTAAATTACTAAGTCTGGAAAAGACTTCCAGCTTCCTGGGACAGAAGGAAAAAAAACCCAGGAGGAAGGTTATACCTTGTGCTATCCTACAGTTTCAGTTGCCAGTGTCCAAACCTTCTGTAGGTGGCAGTAAATCCCTTAAGGTTCAGGACTTTCCATGTACCTCAAGAGACAAAACCATTTTAATTTAGTCTTATTTAGCAAAATATTGTAAAAAAAGAACCATTATCTGCTGAGCTGTTTGGCTACATTGGATAAAACCAGTAATCACAATTTTCTGTTTTACACACGCCATGCCATTACCCTACCTCCTTTTTAAAGCTCCAGGTCAGACATTACCTGTGGGCAAGCGTGTTGATTTTTTTTTTCTCCCGCCTACAAACATACAGGCTTTGGGGTTTTGTTTTTTTTATTGGGACCTGGTTAGTTGAAGCCATTTTCATAATTACTACTGATTATGAAAACTACATAAAAACCTGAGGACGGGAGGGAAATCCAACTCAAGGTTCTGAGTCCTCCCACACAGAATTGGTACACCCTCCCCACCAAGGCCCTTATACCAATATTTTATGCCTTTTTTTCTTTTTATAGTTACTTTTTACTGAGGTCTTCAGGCAGGTCATGTGACATGCTGGTTTCTCCTTTTCAAATCTTCTCCTGTGGGTGGTCCTCAATGATGCAGAAAGTGATGCTGACCTGATATCCTCAGTACCGCTGTCTGCATCATTACTTTTTGAGTTCAGGAAGCTAACTGGCCATACAGTGGATTTGTGAACAACCCTTTGTATAAATAATCATACAAAACTTCTCAGTATGTCTGATGGCTTGATGTAACACCGCACAAGAAAAGGGACTGACTCGATGGACCACTCACTCAGTCTCTCTCTGCTGTCACATTTCTATGTTTTCAATGAATTGTTGCACATACTATTAAACAGAAGTAAAGCACAATCACTGTGTAGCACTGCACAGCTGAAGTGCCACCTCCATGTTCAAAGCCATTTAAGAGCATTTCCATCAAGCTAATCTCTATTACATGTTGATCTACAAGGAAATCTTTGCCTTTGAAGCGGCTCTTCACCCTACCACCCATTTTTTTTTCCTGCTCACCAGGTTGCAGTTTTTAGATACCCATCCAGCAGATGCAGTGTTGTCCTGCAGAGATCCTCTCTTTCAGCACTTGGGTCCTGCGCTGCCATGTTTTTGTATGACATCGGGAAGGTGCATGCTCTTCTGGGTTCAGCCAGAGAGTCCTTCCAATGATGCACCACTGGACATGCCCCCCTCCCCATTCTTTTCTGAATGAAAGCCTATGCCTCAGAGTAACCTCTGAGTAGCTTCAAGATCCAAGATGGTGTTGGTACATTCCTCTATATTCTGTTCAACAAATATCAGTAAATAATTAGATTTGCAAACCCAGACACCCATATTTTTAAATAGGATTTTGTTAGTTTTAGATGGAATGGGAGCAATGTTGGTAAAGATAAAATATTGCATATTAAGAATGAAGGAGGCAAGTGCCACTTAAAGCATAAAAGAAAAAAAAATACTAAGACTGACCCATACACATGGTGGCCCAGCAAAAAAGAATTAATGGGGTGAGTAGCATGCATATGTGGCAGGAGCTTGAGGCAGCTGGACTTTTAACCACTAAGTCCTCCCCATAGCAGTAATACGGCTACAGGGTAAACTCTCTGCACAAAATAATGTGTATATATGTGATCTGCACTCCCACCCTGATCAAGGGCCAGAGACACACACACACACACAACCTGGCAGTGCTGTAATTCAGTGCCCGACCAATCAGCAGATTCAGGCCAGTGATGTTCAGCCTGGATCTGTTGATTGACCCCTGGCCTATCACACATTATCTGTACCAGGGTTTACACTTACACAGGTACATGAAATGACAACATCTCTCTGAGCACATTCCATCCCAGAGAGAGAAGAAAGTAGATCCATAAGTAAAAGACACACACACACACACACACACACACACACACACACACACTAAAATCACATATAGGCCACATTTAACCCCCTGATGGCCCCCCCAGTTAAGCCCTTCACCACCCTGTCACCAGTGTCATTAGTACAGTGTATAGATTTTTTTGACCACCATTAGTGTCACCGGTGACTTCAGATAGTGTTGGCATCCCTTCCAAATAGCGTCAGATTACCAGTCACTGTATCCATCACATTTAACCCCTTGATTGCCAGGAACATTCTCACATACAATAAATCTCCATTGCTAGTATAGTGTCTGAACGGATCAATATCTTTGATCAGATCAGCACTATATCAGGGTTCACATTAGTATAGTGTTCCCAAAAACACAGCAATAGCGGGATCAGCCCCGGCACCTGTGTTTAGCCCCTACGCTTAAACTCCCCCCCCCCCTTCTCCCCCAGCAAGTGCAGGGTCAGTAGGTCACTGTCACTTGGTATATTACACACAAAACTGCAGTGTTCGTAGAATCAGGCCTGATCTCTAGCACTTGCCGGTAAATTTTTTTGTAGCAGTTCAAGCAGTACCCGACAGCCAGGTGCCCTTTCCCCCGTGAGTTGCACTAGGTACCTATAAATTTAGTGGGCAAAATGTCCAACGAAAGATACTCTAGTGAAGAGGCCGACAGGATAGTGAAGAGACCGACAGCATTCTGAGCATTTCAGATGAGTGAAGGGGAAGACTCCCGACACAATCAGCCTCAGAATGCGAACCTGTAGACAGCAGCGACACCCTGACAGATAGACCAGACGATGGAGAAGAGGTCCCTGCTAAGATCAGGTGTACCCAACCCTGTTCCCAGGTTGCTGAGATGTTACAAACTCATGATGACTGTTAAACGCATGATGCAGCAACCCCAAAAAAATAAAGAGTACAATTAAAAAAAATTAACACCTTTGCAAAAAAACCCCACTTTTTTTAAAGTTAGTGTTTTACTGTTACGGTTATATTGTTAGTTTTGTTTACATTCCTGCAAAGAAAACCGCAATGGTTATTTAACTGCAGCACTGACCAGTTTATGTATATTCTGACAGCAACAGGGTCTTGCTGTCAGAATATACATAAATAGGTGTGTGCAGCGCTGTTGGATGAGATTCACCATCCACAGTTGAAAAAAAGAGCATATATGCCAAAAGCATGGGGGCCTGGGGTGGCCAGTGGGTGGATGGCCCCTATGCTTCGGCATATATGCTCTTTTTTCCTAACCCCGGAAACCCCTAAGCAACTTATTCACTCCCTTGTCATATCACGCCTCAACTATTGTAACTCCCTCCTCATTGGCCTACCTCATCGTAGACTATCCCCCCTCCAGTCTATCATGAACGCTGCTGCCAGACTCATCCACCTCACTAACCGCTCTGTATCCGCCACCCCTCTCTGCCAATCCCTCCACTGGCTCCCAGTTGCCCAACAGATAAAATTCAATACTCTAACAATGACAAATAAAGCCATCCACAACACTGCCCCAACTTACATAACCGATTTTATCTCTAAATATCACCCAAACCGTCCACTCCCCGCAAGACCTCTTACTCTCTAGCTCCCTCATCTTCTCCTCCCTTGCTCATCTCCAAGACCTTTCCAGGGCATCACCCATCCTCTGGAACTCCCTACCCCAATCAGATCACCTACTCTACTTGCCTTTCGGCAATCACTGAAAACCTCTCTTCAGGGAAGCCTATCCAACCCTCTGCCAATTCTGGTATCCTCTACTCTTCCCACCACTCCATCCCCCACAGTGACTACCAACTGTACCACTCACCCCCGCCCTCCTAGATTGTAAGCTCCAAGGAGCAGGGCCCTCAAATCCCTCTTGTATTGAACTGTATTGTTTCCCACTATAATGTAAAGCACTGATCAAACCGTTGGCGCTATATGAAAAATAATAATAATAATGTTTGTTGGCCCTTTTCATGTATGTCTACCATTCGAATATACCATCCTGCATCTACCCACTTCTAATGGTGGGCATACCACACACTCTGGCAGAGATTTCATTCAGCCCACAGGCTGCATAAAAAGAAAAGAAAAAAATACAGCTACAGCCTACAGCTGCAGGAATCATCCTGGTATTGTTTTATTCAGCCAGCGATCGGCTTTCATGTAAAAGCAATCCTAGTGGCTAATTAGCCGTAGGATTGCTTTTACAAGCAGCAGGAAAAGATGCTCCCTCTACCCCACTGCCTTCCACGGCCTTCTCTGGCTGCATTCTCAAGTTTCCCAGATGGCTCGGGACTGCCCATGTTTCTGCCAGCTGACCATAGAGCTGATTGGAGATCAGAATGGCGCCAATCATCTCTATAGTCTGAAGTGATCAAATGCTCGTAGCTTCCAATTTCTTAGTTTCGCAGGATATAAACTGCACCATTTGTAAATTGGGAAAGCATTTGATCACACCGATCTTGGCCTGATTAGATAATGTAAGGGAAGAGGAGAGATCTAGAGCCTGCCAGACCCCAGATTTAAAAAAAAAAAAAGTACCCTCACCCCCTGTGTGCGCGCATGTTGACCCTGTGCCAGTATGTAAACAGTTTACAATGGAATTCATAAACCAGTTAAGAGCTTTCCCTCTAATGTTACCGGTAAAACATGATATACAAACGGCAATAATGTGCTACAGCACTCATGTAGTGTATCTACTTGAATGCGATTGTGGGAAACAATACATTGGTAGAACCACGAGAAGACTACGGGACAGACTCAGGGAACATCTAAACTAATATCAAAAAAGGGTATAAAGATAATACGGCATCGATGCATTTTAGGGTAGCCCATAATAAAAATCCACATGGTTTGAAGTTTATTGGGATTGACAATATAGATAGACATTGGAGGGGTATTTTTAAACGTCGTGCGGTGTCGAGGCTCGAAACAAAGTGGATATATCTACTGCGGAGCTCGGCACCTCTTGGCCTGAATGTTGAACTAGATATCAATTAATACATTGATACTAGTAAATTCTCTCCATTCTGAAAAGTTACAATAGTCCAGTAAAGAATCAATTTTAAATACACATGAAAGGTCCATGGTTATGATTTAATGGAGTATACATACTCAAATGTTTTATAAGAATACGTTTTTAAATATCATTACATCAACATTTTTAAACATACACTGACGGTCGGGTGACCTATGCATAGGCGCCATATTTTGGTTATTTATGCTATCTGAATAGCATAACACTGAGTGGCATATTGCTTTTTATATTTTTCAGTCCACTTGATGTCAGTGATAAAAGATATGAGTGAAAGTATGCAACATGTATTAATTGACAATTTTTATTGCATTTATATAGTAAATATTTTTATAATAATTATGATATTTTATATGCACATACGGAGTCTCAATTTTACTACCAATATACTGATACATCTACATTTCTTTATATATTTTTATGGATTATTATACTGGATTTTATATGTACATAATTTACTACTAAATCTATATATCTTTATATTTTCAAATTTTTATGGGATTAATACGCTGAGTTTTACAGGTAGTAATGCTAAATGAGTATATTTGCTGCCATCTGCTATATACCTATACATTGATTATATATGTGGGTCTGCGCATGCCATAAAGATCTTGGTGTAATTGGTGATACTTGTAGTCCTACCATATTGCATAGTGGTATCCATATGGATTAATAATATCCAAAAAAAAAAAAATGGGATTCAACACTCTTTGAGATCCAGAAGATTAGGTACAAACAGTTTCTGGGCTTTAACAAAGGTGAATCCTGCTATCTTATTATTAAATCATTCGTCAATGAGAAGAATCCTATGGAGAACTAGGATAGAGGGAGTTCCCTTGTTTCTACCTAGGAGTAGTTAAGTCTTCCATAGAAGTCAATGTAAAATTGGACTTCCAGAAAATGGCATCTGCGCATGCGCAAACAGATGGCGATGACATCACGACGATCTAATGCGCATGCGCCACCCACAGTATAAAGGAACTGTCACTGAGAGCGCCCAGCTTCTTTTGATAACGTGCTATAGCACGAAACATGTCAGGAAGTTGCTCTCAGTGACTTTACCACGTAGACTCTTCACCTGGCCAGGTGCCAAATAGGCATTTTTAAGTGTAAGTGTCATTCCTTTACTATTATTTACTTCAATAAAGCTGTGTTGCACTATGGAATCTTTTGTGCTTGGGCTCTTTTCTCTATGAGCCTGCCTTCAAAGGAGACCATTTGACAACATCCTTAACTACTGGCACCCTCTGGGGGATTTCGCCTATACTACACACCGACACTGGGTTAAAGATCCTTGATGACATCTTGACCGCTGGTTCCCCCTGGTGGATTCAGACCGCATCTCTATACCTGGATATACTGGCTGACATGCTCATATTCCTGGTGCTGTTCATCAATCGATCTGAATACCAGATGTCCAACCATAGATGACCCATTATCAATCATATGCGCAATAGTAAGCGCTATCTGGTTAGTGCAATCTACAGCTATATCTACCACCAAAATCACCATCAATATCCTAACTATTCGATAGACTGTCACGATTATATCACCTATCTGTACTGTTGTGGAATGCTGGCTTATTACACAACTTTCTCGGCTAATCAGAGACGCTTTATAGACACTTGTTCAATACACATTATAGGGTATATCATAATAGTAATTATTCATGGCAATCATTAACCATTTCAGCGCTGCATGTTGGATATATTTTGTGTTATAGAAGGTTCTGGGGTTATTACCTTTCATGCTAGCTGCTCCTTTCACAGATCTAGCGCTCGTTCTTTTATATTTGGATTTGAGTATGTAAACAGCAGTTGCACCATGCATGTGAGGTATTGCCACAAACGCCAGATCAAGGGCAGTAATTCTAGCACTAGAGCTCCTCTTTAAATCTAAAATGGTAGCTTGTAAAGGCTTTTAAAATGTTGTCTGTGGCTATTAAAAATGTATGCAGTTTGTCACCATTGCGCAGTTTTAAACCATGACATGTTTGATATCTATTTATTCAGCAAAAGCATCATCTTTTATATTTTACCAAATAATTGGCCAATATATTTTGTTTTTGTGCAGTAAAATGAAAAAAAAAAGTGTATTTTTTCAAAAAAAATTGCGATTAGTAGGTCACAAATTCAAGCACCCACCATTTTATTCACTAGGGTTTCTGCTTTAAAAAATATATACACACACACACACACAAATAAATAACTTGGCGGTTCAAAGTCATTTCCTAGAAAAAAAAAAATCCCCAAAATGACACCTTTTTGGAAAGTAGACACCCCAAACTATTTGGTAAAAAATAATTTGACTCAACATGCCTCTCAGCAAACGTTTTTGGAAAATGACAAAAAAAAAAAAAAAAAAAAAAAAAACACATTACACAATTGTCTTAGAAGAATTGATTTTTTTTTTTATTGCTCACACGTGTCATGGGTATATGTGGAAATATGCCCCAAAATACATTCTGCTACTTCTCTCAAGTAATGGGGTATCGCATGTGAGAGACTTTTTGGCAGTCTAGCCAAGTACAGGACCCCAAAACCCAATAAGCACCTTCAGGCTAAAAGTGCTTTATTTCCTCATGTCTTTAAATTGCTTGGGGTATCTACTTCTCAAAAACAGGTCATGGGGGGGGTTTGGTACTATCCTGGCATGTCAGGGCCTCCAAAGCTGATAGGTAGTGAGGAAGTTACGCACCTTCAGGCTTTCAAAGTGGTCATTGAATTTCAGGCTCCTGTATGTGGCTAGGCTCCCAAAAAGTCTCACATGTGGTATCCCCATACTCAGTAGAAGTAGCAAAATGTATTTTGGGGTGTAATGCCACATAAATATGGCTTGTGTCACCAATATACAAATTTTTTTTTTTTTTTTTTTTTTTTTTTTTTTTTTACACAAAAATTTTTGGAAAATGACAAAATCTTCCATGGACTCAATATGCCTCTCATCAGATAGCTTAGGATCTCTACTTTCCAAAAAGGGGTCATTGGGGGGGGGGGGTGTCCTTTTTCACACAAATAGAGCTTTCTTTTGGTGGTATTTGATCACCCATGCACTTTTTATTTATTGTGCTATAAACAAAAAACCTGAACATTTTGAAGAATATTTTCTCATTTCTGTCAAAATATCCAAATCATAAATTTAGGCCAAAATGTATTCTGCTACATGAGAAAAAATAAAAAAGTGAGCACTCTCAGCAGCCAATGCACCCAAGGCAATCACAGTAAAACCTTCAAAAATACACAAAAATAAAAAGTGCGGCGCTAGTAAATAGAAGATCTATAAACACATATATATCTCAGATGATCTGAAACACAATGTGGTATATAGCACTAAACAGAGAAGATAACCAATACATCAGATGAAATTGATAATACTGATAATGTCCAGACAAATTATCGCAGGGTCTTGCGTAGAAGCTTAAAAAGCCAGGATCAAATCGTAAAATTGCGCACTCACCGGACGCGCTATAGACAAGCGCATATGTTGTATGACCCCTGGAAATCCCTCATCAGCCAAAAGTAAAATATTTTTCAAAATTTTTGGTTTATAGTGCAAAAAAAAAAAAAAGTGCATGGGTGATCAAATACCACCAAAAGAAAGCTCTATTTGTGTGAAAAAATGACATAAAATTTCATTTGGGTACAGCATTGCATGACCGCGCAATTATCAGTTGAAGTAGTGCAACGCTGAATAGCAAAAAAGGAGGCCCGGTCAGGAAAGGGGGGGGGGTAAATCCTCTGGAGGGCAAGTGGGCAGAGACTGAGCAAGTTTATTTATGGGTGATAAAAGTGTAAGATGTTTGAATAAATGATATTTCAGTTTGAAGTTATGTTGTGTGTAATTACCAATAAAAAGTGCCGTGGCCAAATGTTATGCCAAAAAGAAATGTGCGAGGTCACTAGAGCATACGTATATAAAAGGATTTTCTCTTTTTTTTCCCAGGACAGAGGGATAAAGTGCAGCCTGCATTCTCAGAACAATCAGCATTGTCTCCAGTATACACAATCATACAGATCTCTCCCTGTCAGCTCCTGCACACACATGGAGTCATGCATCACTGCAAACACCTATATTGGTTAGACTGTGCTATGTATGCAAGAACTAGGAGGCCAACCCAAGCAACACCCAGTATGCAAATATGTTTGTTTTAAACAACCACCAATATACATTCCCCAGAAAAGTACCTTCCGTATTACATACAGTGGGACAAAAAAGTATTTAGTCAGCCACCGATTGTGCAAGTTCTACTTAGAAAGATGAGGCCTGTAATTGGCATCATAGGTAGACATCAACTATGAGAGACAAAATGAGAAAAAAAATCCAGACAATCACATTGGCTGATTTGGACAGAATTTATTTGCAAATTATGGAGGAAAATAAGTATTTGGTCACCTACAAACAAGCAAGATTTCTGGCTCACAGACCTGTACCTTCAAGAGGCTCCTCTGTCCTGCACTCATTACCTGTATCAATGGCACCTGTTTGAACTTGTTATCAGTATAAAAGACACCTGTCCACAACCTCAAACAGGTGCCATTGATACAGGTAATGAGTGCAGGACAGAGGAGCCTCTTGAAGGTACAGGTCTGTGAGCCAGAAATCTTGCTTGTTTGTAGGTGACCAAATACTTATTTTCCTCCATAATTTGCAAATAAATTCTATCCAAATCAGCCAATGTGATTGTCTGGATTTTTTTTCTCATTTTGTCTCTCATAGTTGATGTCTACCTATGATGCCAATTACAGGCCTCATCTTTTTAAGTGGGAGAACTTGCACAATTGGTGGCTGACTAAATAATTATATGAACATACAGTGAGACAAAAAAGTAATTACCCTAAAATTGTTCTTAATTGAAAACTGGACACATACATAATATACCACACACACACTTTCCCCTCCTCGGTACATTATGGCTCTTCAAAAATCGCTAAGAAATCGCTAAGAAAGCAATTAATGTAGAATTCTACATTTAAACCTAATAGCATGAAAGCTTTTTGACCCTGTGGGGTTGCTTCATGAAGGTGAGGGGGCAATCTTACAGGTGAAGGATCCCACCTTTTTTTCACATGCAAAATTTATGCTCATTGCTGCAGTGTTCAATATATCCAGCTATACTGAAGATCACACGTGGACGATTGTTTTTGCTTTATAATTTGTGTAAAATAGTCCACAAAAAATAGTGCCACTGACTCCAAATACGCCCATGGGGCTGTATATGATTTTGGGGTCATTTGGGAGAGAAGAGGATTCATTGCTGCTGAAGGCAAAAACCATATATCACTCTTCCTTGATATCTGGCCTACTCAAAGCCATACAGTTACTGAAAACATTACCCATTCTTCACTGCAGGGCACATACCAATTGCAGAGATCATATTGCCAAAGGAAATGCATTAGCAGATAAGGTAGCACAGGAAACTGCATTACAACATGTGGCTAGTGAACAGATGCCTATGCTCACTTCAGGCATCACAACCACACCACATGACCAGATGTATGTTGATTTACAAAAATTTGCTACAACAGCTGATTTAGCGGACTGGAATGGGTCTGGAGCACAACTAGATCCAGCTTCTGGTCTAAGATGGAGATTCTCCCTTTTAACATCAGGAACCAACTTTGAGAGAAACTGTACCCTTTTGTTCAGGACACTTGATCTGCTTAAACTAACGACTCAGATAAGTCGGTGGGGTTGAAGTTAACGAAGACGACAACGCGGAGACGGCACACAGATGATCCGAGTAAAGAATGCTTTGCATTAAAGTTTTATCTGAATGTCGATATAGAGACGGAAATCGTCCCAGCAATGAAGAAGAAATCTCTGGGAGAAGTTTTGATACCGGCGTTCGAGAGGAAAGGGATCGAGCTTAGTATAGTGGATATATTTCTCAACCAGTTCAACAGGCCTCTGTCTCAACTTTGAAGCATATCACTTTGGAGGGCACTGTTGAAAGTGAAAAGGTACCAGTAGCCACCAAACCCCATGACTCCAATTTCCACAACATTAACAAACTCAGATAACTATATATAGAACGGTTCTCCTAACAATCAGAGCACTGCTTCTGGGATAAGGATTGTGTTTTGGCAAATGGCACCAGCTCCATCACTGGAAAAGTCAGGAGACTGCGTACTGTCTACAACCAATCCCATCTCAAATTGTTGCTTAAAACATTTGAAACCAACCCCTATCCAGGAATCTCAGTGAGGGAGAAACTGTCCCAACTCACAGGTGTACATGAATACAGAATTCAGGTCTGGTTCCAGAACCGAAGAGACAGGAAGAATAAGAAAAATTACCCCCAGAAGAGAATCAGCTACATAATATTGAAAGACCACAGTTTACTCAGATATCTCCAGTAGGTCAAGAAGCCCAGCCAGAAGAAAAAAAAAAAAAAAAAAAACACCATTGTGAGGTGGAATATACTAGAAATATGAGAATATCTACAAGACCCACACCCTTCCTATGCAAATACGAAGCCACTTACATATGAACAGTTTGCCAGGCCCCCCAACCAATAGGTGTTGTAGCACCAACTTGTTTTCTAAACACCTTTAACATAACCCAACCACAGCTCCAGCCATATATGAAACCGCAACGGTTTTCCAGCAATAACCTGCCCCATGATGCAAGCCCCCCGGAGACACATGGCTCAGTACATATCTGCTGGTACCTCAGCTTCTGAGCCTGGTCAGGGTGCAGATAGGGAATTGCAAGACATGCTAGAAGAGTTCCAACCACGGTGGTCAGAAGCAGCCAACCATTCCACTGGTGTTAGCGATGACTTGCTCTTTTGATTTTAGTACTGGATATTGTAGCATTATATTACATTTTAGCAATATATTGAGCAAGGAAATTGTTTAACCTGCCTAAAGATCTGGTTAATATGCTGCATATGATAGTTCCCTATGTATTTAACATCCTGGGCATACTAGTCATCTATTCTCAGATTGTAAGCTTTAAGGAGCAGGGCCCTCCTATCCCTCTTGTATTGAACTGTCTTGTTGCTGTATTGTCTCCCTTTATATTGTAAAGCACTGAGCAAACTGTTGGTGCTATATAAATCCTGAATAATAATAATTATAATTAATAATAATAGTGTGCTTAGAGGGGGAACCATGCATTCCCATGTCAAGTGCCCCACTGTTCATTGCACAGTACCACGGTCTAGGACATAGAGGATGGAAAACGACATGTGAAACACTATTGCAAGATCTTTTACATTACAGGTTTAACTCGGTTGGTGAAAGAATACGTTTCCAGGTGCATTACATGTATATGGAACAATCCACAGAACCTAAAGAAACCACAACACCAGCATCTAGTGTACCCAACTACACCTTTCACCCATATACAAAGATTTTACCCACATGCCAAAAACAGGACAGAGGCAAGAGTTTTTGTTAATGGTAGATGTTTAGTACATGAGTGGAAGCATTTGTCACCACTAAAGAAGATGCAGACTGTAGTAAAAATTCTTACACAGGAGAGGATACCCAGATGGTGATGTCCGCTGCAGATAAATTCTGATAACAGACCAGCCTTTGTGCCCAAGGTATGCAAAGACCTGGTAAAAGTACATAAGATAGATTGAGGATATATAATATAGAATATGAAATTTCCAAAGTTCAGGTATAGTAGAAAGGATGAACAGGACAACTAAGGATAAGTTGAGGAAGGCCACTGGAGGAACCTATACCCACTGGAAGATGTTACCTGCAATTCTAGCAGAGGTAAGACCACCACCTAAGACTACAGGGTTATCTCCTTTTGAAATATCAATGGGAAGACCATTCCCCACTCCTTGGGCTAGAGAGCCACTTATGATAGAAAGAGGGGACCTTGACCTGGTACAAGAGTAAGTGGGAAAATTGATTCAAACCTTAAATCAGGTTGAAAGAAAGGTTGCTCGCACCTCTCCTTTAGCGAGTTGGCGGACCACTACGATATCTGCCACTTGGAAAGGGTCTGTTGGTTCCTGAGAAAATAAAGACAAGAAGCAAGGCTACCCTTTTGGACCACCTACTACAGTGATAGTTACCAGAATGGCTGTTCTGGTGGAGAATTCCCAGTCCTTGATCCATGCTAGCCGAGTGAAGGTGGACCAAACACCTGAGAAACACGAGACTGAGAAAGGAGGTGAAGTACAAGAAGAAAATCCTCAGAGTGGGTGAAGTTGGTGAAAAAGACCCTGAAGATGACATTCCTTACTGCCCCTCATGGTGCTTTGAAGATCTGGATCCTATTGGGTACGCTGACTCCTCAGGATAAATACAGTTATGATCCATACTGGCAGGAAAAAAAAGCACTTGGGCCTAAAAAAAAAAAAAAAAAAAAAAAAAAAAAAGTATCTGTCAAGGACTAGATTTAAATGAGACCCAGATAACCGAAGGTGAAAAAGTCAAAAAGAAGAAGTTTTGAAGAAAACAATCCTTTCACAGGAAAAATTGATGATGGTTTAAATATGCTTATGCTCAACAGCCAGGTTATGATAAATTCTTGATATGTAGTAAGTGATATCCTAGCACATATAAAATTCCTCCTTTGGCCGCCCCAGTCAAGATATTGTTAAAAAAAGGGAATGTGCTCTCAGTCCAAATTAAACATATCTGATCCTGGAAGGAGGGATGGAACTTCTTTGAAACTCTGGCAAGTAAATGATAGAGCCCTGAATGAAAGTTTAGAGGAGATACAAGACAACACCTTAGACTGACTGTCTAAGTAACACCTTACAAAACACACAAAGACCCTTAACTCTTACGGTGCTCATACAACAGCTCCTGTACCAACAAGACGATATAGTGAACAAAAAATCGCCGTGACAACATTCGGATCAGGGGCATCCCAGAATCTGTTCAAACCTAAAGACCTGGCCGCAGCAGTCTTCACCATCTTCAACCAACTACTACAGCAACCCAAAGATACCCCTATAGAGCTGGGCCGCGTACACCACACGATGGGCCCCAGAAATCCCGATCCATTCTTTATCCGCAACACCTTGTGCAGGGTTCAGTACTTAAAGATCAAGGACGCCATCATGTGTGCAGCCAGCCTGCAGATCACCATCCTATTTAACAAAGCCGGTGATGCTACTCCCTGACCTCTCATGACAGACCTTGGACATGTGCAGGGCCCTGCGCCCCTCACCCAGATGCTGCAGGACAGGAACATCGGCTACCACTGGAGATTCCCATTTCAGCTTCAAGCATCGCATCAGGGTAAATCCGCACAATTTTGCACGCTCAGAGACATGCCCACATTTTTAGGGGTGTTCGGGCTACCTCAAGTGGCCATCCTGGACTGGCCCTACCAGCTCCCAATCCCTGGCCCCCCACCTCCACGGTAGCAATCCATCCAAAAGAAGAAGCACGCTGGGTCCTCTTCTCAGAAGAATCCAGAAGGATGACCCGCTATCTGAGCAACTCGGGACACGCCCTCCATTTTTGTCTACCCTGCCCAGGTGGATTACCTCTGTTAGTTTTAATAGCCTAGTGATTTAGTGACTTAGATTTGTGCCTGCTGTCTCCGGGACCCTGAGGCTGTGGCTGGAGGGCTATCCTCAGTTGCCACAGCTTGCTGTGGCAGACTGGGGCACCTCCGGCCATAGTCGTAGGGGCCTTAGGCCCCCCCCTCCAATTACCTAACTTTACCGGGTTAGCACCTGGTTACGTTTTTCTTGCTTATGTTTATATGTCGGGGGGGAGCTTAATTGTTTAGTTGTATCATGCCTGTTTGTTTGAGGGTTCTCTGAAGATGTTTTAGAAGGGGGGGTCAACCCCATCCGAGGGGGACACTTCCTGAAGTGCCAATTGCCTGTGAGGCATGGGTCGGGATCGGACACGTGCGCCTGTGACGTTCCCCACCTAGGCCCTCAGTGTATTGTACCACACTATGCTTGTTCAGACAGCGTGTCTGTCTGGTAGCTTTCTCTGTTTCTTTCCATTCTTTGTCTGCCCCTCTCTCCCACCCCCCCCCCCCCGCCTCAGGGAATAACCCCTTTTTTGTCTATCGCACAGTCCAAGAGAGGGACTGCGCAACGTTGTGGGTGACGCATTCAATCCCTACCTGTCGCACGGCCACTGACTCCGATCAAATTTTCCTCTATTAATTGTAGGGGCTTCAACACGCCGGAGAAGTGGGGCCAGATGCTATATCATTTCCACAAACACGGCTCACAGATACTGCTCCTTCAGGAGACCCATTTTCGCTCTGATAGTATCCCAGTCCTCCGTAATCGTCATTTCACTCAATGGTACCATAGTACTAACCCACTGGCCAGGTCACAGGGGGTGTCGATCGCCTTCGATCATACCTTCAGCCCAGAGGTCTTGGACACGCTCACTGACCCAGTGGGTCGATACCTCTTCAAGTTAAAGCTTCAAGACCTTGTTTTGACGGTAGCGAATGTGTACGCCCCCAACCAAGATCAAGCCCCATTTCTTACAAAGGTCCTCTCTAAGCTGTCCGATTTTGGTGGTCCCTGCTACATAGTTGAAGGGGACTTTAACGTGGCTCTCTAGCCAGACCTTGACACCTCCATGGGCAAATCCTCCCTCCCTACGTCGACCCTATTCCCTCATTAAATCGCGCCTTCACGACTTACACCTAGTGGACATCTCGCGAACCCAACACCCATCGGAGCGAAATTACAGTTACTATTCCCCGGCTCACACGTCTATAGTTGCATTGACGGCTCCTTTGTGTCGCAATCTTTCCTTGACTCCTCGATTTCCTCCGCCAACGGCCACCTATTATGATCTGACCATGCCCCAAAACATCTGACAATCCAAGACCGACCAACACCTTCGCACCACTTTTCTTGGCGCTTGAATGATACTCTGCTCAAGGACTCCTTGTGTATCGAAGAGGTATCACAGACCATACAACACTTTGCCCTTGATAATTCCTCGGACACAACTGGTTCCCTTAATCAATGTGAAGCGCTTAAGTGTGTCAATAGAGGAGTTATTAAGCATGGCTCGCATTTAAAAAAGGCCCGAATGGCGGAGACACGTCGCTTGTTCTCGCTTATGCACCTGGAATCTTCCCACAAGAGCACGCTAGACCCGAGGACCGTGGAGGACTTATCAAACGCTCGCAGTGACTTACTCCAGCTGTTGGACTCTTCCTCGCTGGTGGCACGAGATAAGGCACACAATACCCACTACTTCTTAGCAAATAAATGCGGTCAACACTTGTCACGTATACGCCACCCCCGCCCATAGCGCCGCCCGATCCAACACGAAAAGGCACCCGACAATACCAAACTCTACAACATCCGGGGAATCTCATCCGCGTTCGGGCGTTATTACGCTAGTCTTTATAACCTACATCCGGTGCAGCCCGATACCCCTTTCGCCTCTTCGGATATGGCCCAATACATTGAGGAGATGGCATTGCCGGCCTTAGACACCCAGGACACACTAGCCCTGGAAGAGCCCTTCTTAACTATGGACGTCCTTGGGGTGATCAAGGCCCTGAAGGTTGGTAAATGTCCGGGCCCAGAAGGGTTCACCCCTCACTTTTACAAAAAGTTTGCCACCCCTCTAGTTCCGCTTCTATCTCAAGCTTTTAAACGCCATCGACGATCTGAATGTGCCCTCCCCGGCCTGTTGGCCAGCATCTGTCATCCCGAAACCGGATAAAGACCCATCTCTCTGCAGTAGCTACCGCCCAATCTCTCTAATCAACCTAGACGCTAAGCTTTTTGCAAAGCTCCTAATCACCTTTCCTACCCACTCTGGTCCACTGATCAGGTTGGTTTTGTCCTGGGCCGTGAGTTCAGAGATAACACATCTAAAACTATCCATCTCATCTCTTACATCAAGTGTCATGGCTTAAAGGAATGCCTACTATCATTTGATGCTGCCTATGTCTTATCCTGGAACAGACAGGCGTGGGCTCACAGTGCCTAGCTCTGATTATGTCCCTCTATTCCCACCCCTCAGCAACAGGGCTGGTTAACGGTACAGCCTCCTCATCCTTCCTTTTCTCGAACGGGACTAGACAAGGTTGCCTCTCTCGCCCCTTCTTTGTCTTGATAATGGAACACCTCGCGAGAGCCATACGAGCGAATGACTCAATCACGGGCATCCACACTTCCTCCGCGCATCACAAAATATCCTTATTACGCAGACAACCTCTTAGTTTATGTCCAACAACCACACATCACTCCCGTGTCTTTCACGAGTTCCATACATTCAGCCTCTTCAGCAACTTCAAACTTAATCTCTCTAAAACTGAGGTCCTGAATGTATCAACATCTGCCCACGTGTTGACGAAAGTACGCTCCAGTTTCACTTTTCAATGGCGCCCAACAGCTAATAAATATCTGGGGATTATGATCCCCGCGGACCTCACTGCTTTTTAATTCCCTTAACCATCTACCCCTCCTCTCTCGTATCCGAAAAGACTTTGCGTCCTGGGGCGCCTTGGTCCTACCCTGGTTCGGCCGCATCAACACCCTCAAAATGGACACCCTACCAAAATTATACGTTTTCCAGACCGTACCAATCACTGTCCCTAAGAGTTTCTTCCTCTCCCTACGCTCCCTGTCCATCAGATTTATCTGGCGCCAAGGTTTCTCAAGGCTAAAATACAGAGTGCTCACGTACCCGAAGACCAGAGGCGGTGTAGACCTACCGGACTTTGAACTATAGCTACATTGATGGCTCAGATCCTCGACTGGTTCCCCAGGCCCCTCCTCAAAGCCTTCTGCATGATTGAACAGGATCTGTCCCCGGTTGACCTCCAAACTCTATGGGGTTACAGTCAAGAACACAGACGTCTCTCTGGTCTGTCCCCGCTGACTATGGCCTCATTGCGTCTGTGGTACAGGTGGGGCGTGGTCGCTCTAGTCATCTGATCCCTCCCCACTATCACCCGTGACAATCCTGCTCTACCTCAGAGTGTAGGCGCTGCAGCCATCGGTCCCTTAACGCACACCTCATGACCCGTGACTATCTGCCCCCAATCAGGTCTCCATCTCCTCTGGGACGGTTCTCAGGATTGGTTGACGGCTCTGCGCTTATCCACATTCTGCAACCACCTACACTCCTCCCCCAACATCCACCGTCTGCTCACTGAGTTTGAGAGACTATGCTTCCTCCCTAGTCTGCCCAGACATGCCCTAGCCTCCCTATATAAATAAATCTCTACACAACACTCTACTCCGAACCCCCAGCCTACACCAAGGCGTGGGCGCAAGAACACAGACATATCGGATGCAGACTGGTCCAAATCATATCACTTCTCTTGTGAATAACAGGAAATGGATGATTTATGGGCGAAGAACTTTAAGCTCCTCACCCGATGGTACAGGGACCCCCTCTCTCTACACAAAATATTGCCCTCCACACCCAACCTATGCTGGTGCTGTTCTAAAGCGTTCAGTACACAGCTCCATATCTGGTGGGACTGCGACCTACTACAACTCTTCTGGCGACAGATCTTTGCTATATATGATATGTATGATGTATGGTGAATCTGACCCCCTCGCCGGAAATTGCCCTCCTCTCTATCCTACCAGGCTCATTAGCTACTCAGGAAGAAGAGCAACAAGCTTTTCTTCTATCTGTGGCCCGCCAACTGATACCCCTCTTCTGGAAATAGACGATCCCCCCCGCCGCTCCCCTTATGGGTCTCGGTACTAAATGATACCATGTGCATGGAGGAAATGTTGGCATTTGACCACAACAGCTTGTGTTTATCATAAGTGTCATTGTCAGTCTGGCTCCACTTCTCACGCCTACGAGATTTGTGCGTCCCTGTAGGGCTTTAATGGAGTCACTGAACTCCACCAGGCGTGCACCCCGATACCGTTATATAACCCGCCCTGGGGGGGTGACCAGGGGGACCATGCCGACGGAATGCCAGTGGTTGGCCACCTTGTAAGCTTTTGTCGGTAAACCGACCCTCCCCCTCTGCTCCCCTCAATACCTCTACACAGTGTCTCCCCCCCCCCCCCTTTTGTTTTTTTCCCTTTGCTTCTCTCTTTATTTGCTCTCTTCGCCTTCCCCCCCCTCTCTCCCTTAATCTCTTTTCCTGCTCTCTCCCGAGCATCCTTTATTCTCTACATGGGTTTCTCAGTTAGACGTTAAGGAATTATTGTATTAACTTTGAATATCACCTGATAGTGGATGCCCCTTTAACTACGGTGGGATTCGTATCCCTCTAATCCATAGACCACTCTAAATCCTATATTGTTCTTTCCCTCCCATGCCATTGTTTAAATTAGGACCACCACATGTGGGTCATTCAAACAGTACATAGCATAAAAGAATTGTAAAAATATAAAGGCAAATTTGTTTTAGATTTTGCAATAAATCAGAGAATATAGTGATGACTGCCAAAAATCTCATAAATTGAGCATGTACCAGAAGCAAAATAGGCATATAGAGAGCATTCCACTGGACGCATTAAAGCTTATTGGAAGCCCTTATAAGGTAGTTAATGGCCTGTCATTCATGATGTTCTCTCGGTAATGAGCCCTAAGAGGGATACACAGCAGATTCTCAGATTGTCTGAACAAACTTTTGATTCTTTTTTTTTTTTTTTTTACAAGCTGTGGATTGTCCTCATTGGAACCCCTTGACCAGTGGGATTTCTTTCCCCTGGTTCCCCTTTTTCCTCATGTGTTATGACTAGTTCCAAGGACACCACTTTGTGTTTCAATTGGCGAGTCAGCTGTATTTATGCTATAAGGATTTTTGGAGTTATCCTCAAGTTAGGAACCCCACCATTAATGGTATTACTATAATATATGGTTTTGGGCATCCTGATTTTTTTAATCATCTTTGTTACATATATGCTTTTGACTCGGCATTTGGGTTGTCTCTAACCAGAAGAAGCCCCTTAAACCATATTGCAAAATACTTTATTAATAATTTGAAGACATTTCTGACTATGTCACCGTTTACAGTTTTTAATTTCTATTCGAGCCATTTCTATCCTGTCACCTTTTATGACTGAGTATGTAATGTTGCGCGTGGTGAGGAGCCCATGAATTTATTGTAATAGGAATTTTTTTTTTTATGGTTTCTGTAATCTGAGAAGAGATTGAGGCCGAAATTAGATCTGCCTTTTCTCTCCAGCCCCAGGATGGGACTACTCCTGGGACGGAGACCATAAAAAGTTTATTTAAAACATCACAAAAAGCTTACTATTAAATATCTAAACCGTAGATGAGATATCCTGTCTCTAGAATCCTATATTGCTAGTGGGATTATACCAAGGGAACTAAGAGAAAAGGTAGTGCCAGCTGAACATCTGCATAATGATCGGTTTCTTACCAAATGGAAGGAAAGATATATTCAACATGGGCTGGAGATCATGAAGTGGATTGTGGAGCAGGAACAGGCACAGCTTGTTGAACTCACAAATTCTATTAAAGAAAGCACTACGGCTTTGGAACTATATAAGGATGATCCTGAATTTATACTATTGAATGACCTCCTTAACGGTATTCCCGAGTGTAGCTCGGGGTAACATTTCAGTACCAAGAGCGGTAACCCCGAGCTACACTCGGGAATACCATGCGGCACTGCTCTGGCATGTGTTCTTCACTTACCTTGCGCTCCCACGATGTGTCCCCTGCAGCGTCCCCGGCCATCTCCTTCGGCCGATCCCGGCATCCGGCTTCTGTGTCCTGTCCCTGTGACGTCGGGACGTACGGGCGCCGCCGGCGGGAAATTTAAAAATTTTAAATGTCTTTTTTTTTTTACATTTTACATAGTAAAACATTGCTATCTCAACCAATTTCACATACATCTTGTCCCTAATGCTTTGTCCTGCGCCCTGCCTGCATTTTGTCTGTTCTTTCTGCCTGGAAACTGAGAAATGTCCATGGCGTCCAAAAAGTGTCCCTTTAGGTCAAAAGCGGTTTAGATCAGCTAGAGAACAGCGATAGTAAATCAGAACCACTTGCAGAATTGAGTGATAATGATTTGTGGGGAAATTCGTCAGACACTGAAAACGATTTTGCGACTTTGCTCAGTGATGTGCGAACTTGGCGCTATATTTCAAATTTCAGTGTTTTCGGTTTGATTATATTATTGAATTAAATGTATTATATTATTTATTAAATAATAATTTATGATTTTGTGTTTCAAATTTTATCATATCCAGGATGTTTAATAGACTCTTGTTCGGACAGATTTCAGTGAGTTATTCCTAAATATTACAGCCTACAATAAAAAAAACTACATATTTCCATGCAAAATAATGGTACCGCTTTCAGCACCAAAAATCTGAAATAATCATACCGCCAGGGAGGTTAAGAAAGATCGATAAAATACAATGTAATCTTAGATCCACTAAAACTAAAATTTCAGCATGACCTGGATGATTGGTCTTGTGGGGAGATCTTTGATCTTACCAATACCCAGAGTCGAAGTCGATCATGTCGTCGTCGTTACCACTATTCCTCTAATTCCAATTAAACTAATTCATCTGATAGTGAGGAAGGGAACCGATATTAGTTTTTTTGGAAAAATCTACAGGAGGACCCAATCGGGTTATCCTCAAAACGATCAAACAAAAATCGTTAAACACCAAGAAGGAATAGAAAAAGGAAGAGAGAAGAAATCATGTTCATGAAACACGCAGTCAGAAATGCCGTTAACATCTGACGGATCAAATTACACAGCCATCGATGGACTTTAGGGTCATTAACCTTTCACAATTCCCGCTTGCAGACAGACATTTGCATCTGCTCCAGAAGGGATTATCTTTTTTGCCAACACTATGAATCATTTTGAAGTGTATAAGGATATATCTTTCTGAGGAAGCTCTACCTCAGGTCATTATATCAGCATACACAAAGCAATTTGGAAGCAGACTGTACTGGTCCCTCTTTACAAGTAGCTGGTCAGCAAGTGCTGGATGATTTGATGTCTTTAATGGAGGAGACTGAACTAAGCCAGGGGGAAGATGTGGATTCACCTAACCCCTGGCTTAGATCAGCTAATTTAACAATTCTGTCTGCACCTGAGATCCTGTCGGGGGCAGATCTTGGGTGGAGTTTCCTCATCCCCGGTTTCCCGCAAAGAAACTGCTAATCGCTGTTGTCCTCTTGGGCGGAAGGCTCGGTGACGGCCCAGGCGTTGGTAGACTGGTTCTGGCGGGTTGTTTATGGACAGTTCGTTCGCTGCCCAGTACTCCATTCCTCTGCAGGCTCGAGTTACTCCATTGGTTCTCGAGGTGATAGATGGCAGGCCCCTGCAACCGCTGCAGGTTACCCACGAGACCCTGCCGGTTGAAGTAGCTATTGGGGCTGTTCACAGGGAGTTGGCCTGTTTCCAGGTAATTTCTTCTCCACACTACTCCGTGGTTTTGAGATATCCCTGGCTTCAGAAGCACAATCTGATCTTTAATTGGCAGATGCCTGAGATTCTCTCGTGGTCTCCACAGTGTGGGGCCGGTTGCATCCGTGGACCTGTTAAGGTGTTGTGGGCCTCCTCGGACTGTTGCCCACTGACTATGGGGAGTACCTGGACGTGTTTGACAATGTGCACGCCGGTGCTCTGCCTCATCATCCATACGATTGTGCCATAGCCTTGCAACCCGGTGCCACTCCTCGTGGCAGAATGTATCCCCTTTCGGTTGCGGAGAATCAGGCCATGGAGGAGTACGTTGCGGATGCTCTTTCCCGGGGGCACATTCGCAAGTCTACTTCTCTAGCAGGAGCTGTCTTTCTTCATGAAAAAGGGCGGTGAATTGAGGCCTTGCATTGATTTTAGGGGTCTCAATCGAATCACGATTAAGAATGCTTACCCAATTCTGTTGATTACCGAGTTGTTCGACCGCCTCAAGGGAACAACGGTCTTTACTAAACTCGACCTTAGGGCTGCGTACAACCTCGTACGGATCAAGGAGGGCAACGAGTAGAAGACTGCGTTCAACAGCAGAACCGGCCACTATGAATCCCTGGTTATGCCCTTCGAGTTGTGTAACGCGCACACGGTTTTTCAGGAGTTCATTAATGATGTCTTTCGTGACTTGTTGCAGCAGTGCGTGGTGGTTTACTTGGACGACATCCTGGTTTCCTCAGCATCTATGGAGTCTCATATCCAGGATGTCAAGCGGGTGCTGCAACGGTTACGTGAGAACGAGCTTTTCTGTAAGCTAGAGAAGTGTGAATTTCACCATCCCAGTTTGTTTTTTTTGGGCTACATCATTTCCGCTGTGGGATTCTCCATGGACCCTCAGAAGGTTTCGGTGGTTCTGCAGTGGCCTCGTCCCAGTGGTCTTCGGTCCATTCAGCGCTTTTTGGGATTCGCCAACTATTATTGGAAGTTTATCAGGAACGTCTCCATGCTGGCCAAGCCTCTCTCAGATCTGACCAAGAAGGGCAGTAATCCCCACGAGTTGTCATCCGAGGCCATCTTAGCTTTCGAAGCTCTGAAATCCGCCCTCGCTTCAGCTCCGATACTGTCTCATCCCAATCCTGGGATGCCCTTTGTCCTCAAGGTTGATGCATCTGAGGCGGGAGTAGGCGCCCTCCTGTCTCAGCGTCGGTCGCCCGATGGACCGCTACTTCCCTGTGGGTTCTACTCCAGGAAGCTTTCCTCCACAGAATGCAACTACCAGATTGGAGACAGGGAGTTGTTGGCAATTATTCAGGCTCTCAAGGAATGTATGCACCTGCTCGAGGGTTCTGCGGTTCCAATTCTCACTGACCACAAGAACCTGACGTATCTTGGAGGCTAAGAGGTTGACGCCCCGCCAGGCCAGATTGGCTCTGTTCTTGTCGCGTTTTAACTATGTGGTCTATTTGCCTGGCTCCAAGAATGTCAGGGCTGATGCCTTGTCGCGGCAATACTAAGGTCGGCTCAGAGTCCTCCGTGGACAGCTCAGTCATACCTCCGGATCAGATCCTGGCTGCCATTCATACCAGCCTGACTTCTCCCCTTGGGGAGCAGATTTTGGCAGCTCAAACTGTTGCTTCCTCAGAGACCGGTTGGTAGATGTTTCGTACCTGAGGTATTGTGCACCTGCTTGTTGCGTACCTACCATAATTCCAAGACTGCCGGTCATCCGGGGAGGAACCAGTTGTCCTGGGTCATTTCTCGTCTATTCTGGTGGCCATCTCTCCATTCCGACATCGCCTCATATGTATCGGCATGTTCTGTCTGTGCCCAGAATAAGTCTCGGCATCTTCCATTGAGTCTTCTGCAACCCATTCCCAATTGGGAGTGTCCCTGGTCACACCTGGGCATGGATTTTATTGTGGACCTCCCTGCGTCTCAAGGCCATACGGTCATTGATAGTTTCTCCAAGATGTGCAATTGTGTTCCGTTCAAAAGATTGCCGACTGCGCAAGAACTGGTTACGATTTTTGCCAGGGAGATCTTTCGCTTGCATGGGTTGCCTAAGGTGATTGTCTCGGACCGTGGGAGCCAGTTTGTGTCCAGGTTCTGGCGTGCCTTCTGCTCCCAGTTAGGTATCAAGCTCTCCTCTTCTGCCTACCACCCGCAGTCCAATGGGGCTGTGGAGCGTTCCAACCAGGCCCTGGAACAATTACTTCGCTGCTATATCTCAGATAATCAAGACAATTGGGTCGATCTCCTGCCATGGGCAGAGCTTGTGAGGAACTCGGCTGTCAACTCCAACTCTGGGATGTCTCCCTTCATGGCCAACTATGGGTTCCAACCCGCTGTATTGCCTGAGTTCTCGTCACAGGACATTCCGGCTGTGGATAATCATCTTGTTGCCCTGTGTTCCTCGTGGGGGCAGATCCAGAGGTCCTTGAAGGACTCAGCACAGCGCCAGAAGCTCCAGGCTGATCGCAGACGGTTGCCCACTCCTTCATAGCGGGTCCGAGATCGGGTGTGGTTGTCCACTCGTAACCTCAATCTTCGGGTGCCCGCACTGAAACTGGCTCCCCGTTTTGTTGGTCCTTTCCGCATCCTCCGAAGGGTGAACCCGTTTGCCTATGCCCTTGCTCTTCCTCCTGGAATGCGTATCTCCAATGTCTTCCATGTATCCCTGTTGAAGCCTCTGGTCTGCAATCGCTTTACTGCCTCGGCCCCGTCCTATCCGGGTTGATGGTCATGAGTATGAGGTGAGCCACATCCTGGACTCTGTTGGTCCACGGTCGGGTGCAGTTCCTGGTCCATTGGCGTGGTTATGGTCCCGAGGAGCGTTCCTGGGTTCCTGCCACGGATGTTCATGCTCCTGCCCTCCGCACCTTTCACGCCCGCTTTCCCCAGAAGCCTTATGTTGAGCCGCGGAGGGGTCCTTGAGGAGGTACTGTCAAGGTCCTACCTTTCCTCAGGGCTTGTGCTGCTCCATGTGCTGGCATCCATCTTAGGTGTCTGCAAAGCATTGTGGGACCCTTTGTTTTCAGCCCTCTGCGGCTCCTCCCAGGAGGTGGTGGCTTATCACATTTAAGTGTCAGGAATGGACTGGCCAGCAATGGTGGGACTCATCTGCCTTATGGGCTGCAGTACCAGGGCTGGCCAGCGGGTGCTCCCAGCAATCAGAGACTCAACCTTGCAGCCAGCCAAACACCTGAAACTGTTTATGCTGGTGTATTTAAGGGATGGCCAGACCTGCAGACTCTGCCTTGGTGTGTGTTTCTCCTGGGCCCTGTATCCTGTTCCTGCAACCCTGTTCCTGTCTCTGTCTGATTCGTTGCTGACCCTGCTCTGATCCCTGGCTTTGTCTGACCATTCTCCTGCTCTGATCCCTGGCTTTGTCTGACCATTCTCCTGCTTTACCCCATACGTTCTGACCTCCTGTTTATGATCCGGCCTGCCTGACGATGCTTGCATTGTATGTTGTTATCTGTGGGTGGTTTGGTTCGTTTGCACTGTGTTATGTTTTAGTATTGCACTGCGTTTATGTTTGTATTGTTAGTCTTTAATAAATTATATTGTTTATAACTTATCTGAAGCCTGCATTTCCCTGCGTCAGTCACATACCTCTGGTCATACCCTGGAGCTCTGACATTAAGTCTGCTGTTTTGAGCTGTCCATTGCATTTGTGTCCTGTGTTGCACAGCAACAAGCTCCTGTTTCTCATCGCCTCCTGGATATCGACTCAGCCTTGGCAAGACTCCTTCCTGGCTCCTGACCCCGGCTCTGGCGACCATCCTTCCTGGCTCCTGACCCCGGCTCTGGCGACCATCCTTCCTGGCTCCTGACCCCGGCTCTGGCGACCATCCTTCCTGGCTCCTGACCCCGGCTCTGGCGACCATCCTTCCTGGCTCCTGACCTCGGCTCTGGCGACCATCCTTCCTGGCTCCTGACCCCGGCCCTGGCAACCATCCTTCCTGGCTTCTGTCCTACCAAGTCATCCGCTGTTGCTGTTGGACTTGTATAGACTGCCTGGTTTTTGTTTAATAAACGTACCTTAATTGCACCTCCTTGTGTGTCTGGCTCCTCGCTCCCTGACAACTATGGCATATCTACCACTTATGCTTTGCTGTTATCAGCCAATTTGAAAATCTGCTGTGCATCCTTCTTAGGGCTCATTACCGTGGGGACATTATGAATGACAGGCCATTTACTACCTCATAAGGGCTTCCAATAAGCTTTAATGCGCCATTGACATTTCAAATTTGAATCTCCTATTTTCCATCTAGAACCAAGCCTTTGATGCTGTAATCATTAATTTAGTGTTGCTGCTGCAATTGTTTATTCTTGACTCCCTGCCTCTCCACATTATAACACCTCTAGTGGTGCAGAACTTTCCTCACCATGAGGGTATTTTGAAGACATAAGTAAATAGCCTAAAAGGTCACTCCCACCTGCCTATTACTCCTATCACCTTTATGACTTGGTATGATATCTTGTCTGGCCTATTTGCAGAATTTACATCCATATATTTGTTCCTGATTGATATAGTTTTCAGGCGAGTTTATTATACTTATTGTGTACAATCCATTCTTGGCTTTATGCACTATTCTTTGCATGTCTATCACAGATCCCTCACACTGTTCCCACTGGCTCACAGGAATTTTTATCTGAGGTGCCGGGACTTGAGCGTGGGCTGTCATCCCGGATGATCACGTTATCGCCTTTTTTAGTGGTGGAGGTGTCAGATATAATGTGTTCTATAATTTTTATTTACTTTGCAATAAACTTTTGATTCTTTTTTCTTACAAGCTATGGATTGTCCTCTTTGGAACCCCTTGACCAGTGGGATTTCTTTCCCCTAGTTCACCCTTCCTTTTTCCTTATGTAAACTGAGAATATGACTCCACCTCCTTCTACAATGTAGAGTCAGATCACTGGGGGAGGAGAGACTGAGGAAATGACTCCTTGTACAAAGTTACAATGTACAGTCCAATCACTGGGGGAAGGCAGATTGTAGAATAAGGAGTAATCTCTCAATGTTCAAAGTTAGTTTAATCCCCGGGGGAGGGGAGACTGAGGAAATGTCTCCACCTCCATGTAAAAGTTACAATGTACAGTCAGATCACTGGGGGAGGGAAGACTAAAATTGTAGAAGGCAGAATCATATTCTGTCTCCCCTCCCCCAGGGATCAGACTGTACATTGAGAATATGATTCTGCCTCCTACAATTTTACAATGTACAGTCTGATCCCTGGGGGAGGGGAGACTGTACATTGTAGAAATAGGAGTCATTTCCTCAGTCTGACCTTTGGGGGAGGATAGACTGAGGAAATACCTCCTCTTCTACAAAACTTACAATGTAAAGTTTGATCCTTGGGGCAGTTTAGACTGAGGAAATTAATCCTCCTTTTGCAAAGTTACATTGTACAGTCTGATCCCTGGGGGAGGAGGGACTGAGGAAATACCTAATTTTACAACGTTACAATGTACAGTCTGATCACGGGGAGGGGGGGGGGACTGAGGACATGCTTCCTCCTTCCTGCAGCAGACTGACAACATCTCAGCCTAGGCAGAGTCACTGAGTTCTCTCGGACAGTATTTCATGATGAAAGGTGGATCTTTTCTGTATGGTGATCCCGTTGCTGTACATTGGGAAATCTCTGGAGTTTATTCGTTCAGATTTGCACTGTTTTTGGTGGTGCACAGATCGAAGCACTTAAGAATTTCAAGTATACAAAATGCAAAGTCTGAAAGTCTGAAGGTAAACGTATTACAAATTAAAAAATGCAGCATCCATGAACATAACCCCCTGGTGATCCTGCCATGGAGGCACTACCTGTGATGACGGTGACAACACTGTCAGTTGTATACCTGAGTTGTCACCCTGTTACATGGCCTTCTGATGGAGACTACAAGTGGCCGTTTACATACACACACACACACACACACACACACACACACACACACACACACACACACTCCACTGTTGTCACCATCTGGAAATGCCATCACCTGGGGGCATGGAGACAGGAGGCAGCTGCAAAGAGGTGGCAGGAGATCAGCAGTGCTGAGATGTAACAAAGGATGATAAAAAGGTAAAGACAGGATTCTATTGGAAAACAGTTGCTTCTGATACTGTTACAAAGGAAACTATAGAAAGAAATCCATCCGGAGCCCCTCCCTGAGCGTGGAATGAGGAAATGAGCCGACCATGTCTCATGTATTATCGCCGGAATCCCATCATTTGGGTGTTTTCATCCTTCCAGGACAAATGAGGGGGTGAAATCCACCATGTATTGAGGCTGGATGTGTATGTTATCTCCCCGTCACTCTCACCGAATTGTAAGGGGGGGGGGGGGGGGGAGATTTCCTGCATCATGAAAGAAGCTGGATTATTATTAGGAACAATGAGATCAGGAAACTAATTCCAGGATGGGGAGCCGAGATTCTTCCAGAACAGGAGGGTCTATATGTATGACGGCCCCCCACCCTCTCCCATTCCACAGACATTACAAGGTTTGGATAAAGCGAGTCACAAGGAAGGGGGGGGAATGGAACGGGGTCACGCGACCCAATTCCGGGAGGGGGAGGGCTGAAATTCTTTCAGAACATAAGGGTTTATATGTAGGATGGCCCCCGCCCTCTCCCATTCCCACAGCCATTACAAGGTTCGGCTATATCGAATCACGAGGTGGGGGGATGGAACGGGGTCACATGACCCAATTCCGGGAGGGGGGGCTGAGATTCTTCCAGAACATAAGGGTTTATATGTATAATGGCCCCCCACCCCCTCCCACCATTCCACAGACATTACAAGGTTCGGATATATTGAGTCACGAGGGGGGGGGGGGGAAGAAATGGAACAGGGTCACATGACCTAATTCCGGGAGGGGGGGGATGAAATTCTTCCAGAACATGAGGGTCTGTGTGTATCCTTCCAAATAGGCAGCTCCAGTCCACAAAATAAGAGACGGGGGTGCAGGGAATGGCTGGCAGCGTGCAACACTTAGATCAGACATTTAATTTTGTCTGCCTCACCTTAAAGGAACCTTTCTAGGGAAATAGGAGACACCCGTCCTGCACAGAATCTGGCTGTCCATGGCAGCAGCTTAAAGCCCAACTCCGGCCCAAATTCACCGATCAGCGAGCAAGGAAGAGCCTCTGTCAGGTTTTTATTGCTTCAGTCCATTCCACCCATCACGATCCACCCTCCCAGTCCACAGTGGTATGCTAAGATCATGAGGACACCACATTACCCATCCTTTCGAAAAATGGCCAGGCCACAGCCAGGAGGCAACCGCAAATTGTCACATATGCGCAGGAGCCATCATAACGTGCATGCAAGGACTTGAGACATCTGTCTATTATTGATATATGTAGCCATTCAAGAAACTGCAGGGGACCAGGAGGGAGCTCTGAAATGCCTGCCAGCTCCGATTTCTATCCACAGATTAGTAGAATCTATTTAATTTCTCATTAAAGCTAAAATATTAGTTGCGCAGAGATGAATACTTCCTTTGGCTTGGACACATTTTAGGCCCCATCTACATGTAAAAGTGTATTTTTAGTCTCTGTAGAATCCCAGAGAAAGACACAAAATGGTTATATGGCGCCTGATTGCGACAGCTGAAGAGTGATCGGTACTGTCGCGATCGGACTGATGCTCTGGTGTCAGAAATCTTAGCCCTAACCCAGTGATCAGAACCATTTCTGGCCCATTCAAGATTGGGCACTTATCCCCTATAACGTCAATGGGCATTGTAATTTTTTGAGTAATCTGGGGTCTCAGACTCTAGATATCTCCTCTGCTCTTACATGATCTTATCAAGATCGGTGTGATCAGATGCTTTCCCAATTCACAAATGGTGCGGTTTATATCCTGCGAAATTGAAGTGATGAAATGCTCGTAGCTTCAGATTTCTTAGACTATAGAGATGATTGGCGCCATTCTGGTCTCCAATCAGCTCTATGGTCATCTAGCAGAAACACCGGCTGCATTCTCAGGTTCCTCCGCTGGCACAGGACTGCCCAAGAAGGCCGTGGAAGGCAGCGGGGCATATTCTCCTGCTGCTTGTAAAAGCAATCCTGCAGCTAATTAGCCACTAGGATTGCTTTTACACAAAAGCCGACAAAAAAAAACCCCCACACGATACCAGGATGATGCCTGCAGCTGCAGGCATCATCCTGGTATAACCACTCAAAGTTCAGTGATGTACCAGTATATCACTGGTCCTTGGGTGTATATGCCATGTTTTTTTTTTATTTTACACAGCCTGTGGGCTGAATGAAAATAAAATAAATCTCTGCCAGAAAAAAAGCATGCAGTATGCCCACCATTAGAATACATCTCCCTTCATCCACCCACTTTAATGGTGGGCACACATTAAATGTTCCAAGATTATAAAATATACATGACAATGCCTAGGGGCCATCCACCCATTGGCCACCCCAGGCCCCCATGCTTCAGCATAAGGTTTTTGTTTTTTTTTTTTTAACTGCGAATGAAAAAACACCTCATCCAACAGCACCGCACACACCTACTTACAGTATGTATATTCTGAGAGCAAGACCCTGTAGCTGTCAGAATAAACAGTTCGGTGATGCAGCTGAATGGTGTTCCTGCAAAGCAAACAATGGTTAATAAAACAAAGTAACAATTGAACTGAAGAAAAAAAAAAAAAAAAAAAAAAAGGAAAAAAAGTTAAAAAAAAGTAACTTATTTGCAAGCACGTCCGGAAGGACACTAGGGGCTGTACGGGCCTGTGAGTATTCTTGGTGGCTGCGGGACAATACTTCTGACCGCCACCTCACCAGCTTGTACTGCACTTATGGGATTTGCCACGTCACCAAGTGATACTGCAGTGAGGAGAAGGAGAAGGAGAAGAAGGAGAAGAAGGAGAAGAAGGAGAAGAAGGAGAAGAAGGAGAAGAAGGAGAAGAAGGAGAAGAAGGAGAAGGAGGAGAAGAAGGAGAAGAAGGAGAAGAAGGAGAAGAAGGAGAAGAAGGAGAAGAAGGAGAAGAAGGAGACCAGGATATACTAGGCCACTGGTGCTCGCCAGTTCACCAAAAAGGTAGAACGGCACTGGTACTCTGCTGCATATGAGACAAGTCATGTGCAACTAGCACTTCAGCTTCGTGGGGTCGAGTATGCCTGATCTTAGCAGGGACCTCTTCATCATCCAAGCTGTCTGTCAGGGTGCCGCTGCTGTCTACATATACGTATTCTGAAGCTGATTGTGTTAGGAAGTCTCCCCCTTCGCTCTCACCTGACATGCTCAGAATCCTGTAGACCTCACTAGTGTACCTTTCGTTGGACATTGTACTGTAAATTTACAGGTACCTAGTGCGACTCACGGGAAAGAGCACCTGGCTGTCAGGGACTGCTTGAACCGCTACCAATAAACACCTGCTAGTGCTGGCAGAGATCAGGCTTGATTCTGTGAACACTACAGTTTAGTGTGCAATGTATTACAGGTGAGATCAGAAATTATACTGACACTGCACTTCTTGTTAGGGTTGGGAGGAATGTTGGGGCTAAACGCTAGTGATGGCAGCAAATGGGGATGATCCTGCTAACAATGTTTTTGGGGACACTAGTACTAAGGGGCACTAGTATAGTTTTGTTTGTAAGGATCAGTTTATTGAACACAAACACTACTAGTAATGACAGTGATCAGCGACCTATAGCATGAGTACAATAGTGTGCAGGCAATCTAACACTAGCTGACCCTAGCTGGGAGGGACGCTAACGGACCCTGATGCTATCTGACCTCGCTAGTTGCACTAATACAGTGAAAAATACTGTACACTGCCACACTACTAATGGCAGTGGCAGGGGGCAATCAAAGTGTTAATTGTGGCAATCAAGGGGTTAAAATGCCTAACGTGTGGGTGCAGTGTGCTACTTTTACTCACGTGTGATGTCTCCTCTCTGGAACACAATGGTTCCAGGGAGAGAAGAACCAGCTAGATCCTGTACCTGTATTTACAAATATAGGCACAGCTCTGCATCTCCGTTGGCTGTATATCGGTAGAGTTCTGGCCAAAATCACTGGCCGAGACCTGCTGACATTCACCTCCTACAAATGAGAGCGGGGGTCACACGCATGCATGCTCTACATCCATTATGGGTGGGCGGGAAGCGGGTAAAGTACAACTAAAAGGCAGGACTTTTTTTAGTTTTGGATAGAGTGGAGCTGGATTAGAACATCTTTCAGTTTGTATTGCTGTCTGGGCCCACATTAGGGAGATTCACCGTTTGGGATCAGCTTTTACTTTGTGATGTTAAACAAAACAAATTGTGGGTTGTCCCCAGAAAAGTAATTTAGAGGTGTAATCTTCCAATGGGGACACTAGTTCTGGTGACCTGGGGGTCCCCAAGGAAGTCCCTAAAATATGCAGGAATTCACTCACTTCCTGTTTGGCAATAGACAAGTTTTAATATCCAAAATGAGGCACAGATGTTGAAAAAAATAAAATCTGTTTGCTCTATCCAAAAAAAAAAAAAAAAAAAAAATGAATAGCTCATGAAGATAGTTATACCCTGCAACACCTATTTTTGGTTTCAACAGGTCAGCATCATTCATTCAAAAACTTCCTTTGAGCACAGGCCATTACTGACCCTCCCTTTGCTTTTGACTGGAGAGTCAAGTAACACTGATCTGTAACTCTGCTTTATCCTCTTATCAGCACTTGCTTTGGTAGCATTCAAAACCAACTTTCTCTTTATTAAGTGTCTTACCTTAACCTTGGATTTGATCAAGAGGGAATTTGAAGAGATTCCTAAAAGGCTGAGACACGGTAAACCAATAGGTTCTTCTTGCTGCTGCCGTCATGATTGGGGACTATTGTGTATGGTTGGGACCGTGGACCCTCCATGCAGCCTACATGCTGGATGGTGGGTGTAGCCTGCACTGGTGCATTCTCCAAGCACAGCTGACCTGGTACAGGGAACCCGAGGCAAGGATCCTGGAAAAAAAGAAAATACAGAATTCACAGGAATGGGAAGACTATAATGCAGCACTGGGTGCTGGTTTTACAGGCAGGTAGGAAAGGATACAGCTGAGGTACATCAGGAACCCAGGACAGGAAGGACACCTATTGGTACAGTCTGGGGGGGAATACAGCATGCCTGCACACAAAGGTGAGGGCCCTTGGAAGAGCCGAGGTGCAGAGTCTAAGGAACTGTCTGGTCTTCTCCAGAGCTCCTGAAGGTGGAGATGGGTTGCGCTGCAGACAATCCCCAGGTTGCAGTTCTCTGGCTCACCAGAGCAGGCAGCTACTGGGAACTAAAATAAAGTAAATACCTTGAAACACTGAGGCACAGGCAATCACTGGGCAGTAGAGTACAGCTCAAGATGGTAGCATGCATGTAAAAAGATACTGGGAAAAGGTGCAGACACAAAAAGACACTGAGGACAGTCAGGCACTAGGATTGAATAGCCATGCAGAGAGATAAAACAGGTAAGACTAGAAGCAAAAAGTACATAGGGCCACAAAGCAGCAGACTAGAAATACAATGGGAGACACTGAAACAGAATGGAGAAGCACAGGAACACTTTTTGCAACATTGTACCTTTGTATCTGTTGCGTACTTAAACATTCCAGTTATGGGGCAGGCTGGAAAACACTTTGATATGCTTGCAAACACTAGGAACAAGGGGGATAAAGAAACAGGTCATCAGGAATATTGGGTCACATAGAATAGGTGTAAAGGAGGGGTGGACTGACCATTTGGAAACTCTGGCACTGCCTGAGGTCAGTAGGGGGCCCCATGAGATGCCCCTGGTACCTTTTTCATAGGTTTTTTTGCATTTGGGCAAGGACACAGGGGCCCCATGATCCCCTATTGCCTGGGGGCCCCATGAGTTGTCAGTCCGCCCCTGGTGTAAAGGGTACACTTGGAATATTCTCAGGAAGACAGGTAAACAAGGAAGCACTGGGGTACACTAGCAAATCTTCTCCATTAGGAATTGTTGGGGACGCTGGGAATCTACTTGGTAATCACTTTGGGGAACTGGCACTAGAAACTACCTGCTGCTCAGGCAAAGTCTGTGGAAATGATTCAAGTTTAACTAGAAATGAAGTTGGCCTGGGTGGGCGTGTAGCCAATTAAATAAACAAATCTTAAAAACAGGTTTTGTAGGATAACTGGTAACAGCAGAACTTTGCAAAGCTCTGGAACTACATGTACCAGCTGGTCTTTGGTTATAGAGGAGACAGCTGAAGCAAAGCTGCTTCCATTTTCAGTTGGCTTTTGATCAACAGTGGATTGCAGAAGACGGATATCAAAGTCCCATTCAGGAACTTACACTGCTTGCATAGAAAAAAGAAAAGATCGAAACGGGGGGAAAAAAAACAAATCAAAACAGTTTACTGTTCTCCAGAGAAAGAAAGAGGGGAAAGGAGTCAGGATTTCTGTGTATTGTGACATTCACAAATGCCAATAACTATAGAGGTGATGGTTTGTTTTGAAGTGCAGGCAGTGATGCTCTATATATTTGGATGGGTTTCTTGGTGAGGAAAGTATTGTATTGGAGGATGTTTTCTGGATTGTACTAAAAGAGGACATTAAGGAACATGGAGGGGTAGAGGAGACTATTGTTGTATAGTGTGTAGTGTGATCTGGATTGCAAACCTAATCCAACACACTGCATGCATCACATTTACTCATATAGCCAGCCTAAGGGTGAAATATACGCATTTTGTAGGCTCCCAGGATCAGGCCCTCCTAACCCTCTTGTATTGAACAATATCATTGCTGTATGGTCTCCCTTTATATTGTAAAGCACTGAGCAAACTTTTGGCACTATATAAATCATGTATAATAAAATATGCAATAATTGTACAATCTCTCCTTGGTTCAACCAAACTACTATGCATGTACTGTTTAGATTTGTCATGGTATTAGATAAATAAGCATAATGTTGCAAACTGTCAAATGTCGTTGCAGTGGATATCCCTGCATCTATGCTGGAACCAACAAAGTAATTTTGAGCTCTAGTTTTAAAGTGAAACCACAACTGAAAGTCACAGCAGGCAAAAGAAGAAAAAAAAAAAAAATATATAGGATTGCTGTATAGCAGAGTTGTGCTTTAAATGTGCTGTTAAACTAAACATTGCTGGTACTAAAAAAGGTAGCAAAGTAAAACAAAAAAGATAAATAGCCCTATTTTGATTTAACTTTTAAGAAAAAAAAAACAAAAAAAAACAAACAAAAAAAAAAAAGGAGCTTAGCCTAGTAAAGAAATTAGATATTTGTTCTAGAAGTCCCAGTTTGGAATTTTGAGTCTCCGATGTTTGTGTATATATTCCATTCAGCTCAACTATACAATATACTGAAGAGCAATACAACAGGTCTGAAGTCCGTTTTAAAGGGATAATGGGGCATGTTTCAGCTACTTCTCTGCTCCTCACAACAGACACCAATAGACATCTGCAAAACGACACATACCTCCATTCACTCTAGGGATCTGTTACCACCACCTAATAAATGTGTATTTCCAAGACAGAACTTAATTGTGTCATGTACAGTCACTTCTGCGTTCATTGATGTAAAATGAAATTAAAGTCATGAATGGCTTCCAAAGAAGAAAACCTGTCATTTAGAGTGTCCCAGACAAAGCGCAGACCTCGACCCAACAGATGCTGTGGAATGACCTTAGGGAGCCATAGACACCAGACATCCTAGTAATATGGCTGAGCTGAAGCTGCTCTGTGAGGAAGAATGGTTCAAAGTTCCTCCTGAAAATGATATAGGCCTGATCCACATCTACTGGAAGAACTTGTTTGGCTTTATTAACTGGTTGGAGCTACTTTGGCAACATTAACATAAACAGTTCCCTTAATTTGTCTAACAGCACTTGGACTGTCTAGTGGGTGTTCAAGCTAATACGCAATTATAATTGTTCCTGTTGTCATTGGAGTTTACTAAAACTGGAGTGTGCAAAATCCATTGTAGCCAATTGGCTTCTAAATTCAAGTGGTTGTAAAGCTTTTTCTTTATAACAAAAAGTGGTATACTTATCTGCTCTGTGCAATGGTTTTGTACACAGCAGATGCCTCGATCCTCTTCTCTGGGCCCTGCTGGTGCCACCAGAGCAAGCTGCTTACTCACATGCTTGCTCCCTCTTGAGCCAGCCCTGTATGTCCATAAGATGGATAGCATGTGGCTTGGCCCTGCCCCCACTACCTCACCGGTTGTGATTGACAGCAGCCAGAAACAATGGCTCCTGCTAGTGTCTCTAATGAAGAGGGAGAGCCATGGCTCTCATGCACAATGCTGGATTGTGATCAGGCTCAGGAAATTTAAGTGTGCTGACCAGGGAGCTGCACTGAAGTTTACCTTCATGCATAGAATAGAGAGAAAACAGGTGGTGCACACACCTAGTGCATTATCCAAGGTTTATTGTAGGAATTAAATCATAAAAACATACTCACAGACGAAGCATGTATCTAAAAAGCATAGAAAAATGACAATGGCCACAACAGCGGGCAAGGTGTTCTCACAGTCAGTGCGGTCAAATGGCTGACGCGTTTCGGGGACAAATCCCTTTCCTCAGAGCTGATGACCAACCTCTGATGCTGATGCACGATGAATGGAAAGTAAAGTAAGAGCCTCGCTGTTGATGCCTTTTGGCTGTGCTGTTGTGGGCTTTTGAATCATGTCTCAAGAATATGACTTTTATCAAGACATAATATTATATGGCAAACAGATCAGCATAACCGGATGTTAAGAGTTAATTTTGTCTTGGTTGAACCACCAAGAATTCTAGTTAAAGAACTGGAGAGAATGGGTGAAGGGATTGTTTTTCTTTCCTCCTAGAGACAATACTATTTTGAAGTTCTACAGGTGATCAAACACCATTATTCAGACTTCAATAAGCAGGTAAACATATACAAGGTCTGGACATGACAATAGAGGAACCAAACTGATTGTCTGAGAGCTTACCCAAACCTTGTAGAGTGTGATGAACCAACAGACCTCTGAAACTATTACCATATACTATTGTTCACCAAGGGTGAAGGCATTAACAGATGTTTACCATGAGTCCAATACAAGGGCCAGGCAAATAGAGAATTTTTTTTCCCTACACAGAGGAAATGTTGATTCTGAAACAAAGGGGTGAAATTCAGGACATTTAAGTTTAAAAGTTCACTGTATATCATGACAAAAATGTACTACAAAAACAGATTATAAATAAGATGTCATAGACTTTAAACACCACTAAATACTCAGCAATGGGAACTATATATCACTAACTTGAGTATTGAGATGATGGGAAGTAAGATGTATTATAAACTAGCATTAGTTACATGTCTTATCAGGAAACAAACAGGATGATATTTCAAGTAGGAATAACTGAATATACACCTATATTCCATGGTCCCTATTTAGAATATCATAGGTATGATCACTGCTATATCTGGAAAGAGCCGTATATTTTATTCCTGAAATTACCTGAAGATTCCACCCAAGGTATGAGTCATCTCAAATACTCACATTGTTCTGTGATACATGACCGCCACCTGGCGGGCAGGTGAGAAATAGCTTATGTACACACATTTCTCAACTAGCCAATCAGGAAGCCTGGTGGGAAGGTATCTTAGAACAATGGACTAGTGGATATAAAAGCCCATGTGCTTTAAGAAAAAGAGGAACCCTCATAAAGACCTCATGGAAAGACCTGACATCTGAAGAAGATCTCTGCTGAAATAATTACTCTTCCATCTTTTCAAACTTCTTAAAACTTTAAACCTCTAATCTTATAACCTCCTACATTCTCCCCTACTGAGAATCTTTCACTTGCCCTATATATCAGTCTAAAGGCGTTTCACTGCCAGCTAAATCCACGGGAGAGTTGCCTAGTCTGACGTCCGGGTGTGGTGAGATGTTTATTTGATTTTGTATTAATTACTTTCTCCGTTGTGTAGAATCATAAAATTACCTTAGTGTATTACAACAATATTGGGTAGTTAGATATATGTAGAAAGATACTGTGTTACTGTTAAAAATTGTTTATTGCCATATTATAAATTTTTCCATATTTCATAATTTATTGAATATTAATAACCAGAGTATCACATATCAAGGGCTTACTTCTTGCAATCCTATGGCCACGGCGTGCGAGAATATAACCTTTGAGATATTCGAAATTATTAATTATTAATAAATTTAATAAATAATCAGATCATTTAAAATTGTAATTGATGTAATTAGTTAGAAACTTGATTAGTGTGTCTTACATTGGTAGGTTATATCTTTGATTGTGTGTACCAATATTCATTTATCACCAGTCTTTTGCGTTTTGTGTTAATGTATATATAATTTTTGTACATAAATAAATTTTTATATTTATCTATTATAAGGCAAATTTTGTGTGTATGGTACGAAATCATATTGGCTAAAAGAATTCAAGGTATAATAATAAGTGGTGATCAAATTATCAAAGTGTCCAAATTATTGGTTTACTAAATATTTGCCGTATTTTAACGGCTGGAGGCACTGTAATATTTCATCTAAGGGAAAGGGACACGCCCTTTATAAATAATATATATCCTTACATAAACCACCACAACAGTGCATATCCTGAGGTGCTGGAGAGTACATACGCTATCCGGTTCATGCATAGAATGCATGAATGGGAAAAAAAAAAAAAAAAAAAAAAAACAAAAAAAAAAAAAACAAAAAAAAAAAAAACACTCCAGCCTTTAGAACCACTTTCAACTTGTTCAGCAATGTCTAAAACTAGGCAATTTCAAATGGTTCACTTTGCTTTCCTGCAACTGTACATAGGTTAGAAACACCTTTTGTTTCCTATGGTTTGATATAGTCCCAGCACCTTACTCTGGAATTTGATTTAGGCATCTGTCTGAAGTACTATAAACTAGGTTACTTTAGTTGTGCGATGAATAAAAAACGGCCGTTTGTGACAGCATTAGCAGCAAAAATAATTTGAGTTTTGGGGATGAAAGTTTGACTACTAGTGTAAATACATAAAAAACAGGCATAGGAACTTTAGAAAGGTTCTATCACATGTAACCTGGTTTTGGTCTTCACGTTGAGTGAGAAAAAGTGGATTTATTTTTTAGATGGTATGTGCCAAAATGTATTATACTCAAACGGAATAATTTTTTCACACCAAAATTGAATCCTCAAAGTTGTACTGATAAAAAAAAAAATTTAATGCAGTGCTTAATTATTCAAGACTCCTTTTACAAGGGACAGATCTGTTTTGCTCAGCAGGGGATCTGTCCATTGGAGGCTGTAAAATACTGTATTGTCTCGATATTTTGTTAACTTGCAAGGACTTTCTATTTTGAACTTCTCACCAATACAACTCTTGCATAAACTCAAAAATGTAATTAAAAATGTTGCATAAAATTAGGAATAAAATATTAGAATACAGAATGTTTAGATAATGTCCAAAAAATATAAGTTCTTAAGATAAAAAACTTATATGTAGTGTGTGGTGTGAAGCTGTGGGTGTGTCATGAATCTAGGCTTCTAAAAAAGTGAGCCTAAAAAGTCTTTGTTCTGCTCTAAGAAAGGAGCAATTCAGCCCCCACCATCTCCTAAAAGTGGGCTGGTATTCTCTTGTAGTTCTATAAAGATAATTGGTAACATATGTATATAACAAACCCTCAGTTTTCTTCCCTCCCCTCGGAGTCTAAAGAGCTTTTTCTAGAGGTTCCAAGGATTGATTTTCAAAGTAGCAATTCATCAATCAAGGTAAATGAGAGATCCAAAATTATATATATATATATATATATATATATATATATATATATTTTTTTTTTTTTTTAACTCTCCTAAAAGTAATCTTAATATAAGAGTTATATCATCTATTAATATCGTAATCAAGAATTACAGTATAATTCTTATAAGCTTAACATGTATGAAATAGATTCTTACAATTCTCTTATTAGTGAAACTTTAGCTTACAGAGATGGGGGAGGGACAGATAGACTAATTACTACCACATGTTGCTTGAATGTAGAGAACAAACCAAGAGATAGATATATAGATTTATTTTCACAGACTATAAAAAAAAAAAAAAAAAAAAAGTCTATTTATCTTACTTTCCACAATCTAGAACAAATGGATCTTAATAGAATAATTGAGTTATATTTCTAAATCTTTCATACATATGTTAGCAGCTTTCCTTAACCTAATGTCTAATATCTGCTTATTAACAGTACTAACAGGCAGAATTGCAGTTCAGGATTGAGTTGACTACATATTGGAAGCACTTAGATTGCTTTCTGATGACCTTACGTACATCAGGTTGAGTATTGATCCCCTACCCAGTTCACAATTGAAGCCTCTGGACTAATTAACCAAGCCCTCACAGATAAGATCATCAGCAAGTCCAAAGCATCTTTCCTTTTTAGAGACTTCCACCTTAATTTAATCATCTTCCTAAAGTACATAAAAATCTCAACGCTCCAATAATTATGGCTATGGATAGCATAACCAGCGGTTTCTCACAATGAGTGGATCTATTCAGCTAATCGCTAGCACAAAGCCTACAATCTTACATCAGGGATGAGTTGCATATACTTCAAACAGCTCATCCCCTATAAATGGCAATACACCTACATCTGGGTCTCACTGGATGTTCAATCACTCTACACCTCCATAATCACATGATTGTTTGCGAGCCTTACAACTTTTTTTAACTAAAGATTCCATTTTGAATCCCAGGCAGGAATCCTTTATTCTAGAGGCCACTTTTTGCATCACGCACACAACTACCTTCAATTTGACGGAGAATTTACATTTTTAATGGGACAGCTCAGGGATAAAATTTTGTTCCCTCATATGCCAATCTCACAATGGAACTCTTCCTATATCTGACGCAATAACCCTTTAGCTCCCAACGTTCTTACTACAGATGCTACATCAATAAAATTCTAAGAATCTTGGATGGGGCCGAGTCCTGTATACAGGATTTTGTCTCCCACTGCAATGTCATGGTTTTTTACTGCACTTGACAGATACTCTAGCTTTTTTAGACCTAGAAATGGGACATAAGGGAGACCGGCTTTGCCAAAACATACTAAGCCCACCACAGGGAATTCATTTCTCCACTATAACAGTAGTCACCACTCATGGTGGATCAATAATATTCCCAGTAGCCAGTTCTGTAGACTCAGTGATTATACCTTGTGCAATTATGTCCATTTCCCAAAGTGAAGTTCGTAAAGATACATTTTTGGAAAAAGGGGTATCCTGCTAACATTGTCCTCGTATCCAGTAAAAGCTTGTTCCACAATTATCTCACTTCTAAAAAATCTTCTACCTCAAATACTTCGTCATGCGCTTCACTCATTTTAAACCACAAGTAAATTGAACATATATATTGTGCAAACACTGGCCTATACTCAAACAAAACCAGTTCCTTGATGAGTTTACCTGATAAGCCCAAGTTGTCAAAAACAGAAGAGCCAGCATTAAGAGCAAGCTTGCACCCAGTAAACTTAAAGCCACATTCCTCTCTACCTGCCTTTCTATTGACGGCATGTACCAATGCCACAAACCCTTATGCAAGACCTGCAAGGTTTGTTGAGCACCGCCGCCTCACCGAGGAAGGCAAAGACAACAGTGTGCCCAGGCATCTCTTCTCTAGGGTGCACAGAATCATGTACCCCCAGGGGGTACATTTACTTTTTCATTTTCTTATTCATATGCGCTTTAAATTTCCGTGTATTTTTTTTTTTACATTTTATTTCTTGATTTGCCATTTCAGATTACTATTACTGTGTGTAATGATGGACCTGTAGTCCCATCACTGGTATTTTATGCCTTGCATTCCTGTGACTTGCATGCATTTTGGTTTTTATTTTTAGCAGACATATGGAGCATTAGCATTTTTAACATTGTCATGCCAATTGATATCACTATTTTACTACCGCCCCCATCCTTCTCCTTGTCACTATGTGAGCTCTATCACAGGGTCCGTTCTGAAGACAGAGAAAGTGTGCATGCTTTGGTACGTGTCACTGCCCCCTTTGATGTCACTTCCAGTTGTGTTCCAGGTTGGTTCTGAAAGCTCGTAGTGGCCAATTGATGCACCGTTGGTCAGTTGCATCCCTGAGGACTACAACTCTCACAGGTGGTTATTCAAGTCCCACCCTGCTGATGGCTATACACTTACCTCAGTCTAGTAAGTGTTTTTACTATTTGTGCTGAATAAACTTGTCTACATACTGAACATAGAAGCGCCATCTGTCTCATATTCTCAGAGTCTGCTTCTCTCTATGGGAGAGCCGCTGGAAGTGCATATGAGATATCTACCCAATGACCACAGTCTTTGATTGTCCCTTGGATTAGTGAATGGTCTTTTATCCAGTGTCCTATACATCTGTACTACTGCCATTGATTTACCTGCTAAGCTGAATGGAGCAACTGGATTACAGATCTGTGTCCATTCTACTTATGCACAGCCCTCTGCTCTATGGATAGTAGGATGTAAGCAAACCAGATGACCATTTACAGTTTGCCCTCTAATCTGATCCAGCCAGACTGGGTGGAGGGGGCAGTTTCTCTTCTGTTCATTTGTTTTTTGCCAGATCAGATGTAGCCAAGTATAGACACGTCTGATTACATCTGATTTCCCATAGCATTAGATGGAGGGTCCAGTTGGGTCCACCTAAAAAAAAATGGACAGGCGGACCTGACCAGACTGCTCCTGTGAAAGTGGTCTTAGATTGTCTCTTGTGCAGAAACTATTGAAATATATAGCAAAAAGCCTTGTAGAGGAACAAACTGGCAATACAGTGAGGATATTGAAAGATTTTGTAAGCTGTTACAATTTGCCATTTTCAAAGTTGTGCTATTCCCCAAGTAATTTTAAAATGCAAGTTAATGTACTTTTATGCTCCATTCACATTTATATGACTCAAAAAGTAGGGAAACCTGAGTGCAACTTGGATACAAAATTTCATTAATTGGCCCTCAACGATAGTGGACAACTGTTGAACTATTGAAAAGAAAAAACCCTTGTGCTCAAAATTGTAGCAATTATGTACACGACTTGAAATTCTTATAAAAACTTGAAACTCATTGGAGCAACATAATATTTCAGTACTCAACTTAAAAATGTGTGTTTATACTACCAGTGATAAATAGGGTAGTAAATAAAAATGCATTTTTCTATCAGAAAGGTGAACAACTTATGCAATGTAAATATGCTTCTTCCACTTTATTGCCCTTAGATATTGTCAAACCGCTTGATGCAATTATATTTTTTTGAGCCAGTTTTTAGGAGTGTTCTCTGTGTGATCATCAACTCCAAAACTGAAAATTCTCCAACTCTGTAGATCAGCTGATCCTGGGAGCACCCTGACACTGGATTGCCTTTTTGCTCATTTCCAAGCTTGGAACCGTTAGATGGATGGATGTCCAAAGGATTAAACTTTCAAGGTAAGCGTAAGCATCTACCAGAAGTACTTAAAAAGATACTACTACCTAAAAGGATACAACGGCGGAAAAAAAAAAAAAAAAAAAAAAAAAAAAAAAAAAGATTCTGCGCATGGTTTTCACAACACATACTGCTTATGAGAATCAAACACACACACACACACACTTTACATTGTAAGTTATGCCATGGGAACAGTAAACGCTCCAACAAACCATTTGTGCAATTGCACTTTTCATTGTGGAAAGGATCACTTACAATCCTAAGCCAGTATTCATACCATGGAGCCAACATGCACAAGAGTGTGGACGGGCCAAGAAACTTAGAAGGGGCAAAATTTCTCAGGAAAAAAGACTGCACTGATAAAATCTTGTCTTGTACAGGCAATCCCCCTTGATTACATACAAAAAGGTAACCCTCTTTCCAGATCTTGTAGTTTCATTTGAGCAGTTGTTAATGTGCCCCCTCTACTCCTTTTCATATTACTATCCTCATTTGTCAAAATGTACTCATTTTGCTTCAACTACCATCTCTATGCCGACACGAAAATCTCTCTACCCCTTCAGTCCCCACCCGTATCACCAGCCTACTGAACGACATATCAGATTGCATGTCACTCCACTTCCTCAAACTAAATCTTTCCAAAACCGAGCTCCTAGTTTCCCCCCAGCCCGCACCCCCCCACCAACTTCTCGATCACGACCAACACCGCCACCATCAGTCCCACCCCGCAAGCCAGAGTAATAGGTGTCATCCTAGACTCCAATCTGTCTTTCCAGCCCCAAGTCCAATCGCTGACAAACTCATGTAGACTCCACCTCCACAACATCTCCAAAATACATCCATTCCTAACCCCGGAAACTACTAAGCAACTCATTCACTCCCTTATATCATGACTTGACTACTGCAACTCCCTCCTCACCACAGGCTATCCCCGCTTCAGTCTATCCTGAATTCTGCAGCCGGCTGCAGTGAAGCAGTCACTCGACTATCTGCGGACAGCAAGTGGTTAAGGAGGCAAATAAACCTTGTAAGTGCACCACCTGAGGGGGGACACCGGGTGAATACAAAAAAAAAGGTGTGGGACTAACAGATACAAGTAATTAGAATTTCACTTTAATAAATTGGCACAGACAGCAATTTATTTTTAAAGAGTTTATGAACAAAAAATTAAAATTTTTGATCTAGGAGACCAGATTCCAATTAGGCTCAGAGACAAAATAATCACTTTAATGTGCAACTTTCTGAAGACACAGAAAATGACAATTTGGTCTGAAAAAACAAGTTGTGAACGAGTAAATTAAACAAGGAACCCTTTTAACCTCTGAAAAACAGGTGTTTTGGTATTCACACACCTGGAACCAAAGAAACTAGGAAAGACATGTTATGCCAATAAAATAACTTATTAAAATCCTTATGGAATATATAAAATTAGTATCCTTAAAGGATTAGATACTAAAAGAATTAATTTCTCCTAATAACTTGATAGACCTTTTTAGTCCAAGATTGCCATCCGATGGTCAGGTCAGTGTTTGTTTTTTTTTGTTTTGTACTCAAACACTTTAATCAAGCTGACTTACTAATGAGAGTCAAGGTTTCTCTATGGGCGTTTTTAGCAGTATTTGCAATACATGTATACAAGGGCAGGTAGATAAGAGGGACAAACCAATCAACACAGGACACAGACCTTGCACGTCCATCACACAATCTTCATCCATCTCATTGACAAGCCAGAGACTAATCTGACAGTTCACTGAAGCCAAGACCCACATCTGACAGCAAAGTTAGATGCCATCTTGGGATGACAAACTCCACCCATTATTCAGCTGCCATTTCAAGCTCACCTGTGATACTTGGAAGGTAAATATAGTGTCTTCTCTACGGTGATTTTTATCAAGTTATAATTCCTCTATCGATAAGTTAGTTAGATTTGTTTTTTCCCTTTTTGCCATACTGGAGCACACTTTTGCCAATTTCAACGCTTCTTTCTGCAGGGAAAAGCTGAAAATCATAAAAATGCAGATAATTCTCCGCTAGGTTATATAAGGTTATGCTGTCTACATGGGGATCTTCATATTTAATTCAATATGTATAGCCCATGCGGGATAGATTAAAGTGTTATAATAAAGCTTACCTCTACGTAAAATAAGCTTACCTGTTGGAAAAAAAAAAAAAAAAAAAAAGTACTAAGCATGCAGTTTAGGAGATATTCTAGCAAGCAGTCACAGGCATATGCCTTCTAAAGGAAACAGTATACCTGTGCCATTTCGCAGAGGTGTGCCATGGCCAAGACTCCCGCGTGCATGCGCAGGAGTGACATGGCTCTGCCACTCAAGCAGCCGCAGCCCATGAACTTAGAAGACCGGAATCCCTCCCACTGCTATTGTGTTCTACCAAATGGGGAGCCTTCGATACTAACAGAATACAATGATCACCATCAGTGGGTATAGCTGCCGGCAGTGATTGTACAGAAAACCAGACAGGCTAGATTTATTGTAGCTAATTGATAAAACTCACTAAAAACAGCCTGCACATAAATAGATCAAAATCCGGCTGTTAAGATGGCCCTAGATGGATTGCAATGTGGCCTGTAAAGCAAAAACCAGACTAGTGGAACATGCAGCAACTCAGTCTTCATAGATCGTGCGATCAGATGAAAAAATGCAAAAAGGGCAATAAGGATATTGGGAAATGTCTAGACAAGGCCTTAACCACTTGCCAACCTTGCTATAGCTGAATGAATGCTACAGCAGTTGTCCAGTTCGGAGGGTGTCACATGACATCCTCCCAGCAATCTTTATGATCGTTTTGCCCTAAGGACAGCTCATCACATGAGGTAAAAAGGCCAATCACAGCAGCCTTTTACCACATAATCAGCAGTGTCCAATGGCACAGATCACCGTGTAAACACAGTAGCCAGTTATCGGCTTGTATTCACATGCCTGATGTATGAGCATTTATTGTATAATTGTCAACTCTCTGCCTCACAGTGCAGGTTTATGATCCAGAGGTGTGCCAAAGGGTTCTGGCTCTTGCAAAACCCAATCTGATAGGTAGGGCAAATGAAGGGCTTGAGCTGCAAGACTGACTGAAAACCTATACCTATGACCTTCCACAGTAGCAAAGACAATGATCACCAATCAGTGGGTATAGCTGCCAGCAGTGATTGTACATAAAAATCCAGACAGGCTAGATGTACTGTAGCTCACTGATAGACCAAAATCAGTCTGGTTTCTGCTGAACAGGCCACATTTCAATTCATCTATGGCCAGCTTAACAGACTAGTGCAACATGCAGAAACCCCGTCTTTATAGACCGTGCGACCAGATGAAAGACACAAAAGAGCAATAGGGAGAGGTCTAGACAAGGCCTTAACCACTTGCCAACTGTGCTATAGCCGAATGATGGCTACAGCACAACTGTCCAGTTCTGGGCGTGTCACATAACATCCTCCCAGAATGCAACCTCCCGCATGCCCCCAGCGATCTCAGTGATCGCTGTGTCCTAAGGACACACCTGATCACATGGTTAAAGGCCAATCACAGTGGCCTTTTACCACATAATCAGCTGTGTCCAATGACACAGCAGGTCACAACAGGTAAACACAGTTGCCGGTTATCTGCTTGTATTAAAATGACAAATTTTATACAATAAATGCTCATAAATCAGGCAACTCTGCCCCACAGACATCAGGCTTATGATCCAGAGGTGTGCCAAAGTGTTATGGCTCTTGCAAAACCCAATTTTCTTACCCCGATAGGTAGGGCAAATGAAGGGCTTGAGCTGCAGGACTGACAATCTATACTTTCTTGAAGCATTGCTGACATTGCAGCATTTACAGAGTTCAGCAGTCATACAAAATATGACCACGAGAATTGTAGAAGTCAGTGTTTTGCATCACGTTTTCTAACAAGGGTCAGTGTACACGGACATTATTTTGTTAATGGGTACAAGGTTACACTGAAGCAGCAGAAAATATGGAAATTGAGGAGCAAGCAAGGTGAAAAAAAAAAAAACACATTGCAATGCATCATTTATTAATTTGCCTGATTTATGAACGTTTATACCATTCATATTTTTTTTTTCCCATCTTATCACCCGAATTGTTCTCATCTTCCCCACAGACATTCGGCTCATGATTCAAAAGGTGAGCCAAAGGGTTCTGCCTTTTGCATAACCTCGCTTTCTCCCCCAATAGATAGAGTAAATGAAAGGCAAATGAAGGGCTTTAGCCGAAGGACAGACTGAAAGACTATCTATACGGTCTTGAAGTATTGTCGAAGTTGCAGCATTTACAGAGACCAGCAGTCATACAAAATAGGACCCCAAGAATTGTAGAAGTCAATAGTGTTTTACACCAGGTTTTCTAACAAGGGTCAGTTTACACAGACGTCAGTTTTCTTAATGGGTACAAGGCTACACCGAGGAAGCAGAAGATGTGGATATAGAGGCACAACCAAGGTGAAAATAAACACATTGCAAAGCATATTTTGAATTCATATGCCTGATTTAATGTTTATACCAGTCATTTTGCTCATGTTATCCTTCATTCCCTCTTCCATCAGCTGAATTGTTCTCATCGTCCCCAGAAATTAGGCTCGATCTGGAGGTGGTCCAAAGGGTTCTGGCTTTTGCATAACCTCATTTTCTTCGCTGATAGGTAGGGAAAATGAAGGGCTTGAGCCGAAAGACTGAATGACTGTCCTATACGGTCTTGATGAATTGCTGACTTTGCAGCATTTACAGAGACCAGCAGTCATACAAAATATGACCACAAGAATTGTAGACATCAATAGTCAACACAAGTATTTTACACTGCGCGTTCTAAAAAGTGGATAGGACCACGAGAATTGTAGAAGTCAATGGTGTTTTACACCAAGTTTTCTAACAAGGGTCAGTTTACACTGACATCCATTTTGTTAAGGGATACAAGGTTACACTGAGGCAGCAGAAGATATGGAAATTGAGGAGCAACCAAGGTGAACATAAATACATGGCAATATATATCTTGTATTCATATGCCCGATTTAGGACCATTTACTGTTTATATTGTTCATTTTCCTCATCTTACCCATCACTCCCTCTTTTCCATCAGCTGAATTGTTCACGCATCTTCCCCACAGACATCAGATCCCTGAGGTGATCCAAAGGGTTTACACTGACATCAGTTTTGTTACTGGGTACAAGGTTACACCGAAGCAGCAGAAGATATGGAAATTGAGGAGCAACCAAGGTGAACATAAATACATTGCAATGCATATCTTGTATTCATATGCCTGATTTATGAACATTTGTTTACCATTCATTTTCCTCATCTTATCAATCACTCCTTTTTTTATTAGCTGAATTCTTCATCTTCCCCACAGACATTGTGCTCATGATCCAGAGGTGATCCAAAGGGTTCTGGCTTTTGCATAACCTTTCTTCCCCCATAGGTAGGGAAAATGAAGGGCTTGAGCCTGAATGACTGCTATACGGTCTTGAAGTGCTGCTGACATTGCAGCATTTACAGAGACCAGCAGTAATACAAAATAGGACCACAAGAATTGTAGAAGTCAATAGTGTTTTACACCAAGTTTTCTAATAAGGGTCAGTTAATACAGACATCCTTTTTTGTTAATGGGTACAAGGTTGCACCAAAGCAGCAGAAGATATGGAAATAGAGGAACCACCAAGGTGAAAATGCATTGCAATGCATATCTTGTATTCATATGCCTGATTTATGAACATTAACAGTTTATACCATTTATATTTTCTTCATCTTATCCACCACTCTCTTCCATCAGCTGAATTATTAGTCTTCCCCACAGACTTTAGGCTCATGATCTGGAGGTGATACAAAGGGTTCTGGCTTTTGCATAACCTCACCTTCCCTGATAGGTAGGGAAAATGAAGGGCTTGAGCCGAAGAACAGACTGAATGACTGTCCTATACTGTCTTGAAGCACTGCTAACATTGCAGCATTTACAGAGACCAGCAGTCATACAAAATATGACCACAAGAGTTGTAGACATCAATAGTCAACACAAGTATTTTACACTGCGCGTTCTAAAAAGTGTCAATTTACACTGACATCCATTTTTATAAATGGGTACATCAGTGGTTGCTGAGGAACCGTATCATCATCTACTTCTACACAGAGGCAATGGAAGTCACCATCAAAGTGGATGTCAGAACTTTGAAAGCCCTGCAGATGGCTACAGTGGTTTTGGAAGGATCTGAGGAAAAAATGTTCAATACACATTTCCAAAATATTTAATCTGTCAGTGTTGCCACTTGTTACCAGTGAGCGATACAAATGCGTGATCTCCAAATTACCTTATTCAGCTTCATCAGGAGACAAGAAAAACAACAAAACAAAAAAAAAAAACAAAAAAAACAAAAAAAAAAAAAAAACACACCACAAATTATGTTGTGCAGCTTTGCCACTACTTTATCAGAGGTGAGCAAACTCTTTATATGTCCAACTAGCAGACCACAAATGAAGGAAAAATACCTCAACCAGACAGATAAAAGGCAAAAATATATGTATATATATAAAAAAAAAAAATTGTGAAAAATGCTATGACGACAAAGGATACAGAAAGAATGGATGCCTTCTACTTCAGGGTAGGTTGTATAATGCTCATAGTTTATTTCATAATGACCAACTCTAGCTCAGCCTTTAATGCATCAGTAACTTTAAATGCTCACCTTTCTACCTTTAGCATCCCTTTGAGCCCCGCTGAGCAATTTCTGAAACAAGGCGGGGAGATGAATTTCAGGCAAATCACTAAAATGAAGTGTCTACAAAAAAGAAACCATTGCAGTGTTGTACCCACACCCTTTTTGCCCTGCTCGACAGATTGAGAACATATCCAATTTGCTGATCAGAATTTAGAGACCAATTATAAAAATCCAATGACTGAAGTCAGCTCCATAGTAGGGAAAGAAAAAAATTCCTGTTCTATGCCACTAAAGTAAAATGACACTATCAGAGGTGAGTAAACATTGATATGATAATTAGGGCATGGTTTACACTACAGAAATGCAGTCCAGATTTGTTCCGGATGCACGTTTCTTCCCGTTAAATTTAAATAGGGACATCTGCATTCCAGTGTGTTTTATCATGTTCCACTACAGCTCTGTAGGAAAAATGCAGCCTGTTCTTTTCTGCAACTGGAACTGCAAGCATTGATATAAGCTACAACATTGACAACCATATAACACTTTGTTTTTTTTCTTGCATCAAAAACGCACAAAAAAAACCCCAAAACAAAAAATAAAACCACTGAAATGCATGGAGTGTGCTCTGGCTCCTAATGGCCAACTGAGCAGACTGATAAACACTTTTCCTTTTAAAGACATTGTCATGAAGACAATGAGAAAGTGACAAAGCGGCCTTAGTTGACAAGGATAGCCTTCAGGTGCATTTTATTTATTTTTTTTTTTTTTTATTTATTTAAATATTTATTAATCATTTTCACAGAAATAATAGAAAAATAAGAATAGACAATTACATCTCAAACATCATAAATATACAATTATTTCTTATTTCTTCCTTTACCCCCCTCTTAAAACCTTAGCCCCTCCCCCCCCCCCTCCACTCTGCAATTCCTTGTCTTGTATCTAAAGCAAGCATAACCTTCCCAGTTGTTTCTCTATGACGTTCTACTTATCACTTTCTCATACTTGTTACAAAGTTTTCCCATTTCGCGAGATATAATTCCATCTTATCTTCCTGAATATAATATGTCTTCTCCCTCTCCTTAGTCCAGTTTACTCTCTTTATCCACTCTTCCTCTTTCGGTATTTCTTTTTTCTTCCAATACTTAGGGATCAGGTTTTTTGCTGCGTTCAAGTAATACCCCAAACCTAATTTCTTATATTTACTAACTGATAGCTCTGAACTGTGTAACAGGCACATCCCGGGATCTAACCCGATGTTCATTTCAATGATGTTCTCTATTAAGTATATTATTTTTTTCCAGAATATTTGAATCATTGGACATTCCCACCAAATGTGATAAGCTGTCCCCACTTCCCCACACTCTCGCCAACACCGCTGCGATCTCTCCGCATTTATCTTACCCTCCAAACTCGGAACAATGTGCCATCTTGTCAAACATTTATAATTTAATTCCACATCTCTCAAGCTTACATTTTCGTGAACTAATCTATTTTTTTCTGTTTTCCTTCATCTAATACCACCCCCATATCTCTTTCCCAATTCACAATGTGCAATGGTTTAGCGTTTGTGTGCAACTCTGAGAATTTCATATACTTTAGCTATTCCATGTTTCCCATCACCCCGTGCATCTAACAACCTTTCAAACAAATTCCAATCCTTTTTGGGTCTCAGGGGTTTTGGGAGATTTCCCCAGAAACATTTTAATTGATAATAACAGGTGCATTTTAGATTTTCTAACGGAGTGTAACATCTTTTCTAAGGAACATCAGCTGTACTGTTATGAGGTGCAGAAGACAGTATGTAATATTAATCAATGAGAGTACATTTTTTTAGCTACAGGTAAGCTTATAATAAAGCTACCTTGTATATAAAAATGAAAATATCCTAAAACATGCAGTTTAGGAGATATTCTGTCGAGCAGCAGCTGGTGACATCACAGGCGCATATGTTCTAAAGGAACAGCATACCTGTGCAGTTCCTACAGGAGATGTGTGCCACGGCCGAGACTCCCACGTGCATGCGCAGGAGTGACATCATGGCTCGGCCAATCAAGCGGCCGCAGCCCATGAACTTAGAAGACCAGAATTCCTCCCACTATGATAGTGTTCTACCAAACGGGGAGCCTTCCACACTAGCAGAATACAATGACCACTGTCAGTGGGTATAGCTGCCGGCAGTGATTGTACATAAAACCAGCCAGACTGGATGTACTGTAGCTCATTGATAAATAAACCTCACTAAAACAGTCTGCACAGACCAAAATCCGGCTGGTTTCTGCTGAACACGCCACATTTCAATCCATCTACAGCCAGCTTAACAGACTAGTGGAACATGCAGCAACTCAGTCTTCATAGACTGTGCAATCAGATGAAAAATGCAAAAAAGGGCAAATTGGGAGATTGGGAAATGTCTAGACAAGGCCTTAACCACTTGCCAACCATGCTATAGCTGGATGGCTACAGCGCAGTTATCCAGTTCTGGGAGTGTCACATGACGTCCCTCCCAGAACACGACCTCCTGCACACCCCAAGCAATCGCCGTGATTGTTGTGTCCTACGGACATAGCTGATTGCATGGTAAAAGGCCACTGTGATTGGCCTTTTACTTCATGTGATCAGCTGTGTCCAATGACACAGATCACAGAGGAGTAAATACAGTTGCCAGTTATCGGCTTGTATTAATATGCCTGATGTATGAGCATTTATTGTATACCTGTAATTGTCAACTCTCTGCCTCACCGATCAGGCTTATGATCCAGAGGTGTGCCAAAGGGTTCTGGCTCTTGCAAAACCCAATTTTCTTACCCTGATAGGGCAAATGAAGGGCTTGAGCTGCAGGACTGACTGCAAACCTCCTATACTTTCTTGAAGCACTGGACGTTGCAGCATTTACAGAGACCAGCAGTCATACAAATTATGACCACGAGAATTGTAGAAGTCAAGTGTTTTACAGCAAGTTTTCTAACAAAGGTCAGTTTACACGGCCATCTATTTTGTTAATGGGTACAAGATTACACCGAAGCAGCAGAAGATATGGAAATTGAGGAGCAACCAAGGTTAAAATACATTGCAATGCATATCTTTTATTCATATGCCAGATTTATGAACATTTATTGTTTACCATTCATTTTCATCTTATCCATCACTCCCTCTTTCTATTTGTTCACTCATCTGCCCCACAGACATTAGACTCATGATCCTGAGGTGATCCAAAGGGTTCTGGCTTTTACATAACCTCACTTCTTTCCCTGATAGGTTTGGAAAATTAAGGGCTTGAGCAAAAGTAGTGAGGCTGAATGACTATCATATGCTGTCTTGAACTGCGGACGTTGCAGCATTTACAGAGACCAGCAGTTATACAAAATCTGACCAGAATTTTAGAAGTCAATAGTGTTTTACACCAAGTTTTCTAACAAGGGTCAATTTACACAGACATCCATTTTAATGGGTACAAGGTTACACTGAGGTAGCAGAAGAAATGGTGGAGGATTTTCATCTTATTCATCAGCTGAATTGTTCACCCATCTTCCCCACAGACATTAGGCTCATGATCTGGAGGTGATCCAAAGGATTTACACTGACATTGGTTTTGTTAATGGGTACAAGGTTACACTGAAGTAGCAGAAGATATGGAAATTGAGGAGCAATCAAGGTGAACATAAATACATTGCAATGCATATCTTGTATTCATATGTCTGATTTGTGAACATTTACTGTTTATACTGTTCAGATTTTCATCTTATCCATCAGTGGAATTGTTCACGCATCTCCCGCACAGACTCCTGATCTGGCAGTGATCCAAAAGGATTCTGGCTTTTGCATAACCTCACTTTCTTCCCTGATAGGTAGGGAAAATGAAGGGTTTGAGCCATAAGACTGAATGTTCTATACTGTCTTGAAGCACTGGACGTTGCATCATTTACAGAGACCAGCAGTCATACAAAATGTGACCACTAGAATTGTAGAAGGTAATAGATGTCCATGTAAATTGACATTTATTAAACTTGGTGTAAAACACTAATTTTGTTAATGGGTACAAGGTTACACCGAAGCAGCAGAAGATATGGAAATTGAGGAGCAACCAAGGTGCAAATACATTGCAATGCATACCTTTTATTCATATGCCTGATTTATGAACATTTGTTTACCATTCATTTTCATCTTATTCATCACTCCCTCTTTTCTATCAGCTGAATTGTTCGCTCATCTTCCAAAAAAGACATTAGGCTCATGATCCGGAGGTGATCCAAAGGGTTCTGGTTTTTACATGACCTCACTTTCTTCCCTGATCGGTAGGGAAAATGAAGGGCTTGAGCCAAAGGACTGAGACTGAATGACTATCCTATACTGTCTTGAAGCACTGTTGACACCATCTACTTCAACACACAGAGGCAGTGGAAGTCACCATCAAGGTGGATGTCAGAACTTCTAAAGCCCTGCAGATGGCTATAGTGGTCTTGGAAAGATCTGAGGAAAAATGTTAAATACATATTTCCAAAAGATTTGATCTGTGTCACCAGTGTGGGAGATGAATGTCTGATCTTCAGTTACCTTATTCAGCTTCATCAGAGGCAAGTAAAAAAAATACAAATTTATGTTGTGCAGAGTCGCCAGTTTATCAGAGGTGAGCAAACTCATTTGTCCAACTATCAGACCAAATTAAAACAAATCTCACCCTTTAGATGTAACCTTCCTGCCATCACTTACCAGAAGTCAAGGAAAGATTTGGAGCAGTGCTGTTTATTCCACTACCACCATGAAGTAAAGCAGCTTCAGGAAAAATACCTAAACCAGATGGAGATCAAGAAAAAAAGGCAAAAAATATCAAAGATTGTGAAAAATGCTATGACGACAAAGGAGGATACAGAAAGAATGGATGCCTTCTACTTCAGGGTAGGTTGTGTAATGCTCAATAGTTAAAATTTCTTAATGCCCAACTCCAGCTCACTTTAATAGATCAGTAACTTTAATTGCTCACATTTTCTACCTTAGCATCCATTTGAGCCCCACTGAGCAATTCTGAAACATAAGACAGGGAGATGAATTTCAGGCTCATCACTAAAACGAAGTGTCTAGAGAGGAAACCATTGCAGTGTTGTGCATACACCCTTCTTGCCCTGCTCAGCAGATTGAGAACATATATCCAAATTGATGATCAGAATTTGGCAACCAAGGCGAAAACACACACACACACACACACTTGATATTAGGGCACGCTTCACACTACAGAAACGCAGTCCAGATGCGCATTTCGGTGAGTTTTTTCCCCCTCTGAAATTTAAATAGGGACATGTGTTCTACCACAGTGCTGTGCAGGAAAAATTCAGCCTGTTCTTTCCTGCAACTGCAAGCACTGATGTGAGCTACAACATTGGCAACCATATAACCTACTTTGTGCGTTTTGGATGTAGAAAAAAAAAACAAAAAACCCCACACATGTAGTGTGTACTGGCCCCTAAGGGCCAACTCTGGAAAGCAAAAGTGTGATTATCATAGAAATGGTCTGTGCTCAAAGACAGGTGTCATGAAGACAAGGTGAAATTGTGACAAAGCAGCCTTAGTTGACAAGTATGTAGCCTTCAGGTGCGTTTTAGATGCATTTCAACTGGGACAAAAAAAAAGTGTAACAGCTTTTCTAACGAACATCAGCTGTACTGCTACGAGGTGGAGAAGACAGCAGTATGCAATGTGCATCAATGAGATAGTCTGTGAACATTTATATTTTCCCTTGCAGCTATGGATTATGTGCAACATAGCCTTGTATTATATTCCACTATACGTTGACCAAAGACTCAGTCCCTTTAATGACATTAAGAGGAACCCTCCTACAGATCACTTTACAGCTTATGCTCTGACAGGGATGGAAGACTGACCAAGAACAGAGGACATCACGGACAGCTGGAAACCCGCCACAGGGCAGGTACAAGAGCAAGTGGACAGAGGGAAATATTTTCATATTTGATAGGTAATATGATACACATTCTATATGCCTACAGAAAGGACTCTCCATATCAGACAGTGTTGGAAACACCAGAGACTGTCTCCACAACTCAAAAAAAAACAAAAAAAAAAAAAACACAAGCTGGTGTGTGACCATCATGGGCCTATTGTGTCCCATAAGAGCTCATTAACTATGGCTCCATGTGAGATTGTGAAACTGGTAAAACCTGGTAGCAGATTGGCTGGTGTGCTGCACACAAAGTTTTGTTCCATGACACTTCGTGATCAGTTGAGTTGTTATCCACACCTGGGACTAACCTGTGCACACTGCACTTCTCCTTGCAAGTCACAGATAGAGATGGACATGTAAAAAGGGCCATTTTTCCAGGGTAAAGCAGAGTGCAGATTGCAAAAAGTGGTGTTGGATGGACTTTGATTTCAGGGGTCAAATACAGGTGAAACTCGAAAAATAATATCGTGCAAAAGTTCATTTCAGTAATGCAACTTAAAAAGGTGAAATATATGAGATAGTTCAAGCTGTGATTTGTCATCATTGTGGTGATTATGGCTTACAGCTCATGAAAACCCCAAATACACAATCTCAGAAAATTAGATTACATGCAATCAATAAAACAAGGATTGTACATAGAATATCAGACCTCTGAAAAGTATAAGCATACATATGTACTCAGTTTGGGCCCCTTTTGCAGAAATTACTGCCTCAATGCAGGGTGGCATGGAAGCCATCAGCCTGTGGCACTGCTGAGGTGTTATGGAAGACCAGGATGCTTAAATAGCGGCCTTCAGCTCTTCTGCATTGTTCAGTCTCATGTCATCTTCCTCTTGGCAATGCCCATTATTATTATTATTATTATTATAATACAGTATTTATAAAGCGCCAATAGTTCACTCAGCGCTGTACATTACAAAGGGGGACAGAACATGTGACAGAACAATACCAATACAATGCAAAACATGAGGGGATCGACCATAGATTCTCTATGGGGTTCAGGTCACGCGAGTTTGCTGGCCAATCAAGCACAGTAATCCCACGGTCATTGAACTAGGTTTTGGTGCTTTTGGCAGTGTGGGCAGGTGCCAAGTCCTGCTGGAAAATGAAGTCAGCATCCCCATAAAGCTTGTCTGCGGAAGGAAGCATGACGTGCTCCAAAATCTCCTGGTAGACGGCTGCGTTGACCCTTGACTTAATGAAGCACAGTGGACCAACACCAGCAGATGACTTGGCTCCCCAAATCAACAAAGACTGGAAACTTTACACGACCAAGCATCTTGCAGTGTGTTCCTCTCCATTCTTCCTCCATACTCTGGGTCCTTGGTTTCCAAATGAGATGCAAAAGTTGCTCTCATCAGAAAAGAGGACTTTGGACCACTGAGCAACAGACAGGTCTGTTTTTCTTTAGCCCAGGTAAGACGCTTCTGATGTTTGTTGTTCAGGAGCGGCTTGACAAGAGGAAGCCCATGTCCAGGATCTGTCTGTGTGTGGTGGCTCTTGATGCACTGACTCCAGCCTTACTCCACTCCTTGTGAAAGTCCAACACTTTTGAATGGCCTTTTCCTTACAATCCTCTCCAGGCTGCGATCATCCCTGCTGTTTGTGCACCTTTTTCTTGCACACATTTCCCTTCCACATAACTTTCTATTAACGTGCTTTGATACAGCAGTTTGGGAACATCCAACTTTTGCAATTACCTTTTGAGGCTTTCCCTCCTTATGGAGGGTGTCAATGATGGTTTTCTGCACAACTCTTAGGTCAGCAGTCTTTCCCATGATTGTCATTCCTACTGAACCAGACTGAGAGACCATTTAAAGGCTCAGGAACCCTTTGCAGGTGTTATGGCTTAATTAGCTGATTAGAGTGGGACACTGAGCCTAGAATATTGCACCTTTTCACAATATTCAAATTTTCTGAGATTGTGGATTTGGGGTTTTCATGAGCTGCAAGCCACAAATCACCACAATTATGACAAATCACAGCTTGAACTATCTTGCTTTGCATGTAATGAGTCTCATATTAGTTTCACCTTTTACGTTGCATTACTGAAATAAATGAACTTTTGCATGATATTCTAATTTTCAGTTTCTCCTGTAAACCCAGGGAGTGCACCGCCTGAAGGGGAGCACAGAGGTGGTGTATTGTAGATCAGTTTTCTTCCCTCTAATTAACCAGCACTTTAGCCGTTGGAGATGCTCATATGGACTTTGTGGGACTGATTGATACAATACTACACAGAAATAGCACGGTTGATCATTTGTATATTCATTCTTCAAATAGCACAAGGGTATTTATACGATTACGTTTATGGGTATAGGGGATTCATTTAATGTTGCTGTCCATTGCTACTGAGGTTTTTCTGATGAAGTTCCATGCTTAAAAAAAAAAAAAAAAAAAAAAAAAAAAAAACACCACACAAAAACTTGATACCACTTTATTTGGCAGGTGAGATGGGCTGCTTTTTCCCCTATAAAGACAACCTTTGTGTTGATGTGAAGAATGTCCCATGTCCCAGCCACTGCCCTACCAATGACATAACCAAACATTTATGGAAAAGGCCAAATCTCAAACTGAAACATATGCTGTGACCAACCTATTCTGCTGGTAGCAAAAGATGACAGTGGGGAGAGCTGAAGTTTGACTGGGGGTGAGAGCTGTTTAATATATTTACAGGGTCATGTCTCATACAGAGTGCCATTTTACCTGTTCTCTATAATATTTTGTAGAATATTTATTTTGGTCTTGCCCTGTGTGCTGACCTTTGTAGATTTTGTTATCTACTTTGAGACTGTACACTTATCTGGACTCCAAAGAGGTGGCATAAAAAGTTGTAACAATCTGAATATTTTATTAGGAAAGTTGTTTTAAGAATACAAAAAGCTCAAGATATGCCCACGCAGGGGCAGAGCAGAACAAACAGATACATCCTGCTGACTTGTATTAGCCAAATAACGGAATGTCCAATGACATCAAGAAGGGACGGCAAAAAGCCAAACCTAATAGCAACAGCAATCCATCATATTACCAGAAAAAGGAGAAAGGAAAAAAAAAAAAAATAAAAAATAGAAGAATCATAGATCCAGGGCTAGCACAGGGAAGGACTTTAAGAGGCCATAACTAGTTGTAGGCATGGATGGCAAGGGACAATGTATGCAAGGTTCCCAAACCTTAAGGAATCTTGGGTGAGAATCTTGAACACTAGACATCTGTTCATTGATCAACACAGCATTCATCCGGGTCTTCACCCCCTGAAAGACAACCAAAGGGGTTCTCCAAGCTTGAGCTATAGCACTTTTGGCTGAAATAAATAGGTAGGATGCAAATTTCTGCTGAGACCAGACAGACCCAAAATTGGGCAATGCAAGAGGGCCACCCTTGCATCCCTGCGGACCATAATCTGAAATAACGTTTTGCAGCAAACCAAAAACCCTAGACCAGAAGCCTATCAATCACAAGCACAACCACCAAGTGTGCAAGACGTCCCCACAGACCACAGTTCCGGAAACACCTATCTCCGCCAGTCAGATTAAAGTGAGCAGTCCAAGCTGGGACCCAGTACCACCGCAGGAGAACTTTATAGGCTGCCTCAAGAGTGCCGGTATTGAAAGAACATTTTGCCACCATCCCCCAGCCCCTACACCAATCCTCCACCGCAATCGAGAAACCCAGATCTCGCTCCCATTGAGAGACATAAGACAGGGGTGGTGAGGAGGACCTACTGTTAAGAGGCATAAATTACAGAAATGAGACCAGGGGACCCTGGGAAATGCTGACAGACGTGTCCAAAGGATGTTTTGCTGTAAGGATATGTAGAGGTACAAACGGAGGGATAGGACCCAGTGGCGCAATTGCAAATACTGATAATATTCCTGTGGCGAGACCCCCCTTGATTCTCGGAGAGACTCCCATGATGGAAACGTACGAGCGCTCAGAAAATCATGTACAAACAACAAAGCCATGGGAGGTCTAGCAAGAGAAAGGGATTTTCTAGGTCTGGTGGAAATAAAGGATTGTGTAAATTGGCAAAGAGTTAGAAACTATATCAAGTTACCCGAATATTAACAGAATCCCAGGTTCGTAAACGCTGAAGCATGATAGGGCTCAAATCTGGAGGCCACAACTTAGGCAGAAGCCAAAGCAATGTAATTAAGGAAAGCGGAGCACAGTTGGGTAATTCCAAGAGTACCCATTTTAAATTTATTCAAGCCCTGGGTGAAGTTCCTCTTTTAGGTACAGCTCTAGGACTGGCCATGCATTATGACATCTTTCCTACAACCACAATCCTCATAGCACTATTTTATTCAGCTGACGGGGAGTTCCCCACCAGCAGAATACAGTGATCATTGCCAGAGGCTATAGCTGCCAGCAGTGATTGTACAGAACTCAATCTTTGTATACAGAGTGCAATAGGCTAAGAAGAAGAAGAAAAAAAAAAACCAAAAAAAAAAACCCACAATTATTGCATTGTTCCCCGTGTAAACCCCAGTTTACATCTGAGAGCCTCACTGTTGAATGAAAGGAGACTACATAGTGTGACTGATACACATGGAAGGAAAAAAAAATAAAAATAAAAATAAATAAATAAATATAAATAAAAAATAATAAATAAATATAAATAAAAATAAAAATAAATAAAAATAAATAAATAAATATATATATATATATATATATATATATATATATATATATATATATATATATTACCTGTAACACATGGCACTATATTCAAACTGCACTTAATGGTTTTTGCAGGACACATTGGCACAATTTTGGCACGGTCAACATTCCATACCTAGAAGAAAATACTAGTGTCCTTAGTGAATCATCAGGAAGACAAAAAAGGTATGCATTAAGCCTAGTTTTATTGAAAAGATTTATCAAGGTTATAGGAAAAAAAAAAAAAAAAAAAAAAGAAAAAACCTCGTTCGTGGCTTACAGCTCTGAAGGTGAAGAGATTCCCACCATAGATGTGGAGGGCATGGATATAGAGGGCCAACCGTAGATAAAATCAATATATTTTAATGCCTTTTGTATTCACATGCCTAATGTATGAACATTTACTATGCATATTTTCCTGGGAAAAAAAACGAAAAAAAAACCACAACCCCAGACAACTCCATCTTTCCATGTCCTCGCATCCACTGAATTATACACTTATTTGAGCATAGAGAATGCAGGACTAGACAAGCTTTTCTTCCCTGCATCAGGCTCATCCAGGTGGTGTGCCAGAGTGTTCTGGCTCTTGCTAAATCTATTTTGCCCTGACAGGTAGGGCAAAATCAAGGGCTTGATCTGGAGGTCCAAGACTGAATGGCCATCCTTCATTTTCTTGAAGTGCTGCTAGCATTGCAGCATTTAGAGACCAGTCATCCAAATTATGACCATTAGTATTGTACAAGTCAATAGTGTTTTATAAAGCATTTTAACTAGTGTCAATTAAGAAATCTGTTTAGTTATCCTTCAACAGGTACATCACTGGTTGATGAGGACCCGCAACACCATCCACTTCAACAGGCAATATACAGCGGCATTATTAAAAGGGGGTTGTCAGGATTTAGATCCTTCCAAGACCACTATAGCTATCTGTGGGGCTTTCTGAGAATATATGGTTCTCCACATTTTCAAAAGACGACATTCTTTGTTGAAACGCTTTGGAGAAAATAGACCACGTTTGTCACTAGGGAGGGAGGCAAATGCATGATAGCCAATGACTCAGTCAGCTCCAGAGGCAAGTAAAAGATACAGGTGAAAATTAGAACATCGTGCAAAAGTTCATTTCAGTAATGCCACTTAAAAGGTGAAATATGCGAGAGACTCATTACATGCAAAGCAAGATAGTTCTAGCTGTGATTTGTAATAATTGTGATGATTATGGTTTACAGCTCATAAAAACCCCAAATCCACAATTTCAGAAAATTAGAATATTGTGAAAAGGTGCAATATTCTAGGCTCAAAGTGTCCCACTCTAATCAGCTAATTAAGCCATAACACCTGCAAAGGGTTCCTGAGCCTTTAAACGGTCTCACTCTGGTTCAATAGGAATCACAATCATGGGAAAGACTGCTGACCTGACAGATGTGCAGAAAACCATCATTGAAACCCTTCCATAAGGGAGGGAAAGCCTCAAAAAGGTAATTGAAAAAGGTGGATGTTCCCAAAGTGCTGTATCAAAGTGCATTAATAGAAAGTTATATGGAAGGGAAAAGTGGAAGAAAAAAAAAGGTGCATAAGCAGTAGGGATGACCGCAGCCTGGAGAGTATTGTCAGGAAAAGGCCATTCAAAAAGTGTTGGGGACTTTCACAAGGAGTGGACTGAGGCTGGAATCAGTGCATCATGAGCCACCACACGGATCCTGGACATGGGCTTCAAATGTCGTATTCCTCTTGTCAAGCTGCTCCTGAACAATCAGAAGCGTCTTACCTGGGCTAAAGAAAAACAGACCTGGTCTGTTGCTCAGTGTTCCAAAGTCCTCTTTTCTGATGAGAGCAACTTTTGCATCTCATTTGGAAACCAAGGACCCAGAGTATGGAGGAAGAACGGAGAGGCACACACTGCAAGATGCTTGAAGTCCAGTGTGAAGTTTCCACAGTCTGTTGATTTGGGGAGCCATGTCATCTGCTGGTGTTGGTCCACTGTGCTTCATTAAGTCCAGGGTCAACACAGCCGTCTACTAGGATATTTGAGGACTTCATGCTTCCTTCCGCAGACGAGCTTTATGGGGATGCCGACTTAACTTTCCAGCAGGACTTGGCACCTTCCCACACTGCCAAAAGCACTAAAACCTAGTTCAATGACCATGGAATTACTGTGCTTGATTGGCCAGCAAACTCGCGTGACCTGAACCCCATAGAGAATCTACGGGGCATTGCCAAGAGAAAGATGAGACATGAGACCGAGCAATGTAGAAGAGCTGAAGGCCGCTATTGAAGAATCCTGGTCTTCCATAACACCTCAGCAGTGCCACAGGCTGATAGTTTCCATGCCACGCCGCATTGAAGCAGTAGTTTCTGCAAAAGGGTCCCAAACCAAGTACTGCGTACATATGCATGCTTATACTTTTCAGAGGTCTGATATTCTATGTACAATCCTTGTTTTATTGATTGCATATAATCAAATTTTTTGAGATTGTGTATTTGGGGTTCTCATGAGCTGTAAGCCATAATCACAATTATGACAAATCACGGCTTGAACTATCTTGCTTTGCATGTAATGAGTCTCATATTAGTTTCACCTTTTAAGTTGCATTACTGAAATAAATGAACTTTTGCACGATATTCTAATTTTGTTTCACCTGTACTATTGTACTTGAGTATAAAAATGAATAAACTACTCTAGGTTGATGTGTTGCTAGCTAATGTTTTCAGATTGAGGGGCATCAAGGTTTTTTTTGTTTTTTTATAGCGTGGAACAATGTCAGGAGAGAGTCTACTTTTTTCCTTTAAGACAAAAACACCAAGCACTACAGCATGTTTGGCAGCAAAGAATGATCCATGCCCCTGCCACTCCCCACAAGCAACGCAAGGAAGGTCAACCAATCACAGGTGGTCAAATCTCAAGCTATAGCAGAGATACCGGAGCGATGGCACCATCCCGTTCTGCTGGTTGCCAAAGATGGTTTGCAGCGAGGTCAGAGCTGAAGTGCAGATACTGGCTGGTTAAGCACATAGGAATTCAGCTGACAAACACGCTCTACCTTACGGTCAACAGGATGAGTTGTGCTCACACATTTTAGGGTCATTTTTCCCCTCTAAACTGCTTACTCATAAGTCCGAGCAACTAATACCCAAACATCGCATTTCCCCCCACAACCTTACTTAATCTTCCTGCGACTTTACTCTTGTCTGCCATCTCCTCCCAAAGTCTGCTCTTTACATCTTACCCCAGTCTACTTGCCCCCTTTACCCACTTCTCTTCCAGTCTCCCTCATTTTGTCTTTGCTTTATTAAAATTGACATGCTTTTATAAAAACCTTTAATTGTATTTAACCCCCCCCCCCCAAAAAAAAAACCCCACTGGGAGCTGTGTACCAGAGTGGAAATAAAGAAACATCTGACGGGAGTGACTTTTGGGTGTGGGAGGACCTCTGTATCATCTCCTTAAATTCTTATGTTTAAGTGGCCCTGTGCCTGTTAGGGCACAGAGTGTATGTTAATGTCTATTGTGTCTTGATGCATTGTCCTTTGTTCTCGGCCACATGACTGTATTGTCTTTTGCCATGTGCTGCCCCATTGTTCTGTGTCTTTGTTGGATGGGGAGGGGTGATTATGTGTTTCCTGCCCATACTGTAGCCCTCTCCACTGAAGGGGCGGGCTGATGTGTTTCCTGTTCCTGGCCCTGGTTTGTTTCCCCCCCTCGTGCATAGAACTTGTGTGTAAAAAAAAAAAAGTAACCTTCCTGCCATCATTTACTAGGAATCAAGGAAAGCCATCGAGTGGTGCTGTTTATCCCACTGTGATAACGGAGTGAAGCAGCTTCAGGAAAAAATACCTCAGGCAAAAATCGATTAAAAGTGAAATGTGCTATGACAGGACACAGAATGGAAGCCTTCTACTTCAAGGGTAGGTTACATAATGTTCATAGTTAAAACTTTTACAATAAGGGCTAAATCCAGCTCATTTTGTAGTTTTTTTTGGTTAGTAATGCAACAGTAAATGTTCCCCACTTTTTTCTACCTTAGAATCCCTTTGAGCCCCATGAAGCAGGGAGCAGAATTTCAGGCTCACAACTGAAATAGTGTCTACAAAAGGAAACCCATTGTAGTGTTGTGCCTACACCCTCACACTGCTCAGATTTAGGACGTGTACCCAATTTGTTGATCAACATAAAGTAGAAAAATGGAGTGAGCAGACTTTGTCAACCTTAACAGTCAGCTTTAATGCTTGTATCAATGGTTAAACACTTTCACTTTCTACAGATATGGATGTCAAAAAAAAAAAAAAAAAAAAAAAAAAAAAAGAAGAAGGAGAAAATGTGAGAAAGCAGCAACCTATAGGAGTTTACATTGGCACTCAATGAATAAACACCAGGTTTAAATAAAAAAAAAAAAAGTGTAGAAGAGGTGGAGAAGAAGACAACAGGAGGTAATATGCATCAATGAGATTTTATATTTCCCCATTGCATCTATGAATTAAGGGCATTATATGTATTCTAATAACCTGCCTAAGATTCATTCTCTATACTTTCAGGACATTTCATAAGGAGCCTTCCTACAGGTTACAGCTTATGTGCTGACACAGGGATGGAAGAATAACTGACCAACAGAAGACTTAATGGACAGCTGGAAACACCCTGACTAGAAGACAGGTGCAAGAGGAAAAAACAGACAGTCAACTAACCTTGCAAGACTGGAAAGTGTTCCCCATAATACAAGAGACCCGAGAGATTGTTGCACACCACTTTGCTTGATAGGTAGTTATGAAGAGTAAAAGTCACAGAATTGTGAGAGCTCATTAACTATGGCAGGTGAGATTGGTAAAACCTGGTATCCGATTGGCTGGTGTACTCAACTCCAATGTTTGTTACATGAAATTGTGTGATCACCTTATAGTGAAGTGAAGCATGAGCATGTGGTGGATGGGGAGGGGGTGGGCAGGCAGATGTATATTGGTTAAGCACATAATCAAGATGACCACACACACTCTACCCTACCAGCAACAGGATGAGCTCTGCACCTACACATCCTAAGTCCCCCCCCCCCCTTCTAAACTGCTCCTTCATTACATCTTGCATCTATAGCCCTGTTGACTTATGAGGGGTTTATGTATAATCTTCATCAGCAACTGTAAATCGATATTTTTATAAGTATACATTAACCAAGTTAGAAATATCAGAGCTTGGTTTGATATCTGTGTGCTGTAGACATTGGAACAAAAGGATCAAAATTAATCAATCATTAAGCACACTTGGTAACAAAAACCTCAATATTTGTGTATAAAGTCCCAAAATCTCAGTGTATAAAGTCCCAAAATAAGAATCCAAAAAAAAAAAAAAAAAAAAAAAAAAAAATCACAATCCAAATAGTTCCCAAAGAGGTTCTCTCTAAATCAATGCTTTCTTAAATCTTCGTATCTTCAAACCGCCTTTGTTAGATGTACTCCAAAAATAAATCTTTATATACCTCAAAGAAAAAAACTCGACAGTGCTTTATCCAAATAATATCCAAAATATAATAAAAGTGCCACACGTGTTACATGCAAAAACACTCCCGTGCCACAGCAACCCTGAGAAAAAATACCTCCGCCTTACATGTTATTCACTGCACACAAATAACAGATGTGCATAATTACCCTCAAGGTAGTAACACAAGCCATAGATGAGATTAATTCCAACCTTTTTCCTTCAGCCTTTCCAACCACTTCCCATAGACCTCATAAACAGACCAGGGATCAGTGTATACAATAAATAGTCACAGTACTTTATTATAGCAACTTGCATTAAAATAAGATCAGCTTCCACACATAAAACGATTAATTCCACAATCGAGCCTCTCCTCAGTGGTGTTACAATATCCTCAGCATACCACTTTAGGGAAGGAATATGTAATTGGTAATGAGTTCCCCACTACCCATACACCTGTATGGAGGATTCCAGGGCATCCTCCATACAGGTGTATGGGTAGTGGGGAACTCATTACCAAGCACTTTTATTATATTTTGGATATTATTTGGATAAAGCACTATGTTGAGTTTTTTTCTTTGAGGTATATGAAGATTTATTTTTGGAGTACACCTAACAAAGGCGGTTTGAAGATACGAAGATTTAAGAAAGCATTGATTTAGAGAACCTCTTTGGGAACTATTTGGATTGTGATTTTTTTGGATTCTTATTTTGGGACTTTATACACTGAGATTTTGGGACTTATTTTGGATCTTTATACACGAATATTGAGGTTTTTGTTACCAAGTGTGCTTAATGATTAATTGATTTGTATATGTACTTCAGGGGAAGGACGGTTGAAGTGACTTGGTGGGGTATTATAGTGAGAGCAGGTTAGTGCTGGATACCTAATAAAGGATCAAAATTGTAGTAATTAAGTTAAGAGATGGCTTTGTATTGGAGGAATGTTTGATCTGCTAAACATGTGCGTGCCACAAGAGATGCTCTATTATGTGAGAGGGGGCAACCACTAAATTAAACTACCTGATCTCAGACTTTATGGGGCCGACAGAATGATCTAGACCAGGCCATTTAAATCGGTTTGCATGAGGGCCACTTCAAAGTACCTGTAAGGGACCGCCGCGGCTCCGTCCCCGGCGCATGCGCACTAGCGGCAGCTCACGCCGGGACACAGACACCAGCGGGCCGCGGCTGACAGGAAACCGCGCATGCGCAGTAGGAGCCGCGGGCGCGCCTCGGGCGGCCAATGACAGCCCGGGGGCACGTCCTGGGCGGCCAATGACCGTGCAGGGTGCGATATTTAAAGATGCCCTGCACGGTCACAAAATTGCCGCAAGGTCTGATCTGATATCTGTAGTTACCTGTGCCCTGTGATTAAATACCCGGATTGTTTGACCTTCTGCCTGCTCCAGCCCTGACCCGGATTGCCCCCGACTACACTGCCTTCTCCTGTCCCGACCTCCGGCTTGTTTGACCATTCTGCGGACTGACTCCGGTAACTGACCCTGCGTATGACCTGACCACTCTCTGCCTGCAGTCTCTGTACCTCGCCATTTCCCACGGTGACAACCGCCGGTTTATCCTGCCTGGTCCTGCTGGCCGCCTCACATCTGGCTCTATTCTGTCCTACTCTCATCCCCGGAGACTCCCTCTGCCACTGGTGGTATTGATCGGAGGTCATGACCTGGTCCTGGTTCTGCTCCAAGTCCATCCCCACCATCAGGGGCCCTGGTGAAACCGCAGACCGGGACTTAGACCCCACGCTCCGGGTGATTCCGCCTAGTGGGCTGCCAGAGGTACCACCTGGCGGATCCGTAACAGTACCCTCTTTAGATATGCAATGGTGATGGCTATCTGGGGAATGCAGTTTTACCAGGCTATGACCTTACATAACTAAGGTTCCCTCCAAACTCTCAATAATGAAGGGAATTTTGATAAGAGCCTGAATCCAGACGCCTCGGCACCATGACCTGGCATATGTAATTTTATCACCAAAAGGAAGGCTCTGGGAAGGGGCCGAGTTATGCAAGTGATATGGGATGGGGAAAATCGTCCAATCCTGGATGAGATGCTTCAGATATGGGAGATGGATTAGATAGTTGTACCAATCAGGATGGCCCCATACAAGTCTGAGAGGTAGGTGTATATCAGTAGATTTCGGGGAAAGAGAAGATCAAACAATCCTGGGGACCCCCATGCTACACCATTGGTAAATACCAGGACATATTTGGCACTTTGCATGTATACATGATTGTGGTATGTGTTGTCTGTCTTGCTGTTTGTGGGCTTAGGGTATGAGTAGTATATTCTTGAATTTATTGCTTTAATAGTTTACATTTTATTTCCCTTTTCCTTATAGATAGTGGTATGCTAGATTAGAGCTCCCTACTATTCATGGATACATTTTGGTTGTGGTGTTAAAAAACTCACTGTTGGTCAAAGAACTCTCATTAAGGTTAATCAAATCATATCAGAAATATTATATTTAATAATCTATAGATTTGGTCAACATATCACCTGTTATACCCCCCCAATCACTCCATCTTAGTGTGACCTTGCTCTTTTCTGCCATCTCAAAATCTGCTCTTTACCTCTTTCCTTTGCCAGCTTTCCATCTTTTTACCCATTGCTCTTACCCTCTCATTTAATTGTACACTGCTCAAAAAAATTAAAACAGTATAGCACCAAGTCAATTAAACTCCAGGGATATTGATCTGGTCAGTTAACAGTGGGTTGTTAATCAGTTTCAGCTGCTTTGGTGTTAATGAAATTAACAGGTGCACTAGATGGGCAACAATGAGACTAATCCCCAAAACAGGAATGGTTGTACAGGTGGAGGCCACTGACATTTGTTTCCCTACTCATCTTTTGACTGAGTTTCACTAGTTTTGCATTTGGCTAGGGTCATATCACGAGGTGATACCTGGACCTTACAGAGGTTGCACAGGCAGTCCAACTCCTCCAGGATGGCACATCAATACATGCCATCGCCAGAAAGTTTGCAGTGTCTCCCAGCACAGTCAAGAGCATGGAGGAGATTCCAGGAGACAGGCAGTTACTCTAGGAGAGCTGGACAGGGCTGTAGAAGGTCCTTAACCAATAAGGACTGGTATCTGCTTTGTGTAATGAACAGGATGAGCACTGCCAGAGCCCTACAAAATGACCTCCAGCAGGCCACTGGTGTGAACGTCTGACCAAATAATCAGAATTTATGAGGGTGGCCCGAGGTCCTCTAGTGGGTCTTGTGCTTACTGCCTGGCACCAAAGAGCTCAATTTCCATTGAGCACCAGAATTGGCAGGTTTACCACTGGCGCTCCCTGTGCTGTTCAGATGACAGGTTCTCCCTGAGCACACATGAATGACAGGATGTGAAAGGGTCTAGAGAAGCTGTGGAGAACATTATGCTGCCTCTAACATCGTTCAGCATGACCGTTTTGGTGGTGGGTCAGTGATTGTCTGGGGAGGCATATCCATGGGACGCACAGACCTCTACAGGCTAGAAAAATGGCACCCCGACTGCCATTAGGCATTGGGATGAAATCCTTGGACACATTGTCAAACCCCACGCTGGTGCAGTGGGTCCTGCGTTCCTCCTCGTGTACGACAATGCAAAATTTGACAAAAATTGTGGGAACATGTAAAAAAAAAACAAAAAACAAAAACACCACACCTGGTATAGGAGTTGAAAAACGCTGGAGAACAAATATAAAATGAGCCATTTCTCAAAATGAATCCCAATGGATTTATCAGCTTAGGACTGACACCGAAGGGGTTAAATGTGGATATTGATGTCAATGGTTTTATTTAAAATTTTTAATGTTTATAAAGTTAACAGGTCATGTATGCCAAATGTAGGGCAATTGAAAGTTAGTGTAGTCGATTTGCAATCGCTCCACTAAAGGAGAATAAGCAGGAAAAAAAAAAAGGAATCCTAGGTGGTTTAATGTAAAATGTTTTATATAAATTTATGTAATTATGGATAATGATTTATCTGCCATGTAATGTGGGATATAAATGGATACATGATAAAGATAGTTTTGGTGTAGATACAAATTTGTAGTATGTGATGATTTTTGGACTATTAAAGAAAATATTCCCCAAAAGAAAATCATAAAGCTAAATGTTATGGATTAACAAGTTGGTGAAACTTCAAATTGATCTGTCCATGAAGCCATCCTAAACAATGGACATTGACTGGATAAGACCAGTTTAAAATACAATCCAATCAAATACACTACCTTTAGACTTGCAGATTCTCAAACAAAAAAAAAGGACTCTAAAGTGACAATTGTGGGACCCTGTATTTACCTACAGCTTTCCCAAGACCTTGCAGGATGTTTGCTAGCCAAACAAGCATGCCAAGATGTCACCATTGTCTATTGAAAGCCAGCAGGTCAGCCTCAATTATAGTAAGTCACATCTCAGGAAACTCAAATGAATGTTTACTCTAATTACCAAACAATAGTGCTAATTAAATTGAGATTTCCTGAGAGCAATCTCACCATGAAACTTGTACTCAGTTTATATGAAGAAAGATTGCAGTTATTACAAAAAGTTTGGCAAAGATCTAAACTGAAATATTACCAAAAAAAAAGGGTATATACTAACACCAAGGTCCATTTAATAAAGTTGGATACTGCATATCACTCAACTGAAGATCATTAAGTCATAAGGATATAAGAGATGGTTTTTGATTTGGGTAAAATATATATCAAAATAAAGATGTGACACGTGTCCATATAAAGATGTAGAGAGGTGGCATATATCACATGAACTGGAATTAAGCGTTTAAGATCAAACTTAATACCATAAATTATGGAATTGTACAGAGAGCCACCATTTCAGGACAAAGATCAGACACCAAAATAGAGCTCATCAGGAAGATGAGACACCAAATCTATATATGGACCTTATTAAAAAAAATAAGATAATCAGGAAAAGTAATTTTTTTATACCTCAACAGCACACCTACATTTTATCAAACTTCAGATAAAAAAAAAGGAGTCATTAAGGTCACCATTTCATTTGTGGTACATGACTGCCCCCGGTGGACAGGTAAAGAACGTCCAAAATACACAGACTAACAGTCCAATCAAGACCCTTGGGAGGTCTTTCGGAACAACGGACTTATACCATAAAAAAAAAAAAAAAAAAAAAAAAAAAAAAAAAAAAAAAAAAAACACAACAAACACATGCAAAACCCTCAAGAGGAGAGGACACAAGCACATGCTATATGTTACACATGCTAAGAACATCCTGCTGCCATATATTTGAAGTCTTAAAATTTTTTCACAAAGAGGCTCTCTGCTGCTGATCCAATTTGTGACTAACAAGAAACATTTTCTTTTTACCAACTGCATCCCACTGGAAGACCTCAGAAACGTAATTCTGGGAGTGGTGAGAATTGTATCAGAACCTTGTAACTTATCTTTAAAACTTAGAGCTTTTATCATATTTTGTGGTGGTTAGAGTAGTATTGTGCATATCTATATAATTTGCATGGCGTATGGAGGTTAACTGGGTAATTATTCTAACTTTTTGGATACTGATCTACTGTGTACTAACATATTTGAAGTATTTTGCTGTGCATTTTATGTGGTATCCTTTCCCATTTCCCTAAGGCCTCAGGAAATTGGAAATTATATCTGAAGCACTAATCATTTACTGCTAACCCCTCTAAGAATTGTTCTTGCATTTTATAGACATATTGTGTTATTATACCATAGGAGGGTAGTGTGATATTTTTGAATATGTGTAGGGAAATATTCATCACTAGTAGTTTGTATTAACTTATGTACAAATATTTATATATTATTTATCAAAAAGGCAAATTGTGTTTATTGGCAAGAAATCACATTGGTGAACACAACAAGTAAAATTATAACGTGGTGATCAAATTAAGGTGTCCATATTATTGGTTTATTAAATATTTACCATATTTTAATGGCTGGAGGCACTATTATATTGTTTACAGAGACTGACACCGCCCAATTTATTTAGAATAAAATCTCAAACCACCACATGTTGAATTTGGAGGCACTGCTGAGAGCCAAAGAAATCTTACCAATATACAAAAAAAAAAAAAAAAAAAAAAATGCACTGGTGATTGTATAGTCATACGCATTGTCAAAAATATATATTGTATAAATATTTTATAAAAATGGCATCCAGTAACCATGGATCTCTTCCAAGCATAGCGAGGAAATGAGCCATTCAGAATGTTGAGGTTGCAGCTCCTAAGGAAGATAGCAAACCTTGTGAAACTTTGCAAAGGTATGTGGAATGTGTGGTGATTGAATATCTCCACCAGAAACTAGCTTTAGGGGACATCACCGAGAAATTAGTAGAGAAAAAAAAAAAAAAAAAAAAAAAAAAAAAAAAAAAGAAAGCAGGCTCAAAGCACATGTGGGGACATTTAACCAGAAGGGTTGGGTTTCCAGATTTTTATTAGCATTTGCTGATGCAAGGGATAATAAAAACTGACAAACATTTTCTAGAAGCATGGCCGATGCCATGGTTTGTTGGGCAGATTCACTGCTTATAAACACCAGCTTTAAGGAAGGACTTGTCAGAAGCCCACCACCTTTTGAAAGGTAGAAATCAGGAAATTGAGTCCTTGGAGGGGAAGCTTGACCGGACATGTGTTCGTTTAGACAAATACAAGAAAAATCAAACTAGCTTAGTTAACCAAATTCAATGTGCTCAGTATGTTTAAATGAGGAAAGTTTTGGAGGAGCTCAAACAGCTTAAAAAGAAAACATCAAGATTTGCAACAAGAGGTAGAATTTTAGACCAGGAAGAATATCTCCTGTTGAAATTAAAGGTCATCACAGAGATAAGGATGATAAATCAGAAATTGCTCTTGTAAGGTCTGAGCAAAAAGCGCTAGAGGAGCACGTTAAGGTTAACTGCCCAATTAAATGCTGGCTTCGAAGCCGGGCCAACCTAGTTAAGCAGGAAGCTGATGAACTGGAATACCCGTACCACAGTGAAGCACCAGATAATGAGGCAGAGACAGAATATAGGTCGCCCCCAAGGCTTCCAAGATATACCCCAAAGCCTGCAGAGAAAGATTATGAGAGACTTTATAGGCAGGAAGTCCCGGGGATCATTCAAAAGATATGACACCCCAAAAGGTCATTAAGTTTTTAAAAAGATACTGTTCCTATGTTTACCAAGAAAGGGTCCCTAGCAATTACTGAACATATGGAAACATATGAACGTTAGAAATATTAGGCATTAAGGTTGACCGCATAAAAATTGAATTGTTGCCATGGGTGTTTGAAGGCAGATATAGGCAATTTTTGGATACCCTGAAGGCCATCTATAATTAGTCCTGGAGGGAGGTAAACCATAGGTGTCACATGGAATTTGGGCCCTATAGAACCATTACCTTTGCCAAGGCTGCGGCCTATAATTTAAAGTGTGGTCCTAACCAAAGCCCTGCAGAATTTCTGGCAGGGCTACGAAATGCTTATTTCCTGGCTGAGAAGGACCCCAACCAACCAGAATTCAAGACTATTTTATGAAGCGCTACCTGCTTACATAAAATTGGGACTTGCCCAGCATTACAGGAAGGGACGCTCTTGATTTGCTGGTGAAGGAAAGTGATTATTTGTTCTCAATCCAACAATCTAGTAAGAACGGGGTAAAGAGACCAAGAATAGTACTAAGATAGTGGCAGCCACTACAGTTCCCCCCCCAAATCTAAGTTTGCAGGTGGAAAGGAAATCTTACACGGAGGTGGTCTGAGGGGGTAGGTCCAATGGTTCCCCTACATTTGCACCTCAACCCCAGCAAGCGAGGGAGAACAGGCAAGGACCAAGGAACTACGGTAGTGGAAGTGAAAGGTGTCAAGAGATATGAAAATGCCCATCAGTGATGGAAACCAAAAGGGACCCCAATTTCAGCAGGAACGCTGATTTTCATAGATCCCCTCAAAATCAGGAACATCCACAATCTCAAAAGGGTGAATACAGTACCCCAGGCTCCCCTGAATTACAGGGAGAACCAGAAACCTCAGGGAGCAAGGCCATGGCATCAGGACCGGAGCAGCAGTTCTGACAGAGTCTCCTAACCAGTCCCGTCCGAAACGCAACCGGAAATACAGGAAACCACCAAAATTCCTCTTACAAGCGTATCGAACAATTAGAAGCACTGGTAAACAAAATGGTCGCACCAAATAGCAGCTCCAAGACATGTGCCGCTTTGTAAATAAAACATGTCTTTTCACGTTTTGTCTCCCACAGAGGATAGAATCTGACAGAGGATCGCGCTTCACTAGCAAAGTGATGGACAAACTGGAAAATTTTGGGTGTAAAGGAAATGGCATATCGCCTATCGGCCAGCCTCTAGTGGTGGAGTAGAATACAGTCAGTCCATTGTTAACATCCTTAAGAAATTTGTTAAGGAAACAGGCAAGGACTGGGATATAAATCTTCCATTGGTCCTGATGGCTTTGAGGGCTACTCCGAATACAGTCGGAAAAATGTCATCCTTTGAACTGATGAAAGGTAGACTGACGGTACTGCCCCAACACTTACTGTATCACACACAGATCAACATTTGATCAATGCCAACACCACACACCAATACATAGAGGATTTGTGGAACCATTTGCAATATGCTTTTGCCCAGCAAAATTTAGAAAAAGCTTCACCTAGTGCTAAAACAAAAACTATGATCTCAAAACCACCGAGGAATAGGAGATTGGTGACAAGGTTTATCTATACAACTTTGCAAGAGACCAGATCAAGGAACAGAAATTTCTTCAGTCTTGGAAAGGTCCATTTTTCATTGCCGACAAGATTTCCCCTATGGCATATAAATTACATATTCCCGGAATGGTGAGATCAGTGAGAGATGGGTGCACATAAATCAATTATGTGCTTGTCATCCAAAAATCACAATTGCAGTTGTTAGAAGACTAACCTACCAGTTCCTACCTGGAGATGTTGAAATTATGGTGAATTACCATAAAAAAATTAAAAAATTTACAGTTTGCCTTACAGGGCTATTGTATGTATATTTGGGTACTCAGACTTTGTTTAACATATTTTAGTAATAAAGGCCCAGACAATGACCAGACTGGCAATCTGAAGAATCAATAACCAGACTGGCAATCTGAAGAATCAATAACCAGACCCTAGTGGGAAGACCAGATTACTACCTGATGTCCCGAGGGAGAGACCAGACCGCCAGTGATCGATCTGGAGACAACAACCTGATGTCCCTGAACATGAGACCAGACCACCAAGGACCAATCCAGAGGGAGAGACCTGCCTACGAGACCATCCCGAAGACCCATCATGTGGAGGATCCTGTGGACTGATGTGGATGCGCATGCCAGACTAGGGCAGTCATCAGGAATACGTGTCCAAGAAGCGCCCGGATTTATATTAACTGATAAACATTACCCAAAAAGTTTTAGGTCAGCGTCGATCCAAAGACTGACAGAAAGACGCTACAACCCACAAAATATCCTATCTCTGGAAATTAAAGAATGGTACACCATGCACCTAAATACAGCACAAGCTCGAGTTGAGGAAATTCTGATCCAAGCTCGCAAACCATTTGTCCCGATAGCTATGGCTCAGAAGAAAAAACCCAAGAGGTTCATTGGAGCTCTGATTGCCGGACTCATCTTCACAGTATTAGGAACCATAGTTTCAACAACTATGTCGGCCGCCAATTCCGTTTCAGTAAAGACTTGCCACTGCAATTGAACACTTCTAAATGAGTATAAAAGCCATTCACCATGAACTTGAACTGCAGAAAGCGGAGTTAAGACTTACTCGCTGTTGTCAACGATACTGTAGTGACTGTCAACATGCATTCGGAATTGATAACCCGTAGACTTACACCAAACTCATGAACTGTTCAAAAGAGCTACTGTTTATTCAGGAACCCATACTTTGCCACACTTTAGCATTCCTGAATGAGATACAGAAGGGAATGAATGACCTCTCATGGATACATACCACTGTATTTTATGTCCACCGAGATGGTCAGAAACTTATTCCAATCGGGGTGAAGTGGAGGGCTTTCAAGTCAACTTGGCCTTCGAGATGGGAAATGCAATGCCCCTCTACATCAATCCAAATGATGTTGAAGTTTGCTTTTTGTTGGCCATATCCTATGTCTCCTCCAAGAATGTTTTTCAAATAAAAGACAATTCATAATGTCGAAACATGGAAAGGAGACATTCACATACAGATTAAAGACCTCTGATCTGATTGCATACCAGCCATCGATGCCAGATTTGTAGGTCATCCCTATCCTGGATGAATGCCCCTGGTTCAAGGACATTAACTATCAATGTAATGGGAATCAGTTTGCATACGATACAACCCATGCATTATGTGGGCTAGAATACGATAAAATACAGTTCCGAGAGACATTAAGTAAAAATGAGAAATGCCACCGACCCAGCAGAAGTACAAACAATACTTGTTAAAGATGAATGGTGTGTGTCAGCACAGCGTTAAAGAATATGAGTGTGGTCTATGAGAAGCAGATAATGAGCCGTGTTATAGCATTACCCGCAACAGTATCCATCAAGGTGCCACCCAATTCCAGAATTACCAATCGGGAAAACTACCCTTTACCTAATTGGAAATACCCATGAATCCAGACCTGAAATTCTTACTGAACAAACCCAATTAAGGAAAAAACTTGCTAGTTGAAAAACTTTGATTCTATTTATAACCATATCCTATTGGACACTCGGTCCTACTCTATTCCAATGGATATAATAGTTTTTAGCTTCATTGGACTGGCTATAATAGGGTTGACAATTTTGACTATATGAATCGTGAAGATATCACAGACTTAAACAGGCAAATACCCAAGGTCTTGAGACTTGTCAACACACACACACACACACACACACACACACACACACACTTCCCAAGACCTTGCTAGCCAAACAAGCATGCCAAGATGTCGCAATTGTCTATTGAAAACCAGGTCAGCCTCAATTATAGTGAGTCACATGTCTCAGGGAAACTCAAATGAATGTTTACTCTAATTACCAAACAATAGTGCTAGTTAAATGGAGATTTCCTCACCATGAACCTTGCACTCAGTTTATATGAAGAAAGATTGCAGTTAATATTACAAAAAGTTTGGCATATATCTAAACTACAAAAAAACAAAAACAAAACAAAAACACACCACACGGGAAAAGTCATTTATACCGCAAACGGGACACCTACATTTTATCATACTTCAGATACAAGATGAGTCATCATTAAGGTCCCCATTTCATTTGTGGTACATAACTGCCCCCCGGTGGACATGTAAAGAACATTCAAAGTACACAGACTTCTAACCATCCAATCAAGCCCCTTGGGAGGTCTCAGAACAAAAACGGACTTATACCATATATAAATGCAAGACCCTCAAGAGGAGAGGACACAAGCACATGCTATACACTAAACATGCCAAGAACTTCCTGCTGCCAAATATTTTTGAACATTTTTAGAAGACTTCGCCAAAGAGACTCTCGGCTGCTGATCCAATTTTTGTTCCTGACTAACGAGAAACATTTTTACAAACTGTATCCCACCGGAAGACCTCAGAAACGCAATTCTGGGAGTGGAGAGAATTGTATCAGAACCTTATAACTATATATAATTATAACTTAGACCAACACAAAATATGATAAAAGCTCTTAGTATTGCACATATCTATATAATTTGCATGGTGTACGGAGGTTAACTGGGTAATTATGCTAACTTTTTTGGTACTGCTATACTGTGTACTAACATATTTGAAGTATTTTGCTGTGCATTTTATCCGGTATCCTTTCCCATTTCCCTACGGCTGTGAGAAATTATATCTAAAAGCACTAATCATTACTAACCCCTCTAAGAATTGTTTTTGCATTATTTTATAGACATATTGTGTTTTTATACCAATATAGATATACAAATTATCAAAAAAAGGCAAATTGTGTATATGGTAAGAAATCACATTGGTGAAAAGAACTCAAGGAAAATAATGTAGTGATCAAATTAAGGTGTCCATATTATTGGTTTATTAAATATTTGCTGTATTTTAATGGATGGAGGCACTGTATTATATTGTTTTACGGGAGTCGGACACTGCCCAATTTAGAATACACTCCCATAAACCACCACAAGTATTAAGATAGAGCATTGAGGAAAAGGAAATTACATCATAGGGTGCACTGGGTGGACCATTAGTCACCACGGACTCTAGCCTTTGAGAATACCCAGTGGGAGGGGCAAAACAAATCAGCTGGGAGCCACTGGTGATATTTCTGGCCGGTGGAACGCACTCCGTTGAGCTACTTCCAGTTCAGTGTTTGGTTGCTTATCTGCCATTACACGCGAGTGGAACACAATTTTAACACTAATTTTAAATAAACGGTATTTCACTATATGGGCCCTCTACACATTACTTTGAGGAGCTTATTCCCATGAATGAGAAACAGGACAAGAATGAGGACCGGATCCACAGGAGGACTACAAATCCCAGATGAACCTATATAACAAGACTTGTTCCTATGTCGACGGTAGCTGGTGAGCAAGTGGGACCACCGGAGGGGAGCACTAAGGATTCGCTGCACTTTATGAAGAATTACTGCATGTTTGCACATTGAGACTATAAGCTATGCATTTGTTTACTTATTCAATTGGTTCACATTTACATTGAGGGTATAACTGTAGAGGAAGTAAATTTTATAAATTCATAAAACGTATATATTGAGGCATTTTGCACATATAGGGCAGCACCTCACTGCTTTAACACTTTATCCAGAGGCCAGTACCTTTGTAGAAGCAGCAGCTTTATTTTTGGTATTGTTTGGCACATTGTCATTTATTGGTGGTATGCTAAAGAATTTAGCTTATAAACAGATGTCTGTTCTTTAATTCTGATTATCCAAAGTTGGTATATGGAGACTCATAAGCTAGCTTAAAAGTTAACCGTGTGAATGGGCTCTGTAAGCAGGTGCTCAAGTACACCATGGAATTTCATGGCTAAGAGGGCAGTGGGTCAATGGCTTTCCAGACTAAAATATACCTCTTTGAATGCAGTAAAGAGTTAAAGAGAAAATCTTTTACAAAAGAATAATTTCTAATACAGCTAGTCATTTCATATAGTTAGGAACAGTGTGTATTTAGTATATTTTAAATTATAGTTGATTGCTTATGCCGAGTAGAAGTATAGCGGTCTGATAATGAATGTTCTAATATACACATCTAAGTGTATATTTTGATTTGAACTGCAGTAACATAATTTCCTTAGAGGGAAAAAAAAAAATAAAAATAAAAAGGAAGTGTATGCCTGTGATGCAAACACCTAGCTGGCTAGAAAATGACAACTTCCTCTTTCAAGAAAAGCATCTTATGGTCAAACCAGTTTGAACCAGCAACTGTCATGATGTATGCTATTTTGGACTGATCATGTGCTGTTAACCTGCACTTAACTCTGAGTTTGCTGTTAAGCATATGAAGATGTGATCGGATCAAGACCGTATGACCACATCTTGATTTTATACAATCACACCCGAACTTTATGACTATAAAAAGGTATCAGTTTAATTTTAAACTAGATATAGATATATAGTATTACCTTAGTTCATCTCACACGAGGTGAACATTTGTATGCTATTTAATCTCCACTGCAGTATAATAAATGCACCGCTATCAATTTGGACTCGCTATCTCATCTAGAAGGTCTCGCTTGTAGACACCCTAACCTGAAGTTACAGCTTGGTGCCGTGACTCGAATCATTCCATTGGACCCCAGCCCAGAAGAGATGTGAAATCCACAGCAAACAGACCAGTGGCCACAGTAAGACCCTTGTTCTTATTCTGTCCCGTGGCAACTGTTGGTGTCTGCAGTGTTTGAGGTAGAAGAGTTTTGTAATGATTGATGAGATGGTGAGATAAATATGGATCAGGGTAACGTTAATATTACAGTTTGACCCAAAAAGCTCCTCTGCTTTATGTTTCATAAATAGAACCATCTATATCTATAGTGGGCTGCAGATGTTTTTGCTTCTATGCATGGGGTGTCAATATGTTTGTAAGAATTGTGAGGGCTGACCAAAGGATTGAAGTAGTAGAAGAAGCCTGTGTGGCAAGTGTAGAGAAGTGTCAGACTGCTACTGTGTGTGGCCTGGGAAAACAATTTAGGTGATGACCAAAAATTGTAGAATCTGAAGAGGACTCTAGGAATGGGGGGGGGGGGGGGGGGGGGGGGGGGAACGACAAAAAAACAAAAAAAAAAAAACAAAAAACACACGGTAGTCCCATGGACCTCTTGATGCCAGGAGAGGTATAAATGGCACTAGTAAATTGGCAGACATGACAAATATGGACAGTGGTTGGGAAAAGACACCAAGACTATTATAAGTGACAATGTATCAACCTGGGTCTGTATGTTGACTTTCATGGTAGACTGACAGAATTGTTGCTGGGAATTAAAATGTGTACAATGTTGCATTTTTAAAAGTCTGAAACGTGATGAAATCTTGATTAGTCAGCCTGTTAAACATTTTGATAACACTTGCATTCTGTCTTGGTAGACCTGCCAGTAATATGCATTAGAAAAGTTTAATGGAAAGATGTGAAGAAAAGGTCAGATTATTGAAATATTTATGGTAGTCCTGGGATTGCCCACAACTCCCCAGACACAGTAAGGAGGGGGGAAAAAAAAAAAAAAAAGTGTAAAGAATAAAGGCAGAGAGTGAGAGCAGTGAGGATGAAGCTAGCAATAGTGTCCGGAAGGATAAAGTAAAAACAATGGCCCTTCCTTCACCCAGTGAGTCACCCCAAGTTCACTCCAGTATTTTCATCTCCCACAGCTCAAATTACCAAGCTTGTCCTGAACCTGTGCAGGACAAGGACCATATACAGGAGTTATCAAGGACTTAGAGGCTATAACAGCACAGGAAGAAAATTAAGCTAGAATGTGCTTAAGATACAGTGCATATCCTCTTCGCATAATTAAACACACAAGGACCGGATGATGGTGGTCAACCAATAGTCACCACCAGCTCTTGCTACCAGCCATTTACACTAGGAGAAATGCAAACGCTTACAAGACACATTCCACAGCCATCAAAAGATAAAGCTGTCTTTATGCAAGAAATTAACAGATTAAAAGAATCTTAAGATTTGTGCTGGGCAGATATGGCTCAATTACTGAGAACAGTCCTTGGGTCCGCTGACCTGAACAAGGTTGCACAGAAAAGTGTAGATGACAATTACAATGTCACTATGTGCCCCACAGGCCAGGGAAACCGTTTCAGGCTGAAGATAAAACAGAAGGGCTAGAAAGAAAATTAACATAAAGTTGTAGAATTAACAAATGGCCCTCGCAGAACAAATCTGGTGGCTTGCTAGATGTGAGACAAAGTAATAAAATACACCCTCAGCCTTTTCTAAAGTGTGTACAATCTATGGCAGAAACTGGGCATAGATGTGACAGGTAGCATTAATATCACTGCCATAGGTTGCAAGAATGCGGTTGTGATGGGATTGAAAGAAACAAGGAAACATTTAATCGCAACAAAACTAGCAAGGGATATGAATGGACTTTATTAAGAAGTGTGTAGCAGTATTGTTTCCTGTAAAAAAAAAAAAAAAAACCAAAGAAAAAAAAAAACCAAAGAAAAAAAGCCTGTATATCAGATGGTACATGATTTGAGAGCTATCAGATTGAAGACACTCTGGTTGTCCCAAATTCTAGTACCCTGCTAAATTATATACCTACAGGGAAAAAAAAAAAAAAAAGTGTATACAGTAATAGACCTGGCAAACACATTTATAGTGTGAGTCTAGATGAAGAAAGGAGAAGTGTACACCTGGATAAGAATTTCTCAAGGAATGTCTCCTCCAAGTGAATTCTCAAAAGCCATGACGACTATTCTAACTGAATGGAAACCAGCCCATGAAGGCACAGTGATCAAAGTGTACACTAACATCTTACTGTGTGCAGACATTGTTCACTGAGATTTCAACAGTGAAAGTCTTGTTAACAGAATTGTAAGGTATCAAAGGGGGGGGGGTTGAGGACGGAATAGAGTAGAAATACGGGTCTGATAATGAATGTTCTAATATACACATATATATGTATAAGTTTACCACAGTTCTTTTTCCTCAGGAAATAAGATTTGAAGTATATGCCTGTGATGTACACACCGAACCGGCTAGAAAATGCTAACTTCCTCTTTCAAGAAGAAAAGCATCTTATGGTCAAACCAGTTTTAATCAGCAACTATCATGATGGATGCCATTTTGGACTGATCATGTGCTGTTAACCTGCACTTAACTCAGTTTGCCGTTAAGCATATGAGGATTTGATTGGGTCAAGACCGTATGACCACGCCTTGATTTTATACGATCACACAAAGACTTTATGACTATACGTATCAGTTTAATTTTAAAAGTTCAGCTATACATTTTGTATTACCTTAGTTCATCTCACGAGGTGAACTTTTGTATGCCATTTTATCTCCACTGTAGTGTAATAAATGCACCTCTATCAATATGGACTCACTATCTCATCTAGAAGGTCTCGCTTGCAGACACCCAGCCTGAAGTTACAATGCATTTATGTATTTTCTTACCTTAACTACATTCTTAAAACAAGTTCAACCTTCAGTTATGTGATCCTATAGTATGGGAAGATCATATAAAAGTCTAACGTAACAGCATCATATGTTTCAGTCAATTTAAGTATTTTGTAGAGAACGTCAGCTAGGAACCACACATGTGTACAGAACACTTACTAATAAGACTTATGGCGGCATTCAGTGACTTATGGCGGGACTGCGGCGGACATTCTGACACGGGGGGGGGTACTGACATCCCCAGTGACACCAATACAGTGATCAGTGCAAAAAACAAAAACACTGTACTAATGGCACTGGGGAGGAAGGGGTTAACTTTAATTTTTCAGGGAAGGGTTCTGTGTGAGGGGGGAAGTTTTACTTGGGGTCGTGTGCTGGATGGGGACAGGCTGATCGGGAGAGAAACTCTTGTCCCAATCAGCTTGTCTTCGAGCTGTCAGGGAAGTGACAGAAAGCACAGCTACTGCAGCTGTGCTCTGTCACTGATTGCCGCCGATCGCCGGTAAGGACCGGCTGTGACCCGGCGACTGATCGGCGGGACAGGTAGGGCGGCGGCGTGCCCCCTACCGGTTTACAAAACACACGTTTTAAAAAAAAATGTGGTTTTGCCTGCCCGTGCCGCCTTATTTATACAGTGGCTGGATGGCATGTGGTTAAAATATAGCTCTTGGAATGCAGTAAGGAGCTAAGAAAGAGCTAAGTAATATATGTCTTATAAAGAAAATAATTTCTAGTCTAATATAGTTAGATAGTTATTTCATATAGTTAAAAATTAGTTAGGAATAGCATGTGATAGTATATTCTCAATTATAGTTGATTGGTTTATGCATTTGTGATAACTGTCCTTGAGTTAAAAGTTTAACCGGTTTTAAGAGAATGGAGTTATGTGAACCTATAGTATGGGAAGATCACATACCAGTCCAACGTAACAGTTTTGTTTGTCGACTGAAGAGTCTTGCAGATAATGTCACACTAAGAACCATATATGTTTAGAACACTTGCAAATATGGCTATTACACATTTAGCTCACACAGATTTAGGAAATAGCTGTATAGTGGGCAGACTTCTTTGGTCCCTTGATGCACTCAAGCCACAGACACACATACACTCTGAAGCTGACACAGACATTGTTGTTTAAGGCTTACAAGCCTTGATACTCTAACACCCGTTTTCTTCCCTGACAAGGACATACTTTTTCATTTACCATTTCACAATAGAACGAGCAAGATACTTGATATTTTTCTAAAGCTCATTTCTATAAAGCTATAACTGTTGTATTTATCTTATCTTTTGTATTTATTTTAGGTTGTTGCCAAGTGTGAATTAAATAAAAAAAAGTCACCATTTTAAATCAGCCTGGCACTAGAACACTTTACCTCAAACACCTAAGAAGGACACTTAAACATAAGTGACACGATATTTAACAAATGCGTAAAAAGGTTTCATTTTAAATCCCTGATTTAGGTACTGAGATTGATATTTGTCTCAATGTTCTCTGCACCTTGACAATACCAGATTCAATGAAGAGGTTGGATAATTGACCTTGGCAATGGCATTTTATGGAAAGGTTCCATTAATCGTAAGTCTGTGGTAATTGACAGCAGATTACTGTGAAGTTGGCATCTGTTTACCAGAAGTGATTGCTGCAGACCATAAATGGCCAGATATTGGTGATAAAGAATTAGAATTGGTCAAATCATACAAAAATCTTTGGAGCCAAAAAATGAAGCAGGTATAAAAGAGACATAGAAGTAGATGTGCAAGGCAGGGATCTGCCCCCACAGAAGCAATACAAATTGCCACCAGAGTCTATTGAACCAGTATTGGTGGTCATACAGGAACTTCTGCAACAAGGTATCAGAAAAACAAATTTTGTAACAAACAATTATGGGTAGTACCTAACCGCGATAACCCCAATTCATTCAGGCTTCTGTTATACCTCAGAATGCTGAATATACCTCAAATTGCCAATAGTGGCAGATACAACTGACAAGGTCCCGAATTGATGCAAAAAGCTTTCCGAATGGCATTGCCTATGGATTTTTCTCAATCTGTCCAAAAGCAGTCAATATGAATTTGATTTTAACTTTAACGAATATACTTCAAGGCCCCCCATTTGAGTTCAAGAGTATTTCATCAGGCTTTAGTGAAAGTCTTTTCCAAATTTTCTGGGCCAGATTGAATCCTACAATATCTGGATGATATCTTGTTAACTGAAAGGGAGGAAGAGCATTTGACCCTTTTGGCAGAATTGCTTGATCTGCTGCAAGATACAGGTAAGGTTTGGATCAGTTCAGGTAAGTGTCAACCTCTGCAAGAAAGGGTTAATGCTATTGCTTCACTTCCTGTACCAACATTCAAAGCATTAGGACAATTCCCTAGGATTAGTGAATTTTTTCAGAAAGTTCATTGAGTAATTTGCTGATAAAGCAAAACCTCTATATGAAATTCTAAAGAATGAGGGAAATGGTTTTGTTCCTTGGACAGAAGTTCAGCAAAAGGCCAAAAAAAAAAAAAAATAAAAAAAGTATGGGTTCACAAATGATCAATGCAAATTGTTTATGCCAAGGTAATGATACTGCTTTTTTTGCAGATATGGCATCCAATAATCAAACATGGGAGAAAAACTCCAAGAAATTATAAATCACAAACCAGAAAAGTCTGTATATTGAGACTCAACATAAGCTAGCTTAAAATTAACCATGTGAATAGGCTCTGTAAGCAGGTGTTCAAGTACACCATGGTATTTCATGGCCAAGGTCAGTGGGTCAATAAAATGTACCACATGGAATGCAATAAAGAGTTGAAGATAAGAATCTTATAAATAGAAACATTTCTAATCTATAATATGGTTAGTTATTTCACATAACTAGTTAGGAATAGTGTGTGATAGTATAGTGTGTTGATTTTTATGCATTTGTGTTTTTTCCTTAACGTAAAGGTTGAACTTTTCAGGAATGTAGTTCTGTGATCCTATAATATGGGAAAATCATATAACAGTCTAACATAACAGCATTGTAGGTTTCTACACTAAAACCATTTTATCCTCTTGTATCCATTTTAGGTTATGGATGAGTTAAATTTTTTAAAGCCTGGCACTATAACAATTTACCTAAAATGCAGAAGGACACTTAATTATAAGTGTCACGATATTTAACATATGCAAGCGCGGGTTAACAGTGATTGCAACGCATGAGACATGACTGCTTCTAGCCGCCAGGTAAAGGAATATCGAAAACCAACAACATTCTGATAGACTTAACATTTAGTGTTTGTTAGACTTAGCAAGTGGGTCTCTTGTGCATCAGCAAGAAGGTGGTGTGTTTGACCCATTGTCTGACACCTGAGAGTGAGGGGAATGGTCTGCTGACCATTCCTACTATCCAGATAACAAAATCTCCATTCCTTGCCCATCTGAGATGCAGCCACCATCTTACCCAAGCATACTCCAGAACGCCATAACTGGAAGGTGGTGTGATCTGCGCTCATTACAAACTTCTTTCCAAAATCATTGCTATATTATACCGGTTATTATGCATGGTGAATTAAGTTGCTAAAATGTTTCATGCATCTTTACATATCTTGTTGAATTCTCAAAAATGGTGTATGGAGAGATTGGATGCCAATCTGTCATGAAGTTAAAGGTTGTTATTGATGGCAGATGCTAGTGTGTTTTTTTTCCCTCTATGGATACACTGCAAGATTCTTTAAAGGATGCAGTTAAATTCTATTTCATTTTTGTGTTTACATCAGAAGTAGTATCCTCCCTTCCTTCGGGCACAGAAGTTGTAGAAACTGACCAAAAAATGAAATATTTTGCCAACCTTTTCGTTAAATGCTTTTTTGAATACATTGAGGTTTAAACGAAATTTCATTTTAATTGTTCCCATCTCTTTTCATCATGTGTATGAACTACAAATCCCCAGATTTGAATATGAATATTCTTGTATACAAATCTTTATTGATCAGATCTGGAGATCTGTATATCTAGCAAGAAATTACATTAGTAAAAAGGGCTCAGGAGAGTTATATTGTGGTGGTATATATTAATAGGATGTCTGAATTATTCTTCAAGTTATTTGCCATAATGGCTGGACACTGTTTCATAGTTCTATGCAATCTATAAGCGAGGCACCTCCCATTTTTATGCATACTGATCACCATTGTTAAAATCACTAGCACTACACAAAAAAAAAAAAAAAAAAAAAAAAAAAAAAAAAAAAAAAAAAACACAGCAAATGGAAGGCACATTGTGACCCACTGAACATGGGCTTATAATCCACCAGTTGAGAACCATGGTTCTGTAATATTTTGTATTGAAGCTTTCAAAATTCTGCATTCAACATTGTTTGCATAACAGTTAATTGCTCATTTTCAAGGCTGTCATTTAAATTCTAATATTAAATATCTAGTTAATATGCCATTTATCTCATTGCAGATGGAGCTGCATCCTGGTACTGGTGTGTATATGTCAGTACCACAGTAGAATGCAGCACATCAAGTTGGTACAGCTTCTGCATTAGTTAGAGCCGATCTTGTGTGACAAAAACATTAAGTAACTTTAAAGGTGGTGCCTCCAAGTGGCTGACAGATGGAGAGAAGTGGGTGCAGCAAGACCCTGTGAAAATATCAGTGTGGATAGGTAGAACAAGCCAAATTGGACTCTTGTATCAAAATGAGATATCTTGTTCAATCTGGTAGTAGTCTGCACTAATAAGGCAAGATGTTAGCTTTATACTGATTTATAAAGCTCTGTGGCAGCACCCAAATATTGCAGAGTTCCCCTTTAAAGCTTTAACATTTCTAACAGCATTTTTTTGCAAAGCAAGGTCATCAGCTCACTTCCTGTGGACCAATGTTCCAGTCTGCAGCTGGCTCCCTTATTTTTAGCTGAAAGTTGATCTAAAATGTGAAACCACAAGGCCATATCTGAACTGCTAAGAAAGTCTTAAATGTACAGAAAGTAAAAGTAAACCCTGTAAGATGCTTTTCAAGGTACTTGGCTTTGCAGACACGAGTCCGGCTAGATCAAACCAGCTGGTGAATAAGTTTGTTTTTACCAAGCTCGTGTCCAGAGTTTTACCTGGAATTCCCAAAGTGGCCATTACGTTTCCTGGTGCATTGGCCAGGAAACCAGGTGTAAACTACCGAGACAGGTGGTTTTCCACCACGATCCACAGGGATTGGTCCAGAGCCGGCTCCTGGGATTGCTGCGCCGTCTCAGGCACCACCGGACAGTCTGGGAGACTACGCTACATCTTGGACTCCAGCAGGTCAATCCTGGGAGCAGGTGACCAAGAACCCAGACTGGGGAACCAACCACCAAATTGTGAAGCTCCATGTCAGGAAAAAAAAAAAAAAAAAAAAGTGAGATCTTTGCCTTTTGGATTATAAACAGTCAGGAGCTCGACAGTATTTGTGGGAAGGGGAGCTTGATCACCTCCTGAGGTGACCCCAGATGATTGTGGATCCTGGGCCAACCTCCAATCAGTAATTTTGGGTTGGAAAGTCTGGTGTGTATGCAAGTGAAAGAGCAGAGAAGAGTTGACCCTGTGTAAGTGCAGTTTTTGGTACCAGGGCAGATATTGTCCATTCCAAGACACTGATAAGGGGAAACCCTGATAACCCTACTGTGTCGAGGATCTTGGACCCCTTACCAGATTCTCAGTCCCCTACCCTTCTGTGTGTTTTGGTGTCTAAGGAAACAATATGGGTGGTAATCAGTCAATCCAGACCCCCTATGAGTGCATGGTCAGTAATTTTAGGAGTGGATTTTGCAAAATTTACAAACTCAAATGCAGTCCTAACAGGTTAGAAACTGTGCGAGAAAAACTGGCCCCATTATGGAAAAAATGTTGGCTGCCCAAGGGCACGTTTGATAAAGAATTGACAGATTGCAAATATATTGGGTCTGATTCACCAGATTCCATACATAGGGTCTCTGTCACTCTTCCAACAATCTAAGTGGATACATAAAGTGAGGGAGGAGCCATGTAGAATTATGGTTATGACAAAAGGTAATACCACAGACTAAAAAGTATCAAGCATATACTTTCCTAACCTGAGGACAGAGATCTGCCTCCATATGTATAGGGACATACCACAGGTGAATATAGACAAGGGACAAGCCCTGATGCCTCTCCCCATGTAGACTGTGGGAGTTTAGCTCACACCTACATCCCAAAGCAGATGAGAGTACTCAGTCCATGCCAAATCTTAAACATGTTCATACCAACACCCCTAGTCGTGAAACTTTCAGTACTAGCAGTAAGATGGGAGCTGGGGGCACAGCAACAACCAATGGGCACACAGATCAGGTGTTCACTTCCACCCTGAAGAATCCCAGTAATTGGACTCTTGCCCCATCCTTCAATTTACCCATGCAAATACCCCTAAAGGGAACAATTGACAGGGGGCCACCGGATTCTAGTCTACACTCCCTTTACCACAACAGATTTACTGAACTGGAAGACCCATAGCCCCTTGTAGTGAGAAACCACAGTTTGTGACAGACCAGGTGGGTTATGTGTCTGGATTAAGCAAACAGAGAAGGTCTGACTGCCAGAAACTTCTGACTATAACCCAGAGGAAAGACAGGATAACCCAGGCAGCTCTTCAGTATGTTGGAGAGTTGGGAAAAGAAAATATGACCCCCAGGGTTGGGTGGATGATCATTTTCCAAAAACAGACCAGACCCCCAGTGGGATCCAAATAGGGAGGGGGATATAGACAAGAAAAAAAAAAAAAGCTGGCAAGAAGCCCACAAAACTCAGTAAGACAGAAGTTCAACAGCCCAATGAAAGTCCAGGACAGTTTTATGAGAGACTAAGATTTTAGACTATATACCCAGTTTGACCCTGAAGCAACTGACAGATGTTACTTAACACTGCTTTTTTTAGTCAGTCTACGAGGGATATTAAGAGTAAATTGTAAAAGCAAGAAGGGTTCTCTGGCATGAGTATTTCAGTTAGAAATGGCTACAAAAAGGGTTTGTCATTTGGGATTTAGAAATAAGAGGATCGGAGAATGAATAAGGTGGACAAGTTGGCAGAAGCTCTGACAGATCCAAAAGAACCAGGGAATGTTTAGACGGAGGGGGACTAAGGGGGAAAAGGAAATTATGTACCGAGGCTGGGAAAAGATCAGTGTGCATACTGCAAACAGGAGAGGCATTGGAAGGGAGAATGTCCCCAAAGGATCTAGGAGACTAGGACAGGACCCCATGAGAAGGGAGCCACAAGTTCATAATGGGCGATATGAAAGGAACAGGCAAGATGACAAATATGCAGATTGTGGGGCTAGCAGGTTCTGTATCCAGATGAGGATCAGTACTGAGTCTGACCAGCCTCCATCCTGCTGGGCCCCCAGGAGGCCATGGTCACTGCTACAATAGAGTGCCACAGGACCTCACTAATGGTGGATGCTGATTTCTGTAGTTGCCCAGAGAGCCCCCATCTGACAAAATTGCTATTGTGGTAGCTACAGGAAATAAATTAAAACATTTTTTCTGACCGAAAGACTTTGATGCTGGACTTTATGTCCACCGAGGTTACAGTTTCTGTATGCCAGATTGTCCTGTTCCCTTGCTGGGCAGAGACTTGCTTGCTAAACTCAGAGCACATATATATACTTCAAATCTGATGGACAGGCTGTCGTACAATTCTCCCATCCCTCTGAAACCCCCGTTATGGTTCTGAACATGCCAAAAGGAGGAATGAAAAATATTCACTCTGACAGAAGACCAATTCCCCTTCCCAGCAGGACTAAAACATATCCCAGGAGTTTGGGCAGAGGATAACCCACCAGGACTAGCTAGACATATTCCACTGGTCCTTACTGCACTAAAGCCAGGAGCCACCCCGGTCAGCTTGAGACAGTACCCAGTTCCCCGTAAAGTTTTTGTGGGGATTCAGAAGTACCTAAACAAATTCCTACAGTATGCTATCTTAAAGCCCTGCCAGTCACCTTAGAACACTCACTTCCAGTACAAAAACCCGGAACAGCAGACTACCGCCCAGTTCAAGACTTAAGAGCAGTCAATCAGGCTGTGGTGACCATTCATCCAGTGGTCCCAAACACGTACAATTTATTAAGGCTAATACCTGGGGAAGCCACCCATTTTACAGTTCTGGATCTGAAAGATGCCTTTTTCTGTCTCAGGGTGGCTGAACAGTCCCAGTGTATCTTTGCCTTTCAATGGGAAGGCCCAGACACCTGAATTAAGGGACAATTGACCTGGATACATCTACCCCAGGGGTTCAAAAACTCCTCCAAAAAAAGAAATCCAGGGAAAAAAAGGCTCAGTTATGCCAAGAGACTAAATTACCTGTGATTTTAAAGTATCACAAATCCAGAGACAGTTTGGAGCGGGCAAGAAAGGCTGTTTACCAAATCCCTACACCAACAACCAGGGGTCAAGTGTGAATTCCTGGGAGCAGCTGGATTCTGCTGGATCTGGATGCCAGACTTCACAAAATCCAAGCCCCTCTATGAATCTACAAAAAGGGGGGGGGGGGGGGGGGAGGGAGGGAACCATTCCTATGGAAAAAACAAGACCAAGCATTCCAAGACATTAAGACTTCCTTAAAGCAAGCCCCTGTCCTTTGCCTACCGGACTGTATGCCCCCCTCAGGAGGATATAAATATCTGCTGGTAGCTGTCTGCACCTATTCCAGGTTTCCACCCCGCCTACCTACATGAACTGAAACTAGCAGAGAAGTGGTCAAATGCCTAATACAGGAAATACAGATATGGAATTCCCTCCTCCATAGGCTCAGACAGACAATGTGAAGGCACAGTGACACATGTGTACATAATGAAACACTTATTCAATGTGCACTGTAGGAAACCAGATAACATGTTATGACCCCCACCTACAAAGCTAGGTTAAGTGATGCTTTGTTTTTGCTGCGAAGAACTGGTTGATATCTGTAGTGTGCGGCTTCAGTCCTCAGCTACATACAGAGATCTCACTCCCACCCCTAATGCCTTGGGTGGTCAGTGGTCAATTAGTGATGCTTTATATCACCCAAACTTTTGCTGCGATATCGAGGGAATGTGGCAGCACCCAAATATTGCAGAGTTCCCCTTTAAGCTTTAACATTTCTAACAGCATTTGCTTGCAAAGCAAGGTCATCAGCTCACTTCCCTCCTCCCTTATTTCCTGTGGAACATGTTCCAGTCTACAGCTGAAACCCTTATTTTCAGCTGAAGATAGTGAATACAATTGTGAAACTGCAAGACCATATCCTGAACTGCTTAGAAAGTCTTAAATGTACAGAAAGTTAAAGGAAATATATGCACTGTGACATAATTGCTGATGTATACCCTGTAAGATGGTTTTCAAAAGGCATTTAGCTTTGCAGACATGAGTCTGGCCAAGTCAAACCAGCTTGTGAATATAAAAAAAAAAAAAAAAAAAAAAAGTTATCTTCAAGTTTGTGTCTGGAGTTTTACCTGGAATTCCCAGAGTTGCCATTCCAATATTTTGAATTTATACATGCTTAATATTGTTAAATTGTATGCACTCGGTTGTATCGTTACATGGCATTTAAGCCTAATTTCCATTTATTTATTTATTATTTTTTTTTTTTTAAAAGCTGCAACTTGGGGGGGGGGGGGGGAAGAAACCCCCACACACACACCACACAGCAAAATTAGAGATCAAATTGCCTGAAGGAAACCTCAGTAGAACAAATTGTCAGTTACCACCACTTTATTAATAAAGTGGTATATTGTACTGTTTTTTTCCACATCCAGAAAAGGTTTTGAAATTCAATGGGTATAAATTTGTAAATGTAGTGTATATATTTTAAAAACGCACATTTGAAAACGCACTGGAAATATACTTAGAAAATCATACATTTGCTAATTTTATAGGCCTACAGTACAAAATACAATCTATAAAAGCCTTTTAGAATAGGAATGTATTTTTTATAAATTTTGCATTCAGAACATTTAACATACATTCCAGAATATATTGAGCATATTTCACAATGCATTCCAAAATGCACTTTGAAATATTTATGGCTGCAGAAATATTTTGCTAAATATGTTCAGGAATACATGTTAAATGTACTTCTGAATGCATTTGCAGCATATTTCACAATAGATTAAATACTTAGCATGTATACTGTATATTCAATATATTGAAATAGTTTTTTAAATCTATTGAACGCAACCAAAATTTAATATATTCTTCCCAAATATACTGATGTATAATGTATTTATAGAATAAATATTTTTCTTCCACGTGGGTTACAAAATCATATATACATTGTGTTAAGGAACCTATATTTAATTAGTAATACTTTGTTTCTCCTCTTAAGAAGACAAAACACAAACTAGTTATGCATATAGAATGAAGCCAGATTCTCCCTAAGGTATATGGTTTTAGTAGGGAATGTGTAATCTAGCAAATGTAAAACACTTATAAAAATATTTAAGTTACAGGTTTAGAGGTATTCAATATTGATATACATATGGAAAACATGGATTAATATTCAGTAGTGTGATGTATTGATTAACCAGATAAAATTTGGAGTGTAGAAATGTTTTGATGTACTGGACACGTCAGTGCCATTTACCAGTGAGGGTTTGCAAGAAAGGACAATTAGAATCATGGCCTTATCCCAGACTCTGCAGGGCCAAATGTAATTATCTAGACCAGGCCATTTAAAAATAGCTTGTTTTGTTTTCAATATATCCACTTCAAAGGGCTCTCTTTAGATATGCAATAAAGATAGTCATAAGTCCAGGAATGCATAATTTGCCCATAAGGCCAGGAACAAGAATATATTCAATGTTCCCTCCAAAAAAGAATGTGCTAGTGAAGGGGCCGAGTTATGCCAAATACAGTGGATGGGTAAATTGTCTGATCCTGGATGAGAATTGATGGATGAGATGGTTCTACCAATCAGGAAGGCCCCATATGAGAGATGGGTTTATATTAGTTTTGGGTTTTGAAAACCAGAGAAGATCTGAAGATAGTCATAGGTGCCCCCCATGATATACAACTGGTAAATAGACATCTTTGACACTTGCATGTATACATGCTTGTCTTCGGTGTTGTCATTTTTTTGTGTATTCATTTTACAATTTTTTTCAATAGTTAAAATTTCCAAATTATAAGCAACGCAAAAAAAAAAAAAATTAGTATATAAAGAGCTACTCTATTAAGAGTGTCTGTTTGTCAATAGTATTTGTGGTCTAATATTGGAGAACCTATAAAATTCTCAGATCAAAAAAAAAAAAAAAAAAAAAAAAACTCGGCAATACTAGCTTCTATTTAGCAGTTTAGCCTGCCTATATAATTCCCTAGATTAGCCTTCAAATACCAGTGTACATAAAAAAACAAACAAATTGGTTTGGGAAATTTCGGAATTTGACAGTGTTCCATGAAGTTTTGCCAGCAGTTGAAGAAACTGGTTTGTAGAACTAAAGGCTTGAGTTACTGTACCCATTTTTTGTATGTACTTTACAGATTTTAGCTCTTTTTACAGAAGTTAGCTTGGGAGCATTGAGTGGTGTCCAAGATTTTAGCATGGTTCTACAAGCGGTCACACAGACCATGCTGGGATCATAATTGGTTTTGAGGATCCTAATTGAGAATAAAGATATCCACTAGACATATTTTGGGATCCTTTTCAATGTATCCTTGTTATAGAATGTAATTTCAGATCTTGTCTCAAGGCAGAAGATATTTGGTTACAACCCTACATTCTATGAATTAAAGTGGGTCGTAAAGCTCCATATCACGAGCAGATTAAGACTGATGGATCAGATTTATCAATCTGGAAGGGCATGAACGCACAGTGTAGTAGTTTAAAATTGGGTCTCCCTTCAGTTTTCACTGATGATTAAACTACAAAATACAATTGCCTCCAAAACATTTATTGAAATCCTCATCTGGAAAGTTCATCCACCCTTTCAGTAGCAACTGTCTATAGTGTGGTCAATTGAGAATTCAGCAGGGAATAAAAAAGGTCAGATAATGAATATTTGATTGTTAATTGTATGATCATGGGATTACTGTAAAGGCATTATAGCAGGACTTAGTATAGTTAGATTTTAACATCTTATGGTAGACTCAATTCTGATAGTTCTCTGAATGATTTTAATTGTAAAAGATTGATGGTAAATTGACATCACTGTTTGTGTAACCAATTAGGAAATCAGTTCAGAGAGAAAAAAAAAAAAAAAAAAAGTATACAAATAAAGTTTGGGCTTAATGTAAGGGTAGGTATTTAGAAAACATTTTACAGTAATTTTAGAGACTTCCCAATAGTCTGCCAGGTGACAATGGTGTCCCTTAACCCTTAAGAGTTCATGGTTTTGCAGCTTGGCAGGTAAAAATTTGGGGATTACACACTAAGAAAGAGTTAAGTGCCAAGGAGACACCATTTCTCCTAATACTGTATTAGAATTTTCCAGAATACATCTTATACTAATAGTCAATAGGCAGGCTATGGATATGCATGGTCTTTTAGAATGTAAAAAAAAAAAAAAAAAAAAAAAAAAAAAAAAGAAGAGGCAGAAGTTCTTGCTTTAATATTGGAGATTTTGAGGTCACCATCTCTAAAAAGTGGAATAGTCTCTAGTGGGTATACAAGTTTGGCAAAAAACAAAACAAAACAAAAAAAAAAAAAACACACGACTATTTGGAAAGTGCTGTCTTTTCAAAATGGTAAGACTGACAGACTCATCCATGCTTTCAACTCAGACAATTTTAGAAATAAGCGAAGGATAGTTTTATAGAAGGATCTCTTCCTATGTTTATCCCCAAATATGTAGAGATGAAATTTTAAATGGAGAGATATGGGTCCAATTTCACACAGTTATTTTGAAACCTGCACAGCCCTAAAAAAAAAAAAAAAAAAAAAAAAAAAAAAAGCAGACCAAGTGTTGACTTGCCTCATTATAATGCCAGATAAAGTAGAAGTAATTTATAAATCTAGATAAAGGTTCAACGGCTATTAAACAATGGTGACAGGGCATCCTTGAGTCCTTTTATATAAGGGGATGTTGTCTGACATTCGTCCTGAAGTAATTAGACATCTGTAGGAGATTTACACATACTGATAATTTTAAATTGAAAAATACATATTCGCTATGTCCAATTAAATCGCTGTATCACTATCTGGATGTTTTGACATGCTCAAGAGCTAGGATTACTTTTTCGGATATTTAGCATCGCTGATCTCCTTCTGCAAATCCTACCTGGGCCTGAAGAATTATTGTGGCTACGATTTCTGCTAGTCAAGGCCACTATTTTTGAAAATCTTTACATCCACATAAGCAAGACATAGGCCTATAAGAGCCTGGCAAATTTGGGTCTTTTTGCCATTAAGGCTTGTGTTTCTCTCCCTGGGGTTTGACATATCTAGGTCCTGTGTTCACCCCAAAGACTGGTAATTTTGGATCCCAGGGTTCACCACCTTACCTGTGTAAGCTATGCAGTCTATTGATATAGCAACCCCCCCCCCCCCCCCCACACACAATTTGTATGTTGACCACAAGAACTGGACCAAAAGCATCATTATATGAATGTGTTTTGTACCATTTACAGTAATGTGTATTCAAGTTCTGTACTTAGAGGGGATCCCTATATTGAATGGGATCTGTTAAAACAGCTTTAGATATTTCTAAAATTAAGTATAGATTTAAGTAGTTTACTTCATGCTGTGCCTTTAAAGTCCACCATACAAGAAATCTTGTCAGTTTGTTATTCATGACCTAGTATAGTGTAGCACAGAGAAAGGATTTTGGAAAACAATATAGAATTCACAGGAATGGCAAGAGTAATGCAGCACTGGTGTGCTAGTCTTACAGAAAGGCAGGGCATGTAAAACTAGTAAAACGCTTACTGCACTGAGGTGTAGGATCATAGGAAGACATTTTAGCAGTAGTTGCATGCTGAGCTTACTGGAATGCTGAGCTTAAAAAAGGAACTCAGACATAATATGTACAGTATAACACCAAGGTGCACAGGAGACCCAGGGAATGCAGGTACATTGCATACAGTTTAGGTCCATCAGGAGTCAAGGACAGGAAGGAGACCTATGTGTACAATCTGGAGAACACACCATGCCCACACATACAGCAGGTGAGGGCCCTTGGAAGGGCCAAGGCGCAGAGTCTAAGGAACCACCTGGTCTTCTCCAGAGCTCCTGAAGGTGGAGATGGGTTGCGCTGCAGATGGTCCCCAGGTTGCGGTTCTCAGACTCACCCGAGCAGGCAGCCAATACAAGATTAAGGCCAATAAACTGATCAGAATCCCTTGCAGTGCTTAGGCACAGGGATCACCAGGCAGTAGGGAGTACTTGCTTTCACAATGAGGCTTGAAATAACAAATTGTTACTGAGTTCCAGCAAGATGGCTGTTATTTACACTTAAAGACAGCTGGTAACCTTGTTATATAAAGTGATGAATTTATGGGTACTTCCAGTCTGATGAGAATAATTTGAGAACACCGGTCAGGACGGGGGTCACACATCTTGATTATACAGAGCTGCATTTGCCTTTCTGTGTAAGTGCGAGGGCATTTGGCATCAGAGGAAGTCCTGTCAACCAGCCCTGGGGCACCTCTTTACCTTCATACAAGGTGAGATTATTCATGGGCAATTTTACATCAGATCTACGATCAAGTTGTGTGTCCTACAGTGTGCCAGGGAGCTTCTATCAATGCAAATTATGCCCCATTCAGTAGGTCATTGAACTGTGGTTAGCCTACATACATTTATTTTTGGTGACAATTTGATGTCTCAGTAAAGAGTGGGATCACATGGACAGATTTATGCATTTATCCAAATTTTTTAATTTGGTTTCTATTTACATATGCCTGGATAAAAACATAGCTCCCTTTAATTGGATGAGAATGAGTAAGGTTTTAAGCTAAAGTAATAAACAGATGTGAATTGTGTCCAAATTGGTAACTTTAGACCTAATGGATTGAAGTTACGTTTATATTTTCTTAATATTCCTATGTAATGTACGAGGCGGTGCTGATAAGTATTGTGCCTTACCCAGAAAAAATTGAGCCAGGAAGCTGTAAATTGCAGGGTGTACTGCCCAATTTATCTATATTCAAAAGTGGTACAAAAAAAAAAAAAACCTATGATTTTTATACACATCTTTCAGGTCCAAAGTGACCATGGCAGCACCTCCAGAAAAGTTCAATTTGGAAGAGCATAGGACCATAATCAAGTTCCTGTTTCTCCAAGGGAAATCAGATCCATGCTGAAATGTCACAAACTTTGGGTGACAGTGGCCCTTCATATGCAACAGTTAAATGTCAGGTTGTTCATTTTAAAACTGGCCATTTGTGTTGAAAGTGAAAAATCCAGTGGAAGGCCTAATCCTGTGTGCCTGAAAATGTGAAAGCTATCCAGGACATGATCATGGAGGACCGCCGAATATCAGCCAAGACGTATTGCTACATATCTGGGAATATCACGTAAGAGTTGGTGCCATTAGCCACAAAGACTTGGAAATGAGAAAGCTTGCAGCAAAGTGGATCCCAAATTTCTTGCAAAAACTGGTAAATTGTCTCAGGATTATAATGGTAGATCCATGTCTCATCACAAAAGGAACAGTCTGATATAAGGCACAGTGGTTCCCCCAGGCCAAAGCTCTGTGTGCAAAGGAAAATGACAGTTTTTTGGGATAAGGAGGTGGACTACCTCCAAAACAAAAATTGAGGAAAGCTCTCTCATCCTGTTGCATGACAATGCCTCGTCCCAGGTGAAAATGGCAAAACTGAACTCCTTAGGCTTTCAAGTGATGCCCCATTTGCCTGACCTGGCTCCTGACTCATCTGTTCCCCAACCACAAAAAAAAAACAACTATTTGGGAGTGTTCTGGAGGCAACTGATGATGCAAATTAGTGGTTACACCAGCAGTTGGAAGAATTTTATTTGCAGTGACTTGAGCTGCAGGACAAATGTCACAAGTGCATTGACTTCCTGGGGGTATATGTAGAATAGCAAGGCAGTTACAGCCACCTAGCTCAATTTCTGGGTAAGGCTCAATACTTAGCACCCCCTTGTATACCTGGTTATGATTTAATTTAAACAATTGAGAGCATATGTATTTCTTCCAGTTTTCACTTACATTTGGATATCTCAATTATGCCATGTAACACAAGAACCCTCCGAACCCCTCCCAACTCCCTCTTGCTGTTCAGGTTAGCTAGGTTGAGATGTATTCACTCAAGTTACATGCAGACAATCCCCATCCATAGATAGCTCAGAGTGGGAGGGAAAAAAAAAAAAAAAAAAAAAAAAAAAAAAAAAAAAAAAAAAGGGAGTGGTTAAGGTGGTGTTTTTTGTAACAAAAAAAAAAAAAAAAAAAACCCACCACACCAAAGAAAGCACACTTTTCTTACATTCAAAAGAAACTAACTTAATTTTAAGCTAAATTTTTTTGTATCCAAAAAAGCTGATCAAATAGTCACTTTTTCTTAACTGGCTCTTGCAGAGGATTTATTCCTACAATCACATGATTAATCTTTTCACAACTATTGCTAGTATTTTGGAGCAGCCAACCATCAACCTATTCCGAGTCTTGACTTTTTCCTAGTTTGCTCAGATGGGAAGGCGATATGAATCATGTTTGACTGATCAAGCTTCAGAAAAGATTACAGAACCTAGATAGTTACTGTGATTGTAGGGATCTGAGGATCCATATGGAGACAGTCCAGAGATGCGTCCCAGAGTCAGCACATAAGAGGAAACTTGGTATATTTGTTGAGAAGAAATGGAATTTGATTCATTAGCGTTTAGCTAGCCATGTTTCTGATACAGGTTTATGGAAATGCATGTATGAGCAATGTTCACAACTCACTTTACTAGAAAATCTAGATTTATCAAATTAAAAATTGTGCAACATATTAAAGCTAGTGGGAGTTCAGTACAATGGTGTTTGAATGGACTTAAAAAAAATTCACTGGTTTGTGTTGTATATAAGGCAGAGAGTGAACACGTCTAACAGTACAAAGTTCATGAGAATAGATCTGCTACAAATTCCAATTGTAAAAACTGAATTGTTTTGTAATTCTATGGAGCATCTTGAGCAAGAAATTGAAGCTCAAAATGTTGCAGTATCAAGGAACACGCAAATAGCTATGATCTCTAGGAAAAAAATTACATGCAGCAAAGGCTTCCTTTATTCCCGAGTCACCCAGGGCAACAGAGGAACTTAATCTGCTGTTCAAAGACAGACATTACTAGATAGGGGCTTCTTGAATTTGCAGCTTCAACTTGGATCAGTTAATTAAAATTTTGAAGGATATGCCAGCCTATGATATGAAAGCTGATGCATTCCATAATGCAGAAGCTTTTTAATCTTTTTCTGATAGATTTAACCCAAATAATGAGCAGAGAAAAAAAATCTGTCTTTGGGTTCTTAATTTAATGGCACAGCATTTAATCAAGACACCATATCTTAATGAGGGGGAGGAAGTTCATAACAATGCATCAGGTTTTGCTACGTACAAATGGAGAGGAAACTCCTCTGGAAATCTTACACCCATTAAGTGCTACGATCAATGATGATCCTTTTGATTTTAGAATTACATTTTCCAAAGCATATAGAATGGTATTTCATTTAGAAGATGAGACCCTGCTATGGTAAACAAAAAGTATCTAGTGTGACAGGAGTAACTTTGGGTGGGGGGCCCATGGAACCCAGCTCACTTTGGAGAGGTGGGGAGACCCCTGTCTCAGCTCCCCATATCCCTCTTATGTTTAAATCACCCTGTGTGTTAGGGGTACAGGGTGATCTGTCCTAATATTGTGTGGGCTTTGTCTCAGACTGTGTAGACATATGGGATGTATGTGTTTATATGTATTAGTGTAGTGGGAGTCTCCAGCAGCCCTCCCTCCTGATGGGACTGTCTGCTGGTGTGAAGTTTGAATACCTGTGTGTCTCCTTACTAAATGTAGATTGCCCCGCCCTGTGTCATTATGCAGGGAGGATGGATTGTCCAGAGTGTATATATCTTGTATCTGTGTTAAAATAAAGTTGTCTAGTCTTGTATGGGCAGCTGTGGTGTGTCAGTGTTTGGGACGGGGAAGCTGTAGTCTAAAATGGAAGTACTCAAGCACAGTCTGGGTTGGTTCCATTACATCTAGGTCCAGCATCTCATTGCTACCAAAAAATAAATAAAATTTACATGGAGGCAGCCTCTGTTATAAAGATAATTAAAACAAAGGAATAACAAAACAAAATGTGTGTACTGTGGGAGACCAGATATAGTGAATGCAGGGTCCTGGGTTTTGTAACACTAAGTTTATAGCCTAACAAGCTGAATGTTACAGGTCAACTCTTGACATGGCACAAGTGTAAAAAAAATCCAAAAAAATATTCCTAATCCTATATTGCCTCCTTTAGGTAACTGGGATCATTTAGTAAAGTGAAATGGACACCTTGAGTGATGGCAATTAGGAAAGATAATTAGCTTTGCCAGTCTACTTTTTTGGGTGATAAGTGAGGAGATAGCAGGAACAAGTGGGAGACAGACTGACATCACCGATACCATAGAATCTATATTGGTAACGGATTGTGCTCAATAGAGACACGGACGCTGTACGCGATAGCCATTTTGTCTCCTCCCTCTTGAAATGGAATTTGTAGCTGTAAGTTGAACTGATTGTCCCCATGTAGACATTTTACATACAAGTCAAAGTTCAGCAGAAACTGGGCACATTAATATTAGAATATATATATATCTATCAAAGAAGGCCTTACATGACTATATTAGCACATGGGAAGGGGAAGAAAGTCTTCCCTCCTGGGTGACAAGGTTATGCTGTGTTTGGTATCCCTGGGTTTGAAATATAATTCTTAATATTAATCTACCAGTTGCTAGGATGACACCTGCACCTATTGGAGGTTTTTGACCCTAGTATGAAATTGGAAGGAGACTTGGTCATAACCTTGGTTACCTCCTAGACCCCCATCTCTAAACTGGATGATTGGTCATTTGTTCTCAGGCGACACCCCTTGAATATCAGAAAAAAGCTTACAGGCTGGAGAAAAAAAAAAAAAAAAAGCTCTCATTTACCATCAGGAAACAATGGACTTGAGTGCCAATGCAATCTTTATGCTCGGACAATTGGACTCCGCTAAAACCAAGGACATAGCAAGCATTCTGTTTTCTGAACTCCTCATTTTATTGTTCTTTATATCTTTGTAACATCTGTAAATATTTTAATTGCACCATTTTGACCTTTAGTAATAAATCCTATTTTGAAAAGTGTTGAAACGGTCTCTAAAGCTTTTAATGCAAACTAAAGAATCCCTGTCTCTTGAAGAGTGCTACTGTATGTAATAATCCTCTGAATATATCTGTCTGTGGTGACTATTACAGACGCTTATGCTAATATAGTGTTGCTGCTAAGATTTGCAAGTTTCCTCCTCTGTAAGAAGGTGGTGGCAGTGTAAAGGGTTCTGTAATTAACCTAACCTAGTAATAATCGCTCTCAGGCTGCTGGCACAAATTGTAGTCCTGCGAGCTGGAAAATCTTTGTGCAGGGTGCAGATGAGAGTGGCATTGTTATGCAAGTGAGTGCAGTGCAAGATCAGCTGATCCTTTGGTCACAAGTTGGAGAGAAGGGCGCCGCGTTCTATCACAGTAATGTAGAATTCATTTTTCTGCAGGTAAAATGTGCTCACCTTAGCTAAACCATTTAGTCTGATATCGGTTATGGTAAGCATTAGTTGATTTGAATAGCTTACACTGCAGTATAAATCTTAATTTCAATTCTAGTCCAGGGCTCTCCAAAAAGGGCCACTTTACTATCCTAACTAAGGGGGCCAGACTGGTCAATGGGAAAAGTGCCCTGGTGTCTGTGGGAGTAAACAATGCACTCATTGGTAACAGGGGAGGAATAGTAACCCATGACTGGTGTCATTGGGAGGAATAGTGCCCCATCATTGGTGTCATTAGGAGGAAACTGGGAGAAAAGCATTAAATGTGATGTTTTCAATGATTCTTGTAAATCAGCATATTTTCTCCATCCCAGTTACAACTAATCTAATCAATACTGAAAAAGGTTTATTCAAGCCAATGAGCTGCGGTCATGGTAACCTGTTCACTGTCTTATGATAACTGTTTGTTGAAAGGATAATTGACATTACCAATGCTGATCTGGCTGTGGGTGCTGAACTTTGACCACAAGTCTTCAAAATTAGCATAGCTTGCAAGATATGAAAACTTATTAGAATGAGATCATGAAGAGTATCATTAGCTGTAATGTGCTGATTGGTTAGAGGGATTTCCCTCCCTTAGTCCCGGTTTGTATTTAGTCCCAACTCACGCTACCATTAAACACTGAGTGTCCTGGTGTTTGTGTTCCCAAAGTGCTTTGAAAGGGGTCTCACGGATCATCCAAGGAAAATGCATATTTAATCCTTTGTTAACAGAAATGTGCCTCATCATTGGTGGCAGTGGGAGGAATAGTGCCCCATCATTGGCATCAGTTGGAGGACTAGTGTCCCACTATCAGTGTCAAGAATATGCCATACCACTGCTGAGAGCGTATAATACCCCAAGGGCTAGATAAAGCAAAAGGACGCATCCGGCCTCCAGGCCACAGTTTGGAGAACACTGTTCTAGTCAATGGGTTAGTTATATAAGCAAAAAAAAAAAAAAAAAGGGTTCAGTTTATTAAAACTAGTAGGGAATCTCCTCAACTCCAGATCCCTGCCTGCTTTCAGAAATTATATACGGATTTCTTTTCATAGTTATAAGGGGGTGCTAATTATTGAGCCTTACCCAAAAACAATTGAGCTAGGAAGCTGTAAATTGCAGGGTGTACTGGCTAATTTGTCTATATTCAATGTTGCCAATGTCACAAACTTTGGGTGACAGTGGTGCTTCACATGTAACAGTTAAACATTGGGTAGTCAATTTTAAAACTGTCCATTTCAGTACTGAACATGAGAAAACCAGTGGAAGGCCTGTTCCTGTGTGCCTGAAAATGTGAAAGCTATCCATGACATGATCATGGAAGACCGAATATCAGCTAACAGTATTGCTACATATCTGAGAATACCACGAGAGAGTTGGTGCCATTATCCACAACGACTTGGAAATGAGAAAGCTTGCAGCAAAGTATATCCAAAACCTTTTGACAACTGAGGAAACTGAGTGTTGACACATCACTGGAGGTTTTGGAACATTTTGCAAAACATTAGTTGGATTTCTTGTACAAACTAGTGACTGGTGATGACACGGATCTACCATTATGATCCGAGAAAAAAGGAACAGTCTAAGAAATGGAGGCACAGTGGTTCCCCCAGGCCAAAGAAGTTGTATGCAAAGGTCGTTGCAGAAGCAAATGGCAACAGTTTTTTGGGCAAGTAGAATATGCTGCATTTTTTATGCACAGAACTGTACAGGAACATAGCAAAATGCATCAAAACTGCACTGGAACAGTGTGGAGTGAATTTTAAGCAAAAACATCCAGAATGCATTTGTGGCGTGAACTTGCCAACAAAAGCAAAAATTGCTATATGTGGAAGAAAACCAACACCGCACATCACCCTGAACATCCCCATCATAAACATGGCGGCAGCACCATGTTGTGGGGATGCTTTTCTTCAGCAGGGACAGAGAAGCTGTCAGAGATGGGAAGAGAGATGTAGCCAAATACAGGGCAAAATCTTAGAAGAAAAACATGTTAGAGTCTGCAAAAGACTTGAGACTGGGGCAGAGATTCACCTTCCAGCAGATGAATAACCCTATACATACAGCCAGAGCTGCAATGGAATGTTCTAGATCAAAGCATATTTATGTGTTAGAATGGCCCAAAGTTCAGACCTAATTTCAATTGAGAATCTGTGGAAAGACTTGAAAATTGCTGTTCACAGATGTTCTCCATCCAATCTGACAAAGCGTGAGCCATTTTACAAAAAAAAAAAATGGGCAAAAATGTGACTCTAGATGTGCAAAGCTGGTAGCCCCCCCCCCCCCCAAAAAAAAAAAAGTCTTGCAGCTGTAATTGCAGCAAAAGGTGGTTCTACAAAGTAGTGACTCGGAGTTGAATCAAAATGCACACCACACTTCAGACTTTTAAAAATTTGAAAATTTCCCTTCTACTTCACAATTGTGCCACTGTGTTGGTCTATCACAAAATCCCAATAAAATACATTCAAGTTTTTGGTTTTAGCATAACAATGTAAAATTTAAAGGGGTATGAATACATTAAGGCACTATAGTTAGGGTAGTATTCAAATTTGCCATGAGTCACATGGATTGGTTGATGTTTGGTCCATGGTTGTCAAAACCTGACTTGCAGTTCTCATCCCCAATTTCAGTTGCAGGCACTGATCATGCATATACCAGTCAATTTAGGTACTGTACTATTGGTGTTACACCCCCAGTCCATGTTCTGATGGTTTAGGAGTCTGGATAACCTCAGATGATTAATACGGATGGGTGCTGGAAAAAGGAAAGTGTTGTGCTATGCCAAGTGAAGGGCATGATCTGATGGAGTTGGCTGAGGTATAGTTTTTAGGTGGAGGTGTCAAAGGCTCCCCTGAATAAATGAGTTCAAGGATCTAGGGGTGGACAGAGTAAAAGCTAAACAGGACATACTGGGAAGTGTTCTAGAGCAGTCCTGATGCTGAGCATGGGGAGAGGTAACAGGAGATCAGGATGTTTTAGGATTAATCCAATAATCTCCTGCCAAGGTTTCCTGCTGAGAACATTTATTCAGTTACAGTCCTAGGGCCACAGCTTTCCTAAACTCTATCCTGTTGTGTTGATTTCGGTAACCCAGTTACTGAGGCACACGGTAATATGCATTACTATTAAAGAGACCAGTGTAAAGTAATGTGCAAATTCAAAAGGAACCTAAAAACAATAAAGTTAGAAAATGTCATATTTAATTTTTTTTTTTGAAGAAGCCTCTAAATTGGAGTAATCAAGTACAGTCAGGTTTAGCCAAGTTTTCTAGATAATCATTTTTTTCCCCCCATTTAAATATTTTTGGACCCAACTTGTAAATTTATAGTGACAATGATAGTTTTCATCTGTTGATCGCTAGTGTTGCAGAGGAGCCATTTCTGCTACGTTACTGCCGCAACGTAACGGCACTTTACAATAGTTTTTCCAGACAGTCATGTATTGTTTAGGGTTTTGTTTTCTAATCTAGATTCAATGCGCTGACAACTTGAAAGTGACGTGTATTATGAAAGATCATAGTTGAAGCAGCATTAAATCTTTACCTTTAATTTTTTGCTTCTTTCCTGGCTTCATATTCTTATTAATTTAACATTACCACTATTAGCATTTAAGGTTCTTCTATAACTTCAAAAGTAAATTTAGAAGGAATTTGTTTGAATGGTAAGGTTTTGGTATTCCTGCCTGACCTAGTCTGGTGGGGATCCACAAACTTATAATTGCTTCTTGCGATAAACAGCAGCACAGTGGCTAAATGGTTAGCACTTCCACCTGGCAGTACTAGGGTCGTTGGTTCGAATCCCAACCATGGCACCACCTGCCTGGAGTTTGCATGTTCTCCCTGTGCCTGCATGGGTTTCCTGTAGGTACTCCGGTTTCCTCCCACACTCCAAAGACATGCTGTTAGGTGAATTGGATCCTGTCTAAATTGTCCCTAGTATGTATGTATGAATGTGAGTTAGGGACCTTAGATTGTACGCCCCTTGAGGGTTAGGGACTTATGTGAATGCACAATATATAGGTAAAGCACTGTGTAAATTGACAGCGCTATATAAGTACCTGAAATAAAATAAACGAGTACCATATTTAGCAACCGCTGAAACCAGGGTATGACTGGGCATCCAGGTCTTATGTCTGATTGTAATTTTACATCCTTCAATCTGCCTACTGCTTCAACCAGAGCCCCATCAGAAGGTGGGGTGACCTGGCAACAGCATGCAGCCTAGACCATCCCTACCTTTGGGGGTATGGTAAATACTGGCTATTCAGACTTTGCATCCTGTGGGGGATCAAACTTTACAACCTCTATGCTTAATCTTTAGCAGCGAAACAGCTGTTTCCCGCTTGAATTCCTCAAGTAACCTTACAAGGGTGACAAGAGACAAGGATGCAATGACTAGACCTTCAGCTTTCATCATGAAGAACAGTTCCATCTTGCGGTCTGATCCAATCTTTGCAATCACACAGCATTCCTAAGCTATGAGACTAAAGATGCCAGGATCAACCATTGGAGTTTCATCCTTCCCAGGAAGAGGGGCAAGGAAACATCACAGCACAGGCTCTCATGGTTCCGGATGTGAGGTCTCAGAGGCATCAGGACTTTTGATCACTCTACCTCAAGTCTCTTGATGTGTTCAAGAGAACAGAGTTCCGCCATGTTAAAGAAAGGTGACAATTGTGGGGAGGGGGGGGGGGGGTGGGAGGCTGTTGGGCCTCCTGGTCTGCCATGGGTGGGTACAAAATCACTGAGGGAGGGCATACATTCAAGAATGAACTACGGGGGGGGGGGGGGGGCTGGGCTAGTGTGGAAATATAATAAGCCTACAATCTCTTTACTTCTAAGGACATCATAAATAAGATTAATGAACTCATGCATTTCCAAAAAACAACTATTTGGTACATTAACAGTTCTTTGAACAGGAAATTTACAATCTGTTTGTCACCATAAAACCCCCCCTTTGAAGGTTTCCTGAAAGATTTAGGCTAGTATGGCCACCTGGCTGATATTAGAAAGCCTTGAACTTACGGTCATTTCTAATTTCTAACATTGCCTAGGGAATATTATACATCTTCCTGCAGGAATTGAATTCAAAATTATGCAAGCTCATCTGGACAATGGCTTGTCAAATGTCAACTTATTAGCCTCTGGCCAACCTGTATTTTGAGATCATAGCCTAAGAGCACCCTCCTGTTGACTTAATGTGGCAAAGACAAAATATATGAGTGTAAGGGTGGGAGGAGAGAGAGGGGGGGGGGGGGTCTTTGCAAGAATATATAACACTGAAGCAAGACTCAACCTCTTGATCTGAGAACAATGAGAACGCAAAGTTGTCCACGTCAAGTATCACCACTGCTCTGCTTTTTTTGTAACTTTCTTAAACTGGCTTTCCATTTCATTTGCAAAACCACCACTTTAACGTTTTACAAGTTACTTCATATTTTGTTAATTGCAAACTTCTATTCTGTGTAAATTAGAAATTTTCTATTTAGCACAGTTATTGGTTAACATAACAGAAAGTTAGATTCTGGAATAGGCAAAAGGTGCTATTCACCTATATCAGCAAATATAAAAGTGAGGTGGTGTAAGCACCAAAACCATGATACTTTAGCACAGAAAGGTCATAGCACTATTACATTTGACAAATTAGGTTTCTGTGAAAGTATTTCAGGTTACATCAGCTAGAAATGATCCATATCTTTAGAACATTTACTAATATGGCTGTTACACATTTAGCTCAGATCGAATTAGGAAATCACTATAGTGGGATGTCTTCATTGCTTCTTGGAATAGTATACATAAGACTAACTTGCTCTCAGACATATTCACACGGCCATTTTGTTTATTTAAGCCCTACATGCAGTCTAATGTCACCCGCTGTTCTCTGCGCTCTAAAGCAGAGAAGAGACTTCATTTTACTACTATGCAATACAGCAGGCAAGAAAGTTTCTCTTTTGTATCCAATTTAGGCTTATGCCAAGTGTGGTCTAATAAAAATCTATTTTAAATCAGCCTGGCAACTGAACAATTTTCATAACTGCCTAAAGACACCAAATTAAAAATTATGCAATATTTTACAAAAAATATTGTGCACCTCAAAAATTGAGAAAGGCAGTATAATGAAAGGATGCAAAATAACTGGATCCCTTCTGCTTCACAGTAGGTTGCATAAAGATAATGAGTAAGATCCTTTACAATTGTTAAAGCCCAACTCCAGCATAGGCAATTGTGAGTTTAATTATACAGTAGTATTAATGCTAGTCTTTATTTCTACTCAGAAGGCCTCTGAGCCCCACCGCTTGCACAAGAGCTGGGCTGTGGTTTCTATAACTATAAAAAAACACAAGCATTACTTTACCTTCTAGAGATACTAGGAGCAACGGTGACAGCCGTACATGTGGACGACAAGGGAGTGGCTTTGAAGTGTATTCTGGAAAGGCTTCTCATGTGAACCACCAAACCCACAACTGGTATAAAGTGTCACTTCTTCGAAGCACAAAAGTTGTACTGCTACAACATGTGGGAGGAGATAGCAATACATGGTGCACAATAATATTGCCAGCGAAAATTTATATATTTTCTCCTCATCTACAAATTTAGTGCACTATATTTTTATACACCATCTACATTTTAAAGCCACGTTCCTTTACTTTAAGGATGTTTCAAGCATAATCTACCTATGGAAGAGAAGATTAAAGTGTTCATTCAGGAGCAAGGACAGTAAATGAAAATCCCCCCCAATAACAGGACATCCTGGAAAACTATAGAGACCCATCATGATCAGAGTGCAGGTGTAAGATTCTGTGGACCTAGAATGTCAAATAACCTTCAAGGACTGGAAGGGACTCTCCCTAATCCAAGACCATAGTGCAAATGAGACGGTCTAACTCGACCATTCAAGAGAGGGTGGTTTGCAACTTATAAGTCAATCATGTTTCACAATACAGGAAAACTCATGAACTCCATGGCTGTGGGGGAAACAGGGTATCCATTTTTCTTCAAAGACAAGAGAAACCACTGAAGGCTGAGTCAACACGAGTCCCTTGTCGAGAGAAATTAAACCTAAAGCCAGACCAGTAATACCAGAGTGATGCCAGTGCCCCTGTTCTGCTCATGGGGAAAGAATCTGGAATTTTACTATAGGATGACTAAGTTCCCATAGGCCTGGTTCACACCAATGCAGTTTGCGTTTGGCACGTTTTTTGAGCCAACTTATTGCTGGGCAGATTAAACATGCAAAACTCCTCAAAAACACTAGACTCGTACATGCATTTTCTGCAGCATCTCCAAAAATGCAAGCTTGGCGTTTAAAAAAAAAAAAAAAAAAAAAATCCCTTATCCTTTCCAAAGGACACAACGGCTCAGAAAAGCATAGCTGTGAATGTGCTTTTTCAAAAAACCAAATTCAAAAAACAAGAAAAAAAAAAAATTGTTGTGAACTAGGCCTTAGAGGGTAAGGGGTAGATGTCAACTGGTTAAACAGCTAAATAAAAATCTAGCTGACACCTGCCTCTATTTTACCATTGATAGAGTTTTATGCTGATGCATTCTAGGGTGAGCAGTTTTTTCCCCCCTTCTAAACACCTTCAACATAGGTCCTTCCTATCTAACCCCAAAACCACCTAATGTGCTAATGGAGTATGCATCACCATCTATCTTGTATAGGAAGTGCGACTTCATGGAAATCTGTATTTGCACACTAAATTAGAATGCACAAAAACAAATAGCAAAGAGAAAAAAAAAACCCCACAAACACCTGCATCTAAAATTGCCAGCTTAATCTTCTATAGCTGTACCCAGTAATACTACTTGACTGTCAAGATGTCAGAATCTGAAGAGGGCAGCATCAAACTTCCAATGCACTTTTTATGCAGTTTCTTACCTTACCTATGGATTTGATCTAGAGCAGATTGCAAGAGGCTGAGGTCAGGTCAATCGATTGGTTCTTTGCGTTGCGATGCTGTCATGAATGGGAACGGTCACGTTTGGATGGGATCGTGGACTCTCCATGCAGCCTGCATGCCAGATGGCAGTGTGCTTGGAAAGCACCCCCGTACAGGCTACAGCTGACCTGGTACAGAAAGTCACAAAAAGATAAGGATCTTGGAAAACACAGAATATAGAATTCACAGGAACGGCAGGAATATATTGCAGCACTGGGGTGCTGGCCTTACAGGCAGGACATGGAGTACTAAGAGACCCTTACTGCGCTGGGTTCAGGGCTCACAGGGAGACAAGTATCTAAGCAGCAGAGGATGCTGAGCTTACAGGAACACAGAGGTCACAATATGTATAAAGAAAATTGAGGTGTACAAGAGTCCCAAGGAATGCAGGTACACAGGATACAGCTGAGGGCCATCAGGAGTCTAGGACAGAACAGATTCCTATTGTGGGCATTCTGTGTTCTCCCTAGACAGTAACATGTACAGTAAAGGTGAGGGCCCTTGGAAGGGCCGAGGCGCAGAGTCTAAGGAACCGCCTGGTCTTCTCCAGAGCTCCTGAAGGTGGAGATGGGTTTCGCTGCAGACGGTCCCCAGGTTGCGGTTCTCAGACTCACCCAAGCAGGCAGCTAATGGGAACGGAGGGCTGATAATCCCTTGCAGCACTGAGGTGCAGGAATCACCAGGCAGTACAGCTGGCAGGTGTGCATGGAGACACACAGACACTGGGAACAGGTGCAGAGACAGTCATTAACTAGTAGTGAGTAGTAATACACAGATCAACCAGAAGCATGAGGAGCAAATACACATGTATGGGGAAACAGATTGGAAAGATATTGAAGTAGGCTGCACAGGTAATACTAAAAACACACCTGGCAGAAATGTACAGATCAGAGGAGGGTAGAAGGCTCAAAGCAATACACAAAAGAAACCAAGGTACAAGTACACAACACGCACAGCGTCACAGGAGACAGGCTGGATGACATGGGGGGGGGGGGGGGGGGGGGACCATGAGATGCCTGCAAACAGACACCAGGAACATGGGGGATCTGCCTACAGCTGTGGTCACTCAGAATCTTCTCATGAAGTCAGGAATAGGCCACTATGGAAATACTCTAAGATGTAATTCTTTTCCCAGTCGACCTCACAGGGAGAGAGGCGTTCCTAGGCACTTTCCTGATCACCTGGCTCTAGGAACACACACTGCTGCTTAGTCAAGCCCTGAGACACTGAGTCAAGCCTAAATAGAATTGTGGCTGGATGGGGCGTGTAGCTAATTGAATCAACAGCAGGTGGTTAATGAGTAGCAGCAGAACCTGGCAGTGAAAGCAATGGAACTACATGTACCAGCATACCTGTTAGTTGCGGGGAATAGAGGAGACCAATCTGCAGATCTGAAATAGCTGCTTCCTTTTCAGTTGGCTTTTGGTCTTCGGTGCAGGTGCTAAGGCAGCAATCTAAATCCAAAAGGTGAAAAAAAGTCCCAGATTGATTTCAATATTTGGCGAAAATTTAGCTTAGCCTGGAAAAGAAAATCTCTGTTTTAATACTCCAAAATATTTGCCTAGTTGAACTGAATGAATATTTCTGCAAACATTGGTCTGATGTCAGATTTATAGGGATAATGGAGGGTTTCATCAGCTACTTCTCTACACAGAGACAGCCACATACCTGTCTCATCTGATCATTATGCATGAGATTCTAAAGCAGAATAAAGCCCTATTGTCAGTAATTCTAAGGGCCACTTCACACTACATGCGTTTCAGTTGATTTTCTTCTGCATGCAAAAAACACAGAAAGTAGGTTATATGGTTATCAATGTAATAGGTCACATCAGTGCTTGCAGTTCCAGGTGCAGAAAAAAAAAGTAGAACAGGCTGTATTTTTCCTGCACAGAAGTGCACTGGAACGTGATGGAATGCACCGGAAAGCACCAAAACGCATTGGAATGCACATGTCCCTATTTAAATTGAAGAAAAAGAGAGAGGAAAAATGAACTGGTACGTATCAAAAATGCACCGCCATGTTTCAAAAACGTGTTGTCAGAAACACATCTGGAATGCATCTGGACTGCGTTTCTATATTGTGAACCGGACCTAAAACTGTATAAATTCTCCAACACAGGCACTCAAGGTAGATCACCTGATCCTGGGAGCACTCAGATACTGGGTTGTTTTTTCTGTAATTCTCTTTTTCTGTTATTAAAATTTGAACAGATCTAGGATTTTTCTTGTCATTGTTGTCTATCCCTTACTTTTTAAAAAGTCCCATATAGATAACGTTTATTGTTAGTATTGCGGCTTAGTATTCTCGGTTAAAGTTATTAAACCCCTTAAGTTTTTGTATTATATCTACTTTCTTGCATTTTAGGATTTTAAAAAAAATTGCAATGGTATCTGAGGGGTAAGTATCGGGTTCTGGAGCACTGATCCATGTGAGTGCAATTTTGGGGTTTTAATAAAATTTGAATTTTTTTTAACACAGGAAACCCAATGATGACCTTTTTTAATTCTACTGTATTTGAGCCTTGTCTGCTGGAGGATCCATGTTATTGAAGCAGAATATATCCTATACCAGTTGATTTGTCTCCAGGGTGGGGGAGGTGTGCAGTGACCCTCTGAGGTCTAATATGGAGGTGAGCGCATAGGATCGCTGGTGGTGGAGATCACATGGTGAGGTATTAGTGGATAGCTATGAGCAGAACATTATTTAACCACTAGCCTACAGGGCACTTATACCCCCTTCCTGCCCAGGCCAATTTCCAGCTTTCAGCGCTGTTGCACTTTAACCATTTGCCGCCCGGCCAATGGCCGTTTGGCGGCGCCAAAAGTGATTCTGCATGCCGGGTGCACGCCATTTGGCGTGCTCCCACACATGCTCAGTTCGCGCAACTGCAGTGCGGCGCAGCAGCGCGATCTGTCACCAGCCGTGTACCTCGGACACGGCCGATGACAGATCCGAGTACCGGCTCCCGTTGCTGGTACCATGTGACCTGCTGTGACCAATCACAGCAGGTCACATGACAGTTGTATACAATGGATGGCTTCATTCATACCATCCATTGTATACTAGTGCCTAGCTGTGAATGGTCACAGCAGGTCACATGCACATGTCATGTGATTAGCTGTGACCAAATCACAGCTAAGCACAAAAAAAAAAAAACTGAATGAATCGATTTCATTCAGGTAAATGCTTGCTTATAGCAAAGTAATTCTTTGCTATAAGCAAATTGTGTAAAAAAAAATAAATAAATAAACAAAATACTGATCACTTCCCCAAAGTAGTACAATGTTACTATGGTAACATTGTACTACTTTGGTCATAGTAAAATATGAAAAAAAATCTTAAACAAAATAAAAAAAATGTAATAAAAAATTAAAAATAATAATAATAAAAAATATATATATATATGTATTTTTTTTCATACTGTCACCAGTCAGTGTCCCTGTTCACCGCCATGCCAGTTATATGATGACGCTGTACTGCACTGGTGACAGTGTGTAAAAAAAAAAATTGTGAAATTTTTTTTTATTTTTTCATTTTCCAAAAAATTATGACAAAAAAAAAACAACTTCAAAAAACTCGCCATTCCTCTTATGAAGTACGTCGGACTGTCTACTCTGCAAAAAGGGGTCATTTGGGGGATATCTGTACTATTCTGACATTCTTGGACCTCAAGAAATTAGATTGGCCGTCAGTACTTCAGGATTGATCAATATTCAGATCTATACCATAGTTTGTGAACTCTATAACTTTCCTACAAACTAAAAAATACATCCTAATTAGGGTTATTTTCACCAAAGACATGTAGCAGAATACATCTCGGCCTAAATTTATGAAGAACAATTATTTATTTGTAAACTTTTATAACAGAAACAAAGAAAAACGTGTTTTTTTTCAAACTTTTTGGTCTTTTTTTGTTAATTTAGCAAAAAATAAAAACCCCAGCGGTGATTAAATACCACCAAAAGAAAGCTCTAGTTGTGTGAAGAAAATGATAAAATTTTAGTTTGGGTACAATGTTGTATGACCGCGCAATTGTCATTCAAAGTGTGAGAGCGCTGAAACGTGAAAACTGGCCTGGGCAGGAAGGTGTAAAATTGCCCGGTATTGAAATGGTTAAATGACAATTGCGTGGTCATGCAACACTGTACCCATATGAAATTTTTATCTTTTTTTGTGACAGATAGAGCTTTATTTTGTGGGTATTTAATCACCTCTGGGTTTTTCCTAGTTTTTGTTATAAAATTTTGTAAATAAGTGATTTTTCTCCTTCACTGATGTGCGCTAATGAGGCTGCAGTGATGGGCACTGATAGGCTGCACTGATGGACACTGATAGGTGGCACTGATGAGGAGGCACTGGTAGGTGGCACTGATGGGCTTAGACAGGCAACACTGATGGGCACTGAAAGGCAGCACTCATATATGGCACTGATAGGCGGCACTGACTGGCACGGTTAGGCGGCACTGATAGGCAGCACTGATGCACACTGACTGGCACTGATAGGCGGCACTGACTGGCACTGATGGGTGACACTGAAAGGCAGCTCAGATGGGCACTGATATGTGGCATTGATGTGGCACTGGCAGGTGGCATGGATGAGCACTGACACATGGCACTGAAGGACACTGACAGGTGGCACTGCTGGGACTACACAGATCATCAGGGCACACTGATCATCAGTGCCGTGATGATCAGTGTACATGTGCCCTCTGAAGAATGACGATTACCAGATCTCCTCTTCTCACGAGCTGTCACAGTGACAGCTCGCGGGGAGAGAAATGCCAATAACCGGCATTTCCCTGTTTAAATGCGATCAGCTGTGATTGGACACAGCTGATCACATGACCGAGCCGACATCTTCGGCTCTTTCCATGGATCGGTGATCTGCTGTGTCCGAGGGATGACGTCCCATAACGAGAGAACCACCTTGCGTCCGTCATATTACTATATGGTGGGCGAGAGGCGGTTAATGGACTGATTTTCATGACACAGAATTTATTTTATTTGTGTACATTTATTGGATTGACTTTATATTCACACAATGGAGGTTCTCACCATCATTCACTAAATTTTATATATATATATATATATATATATACACACACACACAAAATTGTTTTGAAGTGCTGTATGGTATTCCTTTATGCACAATATATATATATATATATATATTTATATATTCTATATATCACATTTGCAGCACACTATGTTATTTTGTTTGAGTTATAGACCAGTTATTCATTTTTCATCCATAGTTGAGATATAGCATTCTGGTAATACACATTCACATAGGGGGTTTCCACCACTATTCACACATTCAAGTTTTCTAAGGTGGCAGAGCTAGTCTTTTTTTACTGTTCAGTTCTATTAGGTGGGAACACATTTCAGTGATGAGCAGAAAGTCTATTATACATTTTCAAGGGTATCTAGCTGCAGACTGGAGCTCCATTCTAGACAGCAGACATGTCACCTCCACTCAAAGATTTTTTTTTTTAATCATCTTTAATGTAACAACCAATAGACACAATGACCCTCATTTACTATTGTGCCTAGGCGCATTTCCGTGGGCGAACGTCTAATTTTTACTAGCCACCGTCTACTTTTACCCAGCTAAGAGATTTACTAAAGAGAATCATCAACAAGTAGACGCCAAATCGAATTTACTAACGAGACAAAGACTAGGAATCAGACTCAAAAAGCAGACTTGCTAAGAGGCATGTCTAACACCATGAAAAATCACTGCAGAAACATGTTCACTTTGAAATTTGCTTTGCCAAATATCAGGACTTCACTTTAAACAATATCTGCCATTTAAAAAAAAAATTAAAATGTGTTAAAAAGTTTTTTTTTAAGCAAGTCAACATACTGAAAAACTAGACGCTCGTGCAGCGTATTTGGCCGATATAAATGCGCATGCGCTTTTTCGACGCTGCTCAATAGTAAATCTCTGTGCGGAGTCCTCTGACAGACGGCACTCTGTCGCGTCTACTGTGTTTAACAAACAGCACTAGGCATATCTTTATGTATTCTAATTTGATTTCCTTAGTTCTATTGATTATATTTTTGTTTCTTATCCTTTATATTTATTTCTGTAATGATTTTACTTACAGTGGGGCAAAAAAGTATTTAGTCAGCCACCAATTGTGCAAGTTCTCCCACTTAAAAAGATGAGAGAGGCCTGTAATTGGAATCATAGGTAGACCTCAACTATGAGAGACAAAATGAGAAAAAAAATCCAGACAATCACATTGGCTGTTTTGGAAATAATTTATTTGCAAATTATGGTGGAAAATAAGTATTTGGTCACCTACAAAAAAGCAAGATTTCTGGTTCTCACAGACCTCTTTAAGAGGCTCCTCTGTCCTGCACTCATTACCTGTATAAATGGCACCTGTTTGAACTTATCAGTATAAAAGACACCTGTCCACAACCTCAAACAATCACACTCCAAACTCCACTATGGTGAAGACCAAAGAGCTGTCGAAGGACACCAGAAACAAAATTGTAGACCTGCACCAGGCTGGGAAGACTGAATCTGCAATAGGCAAGCAGCTTGGTGTGAACAAATCAACTGTGGGAGCAATAATTAGAAAATGGAAGACATACAAGACCACTGATAAACTCCCTCGATCTGGGGCTCCACGCAAGATCTCACCCCGTGGGGTCAAAATGATCACAAGAACGGTGAGCAAAAATCCCAGGGCCACATGGGTGGACCTAGTGAATGACCTGCAGAGAGCTGGGACCAACGTAACAAAGGCTACCATCAGTAACACACTACGCCGCCAGGGACTCAGATCCTGCAGTGCCAGACGTGTCCCCCTGCTTAAGCCAGTACATGTCCGGGCCCGTCTGAAGATTGCTAGAGAGCATTTGGATGATCCAGAAGAGGATTGGGAGAATGTCATATGGTCAGATGAAACCAAAATAGAACTGTTTGGTAGAAACACAACTTGTCGTGTTTGGAGGAGAGAGAATGCTGAGTTGCATCCAAAGAACACCATACCTACTGTGAAGCATGGGGGTGGCAACATCATGCTTTCGGGCTTTTTCTCCGCAAAGGGACCAAGACGACTGATCCATGTACAGGACAGAATGAACGGGGCCATGTGTCGTGAGATTTTGAGTGCAAACCTCCTTCCATCAGCAAGGGCATTGAAGATGAAACGTGGCTGGGTCTTCCAACACGACAATGATCCCAAACATACTGCCCGGGCAACGAAGGAGTGGCTTTGTAAGAAGCATTTCAAGGTCCTGGAGTGGCCTAGCCAGTCTACAGATCTCAACCACATAGAAAACCTTTGGAGGGAGTTGAAAGTCCGTGTTGCCCAGCAACAGGCCCAAAACATCACTGCTCTAGAGGAGATCTGCATGGAGGAATGGGCCAACATACCAGCAACAGTGTGTGCCAACCTTGTGAAGACTTACAGGAAACGTTTGACCTCTGTCATTGCCAACAAAGGATATATAACAAAGTATTGAGATGAACTTTTGATATTGACCAAATACTTATTTTCCACCATCATTTGCAAATAAATTCTTTTCAAATCATCCAATGTGATTGTCTGGATTTTTTTTCTCATTTTGTCTCTCATAGTTGAGGTCTACCTATGATGCCAATTACAGGCCTCTCTCATCTATTTAAGTGGGAGAACTTGCACAATTGGTGGCTGACTAAATACTTTTTTGCCCCATTGTATAATCCTTTTCTAAAAAATTTGCAAAAAATAATATAAAACATAAAAAATGACCAGGATGGTGGGCACCACTCCTCTTGGTATTTATAATCCAAACGTATGCCCAATGCAATACTGCACAGCACAGTATTAACAGAAACATTCATAATTCTCGCTAACAGTGGAAACTAACAAAAACATACTAAGTGCAAGAGTGGTGTCAGCCTCCCAAAGAAAAATTTGCATTAAGGCAATTAAGATACATATAGAGGGTAAGAATAGGAATCAGATAAATTAGAAGTGATTTTTGCCATCTTGTGAGTGTGATTTATTTAATAAATTTGTGATTGTATAAGGTTAATGAACTGTATGCGTTTTATGTGCATTTTTTTAGAGTATAAAGATGAAGACGAAGATATTGGTTTGAAGTTGTGAGAATTGTATACCCAAGAAAAAATTGGAACAAAGAGAGTTCACATACGGTTGTATGGGATATTTATTGTTTGGACACTGGAAAGGACTCACATTTTTGAACTTTCTGGGAAGAAAGTGACATCTTGGCGACCAGGGATTGGACATGAATGAATATTTATAGCAGATAACCAGTTTTAAATTAATGTTATACTACCCTGGTCAGTGCAGTGGTATGGCACAGAGCACCCCTGATCCTTTTCTTGGCTCCCCTGCAAGCGTTTCTGGCCCTTCCCTCCTGTCAAGTACCCCCAGAGCAAGCATCTTGTTCTAGAGGCAGCCAAGCATGCTCGCTCCCGAGCCACTGCTCTGCGTGTCTATTCAAACACCGAGCCCCAGCCCTTCACTGTCACCCTTCTCACTGGCTGTGATAGCAGCAGGAGCCAATAGCACCTGCTGCTGTTTCAGCCAATGAGGAGTAAGTCCCCAGAGAGCAGAGCCTCTCATGCCCATCAGTGGATTGTGGAAGTATTAGGGTGGCTGCTGCACAGAGAAGCTACTGAGAATGCATAAAGGTAAAAAAAACCTTCTGCCTTTCAAACCACTTGAATAGCCCAAAAATGTTCATCTTAACACTTGAACTGCAAAAGAATGAAAATACACTCCAGCTATCCTGCACTGAGAAGGGATTGTCATGATGAAATGTCACTTGTGCTTTGTGCTTATTTTACAGGAGTGGTCCTGTTTGCTGATCAAGCTGGGAGAAAGCCATTTTCATGTCCTCCACTCGCCTTCATTGTGGAAAGTAGATATTTTGTGGCACCAGGTAAGAACTGACAGCAAGGACCTGCAGAAACACCCGGTATGCCAGAGGTGGTTTGGAGGGAGCACAGCAACCTTGACATCCTTCTCCTCTATGCTGATGTGGGTGCATAAATGCTTCTCGTTTCTGAAATAACCTCCAACAGATATTGGAGTCTCCATGTTTTCCAAATGTGGTTGAGCCATGTGTGCTGGCAAATAGTGGGGCCTTTATTTTGGGAAAGATGGCATTTTGAACTTGCAGCCTCCCCCTAAATACCAGAAGTTTGACTTCAAATCCAGTGCGGTATTTCCCTGTTGTTTGACTAATAAAGACAACAGTTTTTCAACAAGTGTCATGTGACCTCTTTATTCTGTTTCCTAGATTTAAGATGGCCATACACTTTGCAATCCGATTGTCCAATCTCTCCTTTATGTGTAGCAAAAAACTAGATGGGAGGACCTGTCTGAATAATCCATTCATTTTGAATCTAATGACTCAGGCCCTTACAATACCATTTAATATCATTTATGGCACAACTCTGCCCTGACCCGAAGCCCATCCCACATCTCCTCAAGCCCAACGGATGATCTTGACCTGGCGAGGCCTACCATCGCCTACCCCGGCGCAACCCTGCCCTGACCCGAAGCCCATCCAATGACCCCCGGAAATACTTCCACAGCTGACGTCCACCCCGCATCTCCTCAAGCCAAACCTCACCCCTCCACCTGGGTCTGACACAAACTGGAACTTGCAACTTGACTACCCTTGACCACAACTGACCGAACTCTACCCGTCGTGATCCCTCACTGCTTCCATGTCCCCTCCACAGCTTTCACCACCTCCTCCTGTTACTCCACTCTCCCACTGACCCAAACACCACCAATGGTAGTATCACACGCCCTTGTACATCCCGCTCCAATGCCACCTTTCTTACCCTTCTCCTCCTAACCGCGAAGGACATCTCCCCGAACCCTGGTCCTCCTCCACCTCACTCACCCACAGGGCACTCACCTACTTCCACGAACTGCCGCAATACCGGTCCCCCTGCTCCCCAAAACCACCCTTCCATTCTCGTGTGCACTCCTGAACTCCCGTTCGGTTTGCAACAAACTTACCACCATCCACGACCTATGTCTCCCGCTCTCTCAACCTCCTGGCGATCACCGAAACCTGGATCCAAACCACTGACTCTACCTCCCCTGCGGCACTCTCCTATGGAGGTCTCACCTGCACCCACTCACCCAGACCCAGCGGTCGAAAAGATGGTGGGGTTGGTATGCTCCTGTTACCGCAGAGCACCTTCCAAACCTTCCCTCTCTATCCTTCTCCTTTGAGGCCCACTGCATCTGACTATTCTCTACAATCCCCCTGAGGATTGCAGTAATCTATCGGCCTCCTGGACCCGTATCCTGCTTCCTAGACGACTTCTCCGCCTGGTTACCCTTCTTTCTCTTCTCCGAGCTGCCCACCATCATCCTTGGAGACTTCAACATCCCTATCAACATCAATAACCCAGCTACATCCCAACTCCTCCACCTAACCTAACCTTTTGCACTCACACAGTGCATACAGTCCTCCACCCACTCTGACGGGAACACCCTGGACCTTGTTTTCTCTCATCTCTGCACCCCCCACAACCTCACTAACACCCCTTTTCCCCTCTCTGACCACAACCTAATCACCTTCTCCTCGACCTCTCACACCTACCCCTCCAAACGTCAAACCATCAGCAGCCAAAACCTCCGCAACCTGAACCCTGCCCCCTTCCACTCTGCTGCTGACCAACTTTACAACAGTATCCTTCCCCTGTCCTGACCTGGCCACTAGTGTTTATGACAACTCGCTGTCAGCCGTTCTTGACTCCTTAGCACCCCTAACCACACGAAACATTAGAGCCCGAGCGCTTCAACCCTGGCAGAATGACCACAACAAAAATCTCAAGCAACGCAGTCGCATGCTAGAGCGACTATGGTGCAAAACCAGATCCCAACAAGCGTTCACCCGATATAAATCTGCCTTCCTCACCTACACTTCCTCCCTCCACGCTGCCAAGCAAACCTACTTTGTAACCCTCATCAATACCCTCTCCTCCAGCCCTCGCCGGCTCTTCTCCACTTTCAACTCTCTGCTCTTTCCGCCCCCACCTCCACCCAGTACCTCACTCACCGCCCACGAGATTGCTAACTACTTCCAAAGCAAGATCAATGCAATTCGCAGGGACATCACCACTGCTCAGACTTCCGCCCCACTTAGCATCCCTCACACGAAAACACCCTCAACACTCCTGTCCTTCGACCTCGCCACTGTCCAGACCTCCACCCCGCCCAACATTCCTCACACTAAAACTCCCTCAACACTCCACTCCTCCGACCCTGCTACCACTGAAGAGATCACTAAGGTCTTCTCTGAAGCTCGCCTTACCACCTGCCCCCTTGACCCTGTCCCAACACAACTCCTACGATCACCCTCTTCCTCCATCCTACGCTCCCTCGCTCACATATTTAATCTCTCCCTCTCTACTGGCACATTCCCCTCCCCTCTGAAGCACGCGGACATCACTCCCATACTTAAAAAACCCTCCCTGGATCCCACTGACCTAAACAATCTTAGACCCATCTCCCTGCTGCCATTTTCATCCAAACTCCTTGAGCGCTTAGCCTGTAATCACCTAAGCTCCCACCTCACAGACAACAACCTCCTTCATCCCCTACAATCTGGCTTCCATCCCCTACACTCCACTGAGTCTGTCCTACTCAAACTCACCAACGACCTGCTAACCACCAAAGCCAATGGCCACTACTCAGAGCTACTACTCCTCAACCTCTCTGCGGCTTTTGACACGGTCGACCACCCCCTCCTCCTCAAAAAACATCAGACTGGATGTCAGGAATGGACTGGCCAGCAATGGTGGGACTCACCTGCCTTTTGATCTGCAGTACCAGGGCTGGCCAGCGGGTGCTCCCAGCAATCAGAGACTCAACTTTGCAGCCAGCTAACACCTGTAACTGATTATGCTGGGGTATTTAAGGGATGGCCAGACCCACAGACTCTGCCTTGGTGTGTGTTTGTCCTGGGCCCTGTATCTGCCCTGCATCCTGCATCCTGTTTCTGTTCTTTTGCTGACCCTCTGTACTACGCTGCTTGCTACCTGTCCTGATCCCTGGCTTGTGACCCTGACCATCCCTCTGCCTGACCCTCTGTACTACGCTGCTTGCTACCTGTTCTGATCCCTGGCTTGTGACCCTGACCATCCCTCTGCCTGACCCTCTGTACTACGCTGCTTGCTACCTGCTGAACCTGGCCTGTGACCCTGACCATTCTCCGCTTGCTCCCCCTGTACCTACCTGCCCAATTGATATTGACCCGGCCTGCCTGACGACGCTTGCTTGTATGTACTGTTATCTGTGGGTGGTTGGTTGGGTTTGTTTGCACTGTATTATGTTTAGTATTGCACTGCGTTTATGTTTGTATTGTTAGTGTTAATAAATTACATTGTTTATCCCATATCTGAAGTCTGCGTTTCCCTGCTTCAGTCACACACCTCTGGTCATACCTGGGAGCCCTGACATTACACCAAGGCCAATCCTGACCAGAAGTGGCTGCACAGGGAAGCCATCTTGGCTTGTTGATGGGAAGGATGGATCTGGATGAGGTTGTGTATTTATATCTGCTAGTGTTTGATGACAGGGAATATGCTTATCAAACTCTGAAGGAGTATCCCCGGGATGAACTGCTAGAATGTATACGGCTCGCTCATGTTCTAGTAGATCAGGGCACAGAGTTCTCTGAGGTGCAGCCTTTGATTGAGGTTTGTGCTGAGTTGGTTTCATCTGGTACCCCCGAATGCAGGGATGAATTTTTGCCACCATTTAGTGCAGACCAGGTGGAGTCCCTGGTATGGTTATTAGAGGATGATGTGGGTTACTTTCTGGAGCGTTATTCCACATGTTCACCACAGGTACTAAGAGATTGTATAAACGCAGTGCAGTCATTGACCAGACAGGCTTTGTGTAAGCTCAGCTTTGTTCAACCCATACTGCAGACATGGACAGACTTGTTGCACCCAGCCTCAGTCAGCTTACAAAAACCCAGTCCTGCTTCTAACTCTACTCCTGTATTCCCAACAGCTCCTCCAGTTACAGCCCAGTATACTTGGCTATCTACCGCATGTCAGTACCCTGTTCCCACTCGCTGCACCTATCCTGCCTTTAACCCTGTAAAAAAGCCCTCTGTAGCAACTGCTCCCTCTCCTGTTCCATCCTCCAGTTCTTCTCTGTCTCCAGCTGCTCCATTCGTTTGCAGACCTGCGTTTACTTGCAGTGATCCAGTAGTTAAAACCAGAAAAAAGCGAAAATTCTTTCCAACCAATACCATCCTGCCAGTATCCAAACCGGTGAACCTGCCTTCCGTGGTTCAGCCTGATGCCTGTACTCAGCCTGATGCCTGTACTCAGCCTGATGCCTCTCTTCGGCCTGAAGCCTCTACTCGGCCTGATGCCTCTACTCGGCCTGATGCCTCTACTCGGCCTGAAGCCTCTACTCGGCCTGAAGCCTCTACTCGGCCTGAAGCCTCTACTCGGCCTGATGCCTCTACTCGGCCTGAAGCCTCTACTCGGCCTGAAGCCTCTACTCGGCCTGAAGCCTCTACTCAGCCGGACGCCGGCATTCAGCCTGATGCCTCTACCCAGCATGATGAACTGATCCAGCCTGACGATCCTATTAGGCCAGTTGACTCGATGCCCGCTGTTGATCCAGATGATCCGGTACCTGATCCGGTGCCCGCTGTCGTGCCAATTGACTCAGAGCCCGCTGTCGTACCTGGTGACTCGGTGCCCACTGCCTTGCCAGATGACGCGGTGCCCGCTGGCGAGCCAAATGACCTGATGCCTGGTGACCCAGTGCCCGCTGTCATACCTGGTGAGCCGATGCCCGCTGTTGAGCCAGACGATCCAATGCCTGGTGACCCGGTGCCCACTGCCTTGCCAGATGATGCGGTGCCCGCTGGCAAGCCAAATGACCTGATGCCTGGTGACCCAGTGCCCGCTGTCATACCTGGTGACCCGATGCCCGCTGTCGAGCCAGACAATCCGGTACCTGATGACCCGGTGCCCACTGTCGTGCCTGTTGACTCGGAGCCCACTGGCTTGCCAGATGACGCGGTGCCCGCTGTTGAGCCAAATGACCTGATGCCTGGTGACCCGATGCCCGCTGTCCAGTCAGACGATTCAATGTCTGCCCCAGTGCCCGCGGTCATGCCAGTTGACTCGGAGCCCACTGCCTTGCCAGATGACGCGGTGCTCGCTGTCAAGCCAAATGACTTGATGCCTAGTGACCCGATGCCCGCTGTCCAGTCAGACGATCCAATGTCTGACCCAGTGTCCGCGGTCATACCAGTTGACTCGGAGCCCACTGCCTTGCCAGATGACGCGGTGCCCGCTGTTGAGCCAAATGACCTGATGCCTGGTGACCCGATGCCCGCTGTCCAGTCAGACGATTCAATGTCTGCCCCAGTGCCCGCGGTCATGCCAGTTGACTCGGAGCCCACTGCCTTGCCAGATGACGCGGTGCTCGCTGTCGAGCCAAATGACTTGATGCCTGGTGACCCGATGCCCGCTGTCCAGTCAAACGATCCAATGTCTGACCCAGTGCCTGCGGTCATACCAGTTGACTCGGAGCCCACTGCCTTGCCAGATGACGCGGTGCCCGCGGTCGAGCCAAATGACCTGATACCTGGTGACCCGATGCCCGCTGTCCAGCCAGACGATCCAATGTCTGACCCAGTGCCAGCGGTCATGCCAGTTGACTCGGAGCCCACTGTCGTGCTTGGTGACTCGGCGCCCGCCGCTCCGCCTGAGGGCCCGAGACCTGTCGCTCCACCTGGGGGTCCGATGCCTGTCGCCCCGCCTGGGGGCCCGATGCCTGTCGCCCCTCCTGGGGGCCCGGCGCCCGCCGCTCCGCCTGGGGGCCCGATGCCTGTCGCCCCGCCTGGGAGCCCGAGGCCTGTCACCCCGCCTGGGGGCCCGAGGCCTGTCGCCCCGCCTGGGGGCCCGAGGCCCGTCGCCCGCCTGGGGGCCCGAGGCCTGTTGCCCCGCCTGGGGGCCTGGCGCCCGCCGCCCCGCCTGGGGGCCCGATGCCTGTCGCCCCGCCTGGGGGCCCGATGCCTGTCGCCCCGCCTGGGGGCCCGAGGCCTGTCGCCCCGCCTGGGGGCCCGAGGCCTGTCGCCCCGCCTGGGGGCCCGGCGCCCGCCGCCCCGCCTGGTAATCCGATGTGCCTCTGCAAGGAGTCCAGCCCGATGTGCCTCTGCCCGGAGTCCAGCCCGATGTGCCTCTGCCCGGAGTCCAGCCCGATGTGCCTCTGCCCGGAGTCCAGCCCGATGTGCCTCTGCCCGGAGTCCAGCCCGATGTGCCTCTGCCCGGAGTCCAGCCCGATGTGCCTCTGCCCGGAGTCCAGCCCGATGTGCCTCTGCCCGGAGTCCTGCCCGATGTGCCTCTGCCCGGAGTCCTGCCCGATGTGCCTCTGCCCGGAGTCCTGCCCGATGTGCCTCTGCCCGGAGTCCTGCCCGATGTGCCTCTGCCCGGAGTCCAGCCCGGTGTGCCTCTGCCCGGAGTCCAGCCCGGTGTGCCTCTGCCCGATGTGCCTCTGCCCGGAGTCCAGCCCGATGTGCCTCTGCCCGGTGTCCAGCCCGATGTGCCTCTGCCCGGTGTACCGCTGCCCGGAGTCCTGCCAGGTGTGCCAGTCTTTGATATCCCGCCAGTTACCAGACCCGGGCGGTGGAACATTTTTCCCAGCTAGGACTGTTTGGAGCGTCCTGAGGCCGCTCCTTGAGGGGGGGGTACTGTCAGGAATGGACTGGCCAGCAATGGTGGGACTCACCTGCCTTTTGATCTGCAGTACCAGGGCTGGCCAGCGGGTGCTCCCAGCAATCAGAGACTCAACTTTGCAGCCAGCTAACACCTGTAACTGATTATGCTGGGGTATTTAAGGGATGGCCAGACCCACAGACTCTGCCTTGGTGTGTGTTTGTCCTGGGCCCTGTATCTGTCCTGCATCCTGTTTCTGTTCTTTTGCTGACCCTCTGTACTACGCTGCTTGCTACCTGTTCTGATCCCTGGCTTGTGACCCTGACCATCCCTCTGCCTGACCCTCTGTACTACGCTGCTTGCTACCTGCTGAACCTGGCCTGTGACCCTAACCATTCTCCGCTTGCTCCCCCTGTACCTACCTGCCCAATTGATATTGACCCGGCCTGCCTGACGACGCTTGCTTGTATGTACTGTTATCTGTGGGTGGTTGGTTGGGTTTGTTTGCACTGTATTATGTTTAGTATTGCACTGCGTTTATGTTTGTATTGTTAGTGTTAATAAATTACATTGTTTATCCCATATCTGAAGTCTGCGTTTCCCTGCTTCAGTCACACACCTCTGGTCATACCTGGGAGCCCTGACATTACACCAAGGCCAATCCTGACCAGAAGTGGCTGCACAGGGAAGCCATCTTGGCTTGTTGATGGGAAGGATGGATCTGGATGAGGTTGTGTATTTATATCTGCTAGTGTTTGATGACAGGGAATATGCTTATCAAACTCTGAAGGAGTATCCCCGGGATGAACTGCTAGAATGTATACGGCTCGCTCATGTTCTAGTAGATCAGGGCACAGAGTTCTCTGAGGTGCAGCCTTTGATTGAGGTTTGTGCTGAGTTGGTTTCATCTGGTACCCCCGAATGCAGGGATGAATTTTTGCCACCATTTAGTGCAGACCAGGTGGAGTCCCTGGTATGGTTATTAGAGGATGATGTGGGTTACTTTCTGGAGCGTTATTCCACATGTTCACCACAGGTACTAAGAGATTGTATAAACGCAGTGCAGTCATTGACCAGACAGGCTTTGTGTAAGCTCAGCTTTGTTCAACCCATACTGCAGACATGGACAGACTTGTTGCACCCAGCCTCAGTCAGCTTACAAAAACCCAGTCCTGCTTCTAACTCTACTCCTGTATGAGCTGAGCTCTGATGAAGAAGGTTTGGCCTTCGAAACGCGTCAGCTGAACTGAGTGCTTACCCCCACGATGGGACTCGCGCTGGCTCTCTATCTCTGAAGTCCCTGTGAGGACTGACATGCCTGATTTTATTCGCTGTTTGTGAGTACCTTTCTGATTAATAAATTTGTGTTTACTGAGGTAATGCGCAAGGTTTGTGCGCTTCTCGTTTTTATTTCGCTCTGTACTGGGGCCCTGATTCACTATTGGGCGTGGGCGCATATTTATGGGCTTAAGCCCAATTTTCATGGGCGTCCGTCCATTTTTGACCCTGCAACCTAATTCACTAGTGAGCAGAGCCCATAAGCAGACGCCCAATCTAATTCACAAAAAGACACACGCCCGGAATCAGACTCACAAAAGCAGACTTGCTAAGAAGCACGTCTAACACCATGAAAAATCACTGTAGAGACATGTTCACTTAGAAATTTGCTTTGCCAAATATCAGGACTTCACTTTAAACAATATCTGCTATTTCCAAAAAAATTAAGAATGTGTTAAAAATCGTTTTTCTCAAGGAAATCGACACAGTAAAAATCTAGATGCCCGTGCAGTGTCTTTGGCAGATAGAACTGAGCATGTGCAGAACACATTTTAGTCCTCTGCCATGGGCGTTTGCTTTTTAGCCACTGACTAATAGTGAATCTGATTGTGGATTCCTCTGACAGCCGGCACTCGGTCACGACTACTGTGTTTAATAAACAGCATTAAGCATATCTTCATGTAATCTAATTAGATTTCCTTCGTTTTAGTGATTATATTTTTGTTTCATATCCTTTATAATTATTTCTGTTATGATTTTACTTATTTTGAAGGTCTAGATAAAATTTATTTTGAAAGCTGAATGTAAAAATAAAGGTCCGCAATAAAAAAAAAAAAAAAAAAAACAGCGTGGGTCCCCCCTCTCATCCATACCAAGCCCTTCGGGTCTGGTATGGATATTAAGGGGGAACTCCATGCTGAAATTTAAAAAAAAACCAGCGTGGGTCCCCCTCAATATCCATACCAGACCTTTATCCGAGCATGCAGCCCGGCAGGTCAGGAAAGGGGGGGGGGGACGAGCGAGCGCCCCCCCCCTCCTGAACCATACCAGGCCACATGCCCTCAACATGGGGGGGTGCTTTGGGGCAGGGGGGCTCCCCCCCCAAAGCACCTTGTCCCCATGTTGATGAGGACAAGGGCCTCTTCCCCACAACCCTGGCCGGTGGTTGTGGGGGTCTGCGGGCGGGGGGCTTATCAGAATCTGGAAGCCCCCTTTAACAAGGGGGCCCCCAGATCCCGGTCCCCCCCCCTACGTGAATGATTCTGCGGTACACGGTCCACAGACTCATTCACAAAAAAACTAAGTGTGGTGTAAAAAAAACACAGTACAGGGTCTTTGACAAGTCCTTTATTAAAACAATGTCCCCCGAAGTAGATCCAACGTCAATCGCGGCGGCGGCGACCCGAAAAAAGGAAAAAAAAAAAAGGTTCCGCTCCCGTCCGAGGCTTCCAGCCTAGTGAAGAAAAGCCTAGCTGACAGTTCTTATATAGGTATGGGCGGGGCCAGCCGGGAACAGCAAGCATGTGACATGGGGCGGGTCACTGGGATGATGTCCCCGGCTGGCCCCGCCCATACCTATATAAGAACTGTCAGCTAGGCTTTTCTTCACTAGGCTGGAAGCCTCGGACGGGAGCGGAACCTTTTTTTTTTTTTTCCTTTTTTCGGGTCGCCGCCGCCGCGATTGACGTTGGATCTACTTCGGGGGACATTGTTTTAATAAAGGACTTGTCAAAGACCCTGTACTGTGTTTTTTTTACACCACACTTAGTTTTTTTGTGAAGGAGTCTGCGGGAGCATCTACCGCAGACTCCTTCACGTAGGGGGGGGGGCCGGGATCTGGGGGCCCCCTTGTTAAAGGGGGCTTCCAGATTCTGATAAGCCCCCCGCCCGCAGACCCCCACAACCACCGGCCAGGGTTGTGGGGAAGAGGCCCTTGTCCTCATCAACATGGGGACAAGGTGCTTTGGGGGGGGGAGCCCCCCTGCCCCAAAGCACCCCCCCCATGTTGAGGGCATGTGGCCTGGTATGGTTCAGGGGGGGGGGCGCTCGCTCGTCCCCCCCCTTTCCTGACCTTCCGGGCTGCATGCTCGGATAAGGGTCGGTATGGATATTGAGGGGGACCCACGCTGTTTTTATTTTTAATTTCAGCGTGGAGTTCCCCCTTAATATCCATACCAGATCCGAAGGGCTTGGTACAGATGGGAGGGGGGACCCCACGCCAGTTATTTAAAAAACAGTTTCTAATTCCCCGCAATACTTTGACATTCAACTGTCAGTGGGGAACTCCGCCGACAGCTGAAACATGAGCGCTGCATTGGTTTTCACTACTAAAACGCCGCATGAGTTGATAACATAACTCATGCGGGATTTTAGAAGCGACAGCCATGTGTTAATGTTTCAGCTGTCAGCGGGGTTCCCCACTGACAGCTGAATGTAAAATAATTCCCTTTATAGCATAAATAATAATAAAAAACAGCGTGGGGTCCCCCCTCCCATCTGTACCAAGCCCTTCGGATCTGGTATGGATATTAAGGGGGAACTCCACGTCGAAAATTAAAAAAAAAAACAGCGTGGGTCCCCCTCAATATCCATACCAGACCCTTATCCGAGCATGCAGCCCGGCAGGTCAGGGAAGGGGGGGGGGACGAGCGAGCACCCCCCCCCCTCCTGAACCATACCAGGCCACATGCCCTCAACATGGTTGGGTGCTTTGGGGCAGAGGGGCTCCCCCCCCCAAAGCACCTTGTCCCCATGTTGATGAGGACAAGGGCCTCTTCCCCACAACCCTGGCCGGTGGTTGTGGGGGTCTGCGGGCGGGGGGCTTATCAGAATCTGGAAGCCCCCTTTAACAAGGGGGCCCCCAGATCCCGGTCCCCCCCCCTACGTGAATGATTCCGCGGTACACGGTCCGCAGACTCATTCACAAAAAAACTAAGTGTGGTGTAAAAAAAACACAGTACAGGGTCTTTGACAAGTCCTTTATTAAAACAATGTCCCCCGAAGTAGATCCAACGTCAATCGCGGCGGCGGCGACCCGAAAAAAGGAAAAAAAAAAAAAAGGTTCCGCTCCCGTCCAAGGCTTCCAGCCTAGTGAAGAAAAGCCTAGCTGACATTTCTTATATAGGTATGGGGCGGGGCCAGCCGGGAACAGCAAGCATGTGACATGGGGCGGGTCACTGGGATGATGTCCCCGGCTGGCCCCGCCCATACCTATATAAGAACTGTCAGCTAGGCTTTTCTTCACTAGGCTGGAAGCCTCGGACGGGAGCGGAACCTTTTTTTTTTTTCCTTTTTTCGGGTCGCCGCCGCCGCGATTGACGTTGGATCTACTTCGGGGGACATTGTTTTAATAAAGGACTTGTCAAAGACCCTGTACTGTGTTTTTTTTACACCACACTTAGTTTTTTTGTGAATGAGTCTGCGGACCGTGTACCGCGGAATCATTCACGTAGGGGGGGGGACCGGGATCTGGGGGCCCCCTTGTTAAAGGGGGCTTCCAGATTCTGATAAGCCCCCCGCCCGCACACCCCCACAACCACCGGCCAGGGTTGTGGGGAAGAGGCCCTTGTCCTCATCAACATGGGGACAAGGTGCTTTGGGGGGGGAGCCCCCCCTGCCCCAAAGCACCCCCCCATGTTGAGGGCATGTGGCCTGGTATGGTTCAGGAGGGGGGGGGCGCTCGCTCGTCCCCCCCCTTTCCTGACCTGCCGGGCTGCATGCTCGGATAAGGGTCTGGTATGGATATTGAGGGGGACCCACGCTGGTTTTCTTTTTTAATTCCAGCGTGGAGTTCCCCCTTAATATCCATACCAGATCCGAAGGGCTTGGTACAGATGGGAGGGGGGACCCCACGCTTTTTTTTTATTATTTATGCAATAAAGGGAATTATTTTACATTCAGCTGTCAGTGGGGAACCCCGCTGACAGATGAAACATTACTCATGGCTGTCGCTCCTACAATCCCGCATGAGTTATGTTATCAACTCATGCAGCATTTTAGTAATGAAAACCAATGCAGCGCTCATGTTTCAGCTGTCGGCGGATTTCCCCACTGACAGTTGAATGTCAAAGTATTGCAGTGATTTATAAACAGTTCTTTAAATAACTGGCGTGGGGTCCCCCCTCCCATCCATACTAAGCCCTTCGGGTCTCGTATGGATGTTAAGGGGTAACTCCACGCTGAAATTAAATAAAAAACAGCATGGGGTACCCCCCTAAATCCATAACACATACTTATCCGAGCATGCAGCCCGGCAGGTCAGGAAAGGGGGGGACGACGACGAGCGAGTGCCTCCCCCCCTCCTGAACCATACCAGGCCACATGCCCATACCAAATTATTCAAACATTTGTAAACAGACCAATTAACTGAAATGGTTTGACATTTGTACCCCAAATATGACGTTCCCTGAGGCGTTGGTAAACCGAGGTACGCCTGTATTAGTATTGCAATCCTTTGTATTGGGATACATAGAACCAACATACATCTGAATTGGCAACATAGCACAACATTTGTGTCACATTGGAGATATCTGGCTAGTTAAACTGACCATGCCCAGGGACCTAGGATTGATTCACAGCACAGAAATACAGGCTGGGTTAGCAATGTAGCTCCGTGGGTTAGTGGTTAGCACTGCTGCCTCACAACTCTAGGGTTGTCGGTTCGAATCCCAACCCCGGCGAGGTAGTAGCATGATCTTCGTGTGTGGCTGTCTTCACATACATGTTCTGGCAACATCTTTGCATTCTGTCTAAATGATCCCTAAAATGTGAATTAGAATGAGGCCTTGTCTGTTGAAACACCTTCAAAGCTGCACCTTATGTGAATGTCATACAATGGGATAAGATAAGGGCCTGAATCACTAATAGATTTGATAATGATGGTTTACACTCCACCCACTTTTGTGAAGGATTTGGCAAGCAAAGAGCTGACAGAGAGAGAGAAGAGTGAGACGAAGAAGAGTGAGCGAGAGATACATATGAAGAGTGATAAAGAGAGACATTCAGAAGAGTGAGCGAGAGAGAAGAGCGAGCCAGTGAGACAAAGAAGAGTGAGCAAGAGATACATACTGAAGAGTGATAAAGAGAGACATTCAGAAGAGTGAACGAGAGAGAAAAGACTTGGTTGGTGAATCCACACATCAAACTTGTCACAAATCCTGGCGTGCATTTTTCCCCCAAATGCATAGCAGACCCTTATCCCAGCAGGCAGGTACCGCACACCTTCAAAGATTTATTTCCTTTGTTGATTTTCCTGCTTCGCTCACACTATATGCAATTGAAAATTACTCTTTAAGTTGCCAATTTTACTGTGTTTTCTAGAGAATTACTAACTAGTTGTGTTTTCAATTGTGTGTAGCATTGCGATTTCTATTTGAGTCTAGATGTTAAATTGCTAATAAATGGCCACAATTCTCAAATACCTTTGAACTCTCGCTGCAACAAATGGTGTATGTTAATACACTCACATTCATTATATCCAATATCAGGTACGATGTCAATGCACAAATCGCACCTGAAATTGCACACCCTGGATGTGACTTGTCATGTGATTGGCATGGCCAGCAGCTTGCTCTTTGCATGGCAAATTGCACCCAATGTTACTGGGGGCCAACACCACTGTCACATCTAATCCGATGCGGCAATTGTCCAACTTACAGTGAAGTTGCACGAGTTCACAATCCAATTGGATGTGAACAGAGCCTACAGTGGCCAATAGGGTGCGACTTGGTCTACGATTTGCAAGTCGCCTGTCATGCCAATTGCATGGCAATCGCAAACAATGTTACTGGGGGCTACCCGGTCACATTAAAGCAGATTTCTAAGTGGTGTTATTGACACCACAGTCACATCATGTGACTTGCATAGAAGTTGCATGATTTCAAAGTCGGGGTACATGGTGATTTCAAGTGCAATTTGCAAGACATTCGACATCGATCTCTCAGCAAATTGCATGAAAAGTAGTGTATTCATTACTCTATTATTACTTGCGGCTCCTACCAAGTTTGAACCACAACAATATGAACGCTCCAATAGCGTGCTCATTGAGTGGGACTTGGCATGTGATTTGCACAACATGCAAGCTGTAAATCGTCTGTAAAGTCGCACCCTATTGTCTGCTATTAGAGTGACCACATGGGTGCGTTTCAAACACTGATTTCTATAGTAGTACATGCACTACTTTAGTGGCAATTTGCATAGAGATCTGTGTCAGATGTCTTGAAAATTGCATTGAAATGGTCAACTTTACTGTAAGTTGCATGATTTGTAAATCAGCTTTGCCCAGAGTGTAATGTTTGGTGATGTTTGATTTCTGGAGTGTTTTACCAATTGATGGGAAATTCACCATACTAGTCAAATCGATTTGTCATTTTCAGTATTGCATACAAGATGTGGTCATGTGACTGTCTTAACTCATGCGAGAATCTGGAGGGAATTGTGACCATAGTAGCAATAAAGGTTCCAATTGGGGTTCCCTTTCACATCCCTGCTCAATGTTCTGTTGTATGCTGCACACGTACATTTCACTGTATATATCTTTCTGATTTGTGGGGCCTGTATACCAAGGGTTAATGCAGGTAGGAAGCGGATTCATCAGGTGAAAACACTTTCACTGACCAAACTAAGGTCAGTGGTGGGTGTGGCTTCATTGGGTGTGGGGCCTTGTTTGGCACGCTCCAAATACAACCTAGCTTATATAAAGATGTGCAGTAGGGAGTGATTTGGCCTGTTACTAGGCCGGGTGGTTTGTGACTAAGTCCTTGCTTGTAGTGGTTTGGGGGAGGAAGAGATTTTGTGCTGAATTGCCCCAGACACCACTCAGGCTGTGTTTGGAAGTGGGCTGGAAATGTTTGCATATTTTTGGCCTTGTAAAGTGTGTTTGTGTGTTATTGCACAATGATTGTGTTTTTTCTTTTTGCATTGAAAGCCTCACACATGTCAATCGTTTTGTTTAAAATCTGCTCTTGTTTTAATTTTGCTTGCTTATTTAGACTCAAATGCATTTTTCTTACAAACCTGCTGACAAATGTATGTGTAGGGGATTTGTAGAGGTGGGAGGGGATTTGTAGAGGTGGGAGGGGTTTTTCACATATGTCTTGTTTTCTTTATATTTTGATGTGTAGACTTTTTTTGTGAATGGATCTTTATACTAAATGATTGTGTAAGTAAACCTTATGTGCACGAAAATGTTACTTGATTCATCTTCCCCTTTGTTTCCTGCTATAACCTGAGCACACACAGTTCATTAGAAGTATCTTTAGATTGTAAGCTCTTATGAGCAGGAGTGTTTTCTTTTTGCCACATCAATCCTATTTTTGTGCCTCGCCAAGATATTGACTGTACCTACTTGTTCCTGCTGACCAAATAAATGAAGATATATTTGATCAATAAATGTTTCACCGATGTTTTTGTGTTTATTTTATGTTCAATATATGAACAACCTTAATAGTTACTTTTGTATACTTATATAATCTGCTCAAATGTAGCTTGTAAGAGCGTGAATATGCAAGTGGGTGCAAACTGGCTTTTTCAAAACCAAACAAAAAAATAAAAAACCTGCTTGCACCACAATATTATGTACTAATGAATATGTGACATTCACTGTGCAGCCAGCTACAGGTTTTCTACAATTTGATTTACAGTAATAAAATAGTCCCCACTGTATGTTGATTTTTGGCCTTTGGCAACAAAGATATATTAGCCAAGGTTTAAAAAGAAAAAAAATCACTAAAACACACATTCGCGAAAGCTATCATAGCCGTGCATAGAAATGAGCGATCGTGCATAGATATGCGCGATCGTGCACAAATAAACGCCAAACAGGTGTCCCCCATGGCACATGAGCAGCTATCCTCCTGGAAGTCCGTCATCTGGTGCGCACGCACCCGGAAGTGGTTGTGGGGAGTGTAAGTGGATGAGAAGTGGTTGGAGGTTTTGTGTTGGTTGAAAATTTTGATAACTTTATTGGCATTTGGACATGGCGAGAGCACAGTTCTCACCTGAGGAGATGATCCTTATATGTACAGTAACTGTGGCCATTGCAAATATGTTTATAACATGTGAGGGACAAGTAATTGTAATTTTGTGGGTGGGGCCTAGCAGAATCTCACTTGGTGCACATGCTACTTATCTGTACATTAGCTCCTGGGTATTGATGGGTCAATTATATTAACCACTTGCCTACTGGGTACTCCTACCCCCTTCCTGTCCTGGCCAATTTTCATCTTTCTGCACTGTTACCCTTTGAATGACAATTGTGCGGTCATGCCACATTGTACCCATCTTAAATTTGTATCAGTTTTTTCAGACAAATAGAGCTTTCTTTGGGTGGTATTGACTTGCTGCTGTGAGTTTTACTTTTTGCTCGATAAACCACAAAATAGCTCATAATGAATAAAAGGCTGTTTATATTATAACATTTGGTAAACTGGTAATTTAGCAACACTGATGTGCGTTGATGAGGCGGCACTGCTGGCCACAGGTGGGCGGAACTGTTGGGTGGCACTGGTGGGCACTGATCATCGGGGCCGATCCCTGCTTTGATAACTGCTGGTTCTCGGCAGTACTTTCCACACATTCTGACAGCGTGATGAAAGTGCAGCCAAGACCCGGCAAATGCATTTCCCGGTGATCAGCGTGTCATTGGATATGGCTGATCACATGGTAAAAAGCCGCTGTGATTGGTCTTTACCACATCACGTGATCAGCTGTGTCCTTAGGACACAGCAATCACGGAGAGCGCGTTCTGCCAGGATGTCATATGACACCCTCCCAGAGCTGCCTGGATGCAGTGTAGTGTTATTCGGCTATCTGCGGTCGCCAAATAGGTAACCAGCTAGGCCTTCATGGCTAATCTTTGAATATCTGGACATGTATACTGCGTATAATGCATTACATTCTACAATGTGTTGGTGTACATGGTATTACAGTGTGCAATGCGTTGCTGGATTCTGCATGACAGTGGACAGCGTATCACAGTGTGCAATGCGTAGCTCCAGCCTGCATGACAGTGTACAGTGCATTACAGTCTACAATGTGTGGGTGTACACGGTATCACAGTGTGCAATGCGTTGCTCCATCCTGCATGACATAGTACAGTGCATTACAGTCTACAATGTGTGGGTGTACACGGTATCACAGTGTGCAATGCGTAGCTCCAGCCTGCATGACAGTGTACAGTGCATTACAGTCTACAATGTGTGGGTGTACACGGTATCACAGTGTGCAATGCGTTGCTCCATCCTGCATGACAGAGTACAGTGCATTACAGTCTACAATGTGTGGGTGTACACGGTATTACATTGTACAGTGTATTACAGTGTGCAATGCGTTGTACACTGCAGTGTGCACTAAAGCATTTTACACTCATGCACTGTACACACTAACGCATTTGACATTTCTAGTGTGCAATGCGTTCGTGTGCAATGCCTTGGACAGTACAATGCATTTGCAGTATTGGTGTATGTTTATTAAGCACAGATAATTCATCTGATTTTAGTTATCAAGGAGAAGTCTTCTCTGTCCCCCTGTTTATGAGGTGGAGGACAATTGTTTTCCGAAGAGGAGAGGAGACATTTTTTCAAGGAGATCTGTATAGATTTCCAGAGATATGTGTAGATGGTTGAGGGGCTGCATGTGATCTCCGGAGATAATTGTGATTAATGATCACCTGAGTTAAACCAGTGAATGAAAAGTGTAAAAAAACATGGATTGAAAATAATCTGCACTGACCACTGTGCTTTGTCAAGCCACATATTGGCACATTCTGGTGTCACACAGATGCGATGTGAAATTTGCAGTGTTTTCTGTGCAAGCGCTGCACCGCATCACAACCGCAACCCCTTCATGCCACCTGCTGCGGCTTTCTAGGTGAAGTTACCAACACACCAATATTGGTACACAAAGCGTATTGCGATTTGCCAAATTGGATGGCATGCCTATTCACACCCATGTGCATACCCTGAAAAAGGGTCCTGCACATTTTTGGCCCGGATGCGGTGCAATTTGAGGTGTGCAAAATGTTTGTCTCTAATTGCAACGCACACAAATTGCATGTGATTTGCCCAGGAGTGCGGTGTTAGACCACAATGCATGTATGTGAAGCCAGAATAAAAGGATGTGGATTTTGTCTATTTTTACTTGCGCATGTTATCATTATGTAAGTGCATTTTTCTTCTGTTTAACATGCTATAGAAATGCAACATGCATTTGGATGTAGTGTTTTTGTATGTGCATTTTGGAAGTATTCTAAACACACATTGACCCTAGGGCCACACCATATCTTATGCAGGCCATAGATGGGTCGAAAATCGGCCGATTTTTCGGCCGAAAATAAAATCGGCCGATTTTCGGATCGTTAGTGGGCTATATGTTCGGCCGTTTTTCGGTATTTTGGCAGATTTTTTTTTTCGGTAAAGTTGGAAAAAAACGGCCGAATTTGCCGATCGGCCGATTTTCGCGGCAATGATGGGCAAATCGGCCGATTTTTTTACTGATAAAAAATCTGCACATGAGCAGTGACCTGCAAGAGGAAGACAAAAAGAAGAAAAAGAAGAAGAGGATGATGATGATGAAGATGATGCAGAAGAGGATGATGATGAAGAAGAAGAAGATGATGAAGAGGAAGAAGAGGATGATGATGAAGAAGAAGAGGAAGAAGAAGGATGAAAAATGAGAGGAATTCCAGTATGGCAAAAAGTGTCCCTGCAGAGAGCTCCGCTATTTCTTTGACAGTTCCTTGACATTTACAGCGGTTGCAACATTGTATCTATTTGTTTCCGAATAAAAACATCTGTATCCGAAATGGATACAAATACAATGTTGCAACCGCTATAAATGTCAAAGAACTGTCAAAGAAATAGCGGAGCTCTCTGCAGGGACACTTTTTGCCGGCTGTAGACGGGATGAAAATCGGCCGATTTTTTTTTTACCATTGCTGGTAACGTCGGCCACTTGAACAACCGATTTTTCATTTTTAAAAAGAAAAATCGGCTGTTTTTCTCCCCGTCTATGGCCTGCATAAGCATTAGTGTGCCTGGGGGAGGGGGGGACCTTTGGCCTTTCCAAACACAGTAGATGCTCCAAGAATGTTTCCTTAAACTCTTGAAATGGTTAAAAAGGAAAGACACTCTAGATAGCCTGCACTGAGAATTGACTGTCATGATGACGTGTCAATGATTATTTGCTCTCATTTTTCAGGAGTGGTACTGCTTGCGGTTGAAGCTGGTAGAAATCCACCTTCACGTCCTCCACTCACCTTCACTTGTGGCCAGTGGACATTTTGTGGCCGCAGGCAAGAACTGGCATCGAGGACCTGCATAATGACCCTGGCATGCCAGAGGTGGTTTGGAAGCAGCACAGCAATTTGACCATCCCTTTCCTCTATGTTGGTTTTAGGGTGCAGAATTGCTTCTCGTTCGTGAACGGACTGTCGCCGGATATCAGAGTCCCCATATTTTCAAGATATGTTTTAGCCATGTTGGCTTATTTTTATGTTATTTTCCAAGTGTGTCGCACCTAACCGCACAGTAGTGTGGTGCCATGCGTATTTGTGGCTGTGAATGGGGCTGTTTTTAATAGACGTGTGTAGGTGCAACAACGTTTTCATCATGGTACCTGCGCACATCTACATAGGGCATTGCATTTCTTTGCTGTGCTGGAAAATGTGTGTTCTTGCATGCGTTTCTGCACCACCAATGGTGTGAACAAGTCCTAAGGGCTGGTTCACACTATAGAAACAGTCTAGATGTGTTCCTGATGGGTTTTTTTCATGCCCTTTTGGCATGCATGTTTAGTGTGTTCCAGTACATTTTGGATGCGTTTTGGACATGTTTACATTGCATTTTTGTATCCCTTCCACTTATTTTTTTCTATTTTCTTTGTATTCAATGTAGTTAGGGACATGTGCGTTTTAGTACATTCAAGGATGTTTCAATGTGTTCCAGTACAGTTCTGTGCAGAAACAATGCAGCGCTGATGTGAACTATGACATTGACAACCATATAACCTTCTTTCTGTGCGTTTGTGATGCTGAAAAAGCAACTGAAACACATGTAGTGTGAACTGGCCCTAAAGGTTATTAGAGGTCAGGGAACAGGACTGACCAGGAATTGTGAATTCAATCAGACTAGTGGTGAGATACAATCAGCAATTGTATAATAATGTGAGATCTGAGCTGTAGCTGATAGAAAATGAGACACATTCACTTGATCAGTCAAGTTGTATAAGGAGACAGATTTAAAAGAGAAAAAAGTTACAATGAAATATACACGGCATGAAACTTGCACATGACCTAATTGGCAGAAGAACAGTACGCAAGTAACATTCATCCACTTTCTAGTCACTAGGCAAAATCATAATTGATTGATCAATATTCCTGCCACAACCCAGAAAATTGATCTCCATTTTTTTGGGATGTTGCCAAGACTGGGATTAGAACCCATGACCCAAGTGCTGTAAGTTCTGAGCTCTAACCACTAAACCACTGTGGGAAACACAGTTTGAGCTATAATGTAGAATAGTTACATTGTTTAAAAATGATAAAGCGAGCGCTGGTCAAATGATATAGACTAGTAAAATGGTATTACACAAGATAAATATAACCACGAACAGTAGTGCATGAACTCGTGAAAGGTCATCCACCCCTGTGACAGTGTACTACACTATTGAGCACCTTTCTGGCTCCTGTGGCTGAGCTAATTCCTCCCCAGGACCATTTGGGCACCCACCCTGATGGATGGATGGATGGAGCTGGATGACTAACCCATAGCTGCCAGCATACCGCTGCACCCCCAGATGTGCGATGTGTATAACCCATGCACATTAATACTTTTGTTCTGGTGAGTGTAGACCAGTCCCAAGGGTGGTTTACCTTTCACGAGTTCATGCACTACTGTCCGTCACGGAGAGACCACACGTGCCATTCATAGGCACTCTCTGAGTTGGTACTCTCACACGAAGGACATTCCATTATTCAGGAATGATTCTATGAACTTATTTTAGCACGATTTACCAGTTTACATCATTATTGCAATTCTTTGCACTTTTTGGTTTTTACATGCGTTCATTATTGATCACATGCATTTATAGCGCTGCACTTGTCTTTAACATAGAATAGTTATGTGATTAAAGAGAATGAAGATATATAACTATATTGGGAAATTAGAAGTATATAAATTATTTGAGATATAAGTGTGAAAAATTTGAAAATAAAATGTATGACATTCATTAGTAAATGCAATACTTTCCTGATCATTTTGGAGAAACAGCCAAAAAAAAATAGCAAAAGAGAATTTTCAGAATGTAATAGTACAGCTGTATTAGAATTTTCTATCAGAAAGACGCCAATGTTAATAAAGCCCGCGCTTGTGCGCCATCTAGTGAATATATCCGGTATTGCACCTAAAAATGTGCCAGACAGGATACCTCATTCACTAATGGCAAAGTAGTCAGTAGACGCTCGTTAATGAGCTTGCTAGACGCTGGTCAGACCACTGATTGATTGACCGGAGTCTGCCTGAATGGTCAGTCTCTGCTATTACACTCACATCTTAGTGAATCAGGGCCTGGATGTCAATCCACTTCCTCAAATTAAACCTTGCCAAAACCAAACTCCTAGTTTTCCCCCCAGCCCGCGCCCCCCCTCTCCGACCTCTCCATCACGACCAACAACGCCACCCCACAAGCCAGAGTACTAGGCGTCATTCTAGACTCCAATCTGTCTTTCCAGCCCCAGATCCAATCGTTGACAAATTCATGCAGACTACACTTCCGCAACATCTCCAAAATACATCTCCAACATCTCCAAAATACGCACATTCCTAACTCCAGAAACTACAAAGCAACTAATTCACTCCCTTATATCATGACTCGACTACTGTAACTCCCTCCTCGCTGGCCTACCCCAACACAGGCTATCCCAGCTTCAGTCTATCCTGAATTCTGCGGCCAGACTCATCCACCTTACCAACCGCCCCGTATCCGCCACCCCCCTCTGCCAATCCCTCCACTGGCTTCTGATTGCCCAACGTATAAAATTCTAAATATTAACATTGACGTACAAAGCTGTTCATAACACTGCCCCAAACTATATCACCGACCTGATATCCATCTACCACCCAAAACGCACTCTGCTCTCCTCTCAAGACCTCCTACTCTCTAGTTCCCTGGTCTCCTCCGATGCCCGTCTCCAGGGCTTCCCCCATCCTCTGGAACTCACTACCCCAATCCATCAGACTGTCACCTACCCTCATCTTTAGGCACACCCTGAAAACCCATCTCTTCAGAGAAGCCTACCCCGCCCTCACCTTATTGCCGATCTCCTCCGCTTTTCCCACCACTCCATCCCCGACAGCCATTTCCTCCTGTACCACTCTTTCCTCCCTCCTAGATTGTAAGCGGCAAGGAGCAGGGCCCTTGAACCCCTCGTGTGTTGTATTGTTACTGTACTGTCTCCCATTATAATGTACAGTGCTGAGAAAACTGTTGGTGCTATATAAATACTGTATAATAATGTGAAGGAAATGTCACCTTTGGGTACCGGAGCTCATTTGGTTTGTGTAAAGATACTTCTCTGTCCATTTTAATGTACTGACTAATGCAGCTCAACCTAGCACAGACAAACAAAATCGTACCTTCTCCATACACTAGACACGCTGATGATCCTATCTGGGCGCACAGATCTGCACACCGCATAGTTGGGTACTTTCATAAAACAATTACTACTACTTTCTAATACTACACTTCTAGGAATGATGGGCCATACATGAAATACCACCATGTTTTTGGAGCGTGGATGGAAACCCACACAGAGAGAACAAGCAAACTCCAGGTAGGTGGTGCCGTGGTTGGAATTCATGATCTGTGTGCTGCTAGGCAGGAGTGCTAATCACTAAGCCACAGGGCTTATCAGAATTTTAGCTAGCATATATAGTAGTAACATGATTAAATAAGACATACAAGTCAATATTCTAATTACATTTCAATTAGACAAAAATTGTCATAATAGCGATAACTATCTAATTATTAAAATGATGTAGCGCTCATATAAACCTAAGTAGTAATATGATGACCACACAGTAAAAACATACACATACCAAATCCTATTAGGGACTATATATAGTAACTGGTTTGAGATAGGGGATATCCCCCAATCACTAAGGGGTTAGTGAACTCGTGACCCCTTAGTCCATAGTGAGGAACATAAACAGGTAAATAGTGAGTCCCCCCACAGTGATTACACACATATATATATATATATCTCAATGTGGGAAAAAAAACAACACTGCAAACAATCAGCAGGATAGTCCAGTGATCTGTGTCACATTCCCCTGGTCATGCAAAAGGAGGAATGTGTGTGAGCTGACACACCATGGATGTAATCCAATATCGGCTGCAATGGCCTCTCACCTCCACCCCGCGACCCTACAGGGCCACAGAGCCTTATCAATATCACCACTGGGCTTCGAAGCAGACAGCACACCTCATAGGCTGATGACTTGAGAGGATTCCCCAGCAAACAGTATCCGCCTTCTCCAACAATCTCCTTGAGGACCAATGGGCAGGATGGATCATGGCTCAGACCCCCATGGAATAAGATAAAAACACATGCTCCATAGTGTAATCCGTTTTAATGATGAAAAGATAGATGGATAAAACGAACTCACATGTGCAGCTGACAGTAGTAATCCCCCATATGCTGGGTGTAAGCATAGGACTGGAGGGTGTTCCAAAATGGCGTTACGCCGGAAGTGCGTCACCACGCTGAGCCGTTGACACGTTGCATCACGTGACCTCGTGACTTCATCAGGACTGCGTGATTGGTCTATTGCACTTCCTTATATAGGCCGGGAATCGCTCCTATCAGAAGCGTTGGGCGGGGCCATATTCCCGTAGCCTGTCATCTCCGGCGGTGATTTCAAGACACCACATATATTTCAAGCTCCCAGAAACATTAATAGGGGTGCTTGAAAGATCAAACTAAGTAAAACATATACATGGAATATAAAATGAAAACGGAATCATGGGTACAAAATACGTAACCCAATAGATAGATGCAGCCTATCAGGCAAAAAAATAATTTTATTATTAGAAAATACAATTAAAAACGTTCAATTAAGAACGATATAATCAATAGGTATACTGGACCCATAAAATATTTTAGGTCCTAATCAAAAATAAAATTAAATAAATATATTAAAAAACCCCAATACTAGTAAATACCAATATAGAAAGAGGTATAAATAACTAAAAAAAAAAACGCAGGAGGAAAAAACCGCAGAAGGGAAAAACGCAGGACGAAAAAGAAGGGGGGGGGGGAAGGAACCACCTTTTGAGATATGCTAGCCACTCATCACATTTACATAGAGTATGCCAGAAAAAATCATATAAATAAATAGCCAGGTATAATATGTCATACAAGGAAAAACATTAAAAGTGTTTAAAAATGTTTTGAAAATGTTTTATCAGCGAGGAATAAAAAAAAAAAAAAAATTATATAAATAAATTATTATTAATAATCACTGATAAAACAATTCAAATCAAAATCTATGTATAACCCTTTTGGCGTAAGTGTATCCATAATAAAAATCCATTTAGATTCCACTTGGCTCAAAGTCCTAATTTTATGACTCCCTCTCCAGTGTTTACGATATTTTTCCACTCCCCAAAAAGACAGACTAGAGGGGTCTTTATTATGGTGCTGCAAAAAATGCCTAGAAACACTGTTTCGGAAAGCCTTTGCGGATATTTTGGACGTTATCTTAATCTGACCCACAATGGCCTTTTTGTCCTACCCACGTATTGGAGGCCACATCCACACTGTAAGGGCTCGTTCACACTAGGCTGTTTTGCCAACGCTTGCCAAACGCCCCTATAGCGTTTGGCAAGCGTTGGTCCGGCGTTTGCGTTTGGCAAACGCTCCGCAAACGCCGCATGCGCGGTTTAGCGGAAGTTGCTAGGCATTTGCCAAGCGTTAATAACGCCCCACAAACGCCTATAATGCAGTTTGAGTGGTGTTACCGCTCCGCAAACTCCCCGCAACCGCGTCGCAACCGCACCGCAAACGCCGGCCGGGCGTTTGCGGAGCGGCACCATAGACGAGAATAGGAGGCTTCAAAGTCTCCTGACTCGTCCAGAGGCGTCCGTTTTGCCGCAACGCGACGCAACGCAAACGCTCCCGTTAGAACAGCACCATGTGCTGTAATGTGCAGAATTGGCAGAGGCGTTTGGGAAGCGGTAAAAACGCTTCCCAAACGCCTCTCTGCCGCCTGCACACAAGGCTAGTGTGAACGTAGCCTAAAACAAACTACCCCCTCTGTTCTACAGAATATGAAATCCTTAATCTGGAATTCCCTTTGATTGCTAGTAGCGGTAAAAGAACTACGCTTAGGGTTATGTCCTTTAGTGGCTTTACATGTATGGCACATTTTACAAGGAAAGAATCCTTTTTGGTCTACAAACGTGATTTTTTTGTTACTATTATTCGGTGGGTCCAAGACATTGTGCACTAATGTGGACCTCAACGTGGGTGCTTTCCTATACACAAATTTGGGAGCTGGCAGTAACACCTTACTAAGTAAAGGGTCAGTAAGTAAAATCGGCCAGTGTTTCTTAAAAACATTTTCTATTTTTTTTCTAATTAACTGTAAAATCTAGAATTGCCAATAGGTTATCATATTCACGTTTATTCTGCTTGTCGGCAAGGAAGCAACTTCTGTTTCTCCTACTTCTGTAATTTTACTTCTAATAGTATCCCTTTGGTACCCTTTATTGACAAACCTTTCTTCCAGAATATTAGCCAGTTTCAAAAATTCTTCTTTCAGTACAATTTCTCCTTAGTCTGACCAGTTGTCCCTTGGGAATGTTCAGGAGCCAAGAGGGATAGTGACAACTATCCAATGGGATATACCCATTGCGATCTAATAGAACCGTAATACAATATATACTCAATCCCCAAAATAAATCCAAGATACTCAATACATATACAGTGTCATGCATGTATTCCCTCAAGGGGAATATCTCGTGCAAAAACGTGAAAATAAAGTAATATATACTATAATAACATATATACTAATAATAAACAGTGCCATACAAAAAGTGCACAAAGGAATAAACGATAGTTCAAATACGAGAAAAGTCCAAAGTAAATAATAATAATACTGATGATGCTGTGCTTAATGATGAACTTCACACTCCACTCTTCATGCAAAATTATGTGCAGTGTACGTGATACACACGTGACAATCCTTAACAGCCAAAATGCCCCCTCACCTCCTTCCTTAGACCCCAAGGGGCCAGCACGCTTTCAGGATCACACGATCCTATCAGTATGGATCACTCTCTAGAAAATATCTTCCTCCTCCAGCATCCACCAGTTTAGGAGCCAGCTCCTCCCAGGGTCAAAGTAAGACACAAGCAGAGACCCTCCATAGTAAAACCAGTAATTTTATTGGTAATAGGTATAAAAAGTAGATTTCCACTCACAAAACAATGAATCTTCCAGCCTCCTACCACATGCTATGGGTGTACTGCATGGGTAATACACAGGGTGTTCCAATATGGCCCCCACGCCGGAAATGACGTCACCACGATTACCGGAAGCTCCTCCTCACGTACCGACTAGTTGTGCCACGCCCACTCCGTGACTTAAAATATATTGTGTGTTTAAAACCTTTACAAAAATGAACAATAATCATTATCAACCATCACTTAAAAAACAATTCAAGTCGAAATCCACGTTTAAACCCCTCGGGGTTTGCGTTCGCATCTCATAAATATACTTGGACTCAACTTGGCTAAGGGAACGCACTTTATGGAGACCCCTCCAGTGACCTTTGAACTTTTCAATACCCGAAAATTTTAATGTGGAGGGATCTTTATTATGATGCATCAAGAAATGCATAGACACATTGTGCTTAGGAAAACTCTTTTTATGTTCTGCACATGTTTATTACACTGTTCAACAAATTTTTATTTTTTGCCAGTTTTGGAAACAAAAGGATCCATTTCTTAATGAATTTCACATTCTGAGTTCAAATATAACAATGAAATTTGTCAATTGGCTCTAGTTTTTCTGTAAACGGAAAGTTTTCTACTATAGGCGTAATGACTACATAATGCACAATAATTATATAGATAGATGTCTTTCCACAAATATAAAGCAAGTGATATTGACTACATAACAAAGCCTAAATGGCATAATATATTGCATAGGATTACCAAGAAAATTTATAGCCATAAGCTAAGTTGAATCATTTTAATACTTAGGATTCTCACTAGTTTTGTCTTCAGTTTGTGTCGGTTTTGCTTCTCTTGGCTTTTCTCTTGTATTCGAGGAAAGGGCTATCTCTTACAACTGTCCGGCAATAGTCAGCAAGCATTGATGGGCTCCATTTATCTTGATATCTTCTTTCCATAGCTGCAATGTCTTGATGGAAGCGCTCTCCGTGTTCATCACTCACTGCTCCACAGTTTGGTGGGAAAAAATCCAGATGCGAATGTAGAAAATGAATTTTTAGAGACATGTTGCAACCCAGATTTCTGTAAGTCTGGATGAGTTTTTCTACCACTTTCTTGTAGTCTGGTGTTTTATTGTTTCCAAGAAAATTTGATGTCACTGATACAAATGCTGTCCAGGCAGCCTTTTCCTTTCCACGCAACAGAGAAAGAAACTCATCATCATGAATAAGTTTACGAATCTGTGGCCCAACAAAGACTCCTTCATTTATTTTTGCAGCACTAAGTGCTGGAAATTTGCTAATCAGGTACTTGAAACCTGCTTTATTCTTGTCCATTGCCTTAACAAATCATCATAATTTTGAATGGCTTACGTCATTAGATGGGTGAATATATCATGGAAACTAGAGCCAATCAACATTTTTTAGGGTCATTTTCGTTTTCAGCACCCCAAAATTATGTAAGATTAGCTAATTTTATGCCCAAAACTTTACCTGTTGAACAGTGTTATTAGTATATATGTTATTATAGTATATATTACTTTATTTTCACATTTTTGCACGAGATATTCCCCTTGAGGGAATACATGCATGACACTGTATATGTATTGAGTATCTTGGATTTATTTTGGGGATTGAGTATATATTGTATTACGGTTCTATTAGATACTAATTAGCGCTGCACTCATAATTTTTGCACTGTTTATTCACTTAATTTGGGTATAAGTTTAGCGTCAGCAGCTTATGGTTATAGGGTAGGAGTCCTTGTGAACGCAGGAGGTTTTTTGTAATTACCCATTGCGATCTACCTTCTTAAAATAAGTTTTTGTATGCAAATTCCCTTGTACATAAATACACAAATCTAAAAAATTAATGGATTCTTATTTAACTTCCCAGGAAAACTTATTACGACTGTTAATATTCAACTAGTTGAGGAAGGATCATAGGTCTGATTCTGTACCATTCCAAACAATCAGTACATCATCAATGTATCTCTTGTAGAGAATTGGTGATATACTGCTTCCTCCTCCCAATAGGCCATAAAAAGGTTTGCCACACTGGGGGCAAACCTCGCCCCCATTGTGACGCCCTTAATTTGTTTATAAAATTTATTCCTGTACCAGAAGTAATTGTGAGATAAACAGTAATCCAAACACTCAATAATATATCTCTTCTGAGTCCACCTGATATGGCTGAATTCTCTCAAGCCCCAATTCACAGACTCAGTGGCATCTTCATGGTTAATTATGGTATATAGGGCCGACACGTCTGCACTTGCCAGAAGCATTTGATCGCTACCTTTTATATTACCGAATAGCTGTATGAGATGTTTAGTATCTCTCAGGTAGGACTTTGTATTGACAACTAACGGCTGGAGAAATATATCTACATATTGGCCCATTCTCGCCAGAACAGACTGGATTCCGTTGACTATAGGCCTCCCCGGTGGGTTATGTGGATCCTTATGAATTTTGGGCACCATATAGATAACTGGTATTCTACAGACCTCTGGATTTAAATATTGGGCCTCTTTAGTGTTCAGTAAGTTTTTATCCATTCCCTTCTTAAGGAGTTTGGTGGGGTCTTTTTTTTATATATACTGGTAGGATCCTTAGATAAAACCAAGTATGTGGTACTATCACTTAAGTGTGACTCAATTTCTCTTTTGTAATCTTCTTTAGCCAGTACCACTATTCCCCCTCCTTTGTCCGCCGGTCCGATGACTATGTTTTTCCTTTTCTTTAATCTACTGATACCAATTGACAAAGCTCTATCATGTGTACTCTTTGCAAATTTTAATTTCTTTATGTCCATATCAATAATTTTTTTTTTAAAAACCTCAACTTGATTGTTATTTGATTGGGGGTTAAACAAGGATTTATTTCTCAACCCCATATGAACCATGTCATTGTACAAATTACTAGAAGCAATATTCTTGGCTCCTGGCAAGCCAAGAAAATGCTTTTTAATATTTAATTTTCTGGCATATTTAAGAGTATCTACATAAATGTTAAATCCATTTGCTGTTTTAGGAGGGGCATACTTGAGTCATTTATCTAGGACTAATAATTCTTCAGTGGTTAGTTGGACCTTACTTAAAATTAAAAACTCCCTCCCCTATGACTTTTTCTTTTGAAGCTGGCGGCCTCCTCTACAGCCCCTCCTCTGCCGGGACTTCTCCGGCCTGGGCTCTGTTCTAACATGTCCCTCCATAAAATTTCCCTCTCTACATAATCTGATCTTAAAGGCTCAAACCTATTATATGTAGGTAGAGGGCTTCTCTCATTGGGGCGGTAATGATAATCATAGTTATAATAGGGTCTAGGACTTCTATCATAATAAGTTCTAGAGTTGTCTAGATCGTGGATTATTATAATATTGTTCATGTCTAGGTGGTCCATTATAATGCTGAGCCTGTTGATAACTGGGTCCTCTCGGTGGGTATGGTTTTGGTGGATAACTATATATCTTCTAGATATAGAACATTAGAAAATAGTATGCATTACGCTGTAACATTCAAGAACCACTTGCTCTGAGTATTTACTCCCCTTCTTGACCAGGCCATTTTTTGCATGATGGTGCTGTGTTACTTTAACTATTGCCCAGCTGTGCAATGCTGCACCCCAATGAATCCCTCTCTCCCAATAGAGCTTTTTCGGTGGTATACGAGTGCCTGTGCTTTAATTTTTGGCAAAAAAAAATATATAATATTAATATTTTTATTTAACATTTTTTGCAATTAAAACATCCAGTAAAACAAAATTTCATTACAAAATTTAGGTCAAAATGTATTCTGCTACATGTCTGGGGGGAGGAGAAAGAGAAAAAAAAAAAAAAAAGAAGTGTGCTGGAGCCAACAGTTGAGAGAACCATTGTTTACATCTCTCCCCCCCAGTAATGCTCTGATGTCATGGGTAATCACCGACCAGGACCCGGTGATTGACAGTTGAAGCTGTGAATAGCAGCTCATGGGTCTTCTAGGTTCTGACATCCACCTCGATGATAGTGACTTCCACAGCTTCTGCATTGATTTAGCCAGTGCCAATAGTCCTCAGCAACCACTGATGTGCCTGATGGATAACAAAACATATGTCAGTGTAAATTGACACTCATTACAATGCTTGGTGTAAAATTTGACTTTTAAACAAGTGCAAAAAAAAAAAAAAAAAAAAAAAAAAAAAAAAAAAAAAAGGGAGCGAGAGCGCACGTAAGAGCAAGAGCGCGAAAGAGAAAGAAAGAAAGGATGGTAAGCGGGGGACCAGTCCTTAAAGTGGAACTACCCCTTTTGGGTGCAGCTCTGCTTTAAAATTTGTTTTTGAATGTTTTTTCGAATCAAATTTCATTTTAATATTTCGGATGTTTAAATTAGTTATTTTTGCATTATTCAGATACATCCAAATAATGGAAAAACAATTTGGATGAAATGTGATTTGGAACGAAACAAAAAACTGCACACGTCTATTGACTTGTACATGGTCATATCGTAGATGAGTGATGGTCTCTAAATGCAGTAACATCAGCAATTCAGGAAAGTGTAGGACGGTCATTCATTCTGCGTCCTCCAGCTCAAGCCTTTTGTTTGCCCTCATAAGAAAAATTAGGTTTTGCAAGATCCAGAACCCTTAGGCACTCCTCTGGATCATGAGCCTTATATCTGTGTGAAAGTTTATCGCATGAATAATGGACTAAATAAAATTAATACAAATCAGCTACATGCATATTGCCATCAGCATTGCTTACCCCATTTCATTTTTCCCTGATCAGCTTTCTTATTAATCTTGCTGCAGCTGGTTGTAAAGAAGGACCTTCAAGGCATCTTGGTTCTGATGTGACATGCCTCTCAAACTTCTGAACACTGTGCAGATAGGAGAGTGGTAGACTTGCTGGCTCCTGATACTTCAAGCTTCTAGAAGAGGAGTTTGATGGTCCTTTCAAGATGGTGGATTCCAATCCACGTAGCAAAGGTGTTGAGCCACAATGTTCAGCTGAAAAGAGAGAAGAAATCCAGATGTTTATTGCGTAGTCCTGCCTTCTCTAAGCTCAGCTGAGTGTAGAATTCAGAGGATGTGCACCGGGCATAGAAAAGAGGGAGTAAAATCGGTAAGCTAAGGAAAATATTAATAGTAAATACAATAAATGTTCATACATCAGGCATACAAAAACAAGAGATACATCACAATACATTGACTTTACCTTGGTTGGGCCTCTATTTCCATTGCTTCTACCACTATGGTGAGAGTCTTCACCTTCAGAGCTGTAAAAAAGCCATGAATGAGTCTATTTTAAAGGATGTTTTAATAATGCCATAAAAATAAAGATAGGCTTAATACGTTCCACTGTCTTCCTGATGGCTTATGAAGGATAATGGTTCCCCTGGCCTGAATTTACAAAAATCTGCTGTTGGTCGACAGAAGTTCTCCAGGTCTCCATATGAGACAATGCTAAGATTCCTCACCAAATGGTGCATTTTTTTACTTGTCTTTAAAAATGTATTTCATTTCAACCTCACTGGCATTGTTTCTGCAGACTATTGAGGTGCATTGGATGTCGCAGCTTCATGCAAACCTTGCAGACCCAGGATCCTCTTGTGCTTCTAGGGAGAAAAAAAAAAACAAAACAAAACAAAACCAAAACAACAGTTTTAGGAATAGATTCAGTATAGCAATACATGGTTTCAAAACAAATAGAAAAATGTACTTAAAATACACATGCTCCAATCTAAAAACGTCAGCTTTAAAGGAGGTAAAAGCAACTACTTAAAGTGGTTATAAAAGCTGAATTTCTTACCTTCATGAATTTTATGCATAAAGTTAAAAAAAAAAAAAAAAAAGAGCCCACCTTGTGTGCAGCTGTTCCACGAGCCCACCTAATACTTACCTGAGCCAGATCTTTATCCAGTTATGTACACAAAAGCATTGGGTCTCCTGAGTCTTACGCCTTGATTGGCTGAAACGGCAGAGAAAGCCAATGAGGAGATAGTGGGGGGTGGAGCTGAACTGCTTGCTATTGGGAACTCTGCAATAGGGAGAGGCCAGGAGCACTGATGGGGGACCAGAGAAGAGAACGACTGGGACTGCTTTGTGCAAAACAGGTAATTTTTTTGCACAAAGCAGGTAATTATGACATGCAGGCAATTATAACATTTGTTATTAGCCACTTGCCCTTCCTGAGCAGGCTATTTTTGTGATACGGCGCTGCGTTATTTTAACTGACAATTGTGCAGTCATGCAACATTGCACCCAAATGAAACGTATGTCCCCCCCCCCCCCACCACCACAAATGGAGCTTTCGGTGGCTTTTGATTGCCTGTGTGTTTTTGCGCTATAATCAAAAAGACAGATAATTGAGAAAAAAAAAATATATATATTTTTGACTTTTTGCTATCAACCACAAGCCTACAGGGCACTTATACCTCCTTCCTGCACAGGCCAATTTCCAGCGCTGTCACACGTTGAGTGACAATTGTGCGGTCATGCAACACTGTACCCATATGAAATAATTTGTGACAGAGCTTTATTTTGGTGGTATTTAATCACCTCTGGGTTTTTTTATTTCTTAAACCAAAATCTACTGAAAATTTGAGGGAAAAAACAAAAACAAAAACAAAAACAAAAACAAAAACAAAAAAAAAAAAAAAAAAAAAAACACACACACGTTTTCTTAGTTTTTGCTATAAAATTTTGTAAATAAGTGATTTTTCTCCCTCACTGATGTGCGCTAGTGAGGCTGCAGTGATGGGCACTGAGGCATCACTGATGGGCAGCACTGATGAGCACTGGTAGGCACATATGTGGCACTGGCATGAGGCACTGATGGACAGTGACAGGTGGCACTGCTGAGGCTACACTGATCATCAGGGCACACTGATCATCAGTGCTCTGATGATCAGTGTACATGTTGCCTCCGCGGAATGCCGATTACCGGCATTTCCCCGACAGCTCGAGAGGAGAGAAATGCCGATAACCGGCATTTCCCTGTTTACATGTTATCAGCTGTGATTGGACACAGCTGATCACATGACCAAGCCGACATCTTCAGCTCTTTCCGTGATCGGTGATCCGCTGTGTCCGAGGGACACAGCGCACCACCGATTGCCGCACGCTCCCTGATCCGCGCATGCATGGTGAGAATAGGAGGACGTCATATGACATCCTCCCGGAACGAGAAAACCACCTTGCGTCTGTCATATTACTATACGGTGGGCAGGAGGCAGTTAAACATGTCCAGAAAAAAAAAAACAAAACAAACACCCAATACTTGTAAAGTAATTGGGTGACGTGAAAGTTAGAGAGTCTACAAATGGCAGTAGATACATTTTTTCTCTCATTACTAGTAATGGCAGCGATCAGAGACTTATATCAGGACTGCGGCAGGCATTCTGACACTGGAGGAGGGGGGGGGGGGGGGGACTGACTAACTGCCACTGACATCCCAATGAAACTAATACAGTGATCAGTGCTAATAAAAAGAACGGACACTGTACTAATGACACTGGGCAGGAATGGATTAACATCTGGGGCAATCAAAGGGTTAACTGTGTGCTGTTCTACGATGTGTGCTTTACAGTGTCAGCACATTGCTTCGTATTGACGGGAGAGATCTGTATTGTTTACATACAGACCTCTCCACTCTCAGTGATACTCAGCGATCGTCAGGTGCCAGCGTGGAATCACTGGCCGGGACCTGGTGAGCTACAGCTGAGGCCGCCACTGGAAATGCAACACACACCTGCAGCAGTATTTCTTCTATAGGGCAGTAAGCAAGCAGTTAAAGGCATTTTTTTTTTTTTTAAATAATACCTCAAATAATTAAAAAAAAAATTTAAGTTTCCATTAAAGCAGGTGTAGGCAACCTTAACCACCTCAATACTGGGCACTTTTACCCCCTTCCTGCCCAGGCCAATTCTCAGTGCTCTCACACTTTGAATGACAAAATTACTCAGTCATGCAACACTGTACCCAAATGAAATTTTTGTCCTTTCTCCCCCCCCCCCCCCCACAAATAGAACTTTATTTTGGCGGTATTTAATTAGCACCAGGTTTTTTATTTTTTGCGCTGTTAAAAAAAAAATGAAAAAACTAATTACACTTACCGTAACGTCTTTTCCAGTAGTCTCTCAGGACAGCACCGATTACCCACCCAGTGTTGCCATTTGGTTATGCGAGTGTCTTATTACAGTCATGTTGTCTCCTCAGGTGACCGGAGGTACGATTTAAGAACTGAGGTTGGAGGGGAGTGGAGAACTTTTAATTATGGGTGGAGGCGTTTCCTCAGGTGGGGATGAGCCGAGGTCTCTCAAGGTGCTGTCCTGAAAGACTACTGGAAAAGACGTTACCGTAAGTGTAACTTGATTTTTCCCCTTTCAGGACAGCATCTTGAGAGGATAAGCGAGTACTCACCCCTCAGGCAGGCTAACTGCTTGAAAAACTTTACGTCCAAAGGTCTGCTCCTGCACAGAGTCCAGGTCGAGTCCGTAATGCCTTACAAACGTGTCGTAGCTGGACCAGGTTGCTGCCCTGCAGATTTGTCCTGGGGAAGCACCTGCCAGCTCCACCTGGGTAGTTGCTACTGCTCGGGTGGAATGCGCCCCGATTCCCTCTGAGGCCTCTAGGCCCTCCGCTTGGTATGCCCCTGCAATCGCCAGTTTTAACCATCTGGCCAGTGTCCTCCTAGAAGCTTTCTTGCCCTTCCTAATCCCCGCGAAACAAAAAAAAACAAAAAAAAAAAAAAAAAAAAAAAACAAAACACAAGGGTAGCACTATATAATGCTCCCTCTGGGCCACCTTCGGAATGAAGGATGGGTCTGTCCTAAATACCACTATCCGCAAGAATCTGTAGATAGGGGGTTCTGACTGATAGGGCCTCTAGCTCACACACCCTCCTTGCTGTGGTAATCGCCACTAAAAAGGCCATCTTAATAGTAAGGTCTCTTATCGGGCAGGACTAAGGGCTCGAACGGGCCCTAATCAGTACCCCAAGCACTTTTACCAAGTCTCACATTGGAAAAGGCCTGGACCTCGGAGGTCTCTGCCTTGCCAGGGCCTTAAAAAATCTCCCTACCAATGCCTCCCTGGCTAAGGGCGTCTCTAAAAACACGCTGAGGGAAGAAACCTGGCCCTTGAGCGTGCTGATGGAAAGCCCCTTGTCCGCCCCTGCTTGCAGGAACTCCAACACTGATACCATGCTATGGGTCGCCACCAACACCCTATCGCACCAGGCCGTAAAGCAACCCCAAACCCTGCTATAAATGGCCTGGGTCTCCTCCTTTCTGCTGGCCAGCAACGTTGCTACTAACCAGGTCAAAAACCCCTTTGCTAAAAGGAGCTGCTGTTCAGAAACCAGGCCGTCAGCCTTAGTCTCTCCAACCTGGGGCATAGGACCGGCCCCTGTGTCAACAAATCCCTTCTTGGCGGTAACTCCCAGGGCAGCCATGTGGCTAAGCTTGATAGTCACAAACCATGCTCACCGTGGCCAGAAGGGGGCAATCAGGATAAGCAAGGTTCTCTCTGCCCTGAATTTCCTTAACACCAGGGGGAGTAAGGGGATGAGGGGGGGGGGGGGGGGGGGGAGCGTAGCACAGCAGGTAATCCCACCTCTGCCCCAATGCATCCACCACTTCTGATCCATCCCCGCGGTTCAGGGAGAAGAACCTCGGGACCCGGTTGTTCTTCCCCAAGGCAAAAAGATCTATGTCCGGGGCCCCCCCACTTCCTTACGATCACCTGAAAAACCTCAGTGTTTAGGGCCCACTCCGACTCTGAGCCGAGTCCTGCTCAGGAAATCTGCCGTCCGATTCAGTTCTCCCTTCAGGTGTACCGCGGACAGGGAAGCCAGGTTTCTCTCCACCCACGATAAAACTACTGCAGCTAGGGATCCGAGAGCCTTGCTCCTTGTTCCCCCCTGCTGGTTTATACAAGCTACTGCCGTAGCATAGTCCTTCAAGACCCTCACGTGCTGGCCCCTGATCCTGTCTTGGAAGGAGCCGAGAGCCTCCACTACTGCCCTCAACTCTCTCCAATTCGAGGATTCTGTCCTCTCTACTAAGGACCACTCCCCCTGAACCACCAAATCTCCTAGGTGGGCTCCCCACCCATGAGCGCTGGCGTCCGTCGTGACTTCCCTGGTCACTGAGAAACACCACAACAGCCCCTGGGTTACGTTGGACGACCTCCTCCACCACAGAGACCTCTTCACACTGGGGGGAATAAGGACCTGGTCCTCTAAGGATTGTACCCTTCTGTCCCAAACTCTCAGAACCCACAGCTGGAGGGGGTGCAGATGCAAGCCTGCCCACTGCACCACTGGGATGGAAGCTGTTAATGCCAGTACCGACATGGCCTGCCTCATTGTTACTGACCTGCTCCCCTGTAACAATCTGATCCCTCCATCCAATTTGGCAACTTTTTCCAAAGTTAAGATGGTCCTCTGCCTTACGGAATCTAGAATGTACCCCAAGTAAACTGCTCTTTGGGAGGGCACAAGACAGGACTTTTCCAGATGACCCCTTACTATCGCAATGTTCTGCTGTAGCTGGATCTCTGAGTCTGCAAAGAGCAGCAGGTCGTCCAAGTAGGCTATAACTGCAATCCCTTTTAGGTGGATGGGGACCAATGCCTCTGTCAGTATTTTGGTAAACACCCTTGGCGAGGAGGATAGTCCGAACGGCAGAGCCCTGAACTGCCAATGCCGTATTCCTGCTTCCCTTCGTACTGCCAACCTGAGAACGCTGTGAGGGTTCGGAGATGGGCACATGAAGGCGAGCGTCCCTTAAATCTATGGAGGCCATGAACATTCCTGGTGGGAGTAGGGCTCTGACTGAAAAAAAAAAAAAAAAAAAAAAAAAAAAAAATTGAGTCCATACGGAAACCTTTTGTATCGCACCGATCTGTTTAGGGGCTTCAGGTTCAGAATCAGCCTGACCGTCCCTGACTGCTTCTGAACCATGAATACGTGGGAATAAAAGCCTTTCCCCTTTTCCCCCTCTGGGACCTTGGTAATGACTCTCTGGTCCTCCAAGTCCCTCAGCGCACCCATTAGGGCAGAGGCCCTTGCCGGGCCCCTTGGCAGGGCCATCACAGAAAAAAAAAAAATCTTTCTAACGGCGGCTCCGAAAACTCCAGCTGATAACACCTTCTCACGATGTCTAGAATAAAGGGGCTGGTAACCGCTGCTTCCCACTGTGGGAGAAAGGCCACCAATCTTCCTCCCACAGGAGGAACTGAGTCACCGTGGCTTCTGGGGCTGCTCAGGAGGGCGAAAAATCACCCCTCCCCTGCACCTACCTCTGTCCCCAAGACCTTCTGGCCTGAGGCTCTGTCTTTTTGCTGGGTGTGCTTTTAGCGTCCTCTCCTCCTGCAACTTCCTTTTTAGGGGGAAGGACTTTTTCCTGTCTGCCGTCCGGTCTAGAATCTCCTCCAACCCCGGCCCGAACAGGAAATCCCCCGTAAAGGGGATGCCACACAACCTCACCTTTGATGCAATATCGCCCTGCCATGTCTTCAACCATAGAGCTCTCCTAGCTGAGTTTGTCAGGGCCGCTGACCTGGCCCACAGCCTTACTGACTCTGCGGAAGCATCCGCGATATACCCCACACCCTGTAACGGTCTCAAAAGAAGCCAGAATTTTCTCCTTGGGGGAGTCCGCTACAATATGGGCCTGCAACTGTCAACCAGTATTCCAGGTTCCTGGCCACGACAGTTGTGGCCATGGCAGGCTTCAAGTTCAACAGGGTTGAATCCCAAGCCTTTTTAAGGCAAGACCCCCATATCCTCGAACGCTAGGTCTGTCTTCCTCACGGTTGAAGAAAAGGCTGCGTCAAGCTTGGGGTTTTTATTCCACACAGCCCCCGGATCCTCACTAAATGGAAATCTCCTTCTAAGAGCTCTAGAAAAGGGCGGCTTCCTTTCCGGGCCCTGCCACTCTCTTGATGGTATCCACTAAGATATCATGTACTGGAAACACTGTGCCTTTGTTCCTCTAACCCCTGATACATCTGATCATGCAAGGACAAGGTCTTAACCTCCTCCTTTATGTCTAGGGTTTCATATATAGCCCCTAAACGGTCATCGACCTCCTCTAAAGACAGCTTGTACCGAGAAGGACCCCTGCACTCGTCTGAGGGACCCTCCCCAGCTGACTCCTCTTCCGACTGGGAATCCCCCAAGGGCTCATCCTCCCCTGCTGCGAGGAGCTCCTGCTCCAACCTACTGAGGCCACCCGGGGGAGGGGGCGGTCTGGGGAACGGCTAACCTTTCCATAAGACTCTTGAAAGAGTTGAAGGTACTGTCAGCTCCTTCACTGACTTGACCAAGTCACCCTGCTCTGGCCTCTCCTCCTTTACTAACCCTTCAATACATGGGCCGCAAAGAACCTTCCTCCAGGAATCTTTTAGCACTCCTTTGCAGGATGGGCATCTGCGCTTAGGCTCCTGGTGCTTAAGCTTTGCCCGGGCCTTGCCCTGAAAGACACGAGGGCAGAAAGGGAGCCTATCACCCACTGCCATCACCCCTCTGCTCTCCCTCCCCCCCCCCCCCCCCCCCCACTTCCCAGCAGGGCCTAACCCCCCCCAACAGAATTCCTTCCCTGCCTAGGAAGACCCTCACCACCAGAGGGTCCGGGAATACCCCAGGAGCTAGGGGCCACCAGGTAGGTAAGGACTCCTGAGTCGCCTTACCCGAGACTGGCTGGTGCTGGCATCTCCTGGTCCCGGTGCATCCGACATCCTTCTCAGGAGGGTGGTCCCCTGTGCAAGCCTGTTCCACACCACCTTTTGAATTTTGCACCGCCGCGGTGCTAGGGCCGTGACCAGAAGCCGCGACCCTGGGAGAAGCCCTGCCCCTTCCGCCGGAAACGCCGTCCCCTGACATCTGGCCCGGCAAGGTCCACTGCCCGCCAGCATGGGAAGGAGCGGGACTCCTCCCTGATCCTCTCCAAATCTCACCACGGCCACCCCGACGCCCCAACTTGCCGGGGGGGGGGGGGGGGGGGTCGGGGGGCGAACAGGTACGTGCTGTCCCCCAGGGTGCATGCTCTCTGCACGGCAGCAGGCCCTGGGAGGATTGCAGCTGGACACTCCGGCCTTCACTCCCTGCTGCCCTGAGCCTCCCAGCTGGCTCTCGGCTCCCCTATCTGTCTGCCAGACAGCACCTCCTCACGTGCCTCCCCACCGGAGGAAACACACACACTTAGCAAGAGGCATGGCAAGTTTTTTTTGAACCTGTAATTTTTCCACCCCCAACAATTCTTTGGAAAATGAAGTAAATAGTGTATGTTTTTCACAACTGGTATATTAAACAGGTTATTTCGCTCACACAGCATATGCATACTTGCAGCTTCACCCCAAAACACATTCTGCTGCTCCCGAGTATGGGGATACCACATGTGTAAGACTTTTCCACAGCTTGGTCATATACAGACACCCAACATCCAAGTATGACCTACAGGCGTTCTGGAGGCATAAGTTACACATCTCATTTCCTGACTACCTACCACACTTGTGAGGGCCCTGGAGTACCAGGACAATGGAATGACCCTTGGATGCCTGCCTATCTTCTGGGAGTGCTGCGCTGCTTGTACTCACCACTACACTACTGGTGGGTGCCTGCTCCTCCTCAGATCTCCTGAACCCCTTTGCTTGGACTCTCCTCCTCAGAATCCATTGCTGACCCACTGCTTTCAACTAGCTCATACTCAGAATCTGAGTCCGACAGAGTTGCCCGCTACTCTCATCCATCATACTTAGTATCTCCTCGCTGGTGTATCATTTTGTAGACATTTTGATGTTCACTGATACAGATGTTTATCACTGGTACAGAAGTGGATGAGCACTGGTACACTGACAGATGTGGATCACAGGGCACTGACAGGGTGATTTTTACTCACAGATTGGCTCTGCCTCTCCTAACACAGACCCCACTAGTGAGGAGAAGCAGAGCCATTCACCTGAATGGCGGCTTTGTTTACATCATATGACGGCTGTGATTGGACACAACCATCATGTGATCAGAAGGGCCAATCTGCTGAGCGGCATTGCGATGTGTCCAAGAGACACTGAGAACACACAGCTGCGTGGCCGCATGTTCTGAAGGATGTTCCTGTACGTCCACTTAGAACAGCACATAAACGGCCAGGTGGGAATCTACCTGAACAACCGGGCACAGTGTGCCAGTGTCACCTCCTCACACCTGTAATAGCAGAACTACCATGTCACAATCGCATGCATTGTACGGCAATCATGGGTTTAAATCAGGTGGTGAGAGGAGGCAACATATCACCCCCTCACCATCTGTGAAACACACTCAGATCACTTTACAGAGGAGCAGTAGTGTCTGCTGCACTTGTGAATGATCCCTTAGTTGCATTCAGCAGCAGCACTCTTAGGGCTCCTTCACATGTAAAGTTTGGGGGGTGGTAAAACTATGCGGTTGAGTCATGGTTTTACCACCCCCACTCCCTACCCACTTTAGCTGATGAGGCAGCAGCCAAAAAGGTATAGACATGCTGCAGCAGGAATTACACCCCCTGGTGCTTTTGGTCTTTTTACCGCCTGTCAGTCGAGACCCATTCATGTAAATATGACACTCTGTAAGCGCCCCACAACTGCATGCTTCTGCGGGGTCCAAGGGGTTTAAGCAGGTAGTGAATAAGCAACACACCACTGCTGTTTAACCCCTTGATGCTGTACTGCACAAGGTTGCAGGGCACTTGCAGAGCAGCCTCATTCACTTGAATGGGTCATGCTTGGCAGGTGCTACACCCTCCAACCATGACAGGGCATAGGAGCAGCACTACAGAGGAGACCAACTTATGCGGCTCTCACTCCCTACTACAGATCCAACTTGATAAGTAGTCCCTCTGCATTGTACTCTGTCTGATGCTCTGGGATGGCGGCTCAGCAAGCCCTAACCGTGATCTGTTACCTGGCCAAGATCTACTGGTTGCTGATCCTCACAATTAAAGCATCTGGTATTTTGTTTTTTATTTTTTACCATGAAGGCTTTGCCTGGACACTACCAGCTATACAGTAATGCATTCTGTGAAAAAAAAAAAAATATATATATATTCTCCACGTGTTGTAACCATGACACTTAATGTGTTTATCCCAAACCAAAAAGAAACAAAAAAAAAAAAATGACTAGAAATGGTGATAAGGACACACCAAGAAGTTTATTGAAGCCCACAGAACTATAACCAGGATGGATACCTCCAGACCAAAACTACCAACTATAAAGTGAAAGTAATGACAACGTTGTCACCCACTTTAACCCTTTCACTGTCAGGTCCATATGAAGTACAGACCTGACTTTTCCTTTTTACACACAATCCAATAGCTGCAGCCACCAGGATTGTGTGTAAAACTGACAAGCAGACTGCTGCCTGGCAGGTGGAAGCATTCTACAGCTGCGCTGCTGCCCGATTGCTTCCAAACACCCCTGGTAATCATAAAACAAATATGCAGCACTATATATAAAGTGACATGTGCAAAAATAACTGCGCAATAATAGCGAAGATAAGAAACAAGGTGATGAATGCAAATGTGAATGGAGGAGTCACAAAAACAAAATTATAAAAATACGATGAAATTAATTTCAGTGTGATCAATTGTATAGCCTAAAACCAAGTACAATGCATTATTGTACTTGGTTTTAGGTTATACAATTGATCACTGAAATTCATTTCACCATATATTTTTATAATTTGTGACTCATCCATTCACATTTGCATTCGTCTTGTTGATGATATTTCTTATTGTTACTATTATTGCGCATGTCACTGTATATATAGCACTGCATATTTGTTTTATGGTTTATCTGAGGATTTAGGGGGTTTATCCTTTTATGCTAGCAGCTTACTTGGTTCACTTTGTGCGCTCACCTATTCTAGCTTTAGTGGCTGTATTACACCCCTAGTAATTCACATCACCACCATGTACTTTGGGCTCCGCTTGCCCATTTTCGGGCCCAGGACCGACATGGCAGGTGCGACCGGGTAGAAGGGAGGTAGGAGAGTGGACACATGTCCACATATATGCATGAATAACACGTGTTGGGGTGCCTCTACATGAAAACGATTGTGACATGTTACATATCACCGCTCACACAGGAGGAGTGAGTATAATAATGCCGCACAAGACCTTCTCTGTAAGACTGAACTGATGACCTATAGGGGGCTTTTGAAGCGTCAGCTATAGAAAATATAGGGAACTCAAGTTTGTTGCCATTTCACGGACTCACGCAAAAGGTTTGACACGTTGGGTGCCTATTTATTCGGTAATTAATTGCTTTTTTTGTCCTGAAATCTTGCATTTCCTAGACCTTTGTACTAATATCTGAAATTAAGAAAATTGGAATTGCTATTTTAGTCTCTAGGGTATCTGCTTTCAGAAAATGCACATGGTTAACCGCTTCCCTACCGCCCTATAGTAGATATACTGCTACAGGGGTATGCAAAATCATGTGTGTATATATACACACACACACACACGTGATTTTGCATTTCCGGGTAGGGAGCCGGCGCCCTACCTTCAGTGCCAATCACTGAGTCCCGGCCGGTGATTCCCCACTGGCGCCCGGTGATGACTGATCATCTGACTGGAAGGAGGACTGCTTTGTTTACTAACAGTCGTCCTCCCTGTCGGCTCAGGCACACTGCAGAACCAACACCACCCCCTAGTAAAACACTCCCCACATGTCCTGCCCAGTGCCATTAGTACCATGTCAGTGTTTTTGAAGCACTGACCACTGTATTGGTGTCACTGGGGATATCAATGACACCAAGTCAGCTCCCCCTAGTGTCAGAATGCCCACCGCTGTCCCACTATAAGTCACTGATTGCCATTATTCGCTTAAACACCCACACAACATAATCAAATACTACCGAAAGAAAGCGCTTTGTGGGGGGAGGCAAATTTAATTTGGGTGCAGTGTTGCATGAAAGCGCAATTATCAAAGTAATGCAGCGCTGTAACACAAAAAAATTGACTGGAGCCACGTTAGTACAATGTTGCTTGCAGGCTGAATGACGTGCACATGGAGCCTGGAAGACTCGCAGACCACATACACATCCAGTGTACATAAGTCCTGGATCTGGCCTTACAAACAACCCATCAATGAATATAGCTCACTATGTATCAAATCATCACTTGGGAAGTCTCAGATAAACAGCTGAGTGTCATTACACAATGGAAATCAATTGTAGTGAGCATGTGGACAGACACAGCCAGCAATGGCGGGATAGCAAGGTGAGTGCTGAGATACACGGTCACTGTGTTACTTGTACATAACACACTCCCCATACCCTAGCTTCACCCAATTATTAAATAAAGAGATCAGCTTCTAACTCCAGCTTGTTCATTTAATTTTTGACAATCAAACCTGGAAGCGGTTTGGTTTCTATGCACAGCTGCACCAGATTCTGCACTTTTCAGCTTTAGTACATCTCCCCATAGAGTCCTGTGCAATGTATTATATTTCAGGTACTTATAGAACGCCAACAATTTGCACAGCACTTTGCACATATATTGTGCATTCACATCAGCCCCTAACCCTCAGGGAGCGTACAATCTAAAAGGTCCCCAACTCTTAGGGGGGCATACAATCTAAGGTCCCTAACTTACATATACATACTAGGGCCAATGTAGACAGAAGACAATTCACCTACCAGCATGTAGCATGTGCAATACACGTCTGTGCTCACTGGATGCAGCCACGCCATGTGTCACTTTGCTGAGTATGAAAGGTTAAACATCATGGTGGCTCCCATCATCTAGAGGCAATCCTGCTGGACTGTGGGTCCCATGTGCACACATAGGGGGTGAGGGTGTACACTGACCAGTTTCCTCCACTTCCATGTGGATTTTGTCAAGGTGTAAACTGCTCTGCTAAACTCTACTTTAAGTAAGAGGGTGAACTCCACCCACTACTGGTCCTTAACCACTTGTCCTCCAGAGGATTTACCCCCCTTCCTGACCAGACCATTTCTAGTTGTCTTACTATCGTGTAGCAATCAGGTGCATTGCACTGCAATTATGGGTTTAAATTAGGCAGTGAGGAGGCAACATATTGCTTCCTCGCCACCTATCAAACACACTTGGATTGCTTTTCAGAGGAGCAGCTGTGCCTGCTGCACTTGTGAATGAGCCCTTAGTTACATTTCACAGTGGCACTCTTAGGGCTTGTCAACACAAAGTAGGGGGTGGTAAAACCCTGCAGTTCAATTTTGGTTTTCCACCCCAATCCCTACCCCCTTTAGGATTTGAGGCGGCACACATGTGTACACATGTTGGAGCAGGAATTACACCCACTGCTGCTTTTGGGGGGTGTTACCGCCTGCCAATCGTGACCTATTCAAGTAAATGGGGCCACTCTGCAAGCGTCCCACAACTGCATGTGTCTGTGGGGTCCAAGGGGTAAAGCAGGTGGTGAGAATGCTTTAACTCCTTATTTGCTGTACTGCACAAGGTTGCAGGGCACTTGCAGAGTGGTCTCATTCACTTGAATGGATCATGCTTGGCACCCTCCAACCATGACAGGGCGTAGAACTCCTGCTGTGGCTGCAACATGTGTACACCCCTGGCCACTGCAGCTAAAGGGGGTGCTGATGAGGTGGGGGTAGTAAAAACATGTCTTAACTATGGGGTTTTACCATCCCCAAACTGCAATTGTAGATGAACCCTTACTGGTCTGAGCCCCCTATAAGGTTGCTTTCACACTGATATGCTGCGGTTTACCTACACCACGGGTGCGGCACAGTGCATCTGCGACTTTCCTGGGTTAGCTGCGCTTTACCATAAACGTCTACTATATCCCGCAGGTGTGGTCCACTTTCTGAAAGAGCACCAGATCTCCTGCATTCAGGTGTTTTGGTGTGCTTTCAGAAAACACACCAAACCCACAGGATATAGTAGAAGTCTTTGGTTATGCACTGCCAACCCAGTGGAAAGTACAAGTACGGTGCACTGCACCCGCGGTGAGGGTAACCTGCATCACATCAGTGTGAACACAGCCCTTTACTATTCTGCCCAATGTATGGCTTCACAATGACCTGAAGATCGCTTCTTTCCTGCTGCTGGCACCACTCTGGAAACCTCTAGCCGGGATAAGAGGCGGAGAGCAGTTGGTATCACTCCACATGGGATAGGAGCAGCACTGCAGAGGAGACATCAACTTATGCGGCTCTTGCTTCCTACTACAGATCCAAATTTACAAGTAGTCCCTCTGCATTGCACTCTGTTTGATGCTCTAGGATGGTGGCTCAGCAAACCCAGACTGCAATCTACCAGTCACTTGTCTGTGATCCACTGGTAGAACAGAGGGTTTCCGATGCCGGGAGATGGGGTTTGTAATCATGTGACTGCTGTGATTGGTTGTCACAGTGGTCACATGATCGAAAAGCTCCAGATCGCAAATGTGAGCTGTCCCCTGTCGGTATGTAAAGAGAGATTGCACCACGCATGTGGGACATCAATGGAACATAAATGGAGATGAGTTGGCACAAATAAGATGTCCACTGTTAGGTCCATGTCTCCACTATTGGGGGGAGGAGAAGACCACTGCTATGTCTGCCAGAAGATCCACAGGGACTCCAGGATGGTTGTCACTTCAAAACTGGCCTTCAGAGTAGAGCAGAAGCAAGTCTCCAATACTACATGTAAATAACAAGGTAAAGAAGGCGCCACTGAGTGCAGACCATTATACACTTAATTAACCGTTTCCTGACCGCCCTATAGCAATACTACTACAGGGCGGCACGGGTGCGCAAAATCATGTATACATATATATATATATATATATATATATATATACACACACACACAAGATTTTGCATCTTTGGGTAGGAAGCGCACGTGATGTGTGTGCGCACCCTGCCCGCGCCGCCATTTGTGGCCACGGCTGTCAATCACCGGATACCAGTCAGTGATTACCAGTGCCCGGTGATTGCCGAACATCTCTGATGGGGAGAACTGTTCGTAAACAAAACAGTTCTCTTCCCTGTCAGCTCGCTCAGTGCTTTGGATGGCTGTGCACAGCACAGCCATGCAAAGCAGTGTGCTTACAGTGAAGCACACAGACACAGCACTATGTAAAATGGCACACAGCATACAGTTAACCCTTTGATTGTCCCTCATGTTAACCCCTTCTTGCCCAGTGCCATTAGTACAGTATCATTGCTTTTTTTTAAAAGCAGTGATCACTGTATTGGTGTCACTGGGAATGTCAGTGACACCAAGCCAGTTCCCCCCAGTGTCAGAATGCCCGCTGCAGTCCTGCTATAAGTCGCTGTTCGTCACCATTGCTAGTAAAAATAAAAAAATCCCAGTATATACAGTATACCACCATTTGTAAATGCTATAAGTTTCACATAAGTCCAAAATATAGTTTTTTTCCTCAAAATTGTTGGTCTTTTTGTTTATAGCGCAAAAAATTAAAAATGCAGAGGCAATCAAATACCACCGAAAGAAAGCTCAATTTGTGGGAAAAAAAAGGGTGTAAATTTCATTTGGGTGCAGCATTGCATAACTGTGCAATTGTCAGTTAAAGTAACGCAGCGCTGTAAGGCAAAAAATGGCCTGGTCAGGAAGGAGGGGAAATCCTCTGGAGGGCAAGGGGTTAAAACAATGCTGGGAATTCGCAGTCACATTTTGGAAGGTAAATACAGGCACATCTGAAGTCCAATATAGCCCTCCGGGATTGGTGTGCATAGGCAGTGGGTCAGGGCATCTGAATTCCAAGGTCAAAGGGCCAGCTGAGAGATAGAATAGGACCGGAAAACTGCTGTGATGTGCGGTGGAATGCAGATGGAGAGCTTGAGAAAGGAGTGTGCCCCCATAGTTGGTGTGCATGCTCTGAAACATTGTTGCATTACTTCCGGTGACGCGGTCACACTGAACACTGTGTTCCATCTGCATTCCACCATACATCGCAGCGGTTTTCCAGTCCTATTCCATCTCTCTATCCCTTGGACTCAGACGCCCTGACCCGCAGCCTATGCACACCAATCCCAGAAGACTATATTGAACTTCAGATGTGTCTGTATTTACCTTCCAAAATGTGAGTGCAAATTCATAGCATTGTTTTAATAAAGTGTATAACGGTCTGCACTCAGTGGCGCATTCTCTACCTCTTTATGTACATGTGGAGCATCAAAGCGAACATCTGATTGAGGGTAGTAATTCTAGAACTAGATCTCCTGTGTAAATCTAAAGTTGTAGTCTGTAAAGGCTTTTAAAGCTAAACTAATGTGTTTGTGTTTTATGCATTTCAGCAACAATACACTCTGTCATCCTCAAGGTGACCCTGAATTTTACCAGCTCCACAAAATTCAGCCACTCGCAAATCACCTTAACCAAAAATTTGCAGATGTCTATACTCTCCAGCAAAAAATCTGCGTTGATGAGTCCCTCATTAATTTTTATGGCTGCCTTGCATTCAAACAATTTCTCCCCAGCAAGCGTGCCAGATATGGGGTCAAGGAGTATAAGACCTGTGAGAGGACAACAGGCTATACATAGAAGTTTCATATTTACGAAGAAAAAGATAGTCACGTGGAGCCCCCCCGGTTGCCCAGACTACATGGGGAGCAGTGGCAGGGTAGTTTGGGACTTGGTGTCATCCTTTTTCCATATGGGGTACCACTTATATGTGAACAATTTTTATTCAAGTGTGCCACTATTTAGACATTTGTACAATCTTGGAATTGGCACATGTGGCACCGTGTGACCTGTGTGCCCACCATTAGAAGTGGGTGGATGCAGGGCCGTATATTCTAATGGTGGGCATACCGCACACTTTTTCTGGCAGATATTTCTTTTTTTGTATGCAGCCTGTGGGCTGAATGAAAAAAAAGAGAACGTAGTATATATACCCAACAAGGACCAGCGATGTACTGGTACATCACTGGACTTTGAATGGTTATACCAGGATGATGCCTACAGCTGCAGGCATCATCTTTGGATCGTTTTTTTAGCCAGTGATTGGCTATCATGTACAATGAATCCTAGTGGCTAATTAGCTGCAGGATTGCTTTTACAAGCAGTGGGAGACAATGCCCCCCTCCCCTGCTGCCTTCCAAGGCAGTCCCGTGCCATTGGGGGAACATAAGAATGCAGCCGGTGTTTCTGCCAGATAACCATAGAGCTGATTGGAGACCGGAATGGTGCCATCATCTCTATAGTCTAAGAAATCAGAAGCTACCAACATTTCATCCCTTTAGTTTTGCAGGATATAAACAGCGCCATTTGTAAATTAGGAAAGCATCTGATCACAACGATCTTGGTTTGATTAGATAATGTAAGAGCAGAGGAGATATCTAGAGTTTGATAGACCCCAGATTTCTCAAAAAAGAATATATGACAATGCCCATTGCAATTATAGGTGATATTTGCATTCTCTGTGATAGCATTAAAAGTGATCAAAAAAAAAAAAAGGAACAGTGTAAAAATAATTCTAAAAATCAATCTAAATCACCCTCGCTCCCCCAAGCGCGCACCTGCGAGTGTTTACCCTGTGCCGGTATGTAAACAGCGGTTGCACCATGCATGTGAGGTATCGCTGCGAACGTCAGATCAAGGACAGCAATTCTAACACTAGACCTCCTCTGTAAATCTAAAACGGTAGCTTGTAAAGGCTTTTAAAATGTTGCCTATGGATATTAAAAATGTATGCAGTTTGTCACCATTGCATGGGGCATTCACAGTTTTAAAGCATGTCATGTTTGGTATCTATTTACTCAGCATACCATCATCTTTTATATTTTACCAATAATTGGCCAATATTTTGTGTTTTTGTGAATTAGGTTTTTTTTAAAAAAATTGCATTTGAAAAATCGATGCGTGAGTACTATGTGACATAAAAAATTGCAGCACTCACCATTTTATTCACTAGGGTGTTTGCTTTAAAAAAAATATACATTTTAGGGTTTAATTAATTTCCTAGCAAAAAATACAGATTTTTTTGATGTGAACAAAAAGTGTCAGAAAAGGCTTGGTCTTCAGGTGGTTAGAAGAGTGAGTGACGCGTTGCATAAACTTCTAATGCTGGGCATAAAATGCACCCACCCCCAAAAAACACCCTAAGCTATCTGCAAGTTTTTAAAAGATAAAATTAATTAATTAATTTTTACACAAAATTGTCTCTTAAATGATTTATTGCTCACACATGCCATGGGTATATGTGTAATTACCCCCCAAAATACATTCTGCTACTTCTCTCGAGTATGGGGATACCACATGTGAGAGACTTGTTGGCAGTCTAGCCAAGTACAGGACCCCAAAATCCAGTAAGCATCTGCAGGCTTTTAAAGGGCTTTATTTCGTCATTAAACTTCCTGATTACCTATCACAGTTTTGGAGGCCCTGAAATGCCAGGATAGCACCAGTACCCCCTCCCCCCCCCCCAAAATGACCCATTTTTGGAAAGTAGACACCCCAAGGAATTTGATAAGAAGCATGGTGAGTATTTTGCAGATCTCGTTTGTTGCCACAAGTTTTTGGAAAATAAAGAAAGAAAACAAAAACATATTTTTTATTTTTTTATTCATATTTCAAAACATTGTGAGAAAAAATGAGATCTGCAAAATACTCACCATGCCTCTTTTTAAATTCCTTGGGGTGTCTACTTTCCATAAATGGGTCATTTGGGGGGGTTTGGTGCTATCCTGGCATTTCAGGGCCTCCAAAACGGTGATAGGTAGTGAGGAAGTGAGATTAGGAAGTTACGCACCTTCAGGCTTTCAAAGTGGTCATTCGATTTCAGGCTCCTGTATGTGGTTGGGCTCCCAAAAAGTCTCACACATGTGGTATCCCCATACTCAGTAGAAGTAGCAGAATGTATTTTGGGGTGTAATTCCACATATACCCATGGCTTTTGTGAGCAATATATCATTTAAGTGAAAACATTGTGGAAAAAAAATAAATCTTCCGTGAACTCAATATGCCTCTCAGCAGATAGCTTAGGGTGTCTACTTTCCGAAAAGGGGTCATTTGGGGGTGTTTGTACAATCCTGGTATTTTAGCACCTCAAGAAATGTGATGAGCAGTCAGAAAGTAAAATCTGTGTAAATTCCATTAGCTATACCATAGTTTGTAGACGCTATAACTTTCACACAAAGCAATCAATATACACTTATTTACCAAAAACGTGTAGTAGAATACATTGGCCTAAATTTATGATGAAAGTTGAGTTTTTTGGATATTTTTTTATGCAACATGAAATACCAGTTCAGGCCATTGTTTACATTTTGTTACTATGGCAACCACGCCATTGTTTACATTTGGTTAACATGATAACCAAGCCATTGTTTACATTTGGATAGCATGGTAACCAAATCATTTTTTGCATTTGCTTACCATGGCAACAAAATAATGCCACAAAAATGCCAGCTTGGGGCATTGGTTAGTATGATTACAAAATAATGACACATGAAATACCAGTGCAGGCCATTCTTTACATTTGGTTACTATGATAACAAAGCCATTGTTTGCATTTGGTTACCATGGTAACCACATTATTGTTTACACTTGGTTACCATGGTAATCAAGCCATTTTTACATTTGGTTACCATGGCAACCGAATGATGCCACAAAAATGCCAGTTTGGGGCATTGTTTAACCGGTTGCCAACCAGCCACAGTACATATACTGCAGCAGGGCGGCACCGCTGTGCAAAATCACGTTTATAAACGTCATTCGTGCTCCCGATGTTTTTGCGGGCAGGGGGGTGCGCGCGGACCACGCAATTGTCATTTAAACTAGCGCAGCACTGTATATCAAAAAAATGGTGTGAATTGCAGTATCTACACCATAGTTTGTAGACGCTATAACTTTCACACAAAGCAATCAATATAGACTTATTGGGATTTTTTTTACCAAAAACATGGAGTAGAATACATTTTGGCCTAAATTTATGACTAACTCCAAGTTTACTATATATTTTTTTTTATAGCCGAAAGTAAACAATATCGGTTTTCTTTAAAAATGTTGGCCTTTTTTTGTTTATAGCGCAAAAATAAAAAGCGCACAGGTGATCAAATACCACCGAAAGTATGCAATTATCAGTTGAAGTAGTGCAGCACTGAGTAGCAACAAGACCTGGGCATTAAGGGCTCGTTCACACTTGGCTGTTTTACCAACGCTTGCCAAATGCCCCGTTTGGCAAGCGTTGATCCGGCGTTTGCGGAGCGGTTTTTAACGCTCCGCAAACGCCGCATGCGCGGTTTAGCAGCGGTTGCTAGGCATTTGCCGAACGTTAAAAACGCCCCACAAATGCCTATAATGCAGTTTGAATGGTGTTACCGCTCCGCAAATGCCCCGCAACAGCGTCGCAACCGCACCGCAAACGCTGGCCAGGCGTTTGCGGAGCAGCACCATGGGCTAGAATAGGAGGCTTCAACGCCTCCTGACTCGACCAGAGGCGTCTGTTTTGCCGCGACGCAACGCGACACAAAAGCTCCCGTTAGAACAGCACCATGTGCTGTAATTTGCAGAATTGGCAGAGGCGTTTGGGAAGCGGTAAAAACGCTTTCTAAACGCCTCTCTGTCGCCTGCACACAACGCTAGTGTGAACGTAGCCTAAGGGGGGTAAATCCTCAGGAGGGCAAGTGGTTAAAAGGATATAGAAAAGCTCATGTTTATAAGGATTCCAGGATAACAGTTACACCAGCAATTTTGCAAAAACATCTGCAAACAACCAAGGTGACATGCTTTTCTTCTTATGAATCTTTGATGTTTAGATCAGTTTTGTCATTACTGTTCTTTGGAGCGTTTAGAATCTCTGAACTGTTACCGCCGAGCAAGTCTTCTCAGGTGGGTATGTTTTTCACTGATGTTTTTATTGATCAAAGCAAATTAAGGATTTTCCTCCCCAGATCTAAGACCGACCAACTTGCAACAGGTAGTAGTTTATGGTTGAATTCATTTCCAGATTCTCCTGCTTGCCCCGTATCCCGGTTAGCAGATTCCTTAATAGTAAGACCGGATACAGGTAAGTTGTTGTTTGTTCATGAAGATGGCTCACCCCTATCTAAATTTTAATTTAATTCAGTTTTTCGTAAATGTCTGCGCATTTTAAATTTGGATGACAAGCATTTCAAATAACATTCATTCCGTATAGGAATTGCCACGGAAGCAGCTAAATTAGTCATTGATGCTAATAACATTACAAAAATTGGGAGAGGACTCATATAAGTTATATATTCGGCCTAACACTTTATTTTAATTTCAGGCCAATTATAATCCATCTGGAATGTTGGCCATTCCTTCATATTTTGGGCAGAAAGGAGAGCTTTGCGATGAATCTATACTCAAAAGTTGAATTTCGATCTTTGTTTGGTATGCGTTTTGTGGCAAGGCAGGAGAGGAATGCGTTGGCAGGATTTATTTTTAGATCGCAGTTTATGGTTTCAGAATTGGCCAGTCCCGGATGTTTTAATTCTCTATGTAGGAGGGAATGATATAGGAAAGGTAAAAACACTGGATCTCATTTTCAAGATCCGAGATGACCTGCATCGTTTACGAATGTCCTGCCGGGATATGATGTTGGTCTTTTCAGAAATTATTCCTAGATTGGTTTGGCTTAATTCTCCTTTTCAAAAAGTCAGAAGGAGAGTTAAATCGGGCAATCGAAAAGTTCTTGCCTTCCTTCGGAGGCTTTTCTTTTCGGCATGTTGATTTAGAAGGAGGTGTGGCGGGTCTAAATAGAGAAGATGGAGTTCATCGGTCGGAAATTGGTCTTGACATATTGAACTCCAATCTTCAAACAGCAGTGGAGATTTCACAAATAATGATTTGATAGGATGATAAATTTGATAATTTTTTTTTTTTATACATTTTTTTTTTTTATTAATTTATTTTCTATCACCTTAATATACATTTCTTATTTTAATTATAAGCACTGTGCACTTTTTGATTGTATTTACTCACTTTATAAGCACTGTGCACTTTTAGATTGAATTTACTCACTTTATAAGCACTGTGCACTTTTAGATTGAATTTCTTGAGGGTATTGGAGCGCGGTAATTATTTAAATATTTTAGTGGAGATGGCCACGGTGCCGGCTGAGTTGGGCCAGTTTTGTTGGTTGAACAAACAAGCAACATGATATCAGATATTTACATATTTCATAGCAGTAATAAAGAGGCCGCGGCCAATTCACCTCCAGTTTGTTGGGTTAATTCATTTCTGAACATGCTGCCTACAATCCCATATGGTGTACACACATTTCAATTTTATTTTCAAATTCAAATCAATTGTAAATGGTAACAATTCGAACATTGGATTGTTATATCTGTCAGCCAGGTGTACGCTCACATGTCAATGTGCCCTATGAGCATATGGATTGTAACATACATAATGCTGGAAATCCTAATACAAACCATATTGGACATTTTCATTTTTTTCAGCAAAATTTTCACAGTGCCTTTGTTTATCACTAGTCACATCACCATATCGCAGCTCGCAATTTTTATTGTATTAGAAAGTATTCTATTATTTTCTATTCTAATATTCATTTATTACAGGTACTTATATAGTGCTGTCAATTTGCACAGCGCTTTACATATAACGTACATTCACATCAGTCTCTGCTCTTAAGGATCATAGAGTCTAAGTCCCTAACTTACATACACATACAATTTAGACAGGAACCAATTCACCTACCAGCATGTTTTTGGAGTGTGGGAGGAAACTTCAGTATTTCATTACACACAGGCTTCTTTCTTCAGTTTCTCATATGCAAGCTTTACTAGACGCAGCATTAAAGTGTTCCTAAACCCACAACCGTAAAATCAGTCTGCATATGCAGTAAAGCATGCTTTTTATACTCACTGTGGAACCTAAGGGGTTAATCCTCTGCATTGTGTAAAAAGGATGTATGATCTGGTCTTCTCTGATCCTCCTCTTCTTCTACTGTCCCCAATCCATCTGCTGATAGATCAGAGCCTTGGCAGCAAGCTGCTCACACTCAGGTGTGTATGGCTAGAGTTTTTTTTTCTTTGGAGGGTGCATGTGATCAGCACAGGGCCAATCAACACTGTCAGAGGACAAGGGTTCCTGCAGCCCCATAGGACAGTCATGGAAGAATGAAAACTCTTCCTACAAGTGTTAACCAGTGCTCTGCTGAACACTGATATAAGTCACAAGACTGCTATATACTGCTGATGAGAAAAGGCATTTAGCAGTTTATAGTTACTAAAATAATCACATCTCCATGTTGTGTGTACTGTGGGAGACCAGATATAGTGAATGCAGGGTCCATGGTTTAATAACACTTTAACGTGGCGCTCCACCTAAAAGGGGAAGTTCTGCTTTAAGCCTTTGTCCCCCCACTCCCCATTATGGATTAGCACCTTTGTGGAGGAGGTACCCGAATTTGACAGGTACCCACTCCCACTGCAATCTCCTAAGGCAACCGGAAGCAGAAGTTGTCCTCCCCCTCCCCATAGTCTTCTGGGACACGTGAAAGGTCGCAGAAGACTATGGGACCATTCACAAAGTGCAGCGCTTCTCACGCATGCGCAGTGGGCACCTGGCTGTGAAGCCGCAAACTGTCACAGCCGGGTGCCCACACTGAAGATGCCAGTGCTGAGGAGACAGGATAGTTGGTCAACCCGGCCTGTGTGAGGACATTGCTGGAATGAGGGACGGTTGAGTTATGATTACATAAATAATTTATCAGATCAATGTTATTTTAAAAGAAAAAACAAATTGGCTTGTGGGTATGGACTTACAAGGGTAGATTTACTAAAACTGGAGCACTGAGATGCTGATTGGCTACCATGCACAGTAGCACCAGATTCTAACTTCAGCTTGTTCAATTAGGCTTTGACAATAAACCTGAAAGCTGATTGGTTTCTATGCAGAGCTGCACCATATTTTTCACCATGCAGTTTTAGTAAATCCCTCCCATAGTGGTGTCCTTCATTTCACCAGAGATGTTAATGGATGCATGCATCAATTTGTAATTATTCATGCATGAATTTATAATGTATGTGAACAAATTATTTAATTCCCATTGAATATGTAATAACTTATTTCAGAACAAATATTTTTATTAAGCAAGATGTGTTGTTGGCCAACATATGGTCACAATATCCTGATCCAGAGGATGATCCATCATTTCCTTTTAATCCAACAAGGCAGACTTCCCTCGAAAGGTCTTCAGAATTGGAAGAAAATAGTCAAAATTAAATAATTGGAAATGATCTATGGTGCAGTGGCACAAAATGCATTCCAATGCTTACACAAACAGCTTGCTTTATCTAGAATCATCGCCATCTGTAGATGCTGACAACAACAGGTATAATTAACCCCTTGCCTACCAGGCACTTTTACCCCCTTCCTGCCCAGGTCAATTTTCAGATTTTAGCGCTGTTGCGCTTTGAATGACAATTGCACGGTCATGCAACACTGAACCCATATGAAATTTACATTTTTTTTTCACACAAATAGAGTTTCTTGTGGTGGTATTTAAACACCAATGGGGTTTTTATTTTATTGCACTGTAAATGAAAAAAGATTGCTAAATTTTATAATAGAAACAAAGTAAACATTTTTTTTTTGGCAAACAAGTAATTTTTCTCCTTCACTGATGTGAGTTAATGAGGCTCCATGGGCAGCACTGATAGGTGAGATGAGGCAGCGCTGGTGGGCATTGATGAAGAGACACTGATATGCAGCAATGATGGGCACTGATGAGCGGCACTTTCTAATGGCACTGACAGACGGCAGGGACAGGCAGCACTGATGGGCAACACTTCTGGGTGACACTGCTGAGCGGCAATGATAATCAGGGTCCTGAATATTAGTGCAGATCTCCCCTATCACATTTGCCGGTTATTGGCAGTACTTTCCTCACAGCAACTGTATTTACATTGTGATCTCCTGTGTCATTGGACACAGCTGATCACGTGGTAAAAGGCAGCTGTGATTGGCCTTTTACCTTATCATGTGATCAGCGGTAACCATAGGACACAGCAATCACCAACATCGCCGGGTGTGCACCACTAATGGGGTGTTCTGGGAGGGTGTCCATGGACACCCTCCCAGAATTTAACTGTGATGTAGTCCTCTTTCGGCTATAGTGCGGTTGGGAAGCGGTTAATAAAATGTTACAGTGCATTTCATATACAAATGTTTTTGTTTTTTTTAACTTACTTTTGCTTATCGGTAGTTAAAAAAAATAATCATTAACCCCTTGACAGCGATAGCACACAAATATGCAAACTTATGGAACTGGGCTTTTTTCCATGGGGTCGCATATTTGCATACCTGTGTTCTGGCTGGGATCGCACCCGATCATGTGTCTGTGAGTGACAGCTTTGGGTCTTGGACTAATGATTGGCAGGCAGGAGGACCGGCCTCCAGTCATGCAATCACTGTGACAGCCAATCACAGTGAGCACATGAATGGGAAGCCTGTCAAACAGCTTCCTAGTACAGTAAGTCCCCGACTTACGAACATTTGAGTTGCGAACTTTCACAGATACGAAAGGACCTCACATTTGCAAACAAATCACGGAAGTAGCTCACATGTCTGCTGGACATTGTCACAGTTGTGCTGCTGTGTGCTTACTGTATAGTAAAATGCGATAGTGTACAGTGCCCAAGATGTCCAGAAGCAAGAGCAAAAGCAGTGATGATGTGATGGGGACTACTAGGAAGCGCAAAGCAATAAGCAACCAAACAAAAGTGAAAATAATTGAGAAATTGGACCGAGGCGAAAAGATGGTAGACTCTCATTCTTGTATTGTTCAACCACTGGCACAATTCTAAAGCACAATGACAACATCATGGAACATGTGAAGTCTGCTGTGCCTATGAAGTCAACAATATCCAAAAAGCGTGCTAGAGTGATAGAGGAGATGGAAAAACTTCTCATTGTGTGGATGCAGGATCACCATCAGCGTGGAGTTCCACTCAGCTTAATGCTTATGCAAGAAAAAGCTAAAAGCCTGTTTGAAGACTTGAAGAAAAAATGGGGTGAACTGTGTGAATCTTTTATTGTCAGTCATGGATGGTCTAACAGATTCAAGGCTAGAGCCAAGCTTCACAATGTAAGAGTAAGTGGTGAGGCTGCGAGTGCAGATACCATAGCTGCCCAAGAATTTCCAGCAACACTTGGTAAATAAGCACCTTCGGAAATAATATCTCTCTCACAGGATTTTAACATCAATGAGCCAGGACTGTACTGGAAGAGGATGCCAGAACAAAGTTACATTAGTAAAGAGGAAAATGTGATGTCAGGCTTCAAAGCAGCAAAGGACAGACTTACTCTGTTGTTTGGTGGCAATGCTTCTGGTGATATGTGTCACGGATCCACCCCACACGCCCACAGTGACTAGCTAACCGTGGCGTGCATGTCCAGCCGTGACTTGGGGTAAGAGGGAATGAGGGGGACTTACTTTGAATATACTGTATATATAAGACCAGCCGTGATATACCTTCACAGCCTGCACTACCTCTGGCCACCACTAGAGGGAGACTCCAATCCAGCTGGCTCACCACTCACAGGCAGATATGAATCTTATATACAATTTGGTGCACACTAAGGGTTGGGGAGCAGTCTAGCAATTGGCACACCCTTCTAGGATTGCTCCAGCTATCCTACAAGCTAGAACCACGGTGTTAATCACTCTTCCACTGACCACACACCCCCACACCAGACACACAACAAACGGTAGCTTGCCACCACCCAACAGTTTGTCCGCAGAGCCCTGAGGAAGTCACATGATATTGTGACGCATCGCGTCGGCCTGACGTGGTGACGCACTTCCGGCGTGGTGGCCATCTTGGTGCACCTTTTTTTTTGATTCCTGTACACCCATGCAGATTACACCCAAAAGCATAGGGTTGTAAAGCTGTCATCTTTGAGGACGGATGTGAGTTGTCTCCATATGTTTATGGTTTGATTTTCATTAAAGTTACCTGCTACACTATGGGAGATTGTGTTTATTTTTTTGGCACATACCCATATCCCATAAGAGGAGCCACTGCTTGATTATCGACCCCTAGAGAAGGATATCTATGGATGGGGAAAGTGGATCAGTGGATATCAGTAGATGCTGAGAGGATTTGAGGGTTTGATCCTACTATACGCTTTGACCTTCACGGGTCGAAGCCTGGAGGTGAGAGGCTAATCTAGCCGTGTGTTGGAGTTTCTGCACCTGGAGTCACTTTATGATCACGTGTGCTTGCAATTGCAGTAGTGGTGTCACCCACCCATTGGACATTTGTCTACACATTTTTTATTTTTCGTTTGTGCTTTAGTGTGACATTTTTTGCACTTTATTTGCATGATTGATCACAGTTTAATTATCATAATTATTTATTGTTTTCATGTGCTAGAAATTGTCACAAAGATTGTTAATACACACTATTTATACACTATGCTTTTTATGATATTAGTTTAATAAATATTTTCTGATCACTATGACCACTTGATTATTATATGTATATTTATCTCACGAGGTGTATTGTATGTGTTATATATATATTTTTTTGATTAGTAATTTTTAAGTTTTATGAGTAGCGCCACATTTTTTGATTTTCATTCCATTGGGTGTCACTACCCTAACGCCTGAACTCGGAAGCATAGTCTTCCACTGCTCAGTGACCTTGCCTCAGGGTGTGTAAGGCCGTCTCGGCCGTCGCTGCCTGCTGCGTGTTATCATACAATAGGGCCATCGCCTCAAAAAATACAGTTACCGATTTTAAATGCGGATGTCGAGTCTCTAATAGGCGGTGGGCCCAGTTCTGGGGTTCATCCTGTAGTAGGGAAATGATGAACCCTACCCTCACGGATTTTGATGAGAATGTGCGTGGCTGAAGGTCAAAGTATAGCTGGCAAGAGTTACGAAATGCCCTAAATCTGCTTTGGTTCCCGTTAAAACGTTCCAGTGTGGGAACACGGGGTTACGGTGTGGGTATCGAGACCAGTGCTCCCCCAGGGGGTTCTCCAGACTGCCTGGTCAGGGATGTCGGTGTGGCTAAAGTCTGAATGCGGTCGCCCAGATATGTATAACCCTCCTGTAGGGCTTTAACCCCTTGTGTGAGGGTCGCCAGGTGATGGCATATGTCATCCAAAGGGGAAGTTCCCCTTCCAGGCTCTGTCATGGCCACAAGGTACTGTCATGCACCGCCCAGCAGGATCTCTAGTGACCCACAGAATGAGATTCCCCAGGACGCGGAGTCTAAGTCCCAGTCTGCCTTTTCACCAGAGCCCCTGATGGTGGGGATGGACTTGATGCAAGACTGAAACCAGGTTGTGGTCCCTGAGTGCACCCAACTGTAGTAGAGGGGACCCGCTGAGGGTATGTGCCAGGGGTGAGCCTGATGTGAAGAAGATTACAGGTCCAGGACCCGTGCTGGATGGATGGATGATAGTCAGGAGTGAGCGTGGTCAGACTAGCCGGGTCGGTAACGGTGGAGGCAGATCAGTACAGGGCAGTAGGCGAAGAGTAACCGGGTCATGAGCCAAGGTTCAGCAACAGGAGGTCCAATAACAAAGGGGCAGGCAGAGGAATAGTCAGGGATCAGAGCAGGAGAAGGTCAACAGGAATCAGGACAGGCAGGGTCGGCAACTAGGAACGCACTTCAGAAAACAGGTAACAGGAACTAGACCTTGCGGCAATCTGATCACCGCCTGGCTAGTTTAAATAGTGCGCCCTGCACCATCATTGGTGCCAGGCACGCAAGTGCGCGGCCGCAATTGCCACCGCGGGCGCCCAGGTTCTAATGCCCGCACATTGGTGTGCCTTGGCAATCTGCGCACGTGCAGACCCGTGCGCCGTGGCGAGACCCACGGTCTCTGACAGACTTGTTCTGGGTTACTAACTGCCCCAGGTCAGTACCCGATTGTATGTTAGTGGTATCTGCTATGCCCACTTCTCTCACTTTGCTTCTGGGCAAAGCAACACAAGCTGTAGGTAGTACAGGGGTGATTCCTCCAACCCCTATGATAACTGTGGCTTTCTTTGGGGCCACATCCTCATGACTCCTCAATCCTGGAAGAGCTAGGACATCCTCAGGTCCCTTATCTCGGAGTCCAACTGAAACATTTCTCCAACAAGAAACACAGTAGGGGGTATATTTTCCACACTTGCTGGTGGGCTAGATATCCTCATCTTTGGACAAGGGAGTGAGTAATGTCCCACTTGGTTATAGATAACACACTTCCAGGTCTCTATAAATGTAGTTCTGGCTCCCATAGTTCTTGATGCAGATGGAGGTAACAATGCATTCCCCTGCTGAATTTGGGACCTCTTGGGTTTGTGCGTTCTCTCAATTTGCTCCATCCACTGTTGGTGCCTTTTCTCAAGTAGTAGTAACATGGAAATGAGCTGAAACCGCAACTTGGGGTCATCACTTCCCAAAAGCTGTAGGTTTGTTCCCAGAGAAAAGTCCTCTCAGCGTGCTGATTTCTTGTACAGAGAGGGTTTGAGAACAGAGTCACACCGATTCACGCAGTCATCTGGAGTGGCACAGTTGCAGGGTTTCACCGACATGGTGTGCTGTTCTAACTCCATCTCTATCAGAGCACATAGGAGCTGGTACCTCGTCTTGCCAACTGTATTGATGTCCTTTAGATCACAGAGGTCAATCACAGTCTCATCGGATTGTCTCAGGTACCAGCGTATTAATTTATTTTCAATGGGTTACCATCTTCACGTTTTTGCCCAAATAAAAGATAGAAAATAAAAACAAAGAGGAGGTGGGGAGCAAATAGCCAAGCATGTCTTCTACAAAACAAAAAATTTTGCACTGAGTGAGCTTCTGTAGGTCAGTCACTTCTACCAAGCTTCCAACCTTTAGTACATGAGTTAAATGAATAAACCATGCACTAATGTACTAAGCAGATCCCGCTCGCTGCCGCCAATCTGTCATGGATCCAACCCACATGCCCACAGTGACTAGCTAACCAAGGCATGCACATCCGGCCATGACTTGGGTTAAGAGGGAATGAGGGGGACTTACTTGAATATATAAGACTGGCCATGATATACTTTCACAGCCTGCACTACCTCTGGCCACCACTAGAGGGAGACTCCACTCCAATCCAGCTGGCTGACCACACACACAGGAAGATACGAATCTTATATACAGTCTGGTGCACACTAAGGGTTGGGGAGCAGTCTAGAAATTGGCACACAGCTATCCTACAAGCTAGAACCCCGGTGTTAATCACTCTTCCACTGTCCACACACACACCCACACCAGACACACAACAAACAGCTTGCCCCGCCCAACAGTTTTTCCTCAGACTGGTCTGCTGGGCCACCACACAAACACACACACAGATATCCTACTTTACAATCTGTATGCAATCTGCCAACACGCAGTGCAATTGCATACAGATAGGCAATGAACTTGACTGAGCATATAAAGACACTGCAATACAATACAATCTCTCCGGAGATATGAGCCCGAGCTTAAGTACCCAGAAGTCACTTATTAATTTTATGATTTAATATCCCAAAAGTGGGCAGTGCATAAATTATGTACAAAGTATAAAGTGTTACAAATAATACAGAAACTACAAGAAGACACACAATTGGCTATTGACTATAAAATAAAAAGGGAAAACAGAAATAAAACTTTTACCAAGAGTTATCCTGGGACTGGAGCAAGTCAGAGAAAGTCCGCGACCAGTCAATAGAACCAGCTCCGTACGAATCACACTGTCCATATCTCAGGTCCTCAATTCATGGGAATATGGACGTATTGTCTGGAGAAAGATATTCCACTCAACATTCTTTTGCTGCTTGACAATGCACCAGGTCACCCCCAATTCATGGATGACTTTCATCCCAACATCAAAGTAGTGCATCTGCCACCGAATACTACAGCACTCATCCAACCTATGGACCAAGGGGTTATCACAACTTTCAAGAAATATTATTTACCTTACACTTTTTGTCAGGCAGAGAAGGCTATTGATGAAACAGGAACAACCTTGCGACAATTTTGAAAGGACTATAACATCTACAAGGTCATAAAAAAACATCAACATTGCTTGGCGTGAGGTATTGGCTGTCACCATGAATGGGGTTTGGAAGAACCTTTGCCCGCAGTTTATTCATGAAGTTCATGGACCTGAGAAGATGGGTAAGGAGTCCAAAGAGGTCTTCAACAACGTAGAACGATACACAAAGGTTGCAGCAGCCATTTAGAATACCATCCAGTGCTACAGAGTCATCTATGATGAGAAAAAAGAGCTACTACAAATACATCACTGGATCATTTTTTCCAAAGGATAGACAGAATTGAATCCATCAAAAAACCTGTATCAGCATCAGGTGTGAGTGAAATTCTATCTTGCCCTCCATCTCCTATTGTTAATGATCCTTCAGCTCCATCAACATCAGGTATGGGCCAAATTCCATGTTGCCCTCCATCTCCTATTACTTATGTTCCTTCAGCTCCATCAACATCAGGTGTGAGCCAAATTCCATCTGGCCCTCCATCTCCTATTGCTGATGATCCTTCAGCTCCACCATCTCCCATCTACCCTCCCTCCTCCAGTTAGTAACTCTTCCACTATATGCCAGTTGTGGTACTGTACCACCATTTTAAGGTAACTGTAAAAGCAAAAATAGTTTTACATTTTCCTTAAAATGGTGGTACAGTACAAGTAAAAAAAATTTATTTACAGTATTTTTGTGCGTTTTTTTTATGCTTTACATTGTAGATTTGTGTCAAAGGTGTAGAAGACTCACTTTGTTGGACTGACGAACGAATCCGATTTACAAACGTTCTCCCAGAACATATCTCTTTCTCCTCAGATCTTTCTCTGAAGATCTTCAGAGAAAGATCTTAGAAAAGTAACACTTTCTCCTCATGAACAAAAAAGTCAAACAAAATATAATCATCCTACAGTAGATCACAGATTAGGCTCTGACTACCCCTATTAGTTAGTATAGTGTAGTGACAGCTTCACTTCAGTTCAGTTGTAATAGTGTCAGTTTCAGCTTTGGAGTTAGTGATCTAATAATAATAATTAGTGTACCTGTCACCACTAATGTCGGTGCTCTCAGCGCATTCCTATCACTACTAGTGCACCTCTCACCATTGTATCAACGTTATTGTTCCTATCTCCACTAGTCCCAGCATGAGCGTTCCTGTCACTGTTAGTCTCAGCGTTAGCATTTCTGTCACTGACTCAGTATTTTTATATACAGTCATGGCCGAAATTGTTGGCACCCTTGATATTTTTCCTGAAAATCAAGTATTTCACACAAAAAAGGTATTGCATTAACACATGTTTTGCTATACACATGTTTATTCCCTTTGTATGTATTGGAACAAATATAAAACAGAGGCAGAAAAGCAAATATGACATAATGTCACACAAAACCCCAAAAATGGGCTGGACAAAAGTATTGGCACCCTTAACTTAATATTTGGTTGCACACCCTTTGGAAAACATAACTGAAATCAGTCGCTTCCTATAACCATCAATAAGCTTCTGACACCTCTCACCCGGAATTTTGGACCACTCTTCCTTTGCAAACAGCTCCAGGTCTCTCTTATTGGAAGGACACCTTTTCCCAACAGCAATTTTAAGATCTCTCCACAGGTGTTCAATGGGATTTAGATCTGGGCTCATTGCTGGCCACTTCAGAACTCTCCAGCGCTTCTTTGCCATCCATTTCTGAGTGCTTTTTGACGTATGTTTGGGGTCATTGTCCTGCTGGAAGACCCAGGATCTTGGACGCAAACCCAGCTTTCTGACACTGGGCCCTACAGTGCGACCCAAAATCCTTTGGTAATCCTCAGATTTCATGATGCCTTGCACACAGTCAAGGCACCCAGTGCCAGAGGCAGCAAAACAACCCCAAAACATCATTGAACCTCCACCATATTTTACCGTAGGTACTGTGTTTTGTTCTTTGTAGGCCTCATTCCGTTTTCGGTAAACAGTAGAATGATGTGCTTTACCGAAAAGCTCTATCTTGGTCTCATCTGTCCACAAGACGTTTTCCCAGAAGGCTTTTGGCTTACTCAAGTACATTTTGGCAAACTGTAGTCTTGCTTTTTTATGTCTCTGTGTCAGCAGTGGGGTCCTCCTGGGTCTCCTGCCATAGCGTTTCATTTCATTTAAATGTCGACGGATAGTTCGCGCTGACACTGATGCTCCCTGAGCCTGCAGGACAGCTTGAATGTCTTTGGAACATGTTTGGGGCTGCTTATCCACCATCCGGACTATTCTGCGTTGCAATCTTTCATCAATTTTCCTCATCCGTCCACGACCAGGGAGATTAGCTACAGTGCCATGGGTTGCAAACTTCTTGATAATGTTGCGCACTGTGGACAAAGGCAAATCTAGTTCTCTGGAGATGGACTTGTAACCTTGAGATTGTTGATATTTTGCCACAATTTTGGTTCTCAGGTCCTCAGACAGTTCTCGTCTCCTCTTTCTGTTGTCCATGCTTAGTGTGGCACAGACAGACACACAATGCAAAGGTTAAGTGAACGTCTCTCCTTTTTATCTGCTTTCAGGTGTGATTTCTATATTGCCCACACCTGTTACTTGCCCCAGGTGAGTTTACAGGAGCATCACATGCTTGTAACATTCTTATTTATCCGCAGTTGTGAAAGGGTGCCAATACTTTTGTCCAGCCCATTTTTGGAGGTTTGTGTGACATTATGTCGAATTTGCTTTCTTTCCTCCCTTTTTTTGTTTTGTCCCAATACACACAAAGGGAATAAACATGTGTATAGCAAAACATGTGTTAATGCAATACGTTTCGTGAGAAATACATGATTTCCTGGAGAAATATCAAGTGTGCCAACAATTTCGGCCATGACTGTATATATATATATATATATATATATATATATATATTTAAAAAAAAAGTGTATATATATAAGTTTTATTGTTTTAGTGTGTGAGGTGTAGTGTATGCCCATATTGTCAGAATTTCTGTCAGTGCCCGTTAGTGTCTGTTTCTGTATTTTAGGATAACCAAAAATAAAAAAAATAAAAAAATTAGGAAGAGTTAGTGCTTTGGCCAATATCAGTGTTCCTGTCGGTGTCGATGTGTCGGTGTTTAAAAAAAAAAATAAATTTCAGTATTTTATATATGCATACTTTTGCACAGTTTGGGGTCTGTAGAGTGCCTATATTTAAAAAAAAAAAAAAAAAAAAAGGCAAGAAGGCTGTATACTATTGAAGAGGCATATGCCCTCCTGTTCTCAGACAGTGAAGATGAGTCAAGCGCAGAAGATGGAGGATTTCATCTGTGACAGCAAAAGTGTCACTTAAGGCAGCTCCTCCGATTCTGAAAGTCCCAGTACTAGCAGGCAGCAAGAGGATGCGCAGGATAGCACCACATCAGTTGATGCACAGCAGTACACCTCTCAGTGGATACCAGCAAATGCCCCTCAAATACCAACATTTATGGCCTCACCAGGCATATATATATAAATGCTGAAAATTTTGACCCTGTGGATTTCTTCAAGGTATTTGTGGGTGACGAACTCCTAGAGCATATCGTTGATCAAACTAATCTTTATGCCACCCAGTTTATGGCGCAACACCCAACATCTCACATGAAGAGATGGGTGCCAACACACCTTACAGAAGTCAAAATTGCACTGGGTGTGTTACTCACCATGGGCCTAGTCCGAAAGCCCAAAATTTGGCAGTATTGGACTTCTAGCCCCATCCATGACATGACATATTTTCCTGCAGTTATTTCAAGAGCCTGCTTTGAAGTATTGCTGCTATTTTTGCATTTTAATGATAATTTGCAGTGTCCCCCAAGGAGTGACGCCAGATATGACCACTTTTTCATATTCAGGCCCTTAATTTCTTTTCTTTCCGAAAAATTTTCAGCTGTGCCCTGAAAAAAAATATCTCCATTGATGAATCCTTGATGAATTTTAAAGGCCAACTGCATTTTAAGCAGTTCATACCATCCAAATGTGCCCAATATGGCATACAATTTTACAAACTGTGCAAAAGCGCAACAGGATATACATTTAATTTTCTAATCTATGAAGGACGGGCCAGACAACTCAACCCCCCAAGGCTGCCCAGACAATCTTGGAGTCAATGGGAAATTTGGCTAGCAGCTGATCTAACCTTGGCTCCAACAAGGTTACAATCAATATGTCGACAACTACTACAGCAGTGTGACACTTTTTACGTCTCTGCATGCTGCTGGAACAGGCGCATGTGGGACCATGAGGAAAAACCACAAAGATTTTCCACAGCAGCTGGTGAGACAAGGTCTGCAGAGAGGCACATCTCTCAGTTACCAACAGGAGGAAGTGATGGCCGTCAAATTCTCAGACAGAAAAGACGGCTATATGCCAACAACAATCCACCAGGGCACAGTGACTGTAACAGAATGGGAGTCAGCTAAACCGAAGGAAAAGACACCGTGCATTACAACATACAACAAATACATGGGTGGAGTTGACCTCTTTGACCAGGTCTTGCAGCCCTACCTCGTGCTGAGGAAATCAAACACCTGGTACAAAAAGGTTGTGATATACCCTATCCAGGTGGTTATGCACAATTAATTTGTCCTTTATAAAAAATCTGGTGGTACTGACACCTTCCTGCAGTACCAGGAAAAAAAATATAGAACACCTGATGTTTCAAGAAGACCCGAGACAACCTGCAGAATCAGAGGATGTTATGAGACTAACGGTACTTGTAGTTTTGACATTCGATCACATTAGATTGTGACAGTGAGCAGGGTGTGGGCAGATGTAACATGTTACAAAAGGTGAACTTATAATTCAAAAAGTAATATCACATTGCAAATATATATATTGAAATTTTGCATCCAGAGAGGGCAGTTCTTCCAAATCTAATTTTTAAAAACCATTTCTTTTGGATCCCACTATGGGTAAAAACAACATACATTTCACAAATATATGGTATCCCTATGCAGGTCTGAAGTGGGAGAAGTTTCTTTTTAATTGATTTTTTGCGGTGGGTTATATGAATGGCAAAAAATATACAGCTAAATTGGAACATTTATGAAAAAAATTTGATTTTTTTTCCCCCCAATTAAAAAAAAATGCCTTTAAAAACAGAGGGTCAAAACCCAGGATGCACCCCTAGATAAATACCTTGGGTGGTCTTGTTTGCAAAATAGAGTGATTTGGGGAGTAATTCTATTATTTGGATACCACAAAATGTCTGTAGTAAATGCATGGTGCCTGAAAATTAAACTTGAATTAAATGTCCTCTGAAAGTTAAAATGCACACTACTGTACTGATTCTGAGCCCCATTACAGGTACAGAAACAGATATTGCACACTTATATAGCATCCCCATGCACGTCAGAAGTAGCATAATTTATTTTGGATTGATTTTTGGTGGTGAGTTATAATTTAGTTCAAGACGGTTGAAAGGATAGGGTTTTAAGAAGGCAATGGAGTCTGTTAGCAAATATATATGTATATATTGTAGACTATGAAATATTTAAATAATAAGACAACTGGAGCTAGAAGTTTGGCAAATGTGAAATATATGTTTTCTTGTAAAAATGGAAAAGAAAAAAAGAAGTTTAATAAAGATGATCTGAACAAAAAAAAAAATGTCCTCTCAAAAGGTAAAATGCACACTATTGATTCTGAGCCCCGCTACAGGTACAAAAAACCTATAATGCACACATATATAGTTTTCCCATGCACTTCAGAAGTAGGACAACTCACTTTGGGTTAATTTTTGGTGGCGGGTCATAGTAACGGCACAACATATATATTAATATTAAAATAATTTTTTTTTCGCTACCAAATTAAAAATGATTCCTACAAAAACAGAGGCTAAAACCCAAGATTCACCCCTAATAAAATATGATAGGGGGTAATGATTTCAAGATGGAGTGATTTGGGGGGTAATTCCATTATTTGGTTGCCATAAATTGTCTGTAATGAATGCATGGTAACTGAAATGTGAACTTGGACTAATTGTTCTTCTAAGAGCAAATATGGTTTTTGGGCCCAATAATAGGTACAAACATAAAACCCACACATATGTGGCATGTTTATTCACAGCAGGAATAGAAGTTGTTATTTAGGGTTGTTTTTTTGGTGGTGGGTCATGGTAGTGGCAAGAAATATATAGTCAAGATGTAAAAACTGATTTTATTTTTTTTACCATTTAGGGCCAGTTTTCCTTTTAGAATAAAACAAAATGTATGTGTTATTCATTAACATTTACCAGCAAAAGAAAGTCCAATGTATCCTGAAAAATACAAGGTATAATCCACTTGGATACACTTTGCAGTTGCAAAGATAGGTACAGTTGAACTAACATGTCAAAATTGAAAATTTGCATTCAGGCATTAAGGTTTGTTTTACCCTTAGGCATGAAAGGGTTAATTATTTTTTTTTCTTGGACAATTAAAATCAGTCAGACATTGCCATCATGATCTGCATGATCATGGATGTAATATTCTATTTCCTGCAGACTCGGTATAGCTGTCTCCACGTTTCCTGAGAGCAGGAAGATCAAAGGACTAGGAGAACGCTTATCAGTGGCCTTACTGCTCACAGAAAAATGCAAGCTGTCATTCTCAATGGCAGATGGGACTGCCATTCACAGACAACTGTGATCGAATGTGGCAGGCTTATTTAAAATAGTGACAGCCAATGTGGGGAGAAGATCCCCTGCTCACTGTGGGCACCAGAGTGAGAGATTGAAAATGCAGGAACATATTACATCAACTTTAAAAAGGTAGAACATATAACATATTTGAAATGTGAATTTTGTAAATGCTACATCCTCTAAAGGAGTTTGTAGTGAGAATGAGCTAAATGCACCCTTCCCCTAATGTTTACACCAAATAGGTGATTATTTGAATTTTTGTTTTTATGATTTTTTTTTTAACAGATATATCATATTTCAAATTTTATAAAAAGATCACAATTTAATGTTCTTACATGTTTTTCTACTTTTATAATATGTAGCCTAAATTGTGATTCCAAAAAAAAAAGGTTTTTTATTTTAGTCAATGTAACAGAAAAAAAGCAATGGTATGAAAGGTACATATTAATAAGATACAAATCGATTACTCAACATTGCACGTTAGATCATGTTAAATAAATGTTGACAATCCAGATAACCAACACCAATTTATTTTTTAAATAATAATTTGTGTTATTTTTATTTAACCATTAGCCGCCTGGCCAATAGCCGTTTGGCGGCTTCAAAAGTGCATTAGCTTTCCGGGTGGACGCCATTTGGTGTCCTGCCGGACACTCCCCCAAAGCGCGCCCCCAGCGGCGCGCATCGCGCCGGTCTCTTGTCGGCTGTGTCCCATGGACACAGAGCTTTCCCTGATGAGGGTAACAGCCAATACAATTGGCTGTTTACCCTGTGATCGGCTGTGTCCTATCACAGCCGATCAGAAGTATAATCAATAAGCTGTCACTTGGCGTCCTCCCGGACACGCCCCCAAAGCGCGCCCCCGACGGCGCGCAGCGCGCCGGTCTCTTGTCGGCTGTGTCCCATGGACACAATTCTTTTCCTGATTAGGGTAACAGCTAATACAATTGGCTGTTTACCCTGCGACTGGCTGTGTCCTATCACAGCCGATCAGAAGTAAAAACAATGAGCTGTCACTTGTCACCACTTCTTCTCCTCACACACGGATCCTGTGTGAGAAGAAGAAGGGGAACCGTGCGTTACAGCTCAGTACACTGCAGCACATTACGGATTGCCAGAGTGTACCTGTCAGTGTACCTGTCAGCCCATCACGGTGTACCTGTCAGCCCATAACAGTGTACCTGTCAGCCCATCACGGTGTACCTGTCAGCCCATCACGGTGTACCTGTCAGCCCATCGCAGTGTACCTGTCAGCCCATCAGAGTGTACCTGTCAGCCCATCAGAGTGTAACTGTCAGTGTACCTGTCACCCCATCAAAGTGTACCTGTCAGTGTACCTGTCAACCCATCACAGTGTACCTGTCAGCGCATCACCAGCCCATCATCGTGTACCTGTCACCAGCCCATCACAGTGTACCTGTCATCAGTCCATCACAGTGTACCTGTCAGCAGCCCATCACCGTGTACCTGTCAGCAGCCCATCACCGTGTACCTGTCATCAGTCCATCACACTGTACCTGTCAGCAGCCCATCACCGCGTACCTGTCAGCGCATACAACTGTGCAGCCTGTCAGTGTACCTGTCATCAGAGTACCCATAAAAGCCACCATCACTGCAGCTCATCAGTAGTGTACGCATTACAGTTGCCTGACATACTGCCAACATGTCAAAAAAATATTATTCTAGTGAGGAGGCTTTCCAAATCCTGAGCATGACGGATGAGAGTAGCGGGGAGCTCTCACCGTCCGATTCCGATTTGGATTACGAGCCAAGAGAAATCAGTGGATCAGTGACCGAATCCGAAAAGGAAGTAGTCCCTACTAAAAGAATAAGACGCTCTGAAGAGCAGGCAACAACGAGCAGCGCCAACATACAAGTGCCATTACACACAAATGGTCAATCAGAAAATGCCAACAGAGCTAGACCCCAGGATGACAGGCCCAGTACCAGCACTGGGATATCACGCCAGACCCCAAGAGTCAGGTCCCAAACTTGCCTCCCAAACTCTCTTGCAAACCCTTTGTGGCTGCCTTCCAACACAGGATCAGCTACAATCCATCCTTTCACCGCACAACCAGGAGTGCAGCCCAACACAGAAAATTTTTCCCCAATTGATTTTTTAAATTTATTTTTCCCTGATAGTTTCCTTCAGTCGATCGAATTGTCGATCAAACCAGCCTATTTGTCCAATTTATTGCAGCCAACCCCAATTCGTGTTATGCCCGTCCATTCGAGTGGAGATGAGCTTAGATTGTTTTTGGGCCTTACGGTCAACATGGGGCTTACAAAAAAAAATTTACTACATTCATATTGGTCCACCCACCCCATCCATCACATTCCCATATTTTCATCCGTAATGTCCAGGTCACGTTATGACATGATAATGCGTTTCCTGCATTTTAATGATATTTCCCAGTGCCCTCCCCGAGATCAGCCAGGCTTTGACAAACTACAAAATTCGCCCCCTAAATATTTTTTTTTTCTAGAATATTTTCTGAAGTTTATGTCCCTAACCAAAATATCTGTGTGGACGAATCTCTTGTCAACTTTACTGGGTAGCTGGGAATCAAGCAATACATTCCCAGTAAAAGGGCCAGGTATGGACGGAAGCTCAACAAGCTGTGTGAAAGTGCCACGGGTTATGTGCATGCCTTTCGCATGTATGAAGGCAAAGACTCCCATCTGCAGCTCCCTGGGTGCCCAACCTAGTGGCATAAGTGGCAAAATTGTCTGGGACCTAGCCTTTCCACTCTTCCAAAAGGGGTATCACATCTACCTAGACCAGGCATGTCCAAAGTCCAGCCCGCAGGCCATTTACGGCCCGGGGGTCGGTTTAATATGGCCCTCCAACAGCCCTCCCTGCTCTGTGTAATGTGGCCCTCCCACGGCCCTCCCTTCTATGGCAGACAGTCTTCTGCTTGAGAGCAGAGGGCAGTGTGCATGCCTGACTGCGGCGCGTTTTCCCTGGTCTGTGTAAATGCGGCTGTCGCACGGCCCTTCCTTCTGTGGCAGTCTTCTACTTGAGAGCAGTGCGCATGCATGACTGCGCCGCGCTGGGAGCGACAGAGGGCGGTGACGTCAGGGCCGGGCTTTCAGCGTGAAGTGTGTTTCTCTTCCCCTCCTGGCTACCGAGCAGAGACTTCAGCTCCAGCTACCTCCTCCGCGGGACTGCTGTATTTGGGGTGTGAGACAGACCGCCATTTCATGGGCTGGGATGCGGGGAGCTGGACAGAGGTAGGTCGGGCCCTGACCTAGCAGAATCTGTGACGCTGTGGAGTGGTGGAAGTGTGTGAGCTGCTACCAGAGAGTCTGACCGTGTCAAATAACTCCGCTTACACCTGCCAAGGTCAAACAGAAGCAGAATCATGCAGAATTATGCTTGCTAAATATGAACAAGGAACAGATCTCCAAAATGTAATTCCTGCCATATTACTCTCATAAACGTATTTCCAGAAGGGCCACATTTTTACTCTGGCACTGCACCATTCACTCTTCCCCTTCTGGCCAATTTATAAAATGGTGACTATAAATAAAAAAAGGAAAGTTGACAGTGAGGGCCGCCGTTTCCAGGAAAGGTTGAAAGTGGATATTTTGTTCACTGAAATACGGAATCACTGTGTTTGTCTGATTTGTCAAGAGACTGTGGCCGTTTATAAAGAATTTAATGTCAAGAGACACTACCAGACGAGACATAGCACATAGGACAAACTAACAGGGCGCGACCGCAGTGAAAAGTTGAAGCAACTTGAAGCGGTTTTAATGTCACAACAGTGATTTTTCACAAGAGCCCGTGAGTCAAATGAAAATGCCACAAAGGCAAGCTATAAGGTGACAACGTTAATTGCTAAAAATTGCAAGTCTTTTGTTGAGGGTGAATTTATTAAAGAGTTCATTATGAAAATGGTTGAGAATATCTGTCCCGAGAAGAAGCAAGAGTTTGCCAACATTTGCCTGGCTTGTAACACTGTAGCACGGAGAATTGAAGATATTTCATCAGATATTAAGAGCCAGTTGACGTCCAAAGGACAGGATTTTGACTTCTTTTCAATAGCCTGTGATGAAAGCACAGACCTATCTGACACAGCTCAGTTGCTGATTTTTTTGAGAGGGGTGGACGATGAAATAAATGTGACTGAAGAGCTACTTGACCTCTAAAGCCTTACGGATCAAACAAGAGGAAAAGATTTATTTGTTGCTGTTAGTTCTGCAATGACATGACATGACATGAAACTGTCCTGGAACAAAGTTACTGGGATTATTACTGATGGGGCACCTGCTATGGCTGGTGAACAAAGTGGATTATCAACCCTAATCTGTAACAAGGTGATTGAAGAAGGAGGCGAAGCTATTAAACTCCATTGTATCATTCATCAGCAAGTTCTCTGTGCTAAATATCTCAAATATGATCATGTTATGAAACCGGTTGTAAAGAATATTAATTTTATTCGCGCTAAAGCTCTGTGCCACCGCCAGTTTAAACAGTTTCTACTGGACATCCAGGCTGAATATGAAGATGTTTTATATCACAACGATGTAAGATGGCTCAGTCGAGGGTCTGCGCTGCAGCGTTTTTACTCTCTCAGAAAGGAAATCAAAGAATTCCTGGAAACAAAGGGGCAACCGATGCGAGAACTATCTGATCTTAATTGGCTGGCTGATTTGGGGTTTCTAGTTGACATAACAAAGCATCTGAATGTACTAAACACGTCTTCAGGGAAAAGATGCAGTGGTAAACCAGCTTTGTTCACACCTCAAGGCCTTTGAAACAAAGCTGCAACTTTTCCAAAGGCATTTGTCACAAACACAGCCCAATACCATACATTTTTCAGCATTGCAGGAAATAATGAACAGTTTTTCACAGGACAATTCCGGCGTGGCGCCATCTTTGAACACCCTTTGAGGTCTATGCCTACACCCAGCATATGGGGAAAACGCTGTATGAAACTCTGCCCATGTGAGTGTATTTTTTACTTCTTTCATATGTTTTAATAAACGGTCTGCACTATGGAGGATATTTTCTTTTGTCTTATGGGGATCTGAGCTGGGATCCATCTGGCTCATTGGCCCGCAAGGATATTAGAGGAGAGGTGGAAGCTGTGTCCTGTAGAAACATCTTCAAGTTACATTATCGTGAGGAGCTCATCCTAGTTCTGGTGGTGGTATATTTTACAAAAAGCGCTGTGGCCCTGCAGGGTCGCAGGTTGGAGGTGAGAGGCCATTTTAGCCGCTTCTGGATCACATTTGAGGGTGTGTGGGTTCATACACATTCCTTTGATTTGCATGCATAAGAGGAATGTGACACGGATCACTGGACTTTCCCGTGTGTACTGTTTGCAGTGCTTGTGTGGATAAAGGACTTTGGTTTGTTCCTGCACATGTGGATTGCTTCACTATTCAAAGGCTCATGCTAGGAATGAGTATATAGTTATTCCACTTGGTGATCACTTTATTATTCTTTGTTTATGTCTAAGCGCTACATCATTTATTTATATGTATGTGAGAATCACCTGTTTGGTATAGGATTGGATGTTAGCAGCTGCTGAATATTTAGTGTGAGCCAGATATATTTTTTCCACTACTGTCTTACATAAGAGCGCAAGAGGATTTTGTATCATATTGTTTTCACAGGACAATATCAGTGCGCAAATGAGCAGGTATGCAGCAGACATCGTATCTCTGGCTGAAGAGTTTAAACAGCGCTTTCAAGATTTTGCAGCTATTGAAAATGAGATCAGCCTTTTCTCCTCTCCATTCTCTGTTGACCCCGATGATGCTCCAGATCAGCTGCAGCTTGAGCTCATTGAGCTGCATTGTGACAGCGAGTTACGCAGTCGTCACCAACAGCTCTCTCTTGTGAACTTTTACCGCCAACTGGATAAGGGCAGGTTTCAAGAGATTCGGACAGGGCCCTGTGGGTGGGGCGAAATGCATTGATGCACTTCTGGTCTGCCGTCCTCTTGGCCTACGTCACTTCCGGTATTTGGAACGCACGCCGACTTTTGCGGTTCAAGCAGCCATTTTTGAGGTGGAAAGCTGGTCATCCTCTACAGTGATCCTTAAAGCGTGAGATCCCTATATTTACAATTTGGAAACTTGTTCCTTTGAAGCCTTTGAGGCTATTAAACAAGGCCTGTTATTTTATTGAAACATGTGAGTGTCCTTATTCTATTGATTTATATGGTATTGAGTGGCAGTATTACACTATGTAGCCTTTCTTTCCTTGCACACTATTGAGGATTCCATGGAGAAGTAGAGTGGAGTCGATTGCTGTATCTAAGCAGAGTGAAGGCGATTTAAGTTCCTCCTGAGGGGCTATAGGATCCCTTATATCCTATGAGGCTTATTGCTCACCTCCATCTGGTGAGTGCGGTCAATATTATTTTTCACGTGGTGATTAGGTGGAAGCACATTTTGGAACATTGTTTTGAAAATCCGTTTGGGAAAATAAGGACTTATGTTTGAAATATTATATAAATATCTTTGCACGGACATTTATTTGTGATTATTTTTATGTATTTAATTTTTGCGCTGTTTTTTGTGCTGATCTTTTGCCTACTGCCTTGATTTACCATGCCTCTGCCTTCTACCTTAACTGACCCTGGCCTGTTTACCGACAATGCCTCTGCTTGCCGACTGAATTGCTTCTACACCACATTTCTGCTTTCCACCAAAACTGTCCATGGCTTTTTTATCGACTATGCTTCTGCCTGCCGTCTGGATTATCAACCACGTTTATGCCTTCTTCCTGGACTGACCTTGGCCTGTTAAATCGACAATGTTTTTTGCCTGCTGCTTGGATTGATCTTTTGCCCTTCTACTGCAGTAGTGGGATTCAAGATAACACAGGGGTCTTGCATATGTGAGGGGCTTCAGAATAGAGAAAAAACAGTTTTTGGTTTTCTCTGGGTTTTGTTAGTCCCGGAATAGGGTCTGTTTGTCCGGAGGCTTCGAAGAGATTGGGTGAGACGAAGCCTCTACCCCTGTGCCCCAGTCCTACCTGATCAAGGCCCTAAGCCTGATGTTCCTGTCTGCTGCCTGGACCAATACTTTGGCTGTGCTGACCATATCTCCTCTTGCTACCTGTACTGACCCAAAACTTTCGGACCATGTTCCTGCCTGTTGCCTGGACCAATACTTTGGCTGTGTTAATTATATCTCTGCTTGCTGCCTGTACAGACCTAGGACTTTTTATGGACCATGTTCCTGCCTGTTGTCTGGACCAATATTTTGGCTGTGCTGACCATATCTCCTTTTGCTACTTGTACTGACCCAAGACTTTTTCAGACCATGTTCCTGCCTGCTGCCTGGACCAATACTTTGGCTGTGCTGACCATATCTCTGCCTGCTGCCTGGACTGACCTAGGACTTTTTATGGACCATGTTTCTTCCTTCTACCTGGATCTCAGCCTGCTGCCTGTTCTGACCCTGGCTTGTTTATCCACCATATTCCTGCCTGCTGCCTGGTCGAATCCTGTTGCTGTTGCCTGCTTCCTGGTCCAATGCTCTCCAAAACCATAGGTAATCTTTTGCTTATCCTTTCTTTAGCTGTGAAAAAGTTTCACATGTGGTATTGTCATGTTCAGGAGGAGTAGTAAAATGTATTTTCGAGTATAGAAGAAATATCCTATAAATTGACAACTTTGTGTAAAAAAAAAAACTTTAATTTTTTTCCATTTTCTAAAAACTTGTGGAAAAAAATAACATGTTCAAAAGACTCATTATGCCTGATAGAATATACCTTGGGATGTTTGCTTTCCAAAATGGGGTCATTTTGTGGGTGCTTCCACTGTCCTGGTGCTTCAGGGCCTTCAAAACTGTGATAGGGAGTCAGGAAATTAGATGTGTAATTTATGCCCCTTTTATGCTCCTAGAATGCATGGAGGTGCTACTTGGATGTTGGGTCTCTGTATGTGGTCAAGCTGCGGAAAAGTCTCACACATGTGGTATCGTCATACTCAGGAGTAGCAGAATGCATTTTGGGGCATAATTCTTGGTATGTACATGCTGTGTGTTAGAAATATCTTAGAAATTGACAACTTTGTGTGAAAAAAAAGTTTTCATTTTTCTTTCCACATTTTCTAAAAACGTTTGGAAAAAAATAACATGTTCAAAAGACTCATTATGCCTTATAGAATATACCTTGGGATGTTTGCTTTCCAAAATGGGGTCATTTTGTGGGTGTTTCTACCATCCTGGTGCTCTAGGGCCTTCAAAACTGTGATAGGTAGTCAGAAAATTAGATGTGTAATTTATGCCACCTCTATTCTCCTACAAGGTGTGAAGGTACTACTTGGATGTTGGGTCTCTGTATGTGGCCAGGTTGTGGAAATGTCTCACACATGTGGTATCACAATACTCAGGAAATGTAACAGAATGTGTTTTGGGGTGCAATTGCAAGTATGTCTATGCCACGTGTGAGAAATAACTTGTTATTTTGGCAATTATGTGTGAAAAAAAAATAAAAATAATTTATTCATTTTCCAAAGAATTGTGGGAAAAAATTACAACTTCAAATAACTCACCATGTCTTTTACTAAATACTTTGGACTGTCTATTTTCCAAAAAGGGGTCTTTTGGGGGCTATTTGTACTTTCCTAGCATGTTAGGGCCTCGAGAATTGAAATAGGCCCTCAGTGCTTCATGTGTGATTTGCAATGATTGGTGCCATAGCTTGTAGACTTTATAACTTTCACACAGACTAAATAATATACACCGATTTGTTTTTTTTTTACCAAAGTTATGTAGCAGTATAAATTTTTGCCTAAATTTATGAAGAAAAATTATTAAATTTTATAAAAAAAAAGAAAGAAAACCTTATTTTGTTTCTAAATTTTCGGTCTTTTTTCATTTATAGTGCAAAAAATAAAGAACTCGGGGTGATTAATTACCACCAAAAGAAAGCTCTATTTGTGGGGAAAAAATGATAAAAATTTCATATGGGTACAATGTTGCGTGACCGCACAATTGTCATTCAAAGTGCGACAGCACTAAAAGCTGAAAATTGGTCTGGGCAGGAAGCTGTAAAATTGCCCGGTATTGAAATGGTTAAAAAATATTTTTTGGGATAAAATGTAATGTGCTTGATAGTGTGTGTTTTAGTCTTTATTTATTGCTTTTTTAATATATTCCAATTATTTATTTACCTTTTTCAAATATTTATACACTATTAAAGGATAGGTCTGGAAAAATCTCTTTTGGCTCTACCTGCAGTGTGGATCACAGGATTGAACTTTGTTCTTCAATCCTGTGACCCGTATTCAGTTGATAGGCTAAACAGCTGTCAGCTGAGATTACAGAGACAGTTCAGAGTGTAGAAAACTCTGAAAATATTGATGTTAAATAGTACAAATCATAAAAAAAACAGCTGGCCCAGCTGCTCAGGTGAGCCTCTGATAGACAGCCAGGTTTTCCTTCCCCTCCCCAGCACGGTGCTCCATTGATCACTGGAGAAGCATATCATGGAGCCATTGTCTAAAAGTCACTACATCTGACCAGCTCTTGGGGGAGGTCGTAGACGGGGGGCACAGTCACAGACGGGGGTACAGGTTTCTGCGCGAGTGTGTTTTATGCTGGAGTGTGAAGCAGCAGTTGAACACAGCCCATGATCATGTCCTCTCTGCTTTTTCACAGGTAAATGCTGCGGTTTCATCTCCACCTGCACCGCATTGTTGTTAAGGAGCATGTACCCATTAATGTAAAGTGATCATTTGACAAAAGAAGGAGTTTAAAGCATAAAGCTGTATGTGTACTTGCTGGGCGCACCGAGGAAAAAACAGATGCCTTGGAAGCAGGGCTTTTTTCTGGTGGAATGCGCAGGAACCGCGTTCTGGTATCTCCGCCAGAGCTCTCTCTCTCTCTGCCATTTAGTGCGGTTGCTGCCTGAAACAAAGCAGATGGCCACGGAGGGTTCAAGTAGCTGCAGTCAGAGAGCTGAAGACAGAATGATCTGCACTCCACTGCACCTCTCCCTGCAGACCGAGCAGAAGCCCATTTTAGGGCCAGTCACTCGCTGTGTGAAAGCGAGCAGTGTGGTATGGCCACATGGATGATTATTGGATCTGGTGGTGGTATGGGTAGCTAGCCTGTCCTCCTCACCCCAGCCTCCCGTTGACTGTTGTGTGCTGTGTTTTATGGTGACAATGCTGCTGAATGGGGTTTGCTGTGACTGTTTCTTTGATGCACTGGCTCTTTGATGTGCTGCAATGTCTCTTTGCGGGATGGGACTGTCTTTGCTAGACTGAACAGTCTCTTTGCTGGATGGGACTGTCTCTTTAATAAACTGAACTGTCTCTTTGCTGGATGGGACTGTCTCTTTTGCAGGATGGGACTGTTTCTTTAACTACCTGCCGACCGCAGATAGCCGAATGACGGCTTCACTGCGGCCGGCCAGTTCTGGGTGGACGTCATATGACGTCCTCCCAGAACGCGCTCTCCTGCGTGCCCCAGGGCACCCACCTGTGCCCACCCACCAGTGCTGCCCACCAGTGCCACCCACCAGTGCAGCCCAGCAGTGCTGCCAGTCAGTGCCACCAGTCAGTGCCCAGGGGTTGTGCCAGTCGGTGCCGCCAGTCAGTGCCCAGCAGTGATGCCAGTCAGTGCCGTCTATCAGTACCCATCATCAGTGTCACCTATCAGTGCCGCCTATCAGTGCTACATATTAGTGCCGCCTATCCGTGACACCTCATTAGTGCTGTCTATCAGTGTCGCCTATCCGTGCCACCTCATTAGTACTGCCTATCAGTGCCCATCAGTGCTGCCTATCAGTGCCGCCTATCAGTGCCCATCAGTGCTGCCTCATCAACGCACATCAGTGAAGGAGAAAAAATGCCTGTTTGAAAAATTTTATAATAGAAACAAAGAAACTTTTTTTTTTTCAAATTTTTTGCACTTTTTTATTTATAGCGCAAAAAGTAAAGCGCCCAGCAGGGAGGACATACCACCAAAAGAAAGCTCTATTTGTGAGGAAAAAATGATCAAAATTTCATATGGGTACAATGTTGCATGACCGTGCAATTGTCAATCAAAGTGCGGCAGCGCTGAAAGCTGAAAATTGGCCTGGTAAGGAAGGGGGTATAAGTGTCTGGTAGGCAAGTGGTTAATAGACTGAACTGTCTCTTTGCAGGATGGTATTTTCTTTGCTGGACTGAACTGTTTTCGGAATTGGGCTGTCCTGGACTGGGGTGCTTCTTTGTTGGACTGTCCTCGACTGGGCTGTCTCTTTTCTGGACTGAACTGTCTGTTAGATTGGACTGGGCATGTCTCCTTGCTAAATATTTGGGAATGTACCTTTTGCTCAATATATGGAGATATCTCATTGCTGAATATTTGAGGTTTCTTTGCAGAATATATGTGGATGTATCTTTGAATATATAGGGATGTCGCTTTGAGGCTGTCTCTTTGCTGGGTATTTGGGGCTCTCTTTACAGGATATTTGGGGACATCTTTTTGCAGAATATTTGTGGATGTCTCTTTGCTGAACACATTGAAATTTCACTTTGCTGGATATTTAGGGATGTCTCTTTGCTGCATATTTGGGGATCTCTTTTTGCTCAATATATGGGATTGTCGCTTTGCTGGATATTTGGGTATGTCTCTTTGCTGAATATATGGTGATGCTTCTTTCAATATATGGGGCTGTCTCTTTGCTGGATATGGAGGGGCTGTCTATTGATGCTGAAGGGATCTATTCTTGCTGTAGTGGATCAATTATTGATTTTACTGCAGTAACAAACTCACAAGGCTCATGCACATGGGCGCTTAGAGCTGTACAGTAGGGATGAGCTCATGTGTGTTTAGATAAATGTCCAAACTTGGCTAATCTATCCTGCCGCGAAGCTGTCAAAGACAACAGCCAAGCCTAGGTGGCAGAGGCATTCCCCACAGCCACGTTTACAAGGGCTCCCTTTATGTGCAGCTTCAGGGCAAGGAAAGCCTCTGCCACCTACGACTGTCAATCTGCAGTGACAGCTTCCTGGCAGGATAGCTCGGTTGAGTTCAGATTTGTGTCTGGGCATGTTTTGGTCCCTGTAAGTCGCAGGCCCTGTATACATCTAGCTGCCAGTAAACATTAATGGCAAGCTGAAATACACAGTGGCTGTATGCATATACTGATACATGTCATCATGTATATACAGCTTGTTTATTTCAGCCAGACATTGGTTTCTACAGAATGGTGGCAGCTAGCTGTACCAGTGACTTGTGGATACCCAAGCACGCCCTTTTTTTTTTGCTGTATGGTTCAGAGTGTTTGTGTGCATGAGCTCTCAACTCCCTTTTCAGCATGGTGCAATAGTGCTCAACACAATACAATTCCAGCATACATTGGGACTAAGCTGAGGTCAAAATGTGACATTTTGCAATTTGTTTGCTCTCTTATTTAGGATCCCTGTAATCAGAGGCCTACAGTCTGCATGGGTACCAGACTCCTACATACCTGCAGCCCTCACTTGTGCACCCTTCCTTTTGTGAACACTTCAACAGGTATGTAAAAACCTCTAAGTTTATTGACAGTGCTCTGTTTGGGCCTAATCTAACCCACATGGAAGAAAAATATATTTTAAAAAATATTCTTCCCAAATATATTGACATATATTTGAAATACTACAATTCTGGCCATAATATAAAATATATATATATATATATATATATATATATATATATATATATATATATATATATATATATATATATATATATATCTGAAATATATTACATTTTTATATGTTGAAAAAATCTGAGGAATATATTTAAAAGTAATTTTAACATTTTTAAATGCATTCCAAAAATGTAGATTTGTATTTTTAAACACATACAGTATATTTGAAATGTATTTTTAAAAATATTTTTTCATATTTTGTAATAACGCAGTGTGTATATATATATATGTGTGTGTGTGTATTTTATTGAAATATATTGAAGGTGGCCAAAATTGTAGTATTTCACATAGATATTAATATATTTGGGAAGAATATTTTTTTGCTGGATAGGATGCAGACATCGCTGGGCCCTTGGACCCAGTTGGCCACTACGGCAGTATCAGCAAGGCAGGAGGACCCAGCAGAGAACCCTTGGTCCCTTGCTTCTTCTCAGACGGGTTCAGGTTCAGAGGTGGACAATGATGAAGAAAACTAGTGCCTCCAGAAGTTCCAGATACAAGTTAGCCCTAGAAGATGTGGACGACCTCCTGAAGGCTATCTACGAAACCTTGGAGATTAAAGAGGAGGAAGTTTGCTTATCTAAGCATGGTCTTCATGCCAAAAAGAGTAGGGTCTTTCCAGTCCACAGCTCTCTGGTTGATACCATTAAGCAGGAGTGGGAAAACCCTGAAAGGAAGCCCTTTTTTCCAGGGAGTTTAAAAAGATTTCCTTTTAACGAGGATGGGTCCCAAGATTGGACACCCCTTATCCAGGGTGTTTTGTAATATTTGTGATGCACGGTGGCATCTCCTGCATACTTTCACTTTCTCTTTCATTCCACCAGCACTGCCGCGCTTGACTGGCTCTGCCTCTCCCTCACCTGCCCCTCGGCTCCACCCCCAGTGATATTCCTGTGTGCTGGGGATGTAGATCTGGTCAGTGTGGCGCCGGCACCGCTGAGTAAATGATAGAGGGGTGGTAACAGAGTGATCTCTGGAGGGGCTGCCAGCAGTTCTCCCGCATTGGGCAGTGACAGACAGCCAAGGAGAAGAAAACCCAATTTAATTGACAGAAAGTGCATTTATATTCTGATTTCTATTCAGCTTTTCCGGAACCCATTTTCTATTGACATTGAAATTGTGGATCCAATTTACCAAATGGAACTGGCTGAACTGCAGAATTGTGACTCTCTAAAAGACACATTCAAGTCAAGCAGCCTTCCTAATTTCTATGCATCTCTCCCCTCTGAGACATATCCTAATCTCAGGAACCATGCACTCAAAATGGCAACCATCTTTGGCAGCACTTATGTCTGTGAACAGACTTTTTCCCCGAATGAAACATCTGAAATCTCCAACCAGATCTAGACTAACTGATGCAGACTTGCATTACTTGCTACGACTAGCAGTGACAAATATGGAACCCGACATTGACCATCTCATTAGCCAAAGCAGGCCCATAGTTCCCATTAAAATACTAATACGTTTGTTGATTAAACTTCACTTGTTCTTCATTTTAAATATTGTATTTGTTCCCGTTTTGTTTTTTCACTTCAAAATAAGATATGTGCAGTGTGCATAGGAATTTCTTCATAGTTTTTTTTTAAACTATAGTCCGGCCCTCCAACGGTCTGAGGGACAGTGAACTGGCCCCCTGTTTAAAAAGTTTGAGGACCCCTGGCATAGAGCATGAGAATCCTCATCTATTAGCCTTAAGCCGGCTCTATCGGCCATCTGTGTAGCCAGAAACCTTGAGTGCTGGCTTACCCAGTTGCAGACTCACTTGGCAGCAGGAATCTCAAGGCAGCAGATCTTAAAATCCTTGCCTTTACTGTTTAAGGCAGTAAGTTTTCTCACGGCTGCCTCAGCAGAATCAGTAAAGCTAGCCGCAATAATCTCAGCCAGGCAGGCCTTATGTTTAAAAACCTGGGCAGGGGATTCAGCACCTAAACTGCATATCTGTGCCTTGCCCTTTTCAGGTGACAAACTTTTTGGTCCAGGACTACAGGAAGCTTTAGAGCATACAGCTGACAAAAAGAAAGCTTTTCCTGAGAGTAAAAAGAAAATTTACCCCAGGAAAGTTTTTCATCCAAAATCGCAGGTACAGCAGCTTAAGGATGGCCAGCCCAAAAAAAACTGAATGGGACACAAAAATAGGGGAAAAGAGGGGATTCTATTTAATCCTACTCAAGGCCCCTCCAAGTCGCAATGACTTGAGTGTCCCAGTGGAAGGAAGACTGGGGACCTTTCTCCCTCAGTAGGCTTCAATCTCCCCAAACTCCTATATTTTAGATCTAATAGAGAGTGGGTACGGTTTGAAGTTCGACTCCTGTCCCCCTGCCAGATTTCCCAAAGACCGAAACAGGGCACAAGCTCTGCATGGCCTAATTGGAGACTTGGTGGACCAGCAGGTCCTAGTTCAAGTCCCTCAGAGCGAGCAGGGAAAGGGATGTTATTCCCACGTGTTTGTAGCGGGGAAGCCCTTGGGCAAGTTTTGCCTAGTTTTAAACCTGCGCCCCCTAAATCGATCACTGAGGTACAAGCACTTAAGGATGGATTCAATTTTTTTCTGTAAAAAAACATCCTTTTCCAAGGTTGTATTATGGCCACGTTGGATCTGAGGGATGCATAGTTCCATATTCCCATTCCTTGGACGAGTCAGAAATACCTGAGAATAGCAGTAAATATGGGTTCACAGATCCTCCACTGGCAGTGTCAGGCTCTACCCTTTGGGCTAGCCTCAGCGCCAAGAATTTTATGAAGGTGCTGGTGGAGACCTTTATTCCCCTAAGGCTGAAGTCCATTTCCATTGTTCCTAATCTGGATGACCTTCTCTTTGTGGCCAAATCTCACCAGCAATTGGCTGAAGGAAATCCTGAGCCACCTGCAGATCTTCAGAGCCTGGGCTGGCTCATAAACGGGAACAAGTCATCTTTATCTCCCTCCCGGATAGTGATCTATCTGGGATACGAGATCTCTTCAGTAGAGGAGAAAATATTCCTTCCTCTGGAAAAATTTCTCAAGATAGATCAGATGCTAGCAGAGTTGCAATGCAATCTGTCGGTGTCAATAAGGAAGGATTCAAGGGCAGTGGGTCTCATGACTTCATGTTTCCCGGCAGTCCTGTGGACAAGACTCCACCAGCGGCCTCTTCAGGCTTTTCTTCTGAAGATTTGGAATGGATACAGATCTACCTTAGATCTAGCAGTCCAGCTCCCATCCAGGGTCAAGAGATCCCTCTGGTAGTGGCGGAAGGAAGTAAATTTGGCCAGGGGTCTGGAGTGGAATCAGCATTCTTCGCTCATTACAACCAATGCAGCAGTTATGGTTGGGGAGCCCATGTAGGCGATATGGCAGCCCAGGGGTTGTGGTCTCAGAAGGAGTCTGAGATCCTCAAATCAGAGAGAACTGATAGCAGTCCAAAGGGCATTAGATGCCTTCGGAACTAAGCTATTGTACCATCACCTGCAAATCCGGTCAGACAATTGGGGTATAATGGCGTATATCAACAAGCGGGGGGGGGGGCAAACAAAGCCCCTCTCTGCAGGAGATTGGAGGCAGTATTCTATCCTGGGCCGAGCGAAATCTGCATTCAGTTTCTGCCATTCATCTGATAGGGTCACAAAACTCCCTAGCGGGAGGCGCATGCGCGGGCGGCTCCTGGATGGATGCGATCTGAGCACCGCTTCGTCCACCCACCAGACTCAGCACGGCACACCCCGGCCCCAAGGGATTTAAGTTACATAAACTGACAGCTAAAGGATGTACAACCCTCCACACCGATGCCCCACCACCGCAAAACCCCTGGCCAGCCAGGGAAATTAACTAATTTCTTCCCTGCTGTCACAGCAGGGATCCAAGATGGTGCCGGCTGCATGAATGCAGAACAGAGCAGCCATGAGGGGGGACAACACATCCCAGCATACAGATGCCAGGCTGCGATATCCACTGTACCCTGGAGATCCGGGTGAGTTCTCTCCTCCCCTATCCCCCTACAAGCAGCCTAGCCAAATCTAGGCCCCGTCTGGATTCTGATCATATATCTGCCTGCAACACTCTCATCCCTCCATCACAACACTGACTCATCTGTGATAGAATCTTTCCCTGCCTCTATCCAACCTATCGCCGAAATATGCATGAAAAACATGCTCTTATCTCTGCAACAAACACTACATAGCGATTTAACATCATCACTATCCCAGATTTCAAACATGCTTCAGCAACAAAAACACAGATTACGCCATACTGAAACAAGAATGGGAGAAATAATTATAGCGCATAATGACCTAATTGATGCACATGCTGACCATACATCTAAGATCGAACAAATAAATCTGAATACGATGTTATTGCGTCTTGAGCGATCCTCTAAATCTGCTAGTTTCAGAGGTATTCCTGAAAATATCATTAACAATGCACTACTACCATATATCCAACAATATATAAAACACCTCATCCCATCTCTCTGATATGGAGCTCGCCATAGATCAAACACACAGAATACCCAAACCCTCATTCTTAGCAGCATCAATCCCTAGAGATGTTCTGACTCGCATCCACTTTTACCACATAAAAGAAAAAATGTCGGCAGCCAGAAACCCCCCTCCACTCCCGCCACCACATGCAAATATCAGATTATTCGCGGATCTGTCAAAGGCCACACTCCTTAACCATAAAAAGATGATCACCATCACCAAATCCTGACAAAACCACGGAATAGACTATCAATGGGGTTTCCCCACAAAACTAACCATCAAACATCACGGTAGAATCTATACAATCAAAAACCTAGAAGCAGGAATTGACCTATTAAAGACATGGAACATAATACCCATGGATCCCCAACAATCCACCCCTACCAATATGCAACAAATGGAGGCAGAATGACTAACTTAGTACTCCTTCAATCCACTTCCAACATTTCACCTCGGATGCCATATTTCATCCAACTAATCTTTGGCTAACTGCCCTCTATCGAATATTTTCACATTACAAGATTCTCTTTGGCATGACCTCTTTCACGGTCAATGCTTGTTCACACCCCCCTTTTTGAAGTAGCACACCAAGCTACTCATGTTGTTACTTGCATTTTCCACAAGTTTTCTTTACCCCCTTTCACCTCCTGCACCACCAGTCGACCAACTAATTCACCTGTTCAACTGAAACCTGCAAAAAAAAAAATGTGAAATACACCCCCTGACTCATCGATCAAGCCAAAACCACACTACCAAGTCTGTGGAATTCTCCTTCTCACAACCACATCCATCCAACTTCTCTCAACATATCAAAAAACAACTCACCTACTCCACTAACCAAACCAAGGATCTACATTATGATTAACATCACATCTCTTAATGCTTGTGGCTTAAACTCCCCCTTTAAGAGATCGATGCTGCAAAAGGAAACCCGGGCATTCTTACACGATCACAACCTTTATGACATTTGGATTTGCCAGCACAGTACCGAAAGAGACTACACCTACTACTCCCCTTCTCACTTATCCTACTCCAGAATTGACTTTTTTATTACGGACAAATGGACTCTACAACATGTAACGTCCTCCATAACCTGGTCAGTCCACGCTCCAATCAACATAACCTTAGATGACAATCAACATTCTGCAATCCCTCACATCTGGAGACTGAATTATACGATATTGAAGAACCCAGATAACCAAAAATACCTGCTAGAAGCTCACAACCTATTTTTTTAATTTAATGCTACACCTGATATCTCTATAACCACATTGTGGCCCGCTTACAAAGCATACATGAGAGGTATCCTCATACGACTAAATTCCCAAATCACTAAAGAAAGATCCCAACAAATTGACAAACTTCTAACATCCATAAAACTAAAAGAAGAAATCAACAAAAAGAACCCAAACACCTCCACATCTGCATCCCTAACCTCAGACAGAAATAAACTCTGAACCCTCCTACTCTACAAATATGACCTCAACCTACAAAAAACAAAAACACAATTTTACTCCCTAGGTAACCAAGCAAATTCACTATTAACAAAAATTATTAAACAAAGATGTCTTAAGTCTAAAATCTCTTTAATTCAGCACCCGTCAACACACACATCGCTTACAAATCCGCAAGACATAGCTAACGCTTTCGTGACCTATTACCAAACACTGTATAATATCAAGGATGATCCGGACACAACCCAACCAGCACCGGTATCCATACAAAAATTCCTAACCACAACTAAGTTCTCCCAGCTTACTGCTTCACAACTCACTTCTATCTCTATTCCAATCTCTCCCACAAAAATAGAAAAAACTGTAAAAACTTTACCTCCTAATAAATCTCCAGGAAACGACGGCTTCACGAATGAATTCTACAAAACATTTGCCCCTAATCTTACACCACACCTAACCGATCTCTTTAACCATGCCGTTACTACGGGTGAATTCCCCAACGAAATGCTACAATCCATAATTACAACTATTCCAAAACCCGGCAAAGACCCCCAACTTGTCCAGAACTACAGACCGATCTCACTACTAAACACAGACATAAAACTCTATGTCAAAATAATAGCTCAAAGACTACTTCCTCACCTTCCTACATTATTCCACCCAGAACAAGTGGGATTTATCCCTGGTCGCCAAGCACCAGACGCAACCAGAAGACTCATATTCTTCCTCCACAAATTAGAAACCACCAAACAACCCTCTTTATTCTTATCCCTGGATGCTGAAAAAGCATTTGACCAACTACATTGGCAATTTATGAAACACTTCAAAAATTTGGAATTACAGACTGGATGCTTTCTGCAATCCTTTCCCTCTATTCCAACCCATCAGCTAGAGTATTAACAAACGGCACACTCTCACATACCTTCCACATTTCTAACGGCACTAGACAAGGCTGCCCCTTATCCCCCATAATCTTTACCTTACTCATTGAACCCTTAGCTTCAAAACTCAGAGATGACCCAACATTCACAGGAATCACCCACCTTAAAAAAAGAATACAAAATTAGCCTATTTGCAGATGACATCATACTAATGGTAACTAATCCATACAAATCGCTTCAAACGATCCATACACATCTCCAAAGTTACTCGGAAGTATCATATTATAAACTCAATGAACCCAAATCTTCTATCCTAAATCTCCACACGCCCACTAAGATCCCCTTCTTTTGGGAACATTACAGCATCCCTTACCTAGGAATTAAACTCACCACTACGACAGATCAACTATATGCTTCAAATTATTCCTCGAATCCATCCCACAAGAACTTAACAATCTTCGCACGTCAACACTACCGAAACTGGGAAGAGTAGCAACCCTGAAAATGTACATACTACCCAAAATCCTTTACATATTCCGCACACTCCCCATCCCCAATACCTTCTTCTCCAAATTACAATCGGTACTTGCCAAATTCCTCTGGAATTCAAAAAAACCCAGATGTACTACAAATCTCTTAATACGCCCAACATCCAGAGGAGGAGCAGGTCTCCCACATTTAAAATCATACTATAATGCCACTCTCCTAGACCAACTTTATTTTTGGTGGCACCCAACTAACGAAAAATCATGGTCTATCATGAAAACACTCCCACATCTCCCGCTTACATCACGTAACATACTGTTCTTACCACAAGCACCTCAATCCAAAATTCTACCCAAACATCCATGCATTCAAGCCTCCCTACAAGCCTGGCATGATCTCCTAACCTCTAACTCAACAGATACCAAACTTATACCTACACCAATCACCACACTACACTTCATTATCCTATCCCTTCTTTAAAGCTGCTACAGTGGGAAAATCGAGGCATATCTCTTATACAAGACCTCTATACAAATCACAAATTAGACTCCTCAACTCTTCAGGAAAAATGTAACCTCCCCGACAATGAAAATTTCACCTACCTGAGAATAGCTCACTCCCTACAAAAGATAAATGTTCCACATCTTTTGAAACTTCCTACCACTGCGCATCAATTCCTTAACAAAATTCAATAGCCAAGAAAAGGGATTTCAACTTTCTACACATTCATAACCAGCTCACAATTTACCCTACAAACTACCTCTCTATCCAACTGGGAGAAACGTCTCCCGCAACCAATACTACCGCACACATGGGAAAAAACCTTCACCATCACCCACAAAGCATCTAGATGTAGCTCCCATTGGGAATCATACATGAAAATTTTACACCAATGGTATTTAACACCCATTAAATTCTCTTTCTATTACCATCAACACTCATCCGCTTGTTGGAGACAATGCAGAGAAACAGGATCAACTGTCAGGGATCCCGGCTCCGTCTGCCGCAATCGCGGCTCTGTCCCCCGCGCATGCGCATTGGCGGCAGATCACGCCGGGACACAGGAACTAGGTCCCGGCGAGCCGCGGCTGACAGGACGCCGCGCATGCGCAGTAGAAACCGCGGGCGCGCCTCAGGCGTCCAATGACAGCCGGGGGCGCGTCCTAGCCAGCCAATGACAGTGCAGGGCGCACTATTTAAAGATGCCCTGCACTGTCACAAATTGCCGCAAGGTCTATATGTGATCCTGAAATACCTGCTCCTGCTGTGACCCTGTTTTTTGACCCTGACTACGCTGCCTGCCCCTGAGATTGACCCGGCTTTGTTCTGACTATTCTACCCGCTCCTGTGATTGACCCGGCTTTGTTCTGACTATTCTGCCTGCTCCTGCGTTTTGACTCGGCTTATCCTGACTGTTCCTACGGATTGATTTACCTGGCTGACCCTGCGTGTGACCCGACTACTCCTAGCCCGCCGATTCGGTACCCCGCTTACCCCACGGGGCCACTATCCGTACCACCCTGCTGGGGCCGCCATCCTCTTCACAGCTGGCTCTCCTGGTACCTACATACATCCCCGGAGGCCTCCTCGGCCGCTGGTGGCCCGCTCAGAGGTCGTGACCTGGCCCGGGACTGTTTCAAGTCCATCCCCACCATCAGGGGCCCTGGTGAAAGCACAGCCCGGGCTTAGACCCCACGCTCTGGGTAGGTCTACCAGCTGGCAGATGGAGGGCTCCGCCTGGCGGATCCTAACAGTACCTTGCGGCCATGACAGAGCCAGGAAGCGGACCGGCGTCCCTAGAGGATATTTGCCAGCACCTGGCAACTTTGACCCAGGCTTTCCAGAACTTCCACAGTCGCTGCGCCCGACTGGAAGACCGCATGGAGACATTAGCCCCCCAGACTCCCCCTGCTCAGAATTCCCCGTCTGTGGAACCTCCCGCTACCCCGGTATCCGGAGCGGTTGCCACACCCTTAGCTCCTGAACCCCGCGTTCCCCTGCCGGAGCGGTTCCGTGGGGACCGGAGCCGCTTCCGAGCCTTTCGGAACGCTTGCACACTATATTTTGACTTGCAGCCTCGCACATTCTCCTCCGAGACCGTCAGGGTGGGGTTTATAGTCTCTCTCCTTCAGGATGAGCCCCAGGATTGGGCCCACCGTCTGATGGAGAGGCGCGACCCCCATCTTGACTCCGTGACCGAGTTCTTTCAGGCCATGGCCGTTTTGTATGACGACCCTCAGCGGGCTGCTTCCGCAGAGGCTACCCTATACTCTCTGCGACAGGGCCGCCGGGCAGCGGAAGAATACGCGTCCGATTTTAGGCGTAGCATGGGAGACACCAGATGGAACGATGCGGCCTTATGTCACCAGTTCCGCATTGGACTGTCTGAGCCTCTCAAGGACGAACTCGCACGAGTAGGCCTACCTGACTCCCTGGAAAGATTGATCGAATTGGCCATTCAAATTGACCGTAGACTAAGGGAACGTCGACAGGAAAGGAGCGGCCAGGGTCAAAGGGTGGCATGGATTCCATCAAGAGATACAAATCCAGCCCCAGGGAACCATCCGCGAAACACGGAGATGGGAGACAACTCGGAACCCATGCAACTGGGACTGGCCCGTTCCCACTTATCGGTCGAGGAACGCCAGAGGAGGCGCTCACTGAACCTGTGTCTGTACTGCGGGGAAGCTGGTCACCAGGTGCGCTCCTGTCCTGCAAAAACGAGTAAGTCCACGCCCGTTTCTTGTTCCTTACCTGCAGGCAGGGATGATCAGTCTAGTTACCTGGCCATTCCTGTGTCTTTACAGCTCCCCGGAGGAATATTGTCGGTGACCGCGATCGTTGACTCAGGAGCCTGTAGCTGTTTTATTGATCTGACTTTTGCCCACCGGCAAAAAATCCCTCTCCAGACCAAAGAAAGGGGGTTCAACATTTTCTTGGCAGATGGGTCCAGTATAAAATCTGGGGTGGTGGACCAGGAGACACCACCCATTTTCACCACTATGGCAGACCATCACCAGGAGTTCCTCCGTTTGGACGCCATCGCCTCCCCCCTTTTTCCAGTCATTCTGGGGCTCCCTTGGCTGAGGGCCCATAACCCCCAGATTGACTGGGAAAAGGGAACGATTCATTTTCGGTCACCCTATTGTTTGAGTCACTGCCACGTCACAGGACCCATGGTTCCCCGGTTCCTCCTGTGCTTGGACGGAGACACCAATCTATCCCAGGTGATTCCTCCGGCCTATCATGACTTCTTGGACATCTTTAGTAAGCGGGGAGCTGACGTTCTACCTCCACACCGTCCCTACGACTGCCCCATTGACCTCCTACCCGGGTCGGAAATCTCTTTCGGCCGTATCTTCCCCTTGTCCGAAATGGAATCGGGGGTGCTGAGGGAATATATCGACGAAAACCTTCGGAAGGGCTTTATTCGTCCTTCCACATCCCCAGCCGGGGCCGGGTTGTTCTTTGTAGAGAAGAAGGACAAATCGTTACGGCCCTGCATAGACTATCGTGACCTAAATAAAATTACGGTAAAGAATCGTTATCCCTTACCCCTAGTCCCCGAGCTCCTCCAGAGACTGAGATCAGCAACGATATTCACTAAATTAGACCTGCGGGGGGCCTATAACCTTGTTCGTATCAGGGAGGGGGATGAGTGGAAAACGGCGTTCCGTACAAGATTCGGTCACTACGAATATTTGGTGATGCCGTTCGGGCTCTGTAATGCCCCGGCGACTTTTCAGCATTTTATCAATGATGTTTTTCGCGATTTTCTTGATATTTTCGTGGTAGTTTACTTGGATGACATCCTAATTTTTTCCCCCTCACTGGAGGTTCATCGGGGTCACGTGTCACGGGTCTTAGAACGGTTGCGCCAACACGGGCTATACGCTAAGGCTGAAAAGTGCTGTTTTGAACAGCACGAGATCACATTCTTGGGACTGGTTCTCTCTTCCGCGGGGGTCGCGATGGATCCCCAGAAGGTCACGGCGATCTTAGATTGGCCAATACCCGCCGACAAAAAGGGGGTACAGCGCTTCATCGGCTTTGCTAACTTTTACAGAAAATTTGTTAGGAACTTCTCCGGTCTGGTCTCCCCGATCACGCAACTGACGAAACAAGGGGTCCGCTTTAAGTGGACCTCCGAAGCTCAGTCGGCCTTCGATAAGCTCAAGAGACTGTTCACCTCTGCTCCCATTCTCTGCCATCCGGATTCTTCGCTCCCATATGTGTTGGAAGTTGACGCCTCTGAAAACGCGGTAGGAGCGGTTCTGTCCCAAAGGAATGGTACCAAGGAACTACTGCACCCTGTGGCGTTCTTCTCCAGGAAGCTGACACCAGCGGAGCGCAACTATGACATTGGAGATCGGGAGCTCCTGGCCATTAAAACCGCTCTGGAAGAATGGAGGTATTTACTGGAAGGGGCCACTCACCCCATCCTAATATTTACAGATCACAAAAACCTACAATATTTAAGGACGGCAAAACGACTGAGACCACGCCAAGCGAGATGGGCTCTTTTCTTTTCTCGATTCTCATTCCATATAACGTACCGACCCGGTACTAAGAATACCAAACCAGACCCCCTGTCCCGCATGTTTGGGGACCCCGACGACGCTGCGGTACCAGACACCATCCTGCCTTCTGGAAGCTTCCTCGCGCTACAAACGGAACTGCGCTCCCGGCTTCTTGATGCTTCGGTAAGACTACCCGTTCTGTCTGGGTCACCCCTCCAGAGCCACGGTGGCCTGTTTTGGAAGGAAGACCGAATCATGGTCCCAGAAGAGGTGCGAACCTTGGTCCTAGGGCATTGCCACGACCATCCAATGGCAGGTCACTTCGGGGTGACGAAGACTCTAGAACTGCTACGGCGCTCGTTCTGGTGGCCGGACATGATCCAGGATTGTGAGCGTTACGTCCGGACGTGTCCCACCTGTCAAAGGAACAAACCCTCCAGGAGTAGGGCATGGGGATTGTTACGCCCATTACCTATACCCAAGCGGGCCTGGCAAATGATAGCCATGGATTTTGTGGTCGAACTCCCACCATCCCAAGGCCACACAGCGATAATGGTGATCGTCGACCGCTTCTCGAAGATGGCGCATTTCGTGCCCCTGGAGAAGACCCCATCGGCAACAGAAACGGCACGGATCTTCATTCGGGAAGTGGTAAGGCTTCATGGAGTCCCCGAAGACATTGTGTCGGATCGGGGGGTGCAATTCACCTCCAGGTTCTGGAACGCCCTATGTAAAGCGCTGGGAATCAAGCTGTCGCTCTCATCCGCCTACCACCCGCAGACCAACGGTCAAACCGAGAGGACCAACCAAACGCTGGAACAGTATTTACGATGCTACACCTCCTATCTCCAGGATGACTGGCTGACGTTGTTGCCTTCTGCGGAGTTCTCATACAACAACTCAAGTCACTCAGCTACGGGTCAATCGCCATTCTTTTCTAATTACGGGTATCACCCCACATTCCTCCCTGATCTAATGCCTGAAAATCTGGTACCGGCGTCGCAGGACATCTTGAACTTCTTTTCCGTCAACAACAAGACTATTCAGGAAGCCATCGCTAAGGCCCAGGAGGACAGTAAGAAGGCTTTCGACAGAAAGAGAAGAGGAGATTTACTGCTTCAACCAGGAGATCTGGTTTGGCTGGCAACGGCCAACTTGAAGATGCTGTGCCCCTCAAAGAAGCTGGGACCCAAGTACATTGGCCCATTTCCTGTTAAACGAATGGTCAACGAGGTGGCCTACGAACTCGAGCTTCCGCAGACTTTCAAAATACATCCTGTGTTTCATGTATCTCTCCTGAAGCCGTCCAGACCGGATCCCTTCCCAGACCGAGAATCCAGACCTCCCGAGGCAATCGCCATAGGTGACCAGGAGGAATTTGAGGTGGAGGCTATCCTCAGTTGCCGAAGGAGGGGGGGCCAGACTCAGTTCCTGATAAAATGGAAGGGTTATGGTCCTGAGGAGAACTCCTGGGAACCCGCCCGGAACGTTCACGCGCCCAGGCTCATCCGGGAGTTTTTTCGTGCTCACCCGCGGTGGAGAGATCAGTGGGGCTCCCGGAGGGTGCCCGTTGGGGGGGGGCAATGTCAGGGATCCCGGCTCCGTCTGCCGCAATCGCGGCTCTGTCCCCCGCGCATGCGCATTGGCGGCAGATCACGCCGGGACACAGGAACTAGGTCCCGGCGAGCCGCGGCTGACAGGACGCCGCGCATGCGCAGTAGAAACCGCGGGCGCGCCTCAGGCGTCCAATGACAGCCGGGGGCGCGTCCTAGCCAGCCAATGATAGTGCAGGGCGCACTATTTAAAGATGCCCTGCACTGTCACAAATTGCCGCAAGGTCTATATGTGATCCTGAAATACCTGCTCCTGCTGTGACCCTGTTTTTTGACCCTGACTACGCTGCCTGCCCCTGAGATTGACCCGGCTTTGTTCTGACTATTCTACCCGCTCCTGTGATTGACCCGGCTTTGTTCTGACTATTCTGCCTGCTCCTTCGTTTTGACTCGGCTTATCCTGACTGTTCCTACGGATTGATTTACCTGGCTGACCCTGCGTGTGACCCGACTACTCCTAGCCCGCCGATTCGGTACCCCGCTTACCCCACGGGGCCACTATCCGTACCACCCTGCTGGGGCCGCCATCCTCTTCACAGCTGGCTCTCCTGGTACCTACATACATCCCCGGAGGCCTCCTCGGCCGCTGGTGGCCCGCTCAGAGGTCGTGACCTGGCCCGGGACTGTTTCAAGTCCATCCCCACCATCAGGGGCCCTGGTGAAAGCACAGCCCGGGCTTAGACCCCACGCTCTGGGTAGGTCTACCAGCTGGCAGACGGAGGGCTCCGCCTGGCGGATCCTAACATCAACTCTACATATACTTTGGACATGCAAATCTCTGGAGATCAATTGGAAAATGCTGTTCCAATAAGATCTGACAATCACTGAAAACCCAGTAACACCAAACCCTGCTCTCGCACTCCTCCACATTGGAATTGACAAATTCGCTAAAGACTCTCGCACCATCATTAGCCACACATTAGCAGCTGCTAAAACCAACCTTATTAAATTATGGAAATCTTCCAAAATTCCATCTCTCTCTTTCCTTATAACAGACCTTAACTTCCAATGTGATATGTAAAGAACATCAGCCCTCAACAATTCTTCCCACCACAAGTTCAAATACCAATGGTCTCGATGGCTACAGAACCCAAACTGTTCCATAAAATAATTTAAATATATAACACTAAGACCCTATATCCTAGACTGGTGTTTCCGTTACCCCCACCCCTGTTCCTTACCCACTTTATACAACATTTTCACCCATATATGGTTCACACTATACCGAGCATACCTCTCAGGTCAATGCAACTCATGTCTATACTGTCCCCAGCCAAATGGTGGGGAATTTATTTCATACAAAATGTATTGTTGTACTTAACTGTGAACCATATTAATGTACCTTGTTTTATACTAAAAATCTTTCAATAAATATAAAAAAAACCATCCCTAGCGGACTTCCTAAGTCAGTGGCCAGTCCATCACGACGAATGGTCTCTCAACCAAGAGGTATTTTCAAGCATAACTCTCAGGTGGGGCATACCGGAGGCCAATCTTTTTGCTTCCCCGGAGAACAGGAAGGTCAGCCAGTTCTTTTCCCTATATCTGCGAGAGCAGGCCTTGGGGGTGGACGCCGTGACAAGCACGTGGGATGTCAACCTCTCTTATGTATTCCCTTCAGTAAGACTGATCCCAGCGGTCCTGCAGAAGTTTCTGATTGTAAAGATAGCTTTCATTCTTTCTGATAGCACCTTTTTGGCCAAAAAGACCCTGGTTTTCTCTGCTGCAGAGTTTCATCTCAGCTCCCCCATTCCCACTTCCAGAGAGGGAGGATCTGATCTCTCAAGGTCCTGTTCTACATCCTTGGATCAGAACCTTGAAGTTGGCTGCATGGTTTCTGAAAAGCAGCTCTTGAAAGCTCAGGGGTTTTCAGACACTAATAAAAACTTTAGTAAACTGCCGTAAACCAGTAACCAGAGCTATTTATTCAAAGGTCTGGAAGAAATTCAACTCCTGGTTGTTAAGTACATGGCGGGGCCCTCCACATATTCCGCCAGTTTTAGATTTCTTTCTGGAAGGGGCGGATCGGCGGCTCTCGATCAGCACCTTAAAAAGTGCAGGCATCAGCCCTCAGTATTTTTCTTCAGGTCCCCCTGCAGCAGGATCCCTTTGTAATTAAATTTTTCAGGTCTCTCTCCAAGTCCAGACCAGTAAAAGTCAAGTCTTGTCCAGTTTGGGATCTGTCCCTAGTCCTAAAGGCTTTGGTCCTCTGTCCCTCTGAACCTCTGGAAAAATCTAAAAATGTTTGACTTTAAAAACTTTTTTTGGTAGCAATAACGTCAGCCCGTAGGGTAAGTGAGTTACAGGCACTCTCCATTAGGGAGCCCTATCTGGATCTGTTTTGAGCACAACCCTGTCTTCAAAAACAGTCAGGTTTTCTCCCTAAGTTGTCCTCCTTTGATAGATCTCAGGATATAGTCCTACTGACCTTCTGTTCTTCTCCCGGCAGTAGGGAAGAAGAAAGATTGAATTTGCTTGATGTGAAAAGAAGCCTTATGGTCCAACTTAGTAGATCCTGAGAATTTAGAAATTCGGATTCACTTTTTGCAGGAGCAAGGAAAGGTTGTAGGGCATCAAAATCCACCATAGCTAGATGGATTAGGTTAGCTATCACAGACTCTTATTAATTACAGATTCCTTCCCCGTTTGTTAATGCACTCACCCAGATCCTTATCAGCATCCTGGGCAGAGAGAGCCGATGCTTTGCCAGAGGAGATATGCAAGGCGACCACCTGGTCTAGATTCTCTACCTTTGTGAAGCATTATCACCTGGATCTCCTATCAAGTAAACAGCAGGCATTTGGGAGCAAGGTCCTCCAGGCAGTGGCCCCGCCAAAGGGGGTAAGTTCTTGATTATAGTCTCAAGGGCCTGTTCTGGAAGACGCTGGGAGAAAACCAGTTAGGCTTACCGGTAACTCCTTTTATACGCGTCTTCCAGGACAGCCATGATTTCCCACCCTAACAATGTACAAGTAACGTATATTTGGTTACTTAAGTGTTTATGTCTTTCAGTGTCTTCCGATAGTTCTCGGGTAAAAAACTGAAGATGGAGGCCTGAAAGTCCGCCTTTAAGGCGTGGAGATTGTGTTTCCTGACCCAGAGGGAAGAGCTCTACGTC